>NW_026706861.1:645989-1291978 GCF_024137745.1 Phymastichus coffea | reverse complement strand
CGACGTTCGTCTTTTTAACGATTTGCCCGAATGAAATCGCGCGTATGGATAGAAATGCACGCACATTATACGCAGGTCGCGCCGACGCGCGTCACTCATAGTCACAGCTCGTTTGCCTCTCCGTATACGAGGAAGTTGCGGCTTTATTCAATCGAGATACTATACGGCTCGTCGTAAAGTAGTCGCGCGTTATATCGCCCTCGCGCAATCACCAGGTGGGCGGCTTAATACCGACGCTCTCTGTTAATTGAATATTCGATGCTGCCTGCCTGATGCGCTGCGGTACGATGGAACGATGTGTTCTTCCAGATCTTTTCCTGTGTGCTCTTCATGGCTTATGCGAACGTTTTTTACAATGAGCAGTAGAAAACAGCTGAGAGTTTTGGGGGCTTACATATTTTGATCGGTTTCGTCGACATCTTTTGATGCACATTGAATTTTATAATGAAATATTATTGAATGCGCAGTGGATGGTTCGAGAAATATAAATTTCCAAAGTATTGACTGCTTTTCGTATTGAGATGGCGCTTGTTACCAAGAAGCGAGTCATCGGTTACCGAGTATATATCATTTACACCCGTCTTAAGCGAAATCGATTCAATGTCTAGCATGTTTTTGAGTAATTAACGACAGAGTTTTTTTTGTCGTCTCGACAGCAGCGAGTTTTCGATTCCGAGGGAACACGCCGAGCGAATAAACAGCCGGAAAGTGAAGCCGGCAAAAGTTCGCGTTTCTAATTAGCCTAGCATTCCACGCGCATATTCCGCAACGGCAGCGACGTTGTGTATACCATTCGCTGATACCCGAGCGCACGCGCGCACGCGCGCATAATTTCTCTCTTTCTTTACCTCGTTGCCCCGTCAAACGAAACAAAAGAATCGTCTCTGTTTTTTCTCTCTCTCTCCTTTTTTCTTGCTGTTTGTCGACGAGCGCGGATTTCAACGCGGAAGGAAAATTGTTGGCGCGGCCAACGAGAGAAAGAGGATGCGCGGACGTGTCATTAGCATACGCGCTGTTATACTCGATGATTTATCCGTTGCCACTGTTTTCTTCCTACCGTCTGTGTTTTCCGTCACAGTTTTGCACTGCGCTCCGTTTCTTTTTCCGCGGACGAACGACGCCCGTACGCGCGAGGCGGATCGGGGGTGGGGGGTTGTTTCAGGATTTTTTCTTGGCTTTTCTCTCGCTCTCGCGCGTATCCGAGGTTGTAATTCTTTCTTTCATTTTCTGTTTTCTTTTTTTCTCTTTTTTTTTGCGTACGCGGAGGGATGTTTATGAGCCAACGCGTGGGATGAGATGCCGTTGTTTCTGCTGCTTGCTCGCGCGGTAAATGTTCATTTGCCGAGGAAAAAGGCGCGATGCTATCTCCGCGCTTCGGTATTAATATGAATGAGAAATTATAAGCAATATGTGTTACGAATGTGCCGTGATAATAGATTGTATGCTAATTTTCGGGCTTTTTTTTTATTAAGAGAAATGAGCGAACATTTGCGGCCAAGAAGGGCTATATGTGAAATGTCACTGGATAAGATGATGATCTTACGTACGACTTATAATTTAATTGTATAATAATTGTGAGTATATTCTGTTACCAAAATTGTAAAAATATAAGATAAACAAACTTTAATACGATGACTTTCCAACATTTCCACGGCGTGGGAAAGATGATCTTTCTATCTAGATGTGCAGTACGTTTAGATGTTGCAGTTAAAAGAATTTTATTTCAACTTAACAAGTTTAAATAAATGTCAGAGTCAAAGAGTAATATTTTTAATGGATCACCACTTCAAGGCTTCCTCATCAAGCAAGCAATCTATTTTAGTTTTACAAAAATACGCACCAACCTACTCCCAAATAAATTTCACACAACAATCATAACAGCAAAGCACAATCTCACTGGCGAAAAAAAAGAACAGTGCCATTCATCAGATTCATCTGTCACTGCTAGCTCGCAAATCATCCACCCACGTCAACGTAGGACGCGTGCCGGACAGTTCGTCGAATTGTTGAAAAACAAAAAGGTGGCATGCGGTCGGCGCAAGAAGTCTTTTAATCAATTTACCGCCGCGCCACCGTCGAGAAAAACCCAGCAGTGGAATGAATTCGCAACTAATCCACTGACGCAAATGTATGCGGGTATGCATCGAGGGAATTTGTAGCAGGGATCTTTTTGGCTCTTGCTCTTTGCCTGCCAACCGTCTCTTAATTGATTTTGTCGGAGGAAAAAAAAAACGTTTGTATCAAGACTCGGTGATAATGAAGACGTTGAATTTATTATATCATTTGAAAGGGTTTTGCTTTCTCTGACTTTCCAGTTTGGCTAATAAAAGACTATTTCGATGTGACTTAACTTTTATTTCTATTTTTTTTAATACCGTAACAATTGAAGATCATTCCTCAAAGAAAATGTTAATTGCTCAACGATTTCTATTACGTCAATTCATTCGCTATAAATCTTTGGGCGCGCACTAAGTCTAATTATCAGATAGTCAACGACGGGTGATCAAAATTAAAAATAAAACCTCAACAGTGTCTTGCAAATGTAACCTTACAAAAGTTCACTGAGAAAGAAAAACAAACAAAAAAATTCGATTCCCACGTGCAAACAAGTGCAACAGTCTGACTTCTGGCAAGCAAGTATAAGAGGGACATCGGCCATTACACGCGGAGTGTGAAAAAATCCAAAACATCCGCTGTGGCGTATAAGGATGTATTCGAAGCAAACGGCTGGAATTTGGCGGCTTTGGAAAAATTTGGAGTACGCGCGCAAAGACAATCCCACGGGAGAGAGCGCGAGGGGGACGAGGAGGGGGGATAAGAACAAAATGTTGTCGGCAGCGCGAGCACTAAATATTGTGTTCAAGCGCGCACGAGGACACGTGTTCACCTCTTTTGCCAAAGGGATGCAAAGACACGCGCAGATCGGCCGCTACGATTATACGCTAATTCAACGTAAATTCCAGCTGAAGCGCACGGCAGCCCAAGAGCAGCCACGAGATATCTGTATCGGTGAGGCAGCATCGCCAGCGCGCCAGCAACAGCGAGACCAACTTTCAGATATCTGCCGGCTATCTTGCGCCAGTGCAGATGGAGACATTGTGGGGTAGGCGCGTCTCGCGACGCTCTGACGAGCGAAGCCCGCGAGAGGTGGGCTGATGGTACAAGTGTGCCGTCAAATCGGCATGTCCAACGCTTTCACCGGATGATCCGCATCGATTTTGTCAATAGCCCGTGGCAGTCCTTCTAATTGCCAACCGAGGAGAAACCGTCGCGACCCGAAAGGGCGACACATCGCCTACGGCCCCGGTCGGCGCAGAAGCATCTGTCAGCGCGAGAACAAGCGGACACGTCCACGCGAAGCTTTTGGCTAAATTTTCGAGGTATATCACTAGTCGCTAGGATTAAAGCCTCCGCCGCGAGCTCGTCGCTCTTAATTTCGCAGTTGCACACACCGAAAATACACTGTTACGCCAGCGCGCACACGTGCACGCGTGTCCGACGCGCCTGAACAGCTGCTCGCGTCTTGTCGACAACGTCGTCGTCGTAGCATGCGACCGCGCGGACTTCCGTCGGCGTAGACGGTTTTTTCAGCGCCTCGCGCTCGCGTCGGCACTCGCTTGCTTTGTTTTTTGACAGACAGGCCAAATTTCGACGATTCTAGGTCGTAGCGCGAACAATTTACTCGGATGAATGTTGTCACTGATGAATGGCTGCTCACTATAATCCTGTCTAATCTTCAAGCTCCCAATGAACAAATGTCAAACAGTATTCATTGCTACCCATGTACTGCTTGTCAACTTATCTTTACGATTTGAAATTAATATTGTTATTGTTATTGTAACTTCAAGAACTACGTTAACGTGGAACGCGACGAAGGTGCATTAGGTACCTGTACGCATGATTTTGGTCTATTTTAGTCATATGTATGAAGATCCACCTTCTTCACCATTTTTTGAAATGGTACAGGAGGAAAAAGTTCTACATGTATCATGATTGGACTTACAATTTAAGGTGGAATCCAAATCACCGGAATCACGGAAACAAACATATGACAATTTTATTTCTGAAAATTGTTACATGACAAAGTACTTTTTATTGTTCTTAGGCACAAAAAGAATTTTTTATTTTCTCGTAATATATTATGTTCGTTACGTAATCATATTACAATTACAAATCGTAATTTTGTGAACACGAGTTTTCTTGAAATCGCTTTAGTCGACTCATAAATCATTCGTTAAATTTGGTTATCTTTCGACAATCTACTCAGTTTTGGAAATAAAATAAAATTTAGTAAATCAGCTGACTTACAAACAATTGGAAATATTTGTTATGAGACGTAACATCGATTCAATGTATATTCATGTTTTACAGACGGCTCTTCATTGGGGAGCAAAACACGGAGACGAGAACATTGTCAAATTGATTGCAGGGACGTACGGCAACTACATAAAAGGTGTCAATGAAACCACGGTACGTATTACACAAACTCTACGTAGAAACTGGACTCTACGCCATCAGGTTAATTGATATTTTTCGTTGGTTTCCGTTTCTTCAATGACAACATCGCACGTAGAATGGGGTAAGTTATATTCGTTAATTGTCCCCCCGAAAAGTCGACATGTCGGTGAGCTATCGGAATGTCCAAGAAAGAAAATCTATTTCGCGCAATTCGCCATCGTAAACGATTATCCAATCAGGCATCCAATCTGCAACATTTCAATCTGAATCGCCGACTAATTGACCTGCTAAAGCATACAAGCGCTCGCTCAATTGGAAAGTCCGATAAGGAAAATCACGCTTGCGGGGCTTTCTCACGTCGACAGCGATTTACCCACGATCGATCTAGCGAAGAGTATATATAAGAGGGGGGTAAAAAGGGCGCCGGCCAGTCGATAAGGACATCAGAAAGAAGGAGCACACACACTCGCTCTCGCTCTCTCTCTCTCTCTCTGATAGGATCAGATGTGTGTGGTCCTGCGCGTTCAGAGTCTTATATAAGCGAGGGCGCTCGTTAGCGGCACCGTAATGCAGGGAAAACGAGCAGAATTCCAGACTTCCAAGATGTGGTCCTTTCTCTCTCTCTCGCGGGGTTCTTCGTTGCTAATTAATTTTTCGGGATTTATTGAGCCTAACAATCCAGTTATTCATGGAGGATTTGCATTTTGCTTACGTGCTTGCAATCAGTTTTCGGATAACGTCGCAAGCTTTTCGTAAACATGATCGCTTGACTGTACAATTTCCTTTTTTGGATGCAAATAATTTACTCGACGCTCATCCAAAGTGGCAAGCTTTGGTTGGTTTCAATGTCGTTTCTTTCAAGAGCCACGAGGAATTTTTATTCCAACTCGCGTATCCAAGCGCTTGACCTTCTAAATCCGTCGTCGTCGAATCGAAACGGAAATCTGTTTAGCCGATTCTTGCCACTTTTATCGCGCCTTCTTCATGAATCTATCTTCAAACGCAAAAATAATTCTAGCCGTGTGTAACAAACGAAAAAAAGAGGAAAGAATGCACATCTTTCGCGATTCCGAAAACGAGAAAACAGCTTGACGAAGGAGTTTTGCTCCATTGGGATCGCGGCGCGAGCGCCTGGTCCGCCCGTCTGTAAGACGAAGAAGAAGCGGCGCGCGGTGTAACCGGAGCCCGAAAGCTGTCGTCACCGCAGCGCCTTACATCTCTTCCTCTCTTCGTCTTCTTCCTGCTCCTGACGTAAAACCGGGGCGGCGCTCCGCGAATGGCATTGGCTATCGGAGCCAATGGCACCGCGAGCTATTTTCGTGAAATTTTTCGCTTCTTCTTTGTTCGTGAAAATTCTTCGTCGTATTGCCACCGATTGATGCATTCCACAGCGACTTGAAAAAATGAGAAGGGAAATAATTGCCACCACGGCCACCACGTGGACTTTTAAAATCACAAGAACTGCATTCGACGTAGCCCCGCACTATCTCGAAGCGCACGCTCGAAGAAAGAACGAACGAAAGTAAGAAAAAGAAAAAAAAAGTCCGGGAGAAAATGAGAGTGCGATTTTTGGATAAGTTCTTGAGACGATAAAGAGAACAATAGCAATATGGAGCAAAAGAGAATGCGAAGCAAGAAGGCAAAAAGAAGAAGGAGGAGAGAAAGAGCGGACAAAGCGAAATCCCCGCGAGTCGGTCGCGTCCTCTGGCCGTGGCGTCTCATGTAAATCGGCTAATTCCACGCGGTACATTAATTATCTCGTTACGTGTACGGGGCTGGCGGGAGGGGAGCGGGGCGAGGGGGAAGGGCGCGCGCCCCGATGTCGCCACCAAAAAAACCACGGCGATCGCATTCCTTGTAGCCAATTATCGGAACAGAGAAAAAGAGAGCGCGCGCTCCTCTTCTCGACTTTTCAGCGCTCTTTGCGCGCGCTCGCCTCATATACGCACTCTTTGTTGTATTGTAAGAGAGAGAGAGAGAGCGCCCTCTTTTTTCCCCGCGCTCGTCGGCCACCGCGAGGCTCCGAGCTAATTTGCTTTTGAGATGCAGCGCAATTTGTGGGACGCTGCGCGGATGAGGAGATCGGCTTAAGCCTACACGGGAGGATTTCATCCGCGTGTGTGCGTACGTGCGCGGGGAACTCGTGCGTCACCGAAGAATTATTATAAACTCTTTCCCAGCGCGACGCTCGATTTACATTCGACCTTGTCCTTCTCCGAGCTCCGATCGTTTTATTAACGAGAAAGATATCTCTCTGCTTTTCCAGAGAGAGTTTCAATGATGAATGCGCGAAGCTGGCCGACCGACACGTACAGCCCATAATTTGCAGCTGCGGCGTAAGCAAGAAGCCTCGCTCGAACAATGCAAGGTAGCTTTGGACTATGCCTATTCAGCAGACGCGCGTTTGAAAGAAAGAAAAAAAAAAAGAATAAGGTGCGCAGCGCGCGGCACATTCTTCGCGAGTTCGGAACACTTCGCGTGCGGATGCTGCGTGGTTTGCAATCAGAAGAAGCCGGCTGTAACGCTCGCGAGATTTTATCAGCTCTTCTCTCCAGCTGGCTCTTTGTCATGGTAAATTTAAATAAATTTTGTAAGACGAAAAGTTTTATTATACCAACATTCGCTGTGATTAATGTTTTATAAAATGAATATACGCAGCTCCAACGGCAAGGTAACACTGAAACCTAATTGAAGATATTTTCGTGTTTCAAACTTTCGCTTCCTGTCTGAGACTTATAGTTTTAGTTCTTATATCGTGGATGATAAAAACTAACGTTCAATTGAATTTATTAAACTTGAAAGGTTTAACGCACAGAGATACTGTAGATATAAAGCATTTCAATTCAGTTTCGCACGCTTAATATACACTTTTTACTACGACACACTCGTAAAGTGAAATTACTAGCAAGTCCACTAATTTTTCGTGTACATATTATACTGTTAAGTATTTGAAAATCGAATATAAGTTTGAATATTTTCTTCGACATCCAATTGATCGTCATCCGAATATAAGAGAAAGCTCTTAGTTTGCACACTTTTGCGACGTAAATGGCATTCGTTACGGAAGGCTTATTCTGTGAATGAAATATAACTTCCTCGCGCACACATCGCAAAGACGCATCCAGCGAAAAATGTAAATCAAGTCCATCAATATCAATTTCGTCGATGAAAATCTCAAGTAAGAAAACACGTGATTCCACGATAAATCATTGCGCGCACACCTCCTCGGCCACGGCCGTTTCGCACTATTAACGCGATCTCTTTGGCAGATAAATAGCCTTTAATATGCCGCATGACGCGACCCTCGAATTAAACGGAAAGAAGAGGAAGAGAGAAAGAGAGAGGGGGAGGAGGAAAAAACGGATTTTACAGAGAAGGAGAGATGAGCCGTATTTCAAGAGGGACAGCTGCCGGCCAATATCGCGCGACGCGTATATCACAATTCCCCGCGTGTGACTTTTCAATTTTTTAATACTCCCCCCTACCCCCCTTCGAGCGTCGCGCGGGTAACATCCGCACTGCTGCTTTACGAGCGCAGCTAAATCACGCGATGGACGCTGCCTATGTACTTTTCAATATTCTTCCGGCGATTTTATCACCAGATTGGACATCCGAATTTTAGGGTTATTTGATTTCCATGTCGATTGTTTTACGGCCTGATGAAGTTTCTGCCGCGTGCCAATTGCTGATAATCGTGACTAGGGCTGCAGTCGTGTCTCCGGCGGCGCTCGTTAAAATTCATTCACAATTTTCGCGCGCGAGCACTACCTAACATGCTTTTCGACATTACGAAACGGCAGCGTAACGTGAAATACTTTCTAGTCGACTCATCGTAAACTTTCGTGCGACATTGCAGGCCTGTAGACCGAACAAACAAAGTTATTTTAATGGAACTGATGAAAACTGAACGTACTGTATTGTTCTATCCGAAAATAATTCTAATCGTCATTTTTATCGTTATGGTTTTCCTTTCTAACTTGCCGTTCAAAAGCACAATCCGTTTAGATAGATGGCATATGTCGAGAAGAAGCAGAAGGATTTTCGTCTCACGATCGTCAAATAGGGAATATCAGAGTCCCTTCGCGTACTGCATTCGGACATGTGCGCGGTAGGCTATATCGAAAAATTCAATAAAAAGTCTAAAATCTCGATACGAGCTTCCGTATCGAATCGCCAACTCTATAATGTGCGAATTCGCGATTTCGCGCTTCGACAAATTGACACAGCCCTGCTTTCATTTCGCGATACGTATATATGCACCCTTCGTCGTGCAAAATAAAGAAGAAAGAAGAAGGAAAGGGGCGAGTTGGACTTTTCCATATACGCGTCTCTTTAATTTATTTCACTTTAAAGTCTCGCTCTCTGTTTATATGTATGAAGACCGGCACCCCTTTGCTACGTTATGCAAAAGAAAGCGACTGCGTTCGCAGGGTTGACACGCGCACGTGTGCTCACTTTCGGAAAGTCGCGCGATCGTGTGTATTCGTTGCGCGGTGGATTGGAGTCGCTTAAAATTGCGTGGCTTCGTTGCATGCGAATGTCTCTTTTGTTCCGTAGCGCCGCAAGATGATGGAAAGTCGTTTGTCTTCTTTTCGCGTTTAAGTTTTTACTTTTGAATCCAGCATTTGACCTATAGCTTGTCACTATTTTTATTCCCCGAATAGAGCAGATGAACCGGCTTGACGAGCTGCAGAGGACGAGTAATACAGCGTTCATTCCATTTCTCCGCAATGTAATTAATCGAGTCCCCCCTTTTTGTCAAGTTTAACTTTATCAATTGAAGTGAGTTGTGCTTTGCGTCGACAGATTGCGTTGATTCGAATCTCAACAAATTATTCAGTCGAATATCTCGTTTCGAGACAAATAAATAACACCAACAGATGAGCTCCAAGATAGTAATCAATCTGCTTTCACCCCATTGTGTGTTACTCGGATAAAAAGGCAGCAATTAAAAACCACTTAAGACGTCCGTCTTCATTAACGTAATGGACACTGGCAATTTTTGCGCTGCGGTATGGCTCTCACTCGAATAAAAAAAGAAGATGAAAATCAAAGGTGCAGTCGAGAATACCTTAACTGCGTCTATATACATAGCGTGCGAGCAGGTGGATCAACATGGTATAAACTTTCTTACGCTGCAGCTGGTGCTCGAAGAGAACGCGGGCTAATCCTCTCTTTCTCTCCGCGTTATACATTCGATCTTAATCGAGAATGAATTTGCTTCTTGGTTTTAGCTTTTTTCAGAAATATTTTCAGGCAATTCTCTTTGTTCTTTCGCCGGGTCAGGTGTCTATTCAATGTGCTTAGAATTGGGAAAATAATATTGCGGCGCTGCATTTTCGTTTTAGTCGAAACAGTTACAAGTAAACAAAAGGTGAAAATTTCAATAGGTTTTTCAATAGATCGTAGAAAAGAATAAATTGCCATTTCTGTGGGAGTCGCCTCAAAATTGTTGATACAATTTCGCGTTAAAAATCGATTTTTATACATTTACAGTAATCGGGACTTGCTTTCGAAATATGCTCGAACAGATATGATTAATTTTTTGGAAATTGAGATTTTTTAATGGAATCGACGTGTTTCGTTCAACGTTCCTATAAATCACGAGCATTTTGTATTTGAAGCGTTGTCGAATTCGTCGTCGCTGTGATCGTTTTGGCAGACGATGCAGTGACACCGCGTATGCGCACAGTAGCGGCTCGCTGCAACATCCATCCGCGAGAACGAAAAGGAAGAGCAGCAGCGGTGAAGCAGCCAGGATAGACTTTCTCCGGGAGCGCGATAGAGCTGGCATCTGGTTGAGGCGAAGAGGCGCGAATTATGCGAGACGGCACGGCTTATTAGAACGTCATCGCGCAAGACAAGACACGCGATGCGTGCTCTCTTTTTTCCTTTTTCTCTTTATCTTTCCCTTCTTTTCGCGGCTCGCGCCTCGCGCGGTGCGTGAGATTGTTACCCATCCGCGGCGCGCACCAGGAAGCGGATCATTCGCACGCTCCGGCTGATACAATGGAGATCGGCCTGTCAGTCTTGCATTGTCCTATGATTATTGCTTTCGCGGAGCTGCTACGCTGCAATATCGCCTTTCCTCCCGTCCTAATGGACAGTCGGATGGGCGAAGTTTGTCGTGGCAATGAGCGCCCGATTCATTATTTATGCGGCGTTTGTTAGCCGCGCGCGCGATACGACATGTTGATGGATAGGCAGTAGATCGGGCTCTCGCTCTCGTTCTCGTGCGATCTTTATTTATTTTTTTTTCCAAGATTGACCGTAATTTTCACTCGCGTTGCGAGCCAAGTTTTCGTTAAGACAGAGATCCGATTGGACGGTCGATTTGACTGGCATCGCGCGCATTATGCCGACGAAAGCTCACACCGACGTGCCGATATTAAAAAAACACGCTTTGTACATTTATTTCTGCCGAGAATAGCTGTACATTGCTCGTGTATAATCCTCCATATCCTGTGTTTTATTCATGACAGCTGCGCTCATCGACCGGTTATTTTTAATTGTTCTTTATTTGATTTAGGGTTACACGCCGCTCCACCTTGCCCTCCAGTTCGACCACGAGAACATTTTTAATCTCTTGGTCCAGGTCTACGGTAAGTCTGAGCGTTTGACAATAACGTTTCTGGAAAGGTGTCGAAAGCAAACGAAAAAACGAATCCCGATCGGCAACGCGCTCTGACAAGCACTCCGACGATCAGCGGCGGCAGTGACAAGAGAAGAGAGCACGGCGCTCGGGCAGCTTCGATGCACCTATCTCATATAATATCGGGCGTCCGATCGGTTAATCGAGGCAGCGAGCGCGCATACTGGCCAAACAAGTGTCGTGCTCGCGCGCGCAGCCCCCTTCGACTTGAAAAGCCCGTCAGGGAGCGCCTGGTTTGTTGCAGATTAGACGAGTTGCGCGCGCGCCTGCATGCGCGCAGCGTCCTCTTATCGCCCGTGCTTTGTTTACTTTTCGTCCAAAGATCGATTTTATTTGTTCTTCCGACGGGGCTTTCAAATTGTTAATTCGACGCTTTATCTGTTTGCTCGCAGGAGCCAATCAAGATATCCGCGATTACAGCGGCAAAAAGCCAAGGCAATACTCGATCTCTCAGAAGGCTGCGGTTAGTCAGGACACGATGCGCAGTAAGTTATTGCTTCCATATCCTATCTTTGTGGCCTCTCTATCGAGCGTATAATGAGACATTTCTCTTTATTCCAGTAATTGTTATATGGTTTTTGTGCAAGCTTTTTTTCATACTCTCGTCCGCGATATTTCCGTTAAAATCGTTTATTGTCCTTCTGCGTGTTCTCGTTTCCATTTTTTCGCTTCAAAACGGATCTGCCCGAATCGATTGGTTTATCAAGCAACATTTTAGTGTAATAAGTAATGCATGTTTCTAGATGGCCTTTTCTGTAGCAGTGATACACTGGAAGGGTGATTTATGAGTTATTTAGTAGCTAGATTTGATTTCATAGGTTTCGAGTGTAAATTTGCATGCTTATATATTTGTATGATTACAGAGGTTCTTACAGGTTACCCGATAACTCTTGGCCATCGCTTTTTCACTTGATTTTCTCTTATACTTCATTCTTTACAAAACGAAAAAACGTAGATACAGTATTGACAAATTTCATCGTCATCAAAGCATTTGAATTGTACGACTACGTATCTGCTTTTTATCGATTGCGCGCAGTAGTTTTTTTAACGGGATCCCAAATGAGAACTATTGCTCTAATAAAAATCAATTAGCGCAACGGCTTAGTATATAATGACAAAACTGCTGTGGTGAGTACTATTGGGTTTCTGGATCCATTTACTTCTGTTATAGGGAGACTAGCTGGTGCTGCGCTCAGGCAAGTTTATCCGTCGGTGAAAGCGCAGAGATAACTCTACCTACCCACCCCGCTATCTAAAAACAATCAAACAAAGTAGTATATTATACGCACGCGTATGTTTTAAAATTAGTGGAATATTCATTCAGAGCCATTGATGAACCTCTGAGAAAAAGCGACAAGTTCCTTTTCAAAAATTGTTAAATCGCTCATGGCAGTTGTTTATGCTCTTGTCGCTTTTTGCTGCACGTAGATATGAGGACTTACAAATTTATGGTGTAAGATTGTTATCGAAATTGACGGTTATTGTTACTTTATGAATTCAACATAGATGGCATTTTGGTAGGTTCATCAGAAAATTAGCTCCATTGCACACAATGTTTCAATCTTTAAGTTAGCTTCTTTGTACTCGAAACTTCTGCGCGTATTTTATTTTATTCAAGTTAACGTGAGCTTTTTGTAGCCAAGTAACATGCCACGGTTTTTGTTTGAACTTACCAATTTCTATCGTGACTTGTACGATAAATTTACTTACACTCATTTCTATCTTTAAAATTAATAATGTGAACAATTATGATAAAGAGTTAAATAACAAATAGCAAACATTCTAATTTGTTATAATTTTATTAATAATAACCAACATTGATTGTCATTCAACAAGCAATCAAAAGTGACAATAACCGTCGTGCGCCGATGCATGTGTCTACTATATATCTAAAATCTTTTTTCTTCCTGTAACAAATTGACGCATTTGCTGTAGACTCAACTCATCTGGGTAAATTCTATTGTTTTCTCAAAGCATGCACGCGCAAAGTGAAGATCTTTCAATACGTACTAAAGTCTTTTGCATATTTACCGACTGTACACACACTGTCCGACGTAATAATGCAGTACATTATGGGTACACAATAATTAACACTTACCAAATATGCTGTCCTACACACACACGCACGCGCGTGCGCGCAGTCAGACCAGTAGTTGAAAATACAGAAGAAGTAACAATCAGTGTCCACGCGCGTCGCCGCGCGGAGTCACAGTAATTTGTAACGTCTCCCATTTCACGTTCGTTTCGACGTTTCCTCGCGCAGTAATTAATCCCCCGATAGAGATCAACATTTGCACGCGTACATCGTAAAATGAAATAACACGGAGCACACGCGATCTCACTGACACGCGCGCGGCATTTTTTTCCCAAAGTCCAATGATTTGCACATAATACGTTGCGCCGGGATAGGATATTGCCAGTGCTACTGGCAGCTCACGTCAGTGGATACAGGAAAAGAAAGTAGACTATAGCTCACACCGCGTGAGAATTCGGAATCTTCATACTTTTGCCTTGTGAACTGGTTCTTCGAGCGAATGATTTTTTTCTCTTTCGATAAATGATTTATGCTTTCGTAACAGTACAGCCATTAAATTTGAGTGTAATAAATACAAAGAGGAAGCAAATTGAAAAGCTCGCATTTTGCGAATTCGCGTATTACGTAATTGCAATTCGCCGAAAAGCAAACGAGAACGAAAAAAAGCAGAATACCGTCGTATAGTTAAATTCGTTACATATTCCGGGCAACAATGGTCTATTTATTACGTGTTATATATTATGAAAAGAGAGGCCCGGAGGTGAAACAAAGATTACATACACGCTCTACCCCAGGATAATGCGCGGATTTGCTTTGTTTAATTATACACCGAGATAATACACCGGAGTTCCCCCTCCCCTCCTACTTTAATACCTTGTAATGCTAATTCATTAGAAAATTTAAAAGAGGCCAATTTGCATTTTGATGGTGTGTTAATGAGATCGTTAAATAATTTAAAAAGCATAAATGTTTCATTTGTTAATGTTTATATGAGCGATAAAGCTTCACTGTAGAAAAGCTGCAATGTTGTTGTGTATTTAGTCGTGGCACGGTGTATTCCAAGTCATAAGTTGTTATTGGAAGATCGGCTACTTCAAACTGTCGACCATTAATATAGGATTGTGTTGACATATAACGTGCATTAATTTAATGAATCTTGCTGCAAAAGCGTCACACTTTAAGGTGCATGTAATATTTGGATAGTTATCGAACTAATAGAAAACTAATTTATTTCAGCTTTGTATTTGAAGATGACAGTGTATCATTCTAATCATCTGACATTTATTTTCTGTTATGTTTAATGGAATAATACGATAAATCACAAAATTAATCATAAATAGCTTATACCGCTTCTACATGTATATTTACCATTTAACATTACCGCCTATTGTAAAGTACGTGGAGAGCTGCCCATGATAATACGTGTGTCTGTTTTCTCTTTCAGAAATAAAAGCAAGGAAAAAGCATGCAGGTAAGAATTGCTCGTCCTGGCGCAATCGAGGAACTTTCTTGCTTAGAGGCTAAATTTTAGCGTGTCCAGCTTTTATTACTTTGCTTTTTTTTGCATAAATTGCATGATTAATTTTTTTTTATTCTACTTTAATTTGTAACGTCAGTATGTAGTTCTACTGAAATTTCGCAAACTTGTTTTAATTAAAAAAGAGTGTGTTAACTCTGAAACGCTTGCCTTTTTCTCTTCCTCTGTTATCAATCTTTCAATCCTGATTATCTTTACATGCCTATTACTTCTGCTTTACTGCAATTGAAACAAACTATTACCTATTTGCTCTTATATTAAAGATGATGGCTAATATACTTTCGTGCATTCAAGAAAATAATGAAATGACTATTACATATAAATGTGCCGCTTATAATTGTGAAAGGTATTGGCAACAATATTCATTGTTGCCAATGCCTTGTTTGAACTTCACTCATCATATAAGTTGCGATTAACTTTAAAAAGAATTGGTGTAATGGTATCATCGAAGCAGGACACCATCAAGTTTTTCAATTTATCACCCTCGCTATCGTCATTGTTCGCACTCATGTGTAACAGAAATGAAATCTGAAAAGTTCTTTTACAACCATTATTGAGTTTACAACGTTATTAAAAGAAATATTACGGTAATTATCGTTCTTCGCTATACAGAGAAAGATCTTGGTTTTCTTCGTATTGGCTCGCTGAACGTCCGCGTGAAGCGCACGACGGAGGCTTTCAGTCAGTTCTTAGGAGTAGCAACTAATAACGCATCCAACAACAACGAGAAGATTCACAAATCGTGGGGTTCGGCCGACAATTTACCAGTAAACAATTTAAGCTCTTACATGCTGATTATTTCGTTCCCTACTCTTAATGACAATTGTATTTGTAGGCGGATAAGATGATGCCACCGCCGAAGTACGCACCCATCAAAAAACGTCGTAGTCGTCGAGCAACGGACTTCGTCTCAAACCGTCAGCAACATCCCGCAAGCCAACCGACAACGCCAACGCCTACAGGCAAATCCACGACAACAAGCCGTAGACCCGCGTCTGTATCTGCTTTGACGACAAATAACCTCTTGGCACAAGCCAATCCTATCAAAGTTGTACAGCAGAATGATTCCGACTCGGACGGCGCTTGTGGTTTCGATTCTGCTTGGCGAGGTTCCGCGTGAATTTTCATTTTTATCAAGACGTTCTGAATGTTCAGAAAATTGAAGTTGTTAGTTATATTGTAAATGATAAGTTATTTATGGATGATATATGATATATTTTAATATATGATCGTATATTAAAAAAGAGCATTATGTTAAAATTACTAATTGTAATTTAACAGATTTTTTTTTTGAACAAATACCACTATACAAAGTTATATTTTGCGACTAACTAGTTGGTAATTATTTTTGTATACTTAACAAGGATAATAATCATGACAATGAATCGAAAGTAGTTTGTACGATTTCAAACTAAATCTTATAAATATTGCTGTATGAACAGCATTGATTTTTATATCGAATACAACGTCGTATGATATTATTGATCGCAGATATCTGTGTGAATGCTATTAAATTTAAATATTTTTATATTCTCGAGAATAAAGCAAGATGCTAGCATCGTTTCAGTTTTTATTTGTACTGTTATGATACTTCATCGATAAAATTTGTTTGATAAAATAAAATAAAAATTATGAATTTGGATAATTATTCAATGTAAACATAGTAAATGACGAAACAGTTGGATGTTTATTAAGGGTTAACCATTTTTAAGTTGAGGCTGTCAGACGACACAGATTAATATATGAAAACAAATGCCGAGTTTTTTTAATATGCTTGCAAGTTTTAAATTGATTTCGTCGATTAAACTATAAATTGCCGAAAATTACAAATTTCTAGTAGCTATCCATTAGAATAATGATTTATCGTTTTTTAAGTACTACTACGCAGCTGGTAGAATTTAAGACAAACAATAAATACATTTTTTTATTTGAATATAAAAATAATTATACAAATTACATTGTAATGATACATTTTATTCGAATGATAAAGACAATTAAGTTGTACAGATATGAACATGAAATATATCTTTTTAAACGCAAATAATTGAATTATATTATAAAAATTCAAAATTTTCTTGTAAGCTGTATTGTAAAAAATGATATTAATCAAATAATACATTATATAGAAAATTTATTGAAAATGTTCTCTGTAAAGAGTTTTAAGTTGGTCTTATATTGAACCCAAACATCACAAGCATTTAATAATAGTTTATGTACTAGGTTGTAAATAAATACAAATAAAAATATTGATGATGGTATGTTATTTCCAAAAGTTATCAGTCAACGATTTATGAAAATGAATAGAAGGTAAGTATCAAGAAATTTCAATGATAGCATTTTTTTTCGTTCGGCGATAAGTGAATTCATTTTTATTTTAATTAACTAAAGGTCGAGCAATGAGACACGCATTAAAAAATAGTTAAATAACAAAACTATTTCAGTCGTATAAACGTTTTCGTCAATTTGTATTTGTCTTTTGAATGAGTGAAGTTTATGTAATCGAAACACATTTGGTGAACTCCGTGAAAATGTTATAAAATATGTTTTAAAAAATATTGCCTATTTTATTATTGAATGAATGAATGCCTTTATAAAAAAGCATGCGATCAAAAATAAAAGTACAACAGACTTTTTCAATGTGCAATGGAACGAGAAAAAATTAGTTCAACTAAATTAAAGACTACTCCAGAACATTTGATATTCAGTATTAAAATATTTGGATAAAGTGTTTAATTACAAAGTGAAACTTCGATAGTTTACAATATTCACTTAAGGTAAATTATGAGTACGCAAGAAATTACGCAATTTTTTATTGAAGATAAACAAATAATCAACATGTACCATTGTAAGTTAAAAAACGTTGAACTTCAAATTAGATTTTTTTGATCATTCACATGTAATAAAATATGATATGACATTTATCATTTCAAAGATTACAAAAATTACTTTCGGTTACTGAAACTTAAAATTTTCGCTCTCTTTATCTAATATATTAATTTTGATATAGCATTTTTTACGAGATTCAAATGCTATTTATGTTCTTTGATATCAAACAATGAGAAATATATAAATAGTATATGAAACTTTACATCTGCTGAAACTCACTTATTGAAAAAACTAACGTTATCTTCAAAATGATCTAATAGTGATCTAATAGACATTCAATCTAATATTTAATTAAATTTTTTCTTATTTTTGTCTATTTATGTGTCTGTCTCCTGACCCTCGTATCAATCACTTCTATGTAATCATTCGATCGAGTACATTCGATTCAATTTGTTGAAAAAAATTAAGATATGAAATGTTTAAATTGTAATGAAGCCAATTGATGATTCTGTTTCAAATCTCGAAACTTAATTTTGTATGATAAAAGAAGATCGAAATTCAAAATAAACTCCAAGGATTTGCGTCGACAATCACAACACACAGTGAACGACCCCACGAAAATTGACTCATACGAGAGCGGACAACTATATATAAGTAAACGCGACGGAAATATTAATTTAGTTCCATTTCGGCTTGTTCCGCGAAAATATTGGACGGATCTCAAAAATTGAAATCGTGAAGGGATTATGGCATGTGCAGTTTTGCGGGGGTCTTTGGTTTTGATCAGTGAGTTGATTATTTTTATTATCAATTTTCGTTTGACAATGTCTTTGTTATATTTTTACATCACCTCGTAATCCCAAAATCATGACTACGTTAATATTGTAAAGAAATCAACTAGAATACTTTTTATTTGTATTAGAATAGTTTCTTGAGGAGTCCATTATTTATGTTCGCGTACGTGGAATCAATGTTCTTCTATCGTTATTGATGTAATGCATAAAATTTAGATTTAGTTAAAAATTATAATTATTTTTATGTCAATGAGGGGAGGTCATTTTGATTTACGATAATCCCTTTTATTTTATTTTCAGTTGTTATAATTTACACCGAAGCGCAGGTAAAATAGCGATAGCAATTATCTAAAACAACATTCTAGACTACTTTTTTTAAAAATGTTATGCAATTTCCAGAAATCAGATGGGATAATATTTCCTGGTCCAACTGAAAGACCATCAAAATTTCCATTGAGTACGACTACATCAACACCCGTCAATTCTATAGTTTATATCCAATGTTTTAATAGTTGCCTCGTAAGTGTTTCTTTTAAATACTTTTAAAGTAATTTAAATCAATCGATATTGCACATTTATGCAATATTGTTTCTACTAGGCAACTTCGGAATATAATCCAGTTTGTGGAACAGACAACGTCGTTTACTCGAATCCCGGGAGACTCAGGTGTGCCCAAAATTGTGGAAAACGTAAATTTGCACTAATTTTGTAAAATTATTATTATATTGTATTTACATAACAATTATGTATTTATTACAGAAGTTGAACTTAGTCGATTTGGCCAATGCGGTAATAATACGAGCAGTTGACTATTATAATACTAATAAGAGAATTCATAAGATTAGTGTATTAGTTTGGACATCTATTAATGTACTAATGGTAATAGAGTTATTACATTAAATAAAATTTTTAAAAGTTTGTTAAAATGTGCTTTTTTTTCATTTCTTTTAAGTCCTTTTGGACTTTTAATCATTAATAGTAAAATTCTATCAGTTAATATTCACGTTAGTTATCAACTATCTTCAGAATAAAATTAAAAAGTGCTAAACGTATTGATGAAAACAAAATTTTTTGATTGATTATTAGGTAGACCGATTATAACTTATTAATTCGATGATAAAAAGAGACTCAAATTTCAAACATTCCTACAAACGATAAGATTATAATATAAACGACCTAAACTTTTATAATTTCAATTTTGTTAAATTGTTAATATTTACTTTTATAGGTGAATTTTATTCTGAAAGTAGCATATTTAAAAATGCTTATATATATGTGTGTGTGTGTATAATAATCTATGTAAATGTTAAAAAAACAAGAGATTACACCTTTGCGAATACTTCGGTGAATATTTCGGTATTTATTCTGATCAATGTTCGAACAGTAAAATTAAATTTCGAGCGTATTTTAGTCACATTGAATATTTGTTTAAGCATCATCCATCAGAGGGCGGCACAAATAACTTTTTTTTCACTTTTTATTACTTACTTTTTTTTAACTGTTCTGGTACTGTACTGCGGTTTTATATGAGTGTTCGAATTCAATCCTTTATATATAAAAAAAAAAACAAATTCGGTATGGCTACGAAGTAACGACTTCAAGTCGTAGCTTAACTGACTATCCTTCCAAGTTCCTAATTCTATTTGTTCCGTTCTTTATGCTTTAGCGGCAAAACTCAGCTTTGTATGAAATCTCGCTCTTGCTCACTTGAAACCAGCACACTGAGTTAACTATTTAATATATATGTAATTTTTACCATGATCTTTGTAAAATTCATTTTATTATAAAAAGCAATGGTTGGTATGCTGTTGCTGATACATCAAAAATATAAAATGTATTTCAATCGTTCACAATTATAAATGATTATTATCACACACTAATTTTTTCCTCTATAGTATGCTTATTCTTATGGGAACGTGAACACGTCTTTAATAAATAATTAATATGTAACAATGATATCAATACAAAAAATTCTAATTTAATTTATAAAGTATTTCAGTATGTTATCGGAATAGTATCAATACAACGCAGTTAACGCTGGAATAACTGGCTCTCTAATATAATTGGAACGAATAGAACGGGTATCTGAAAGGTATAGTTATATGTAGTAGCTACGATCTGAACTCACTGCTCGTAGCCACATTAAAATTTCTTTTTGATATAAAACCGAATCCGACCACAACTATATATATATATATATATATATATATATATATATATATATATATATATATATATATATATATATGTATGTATATTAACACACATACATATATATATACTGTATAAAGTTCCTATTAATAAAAACACTACTGTACTACACTATACTACTTTCTGTTATAATAAATGATCGCTGACGTTTATTTTGTATTCATTACATACTTAAAAAAGAAATAGAAATAATAATAATACTGTTAAAGTTAGAAATACGCGTAAAGTTCATTTAAAACATTGTTTAACAGTGCTACTGTAACGCAAAAACGTAATCATTCAACTTGACGCACACATTTAAATATATAAAAAACATATCAATTTAAAAGCCACGCTATATACAATATAAAATTAATTTTGGATCTAATTTAATAGTTAAGATGGTTTAAGGGCGACTAAATTTGAAATTTTCCATTAGCAAATCCAAAACGCTTAAGATAAAAAACCTAACCCTAAAACAAACAAAAAATTTTTCATTTTTAAATTAAATTTTCTAAAAATAATACATAAAAATGTATGACATTTGTCATCCGACAGTAAGTTAATCACTTTATATTTTCTAAACTATTACCGAAGTTTATGACAGTAATAATAAATATGAAATTTTGAAACTTCAGTATTACAAAATGAGCCAGTTAGGTTGTACCGACCAAGTTAAATTAACTACAGCTTTCTATGTATATATGGAATTGTGTGAAGGTAATTTTGAAATGTTAATATATATGTTGATTATTTCAATTTCAATAACAATTTTTGTACATAAATTGGACATTTTTTCAATTTTATTATTAATTATTTCTAGTAAAACGCTACTGGGATGTGGATTACAAATATTCAGAGCCATTACAAATGTTTTATCTTGAGGCTAAAAAAACTAAAAAGGGTACTCTTGATACATTTATACCATGGGCAGCAATCCATAATATTAGTTTAGGATTGATTAGTAAGATCCAACAGGAATTGAATAAAGAAAAGTAATGTGATTTTCAAATACATTTAAAATTTATATTTCATTAAATGATAAATTCATTATGAGTCATAAACGCAAATATTTTTACAGATTTACTTTTGTCTTCAAAGAAGGAGATACTTCATCAGTTTATTACAGCATACGTTCAGGTATTACAAAGTTAGTATCACCTGAAGAAACCAAAGATCTACGTCAAAAAGCAATGAAAAAGTTTAAACTAGAAAGAGAAATCACAAGAAATACAGCTAATTTGTATGAACGTGCATTATTATTGGCAATGGAGAAACAAGATGAACTTGCTAAGATTCATTGCAAAGTAGAAAATAATTTAGAAGGAACTGCTACTACAATCAAAATTGATAGTACAGATGAACCAAATTTTGAATTAAAAATCTGCAGTGATTCACTCGATGGCAAACATAATGATAAATTGCAAAAAGATAATACACTAAGTTTTAAATCTAATGAAGTACAAAATTATTGAGTCAATATCACAAAGTGTAGACATGAAAAAATCAGGGTTTTTTCAAAATACAAATACATAGAAAAAGGATTGATTGAAATCATGCATTAACATGACACTTGAGGTTTCAGAAAAAAACATCTAACATACATATTTATCTAATTTATTATTAGAATAAACTTTAATTGTATATATGTAAAAAACTTGCATAGGCATTATAGCTTGTAATCACTGTAAATAAGCTACCACTGATACTACATGCATCAAATAAATTATTTCTTAAAGTAAAGTTTGATTCAGATGTCTTTAATCTTCATCATTGTAAGGAAATGTAAAATCAAGGCAGGCATATTTTCATTCTTCAAAAATACATGTGGTAAATAAGTAACAAACACTTATTTAATTAAAAACATTCATTATTCATTATCTAAATTATAATTATATAATTATAAATTTTACTAAAGCTACATGAAACTATAGCTTACAGTTTAGAAAGGTTAGTAACCTTCTTGATAACTTGATTAATAAAAAATATGATTATTTAAAACGTTATTTATTGTTTTAAATTTTATATACATTTTCTGTAGTTAACGTGCCAAGGACATTTAATTTTTTGTAAAGTTGAAAAATAAATTATTCGAAATTAGAAAATGTTCAATGTATATTCATTATTTGTACCTGAACAGATTTCGTTTATTATAATAAAAATAGCAAGCAAACAAACTTTGGCAGTTTCAAATATTGAAATACTTTTTTAGTAAATGAAATAAAAACTATAAAACGATAAATTAGAAAGTATGTATTGCAATATAAGTGACGTTTTTTTATAAATCGGCACGTTATTAAGTATCAACTTAATATTTTTTTCATTCAGAATTGCAAAATCGAAACATTTTGATATTGAATCTTGTTGATTAATGATTGGTCTTTATAGGAAAGGAATTAAATAAAGTGATCACATATTCGATTTTTGCAAATTTTCAGACATTAAAAATAAATTTTTTTAATAATTAACATGTTATATAGAAAACTTACAATTATAAATTGAATACAATACATGAATAATTATCCAAATTTCAAAAATCTACTTTTCGTGTAAACGGTTGGGCTAACTATCCAAAACGAACAATGACTACAATAGTTTTTCAAAAAATTTTAGTGTAAAATAGTTATCAATCCGCATTGGTGGTCTACTATAGTTTTAAGGCAATTCGAGTTTCGAGATTAATTCGAAACTATCACAAGAAAGTACGGTTGATCCGCTTATGATTGTTACTTATTATTTATGAATATTGATTTTTTCGAACAGATTTCGGTCTATGCGTAATCAATGTAATGTGAAAGTTTCGATAAATATGAAAGATTGACATTCTTTTCACAACTAACATGATATGTCAATTGAAGTGTTTGTTTATACTAAAACTGTAGATTTTTCACTATCTTAAAGGATTAATATATACAATTTATCAGATAAAAAATATATATGGATGATGAGAAGCGCGATTAGCTTGTTTTCTTAAAAAACTATGTGATAAATAACATTTAATAACTATGGACAATCGGTGAACTTACACAATGTTATTATTTTGAGACCCTAAAGGTATGTTGAAACGCAAGGGTCGTTAATTTTAATTAAAGTACATTACAATAATTATCCTACAAATAACAATAACTATTTTTTAAGCTACTACTCGATATCTTGATTAAACAATTATCACAAGAGCACGAGTGCATAAATATTACATCTTAAAAATAACAATTATCTTGCTGCCTTTGATCGTTTCAAAAATTCTACACAATTCCTTTTTCTCGTACTTCTTCACAAAGCTTAAACTGTAAGTTTTATATGTAAAAACATTTTTTCATAAAAAATAATAAAATTTCGACTTTAACACAAAAAAAAAAAAAAAAAAAAAAAATACATTACTTAGTTACTACATTTTCAAGCTGCACAATGAGAAATGACTATCTCTTACACAATTTCTTGATTTTTTCCGGAAAAAGTATATAATTATCGCACTGAACTTACTTTTTTGATTTATTTTTGTTTTTAGCTTTACGAAAAATACGAAAAAGTTGCTTAGACAATGTTTCTAACCTAGAGGATTACACTGTATCACTATATACTCATTGCAATATACACTTCACAAAATTCAATAACTTTTAAACGCATGCGTTGAACAAATTTAAAAAATACAGTCAGCAACATTATATTGTCGCCAAAACAATTTCCACACCTTGTCCTTATAAAAATTGTCATGCTTGCATTTCAAAAGTTGTAAATATGTCTGTAATTTATAGTTCTATGTTCATTTACTACGCGTTATTTTGACACAAGGCAATAAACGTTAAATGTTTAACTGTAACACGCAATTAAAATATAAAAACTATACAAATAATTGCTGATCACTCAATCGATGGTTCAGTAAGATTCACATTTCTCTTTTCGGTAAATTACTTATAAAATAAGCATATCTTGTAACAAGCTGCACCACTTTTGGTTATGCGAATTCAGTTACGAATCTTTCTGTCATTGTTAGCACCAGTCAGCCATATAAGTGAAATCTTTGAACAATCCTTGCTCCAAATCGCTAAGTTGTCGAGGATCCTTAGCTGGCGTAAGTTGAGGCTTCTCGGATGTAAATTCTTCGTCGAAGTTACTAACGTCTTCTACAGATTGCTGAAAATGCATTTGAGATTATTTAATACGTTTATAAAAAATAATTGGTTTTATCATTATTTAACTCGTGTGAATTCCATTAGTCAACTATGTACATGTATTAAACGAGTGTTACATCCACATGTGTTTACTGATTTCGACGGATTGTTTTGATTCTTTTACAATCAAAGATATTGAGTCGTCATTACTCTTATGATCTTAATAAAATTTTACCACATTATTAAAAATTAATTAACCTAAGATTTTTAGTTCTATATATTCAATATAAAAAATTAATATTGTTAAGAAAAGAAATAATTCTAACAAACATTCGTACATTATTCGACAGTTGACTTATTAATATTGCATATCACAACAGGCAAACCTTACTTTTTTATCAAGTAGTTGATGAACGTGTGCCTGTCAAGACCATGAAAGACGTTTATATCTTTTGTCATATATTTGTAATATTAAATTTAATTATCGACCAGTCAAAAAAAAGAAACGTATTTCATCAAATAATTTTATATTATTAAAGAACAGTTGTTATACTTACAATGACTGGGACAAACGGGGGCTTAACACGCCTAAGAAGTAAGTCATCCCAATTGATGTGTCTGAAGAATGCCTGTTTTTTAACGTCTTCGGCATCTCGCTCGCTGCTTCCCAATCTACGATCAGGATTTTTCCTCAGAAGCTAAAAATAAATAAATAAAAAGTTAAATTCGAAACGTGTCAGATATTTTCCCATTATATAAAATTACAATAAATAACTTACTCGTCTCATTATAGCAATAGCTTCAAGCGAAAGGAAGCGAGGATAACGAACTTCGTCATTGACAATCGAATCGAATACCTCTTCTTCGTCGTCACCAGGGAAGGGAGACTGCAAATAATAAATTAAGTGTTCATAATAATTTCTCTTTTAAGTGAAATTTCCAACAAATGAATAAAGCATTCACCTCTCCAACAAGCATTTCAAAAATAAGTACTCCAAGACCCCACCAATCAACTGCACGTGTATAGGACGTTTCGGTAAGAACCTCCGGTGCCAAAAACTCTGGCGTACCGCAGAAAGTTCCAGTTCGATCGCCATAACCCATACCTTCTTTGCACAAGCCGAAATCAGCGATTTTTACGTAACCCTCGGTATCCAATAACAAATTGTCTAATTTTAAGTCTCTGTAAATCCAAATAAAAATAAAAATAAACATCTGTAGTTTAACTCGAGATTTCATATGAAAATCATATGATTTCACGTGTCCTACCTGTATATAATGCGACTCTCGTGGAGATATTGCAATCCCAACACGACGCAAGCAGAATAGAAAACCGCACGAGGCTCTCCAAAAACATCAGCATGAATGTGCATCATGAGATCACCACCGGCAGCATATTCCATGACGAAGCAAACGTGTGCCTTTGAAAAAGAACAATCATTCAACAAACTCTCCAAATAGAGCAATAAATAAGTTGACCATCTCTGAAATTCAAACTCACATCAGTCTGAAAGCAAGCAAAAAGGTTGACCAAGAACGGATGTCTGGTCGTATTAGCCACTTCGAAGATCCTCTTTTCCGAGAGCAACGACTCGACCTCATCTCTGGCAATAATGTCGCCCTTCTTCAGTGCCTTGATGGCGAAATACTCGCCGGTGTTACGATACTGCGAGAGTATCACTTTGCCGAAATGTCCACGACCAAGAACCGATAGCAGTCTGAAATTCTCGAGGCCCATACCCGTTTGAAGCTGCGACTGTCGGCGCGATTCGTATGCGCTGTCACGATAGTGCAGTGGTCTCGATGGTGACGCTACCTCGTATGATACCTGAATCAATTTATAATTGTTGGATTATTCTGATAATTGTATGATGAGGATACTGGAATGTGTAGTCCTTTAGTTAAAGAATTTGCAGGGATTCGTCGTTTCAATGCCGTCGACAATTAAACATAATATGCGAAAGAAAATAATCAAAAATATACGAAAAACTTTTACTGAAAATATTTCCATGCAATATCTTGTGTTCAAAATTACTGACTATTAAATTATACCTCTGGGTGTAGATATCAGCAATTTTGAATCAGAACTACATCGTAAAACATTTACGGCTTGATATTTGTTAATTCGTCGGGACACAAAAAAATTATACATTTCATGACGTATTCGATGTGTTGTTAATCATACGATATGTGATGTCTTGATATATGATAATTTGCCTTGTATGCTTTTTATGTATCTGTGTATAAGTTAATTGAAGCTTTTGTTAAAGAATGAGAGAACCTTTGATGATGTTTTGATGAAAATGTAATTTTAATTAAGCAACCATTGCGAAGGTATAGTTTTATTGTAATTGATGTATGTCATATAAAGTACGTGGCAAGCTATGTTCAATTTTATTCATAATTTTACCATTGTCATTGGTTTTCTATCCTAGTTATATATACTCTGGTTTTCATCTCTTTTTATAAGTACACTAATAGATCATGTGTGTCTCTAAGTATACAAACATTTAGACTATCCTGGAGAAAGCAAAGTCCTACGAAAATTGTTAATTATATATCTAAATAAAGCAAATCCATGCAAGCTGAACTATAGAAAAGCGAGAGAAAAAACTAAAGCAGAAGTTGATGCTATTCCTCAGCTTCAAGTTTCCATCGTCCAGCACAAATTCCAAAGGGCGACATTTACTGAAGAGGAAGAAAAAGGATGATGATCACAATCATAGTCGTATTAAAATAACAGTTGTTCAGTGATTTGAATCGTCAGTTAGTTAACAAAAAGCAATTGTTTAACAAAAAACAAAAAAATCATAATTTTTCAGAAGTACAAAAATTTTTTATAAAAAAAAATAAAAAAACATGCAAAAAATCCGCCTACAATGAAACAAAAAGTCCGGAAACTTCGATGTACAAAAAAACAACAACAACAAAGTCGAAGCCATGCCGCTTGTGGTCTTGTTGTCTTGGTGTATGGGTACCTCGTCCTCGGGGAACTCGACGAGTGGTTGTGGCGAAGGTGTGCGCGGAGAAGGCGGAGCAATAAGCACAGGCCTTGGCTCCGTAACTAAAGGCCTCAAACTTGCACCTTCAGTTCTTAAGCTCGACCTCTCCTCCTTCAGAAGAAAATCGAACTCTCGTAACGCGCTCTGCAACTACATTCAACAACTCCGGCTGCTCAGCTAAGCTCTAACACCTTTTTTCTACCTACTACACTTCGTCGTTTCTGGTGCCTTTAGGATCACTACAGGTATTGTCATTGAGGGCTCTTGCTAGATATACCTCTATTGAACGAGGTATTTCACTTGACATTTTTTTGTATTTTTGTCAAGTTTAACATTATTTGATATTAATTCAATGAATAGGTTAAGGGATCTATTTTTAAATATAATGAAATGTAAAATACACTTCATACTAAGATCGTTTCTAAATCCCTTAATGTGTTTATTAGTTATGTTAAAGAGCTTTTGAGCAAAAAATTTATTTGCATTATTAGAAGCTAGTAGCTTCGTTACATTTTTATTTACATATTTAGTTAAAAGTAATTAACTGTTAACAAGTTTACTAAACCTCGTTATATTATCAATTCAGATCACTGTTGTGTTTAGTTTGATTTTAATAGGTGTTTTTTTTTAATTAAGGACCCTCAACCAAATATTATTCAAACCATTAAATAAATTTTAAATCGCGTTAGCTCATTTTAAATAACTTTGCAGTACTAAATATGCATTGGTAAAATATTCCACTTGAGCTAGAAGTGCAAAAAGTGCAAGTTTACTTAAATGATCAACAGCTGTTATTTATCGGTGCTTCGAAAATTCTTTCCCAATGCATACACGCAACCAATTTAGATCAAATATCAACAATACAGTGAGAAAGTGCACGGCATCAAAATAATTACCCAAAGTGAGTATTTTTACTATAATACTGCGTCGAAAATAAAATGTTAGGATTACCTCTTGATCAATTTTCACAGATGGAGGCGGTGCGGGTACTGTGGGTTTTTTAGCCACAGGTGGAGGTGGCGGTGGATGATCAGGTGGATGAGGTAGCGATGTGGAGGACGAAGATGCGGACATATTGCCCAGGCTTTCGTTTGTCGACGAATGCGACATACCAAGAGGTCGAGTACCTCCAAGACCACCTTTTTCCGGGTCAGGAACCTCACCGGGTGTCTCTGCTTTGTCTTCTGTCGATGTGTCGAACGCGAGTTGTGAAGGTTGTGGAACTAAAAGAATGATAATTAGTATTTTTATCTCCTATGATTCATAAATAATGATTGTACTTCGTCAAATGTGCGAAATGATTGAGCTCACTACAATAGTGCACAAACAATTATTGACTATACGATGTGCTCATATATTACACTTTTCGTAGGACCATGTATCACAACTTCCCACACAAAGTTCGCCACTTGCGAACGAAGATCTTCGAAAATTTGGATAGTACTTGATGTGTGAAAGTGAAAAACAAACAAAAAAAAAACAAACAAAAAAAATAAAATGAAAAAATGACGAAATAAAAAAAAACGAGAGGTACTATTTCGAATTCGCAGCAATCCACTCCTCATATTGCGATCCTCACCCAAAGGCGGGCTTTCGGAGCTTCTGTTGTTGTTGAGTGTGCTAGGCGTGGACCTTTTGAGTAGCCTTCCCCATGTAGCCACATTGATGTTCATTTGATTGGCACGTGGGAAGTTTTTCACTTGCTGCTTGAAGATCTTGCGCTGTCTTTGGAGTTTAGGTTTCCTTGAAATCATTGGATTGAGGAACTTGATCTCAGCGAAGAGGAGACCTTGAGGTTCCAATTGTAACGCCATTCCATGTCTCACGTCGTCGATAAATTCCTCTAGTCGTAGGAATTTCACAGCACACAGTGAGCGCCAGTCCTTCCAGTAAATCCCGATTTCCAGTTCGCGAGACTTGTCTAGCTCAATCGAGAACCTTTGGTCCCAAGCTTGCTGTGAGCATGGCCGCCAACTCGTTTGCGCAACTGTCACGTTGTCAAGTTTGATCACTGCCATTATATCGTCTGAAAATATTTTATTTTTCGTCGATTTCTTGTTGATAAAATCAATCGATTGTAATGAAGAGCATG
This sequence comes from Phymastichus coffea, assembly GCF_024137745.1. Taxonomy (NCBI): domain Eukaryota; kingdom Metazoa; phylum Arthropoda; class Insecta; order Hymenoptera; family Eulophidae; genus Phymastichus; species Phymastichus coffea. Next base: position 1,262,280 of record NW_026706861.1, on the reverse strand, counting down.
ACCATTTATCAACTTACTACTCGTTTCATCTTTGACACTATAGGATTTACTCGAGCTACGGCCTGTGACTCCCTTAACAAAACTACGGAGATCTGGACTTGCTGGGTGGTCTCGTTTCGTGCGACCTGGTACTTCCTCCACCAAGTCTTGACAACCCATTAACCTCACCTAAAAATCAAACGATAATTACATCAATATTTAAATTACCTTGAGCAATAATTTAGTTCGTTTGAAAAAAACAGAAACGTACCTCCAGTTGACCAGTGACAGCTGCGCATCTTGAAACAGACGCTGGCATAGTTGTTCTACCTTCAAGAGGACCCCTAAACGGTTGCAATGAAGTGTAAGTGACTGGCAAAGGACTTGCAGATTGCACACTCGCAAGCTCGCGTTTCAACTGTGCTGCTATCGCGCTGTCAGCGGGTAACTCCTGTCGACGTAGCTCCAACGACAGTCGCAACAAATCGAGCTTCCGACTCGATTCAGCTAGACTTGCTTGTGCCTTAAGGGTGAGAATGAAGTTAATATGTAATTCAAAATAATATTAGACCAGGTCAAAACTAGATAGGGTACAGTGTAAACTAATGGCTCACGTACTTACTACATCTCAAATAAAGAAAAGGATTGGATAAGTAAATAATACAAAAGATATATTAACAATATAATCAATGTTTGTTTTATTACTATTATCAATAAATTATAAATGCTCACTGTTAAAAAGCAGAATGTTTAGTAATTTTTTTAAAATGTTCATAAAAAGTCAAGTAAACATTACAATATCGTAACAATAATAAGACGTGTTGCATAAAATTTGTAAATAAATTACAACAATAAACAATAACACTTTACAGTACTTAACATTACCATTAGTGATTATTTAGTCTTTCATTTAATATGATGAATATGATGACGTGTAATGATTTCGTAAAATGTAATTGATGAAAATGACGTATCTATCATAAATTACTAAATGACTTAGTAATAAAAATAGCCAAGCTTTCACCGTATTCGTTTGTACCATCTCGCAAAACGACAATTATTCACACTTATTCGGTACATCTAATAACTTTTAAATAAATTGTCGTACATATCGTACAAATGAATTAGAGTAGCTTACAAAACTATATCGTCTATACCGTTTCGGTAGCACCGATAAAGTCGTTTCTCGTAAAAATTCACCCGGCAAAACCAATCAACTCGACTCAAAAATCGAAAATTTAAAAGATTGAGGTTGTAGAACCTACAAAATGACGATGTATAATATAAATAGTATATTTTGTAAAAGTTGTTTTAGGCATAATAATCGGATAAATCAAGTAAACGTCTATATGTGTCTGTTACAAAGTAATTAATGTTATAATTTGTTAGCCAGTGCTAGATCATGTCCTACCATATATATATACTCTTCAAATATCAGTCGAGTACGCGAAAGAAACTTTGATATAGATTAAGTTAAATCAACCAAAATACATAATCGGTTTACTCAGAATACAAAGATAAATTAACTTTAAATATAAAAATTTTGCCTTTGTAACATTAAAAAAAATTAAATATGATATTGAAAAGTGTGTCAAACATACATATTTTGTACCCAATATGAGTTATCGAAAGTTATGTGTCAACCGTGCGTATTGAACTTTAAACTTGAACGTGTTCAAGTCGCGAAAAACCGACTTGACCGGTTCTGTCAGAACGCTACTGATTTATATATATATATATAAATAGCGCATTTGAGCAGAGCGCGTTTGGGGCAAACGGTGTTGCCGTTTTAAAAGTCCAAATCTAATTTTAAGCTACATAAATACTTGGAAAAAACAAAATAACTTTCACTATGTATCGTCTAACCGCGCACATTCCATTGTTCATTCAAAAAAAAGTTATTCCGTTCACTCCAAGCGTTCAACAAAAAATTAAAAGTAATTCTCATCCGGCATTGATCAGTTCGTCAAACTCGGTGGATTAGAGCTGCTGTTTTTCCTACGTCGTCCGATAGTATCTAACGACCTCGACCTGACCCTACTTTCAATCTCTTCGAAATGCCTCCTGCAGTGTTCACAAGAGCACGAAGGATTCTTGGCAGGTCCCACGTGATGGCCGGGTTTCCTGAAAGTATTCACTACTCTTCCGAATATCGAGGCTTTAAGAATGTGATCGGTACGTTCACCTTGAGGAGTCGTGAATGGTGAAGTCATTCTCGACTGAACTTTCGATAATGTCGGTGATGGCGATATTGAACCAAAAGGACCAATACGATCGCGAAAAATAGTAGTCTTCACTTCTCCAATGATCCCGGCTGACTTGTTGCTGTTATTGTCTAATGTGCACAGCATTCGCGACGTTGTTCTGTCGACCAGCGCTGTTGCAGTACTGGGTAAAGTCAACTTACCTCGTACGATACTAGAATTTTCTTCGCTCGACACGAAACTCCAACCAACTCCTTCGGCACTGCCGTCGGAATCCGATGAATCTGAACTACTTTCCGATGAGGAATCAACGGGTTTATTCCTCTTCAAATAATCCTTCATCAGCTGTCCCTGTAGCAAATGTTTTCGTTCGATCGACGGGGATTTCCAACTCTTGGCTATTGCCATGCTCTTGATTCTTTCTTTATCTAACGAGTCTGCGTAATCAAAACTGTCGCACGGTGTGACACTCACTTCGGTATCCTTCCATGACGTCGCTGACTCGTCGGTAATTCCCGATCTCGATGAAGCTGCCGACCACGCTATCGACGATTCGAAATCTCGAAGTCTACTGTACGAACTGAACTGCGACGGATACAGCGAGCTCAATACATCGTCGCTCTCGTACCCTTTGGAACTGGCTAACGATGGCATTCTCATTGGTACATTCCGAAAGCTCTCGCATCGCCTCTCGGAAGCTCGCTTCAAGAATGCTTTTTCGTCTTGAAATCCACGGGGAAGTATACTAGGATTCGCTTGGGTGTGCGTAACACGCACGTTACTACTTTCGAAAACGGTCGTTTGCGTGGCGTTGTCGTCGTCGTCGTCGTTGTCGTTGCTATTGCTACTCGATACTGAATCGTCGCCGTCGTCGTCATCGGTGCCTGTGCAATAAACGTCGATGTGCACGGTGCGTTTTCGTTTCTCGCTACTATCGTCCTCCTTCGTGTTATTAGCCTCTTCGTCGGAGGACGACGAGGAGGGTTGAACTACTGCCGGTGGTGGTGGTGTTGGACTTCTCCTTATCGGTGCTGCTGGTCTTGCAAACCGACCAAACTGCAAAGAATTTTGAGACAGATGAATCACGGTTATCAACAGTTCAATGAATGCTCGGGAGAATTAATTTTATTAACGTTTTCAAACATACTTTGTGGAATTTGAGACCAATCTTCATTTCATTACTTATTACTCGCGCTTTTGTGCGGTTCATAATACTGGAATTCTATATCATCTATTTTTATCAAGAAATTGTTACCCATACTTCAGAAATTGAAATTACGAATAGCGCTATAAGCAACTAAAAATACAAAATCTCAAAATAACCTCAAGCAGATTTACTCGATTGGTCAACGATTTAAAAAAATAAAATAAATAAATAAATAAATAAATAGTTAAAATATCGTGATCGCCTACAACTCACATTGTCATTGTTAATCTCGTCCCCGTAATTAGACCCATGCAGCACAGCTGGAGTTTTCCTTCTGACCACTTTTTTCCTAGCAGCAACCGGCGACATTTTGGCCTCGATGTCGGTCGTCTGCGTAGCGGTGTCCTTGCTCGTGGCCGTGGGTTCGCTTGCCGCCGCCATCGGGCGATCTTCGCGAAGCTCGGGCAACACATCGCAATGGCAGCGCGCGGGGAAATACTGCTGTTGTCCGTAAGTCGACTGATGCTGCTGGCAGTAATTAGTCCAGGGTCTCGGATAAGCAAGATTAGCGCGCTTGGCGCTGGACAGTACGATGCTGTAGGTACTGCGACATCGCTTGTCGCTGACTTCCCTCGAGACTTGCTGCTCGCTCGCGTAACCCGAATCCACAGGTCTGGAGACGTGCTGCTCGTGCTGAACGCGGTGCGGGTACGTCGTTCGTGGTAAGGTATTCGACCTGGCAGGCATCGTCGACCTCTGCGGCGGGACTGACGTGAAGGTTATGTTGCCGCGTTGAAAGCCGTAGCTCGGCGTCGGTGCCGGGTCCGGCGGCTGACTCGGTGTGAAGCTGTACGTCATCCTAACTGCCGACGACTCGGTGGCGGGTGCAATGGTCGCAGTTCGACTTGGCGCTTCGAGCGGCGATTCGGTCTCGCCACGGTGGATCGTGAATTCAGCGCGCACCGACCAGGGTCTTCCGGGCGTACTTCGGGCATTAGCTGACGATGGCTCATCGTTGCGCTTGTACATGCCGCTCTAACTAGCTGCTACGACTTGCTCGCTGGCGCATCGTGCGAGTAGCCGTCGGAAGCAGATGGCGACGGGAGTATTTGTCGCTTATAGCGCCTCCTTTGTCGAAGCACCCTCGGCAGGTGTACTTTCTTTCGCGATGACGAAGCTCCGAGCGGCCCGCGCTGTTCCGCGACGCTTAGGACGACGACTCTCGACTGAGGTAGCTGCTCTAAAACTTTCCCGCGACAGAGCGAGTCTGCGTATAATTAGCGTGGCGTAAATTTGGAGCGTCCCCAGAATACCTGGAAGCTACACAGCCACGTATCGTCGTGGTCGCGCTTGCGGCTCCTTCTGCGCGAAGAGAATTGAGGGCAAGCCGCTAGTGGCGCAGGTGCGGGCGTTTATAGAATTGGTGGCCCTGCGCTCGCGCCACTCGACAAACTCTTATTTTACACGATAAACCTTGACTGCCTGTGTCGTGTGTCTTCCTTGGGCAGACCGTAAGCTTAGACTAACCCGAAATGGCGCCGTAAGATTGAACTGCGACTGAGAGAGAAGCGCGGGGGAAGTGACTAGCTATTTTCAGAGCGAAAAGAGAAATACAGGGAGAGAGAGAGAGAGCGAGTGGAACGTGTGTATGTTGAAAGTGAAAGAGAGAGAGAAAGAGGATATTTGGATTGGAGCTTTTTTTTCGCTTGTCTGTGAGAGAGCTTTTGTGCTCATTGGCATGTTACTTCGTGCAGCCGAGGTTCAATGACTTTTTTCAAGAAATTGACGGATATGAATTTTCAGTGCTATCGGTGGTGAATATCGAAGGAATCTGCTTTAACAAATCTGGTTATAGTTGCAGACAAACAAAGCTGAATTTCCAATTGAATATAATTCTAATACGCATGAATCATCCAACTTGTTTGAAACACTGAAAATTACACTCTTCGCGCTCAGGCTGATAAAGCTTTTTAAGGATCAGAGGCACGCGCAAACATTTAAAGAAATCGCAATATAGAGAAAGTGTCGAAGAGAAAGAATCACCAAACGGATGTCAATGTTTTGTCTCGGTCGCAGCGCGTATGAAAACGTCGTACAACTTGGAAAGCGAGCCAACGAGTTTTTCAACTCGCCTCGACGTAAACTCGAAATCCAACGAGTGCCACTCTCCGAGAACAAAAGCTGAAAAACAGCACAAAACTCGTCGTTCGTGCGATACGTATCTTCGATTCGATTGAAAAAAAAAGCTTGAAATCATTGCCAAGAACCTTCAAAGCGAGGTGATAACAACGAAACTCGCGCGCACCCGGAAACCTGTTGATAAAGGCGCCGCGCGGCGTTTATCAATGAAAGGGAGAGGCGGCGCCTTTGTACGCCGCGCCAAATGAAAACACGACTATTTTTAGACTCGGGTTATTTGCTGTCACTTGACTCAAATACACCGAGTGATTCATTGAGCGTGTGCTGTATTTTTACGAACACACTGTTACACTGTACCCCGTGGGGAATCGAGAGTGGAGGGGGCTGTGCACTGCGATTTACACACTTACCTCGGCGAGAGCTTTTTTGTCGGCAACTTTGTTACTCTGCAACAGGCGGATCACGTTTTTCGCTCCTTCGACTACTGCTGCCTCGATCCTCAGCCTGTGACGAAGCTCTTCTACGCGTTCCTCGAGTGCAAGCTCGAGATTTGGCTCGTATCTCACTGGAACGGAAGATATGGCGTTAGATGTAACGGTTTCACGCGCTTTACGTATGTAATGTGCATAATAGAACAATGTTCAGTCGTCAACAGTCAATTCCTGCTGATGTTAAACAAAAAAACATTATTGCTCGGGTAAATCCGCGGCTTTCAAAAAAGGAACGACAAAACATGTCAAAACACGCATTAAAATAGATGACTGGTAATCTCCGCTGAAGAACAATAAACAGATGATACCGCAAACGTGCCGGAGCACGCATTACACGAAAATAATACGATGCTAATCCGCGAACGCTTCTCGCGCGCGAGGTCGATTTTTAACGACTCTAACCGCGTTGAATCGTCTACAACAGCGCGAAAAGGAAGCCAAAGCTCCTACTTTGATAATTAGAACAGTAAAGTTTATACTCGTCGGTAAGTTGAACGCTTGGTATGTCTATTGTTTCAGAGCGGCTTCACCGGGAATGGAGCGAAATCAACTTTGCGTGCCGAAGAAATAACTTTCCGATCGATATTAACCTCGCGGTAACGTAGCCGCGATCTGGACGCTTTTCCAGGCGCGTGCGCGCGTGAAGAGTAATTCAATCGAGGAAAAGGAAGGCACGACGGAGCACACATTTGTTGCAATCCGTAACAAATGTCTTCCGCTGCTCGACTCGTAATTAAGCGTCTAATTCGGTTAGGTATCGAGAGCGCGCCTCCGGCGATTTCGTGGGATAGCGCGGCGGCGTTGTTGTACTCGTGCCATCTGGCCGGGATATCTTCTGCCTCTCGTTGCGCAAAACTCCGCGAATACGATGATCGCTCTTCCTCTTTCCCGCCGTGACTCGGCGCAGTCGAGCTCCGGCTGAGTAACGCGACGACGCGGGACCGATGATTGGCAAGGAGAGCAAAAAGATTGGACATGCGCTTGATTCGACCGACTGTTCGCGAGTCGGATGGACCGACCGACGTGGTTCTGTCGTTGGATTAGGACAATCGAGTCTCGATTGGCAGTTATTTTGGCTCGCTAGCGATAAAACTTTCTCCCTAATCGTCGATCGGATCGAGCCTTGAGTCTACGTAACAAGAGGTCCAGGCTAAATCCGAACTTGCTATTACGGCGCGCGGCGGTGAGCTGAGCGCAAAGTGTGGTGGTTTCATTGACCTTTGTGGCAAGAGGCATCGCCGTTGGGCGCTGGCGCTTGATTCCTCGCGTGCTGCTGGTCGCGCGCCTGGTTGAGCTTCATGATCCGCATGCGCAGAAATTCAATCTTGGCGCGCGAGTCGTCGAGCATTTGCTGCGCCTCCTGCAGCAATTTCTTATCCCGGTGGCCGCTCGTCAAGCTCTGGATCATATTCTCCGCGCCCTGCTTCACCTGCAACAACAGCCGATCCCGTCGTTGATCTCCAGGTTAAAACAAGAAGAGGAAGAAAAAAAACTGCACGCCGGCAATGCTAAAATAGCCCCGACGGGAATGCGATCCGTACAGGTTTGTCACCGCCGACACGCACGCTTGACTGACATTGCCAGGACAAAAGCAGATTGGGCTTTATTTTCGGCCGCGCCCGACAGCCTCTTCAATCCCCGCTTCGATTTGGCTATTTTCGCGGACAGCGCCTGCAACATTTTTTTTTTTTTTTTTTGTGTGACGGAGAGCGAGATCGCCGATGTCCGAGAAGCGATTGCAATTTTCACCGATCGCCTATTAATCGATCGGATTCGTTCGGAAGAACACAACCTCCTTACGACAATCAATCCTCGTAATCGCGTTCGCGTAACAATATGCATGTAATTGCAGCGTTGTAAAACGATTGCGTGACGCAACGAGAGCAATCAAGTTGCATACGAATGTATCTCGCAATTTAAAGAAGCACAGTTGATCGCTTAGCAAACAGCGGAGTAAGTAAGCGATTTGCACGTAGGTGGAAAACCACTTGGCGCCGTGATTTCCGGAGCGCGAGCGGCGTTGCTTCGTGCATTTTTTCACACCCGTACCCGCGCCTTCCGAGAAAAGCTCAAGCCGTAAAATTATGGTGTACTCTTTTTTTTCCACCCGCTTGCTAATTAACATCGACAGCCTCTATATATTTACAGGTTACAGATCGTTTTCCAGACTACGCTGCCGTTACTTGCGTCAATATGTAATTATAAAAGAAGAGTTTGTTTCCGAGAATAAAGCAATACTCCCGTGTCGGCGTCATATTAGCCACGCACGAGTGACTGTCTGCGATATTTTAAAAGAGAGAGAGACGGTAAACAAAAAGTAAATATTGAAGCACAAAAAAGAGTCTGTGGTCGGTTCACACTAACGTGTTTTTCAATTTTCTGCCGCGACCTTGACGTGCGAGAGCGCGGTTGAGCTTCACTAATTTTAAAAAAAGAGTTTCGCGCAGAGGTGATTTTCATAAGCCTGTGTTTATTCTCTTATATAAAGAGACTACCTACATTCGTCATGCCGGAAGTGGAAAACAAAAATAACGCGGATATTACTTGTTTTTACGCTATGAAAAGTTTAAGAAAATTTGGACATATCAAATGTAAGATTATAATTTTTTAGTTGTTTTATTATTAACAAAAAACGTGAACATCGTTCATTGGAAGTCGTCGGAATATCCATACATAGCGTTAAATTTTAAGCGATCAATAGTACATTTCGATACTAGCGCTAGAAAGGTAAAGGTATTTGAGCCTCGTGCGGACGTTTACGCCCGAAGGAGGCGAGGCTGAAATCGCTTTCTCGCAAACGCATTCAACTTGATTTTTCGATACGATGCTTTCCCGAGCCTGTGCTAATCGACTCACTCGTGCACGGAGTGTAAAAAACCTCATTTGATCAAATTTGCACAATTTTAAATTCAGTAAGATTGAAAAAACATTAAGTCACAGCTTTTCTGGCCAATAATCGTTATAATTTTGTATCTGTATTAAATTCTTGACTAGGTGCAACAATATCAATTTTATTCGCCATGTATTAATGCACTAGTTATTTGAACACATTAATCATTGTATTTATAAATGAACAGAAGAGGAAGGATTATGATCAAATAAACCTTTCTGCCTGTTTACGTGTCATTTAAACGATCCCATACAATATTCATTACAAAAATCCGCTCATCAAAACAATGTAGAAACAAACTATCACTTCCTCCTGATAATCGCCGACCACAGCAGAAATACAATGCACACACACGCACCTTTCTCCATAATGACTTAGCCATGACTATGAACTTTGAAAAATCGCGTATAACGTGAACAAGCGCGTAGTTAAGAGAAGATAAAACTGCGCATTTGCAAAGGAATCGGCAAAATCAATATGTATTCCCTTGCTCGGGCACGCTTCCACGCAAAGACTGACCCTCCGGCCGATAGCAAAATCTCTCTTAAACCGATTAGCCGCAAAGAGAAGGAGGCTTCTCTCCTAGTGTGGTCGTGCGGGTGACGTGCGCGTCGTCTGTGCCACGCACGTAAATATAGTCTTCTACCCCTTCCACTCGATTTTCACGATTATCGCCTCCCTAGCTGGTTTTTCGACGACACGTGCTATGACCAAGTTTATATTTATATAGGTCATCGCGCGCAGGTGTGCCGCGTGCTTTTTCGTGTGAACCATGCAAACATTAATTAAGTCGAGCTGAGGTGTGTTGGCTGACTATGGTTATTGTCGAAATATAATCGCTTGTTTACTCAAAGTCCAAATAAAGTGATACTCCGGTGTCGTATGAAATGACACTTTTATTTTATTTCTTTTTCTTCGAGCTATTTTCAAACGTTAATGCCTTGCAAGTATACGATTTAAAATGCAAACCTGAAATCTGGAAAACCTACATACGATTAATTATACGAGGCTGACCTTTTGTTCGATATTGAGCTGTTTTTCCAAGGAGAGCAACCGAAGGTCCGTGAACAGGCCATCTTGATTAGGCGACGATGGACCTGTCGGTGACATGGGCGTATCTGCAACAAAAAATTCAGATTGTCAATGAACATTCTAAAGAACTGAAAGAAAGATTCTGTATTTCGCAGGACGAGCAGGCGAATTCGCCTCGCCGACGAAACTAGCAATTAAGTACACCAACGAAAAAAAAGGGGGGGGGCATAACGAAGTCTGAAATCGCAACTTCCGCAAATTCAGCTTCCCACTATTCGTATACCAGCAGCTCGTCAAAGCAATTGTGGGTTGGAACAAACGCAACGGACGAGCCGCAGCTCGAGGACAATGCGCGAAAAATTTCTTTCTCCTCGCTACCGTCATTGTGAAGTGCGCCGACAATGAATTTTCACCGCCGCCGCGCCGCTGTAGCTTCGGATTTTCTCGTGGGAGAGTTTTGTCGTTTCGCCTAATTTGTCAGTGAGAGCGTACGTACTCGCTGTATTGTCACAGAGATATAACGGAAGCAAGGTTTTGATAAAGGCTTCAACAGCTGACATTTTTATGCAAACGCGAAATGGAGAATTTCGTGTGTACCGATGAGATCTCGCTCGAGTACAATGTTTCTCTTGTGTCTAGATTGTGGATTTTTGGGTCAAGCGTGTATTTGTTTACTGTGGGATTGAGTAAAATTCAATCGTCATGGCAAGAAAAGAAAAATAATTTTGTCATGTGAAAAAATTAAGTAAGGTTCGTTTCAAATACATCGCATTGAATAAAATAAAAAAGTTTTTCGAATAAAAAACGATATTTGCTCTGATACCTAAAAAGTCATTATCGATTAACTAACCCTAAACTCAAAATTTAAAAACATAATTTTATAACAATTAAAAATGAAAAAAATTTCTAATTGATGATATTGTTTAAAAAAGAGCATAGAAAACTCGCCAACGGGATAAAGAGGAATGAAATAAAAAAAAAAAAAAAAACACTAAAACAAAAAAATTAACTTAAGCACAAAACGAAAAGAGCAGTATCCTGTCCACTCACTGCTTTTTCACGCGGTAACTGCACAGAGTTCCGGCCATACATAGAGAAACCGTGAAGCCGCATCATAATCGTAATTGCGCCCTTCGGTGTGTGAGTATGTATGTACTTTTGACGCGCTTTCGCTAGTCGTGAGACGAAAGCCTTCTCTAACGACGCATCCAAGAGGCGCAAAAAAGAAAATAATAAAATGATAAATAATTATTCTTGATCGTGATGCTTATTTCAATTTTGGATTTTTTTTTTCGACCAATTGATCATAAACTATATTTTTAATTCGTTCTATCACGACGTTTGAAAATATAACTGGTAATATTTTTATAACTAATCCATGCTTGTAATCGATTTGAATTTGCCCATGAAAAGAAATGGTACCCATAGTAATCACAAAACAACTTTTATGAACATAAATTATTCAGTATACAACTATTACAACTTGCTCAATTATAGCGACTCAAAATTCTATAATTTATTACTCATTGCACACCCAAAAAACGATCTTGGCAATTTATAGCAATCTCAAACGACACTCAACTCATTAATAATTCACGAGTACACATCGTAAACACAGATTTACATCAAAAAACATAAAAAGACTTCTTATCAAAAAACAAAAATTTGCTTAACAAGTTCACTTTTACCAAAGCACACAAAAAAAACAAAAAAAAATAGATTATAGGTCAGGAAGTCAGCGAGACAGAACGAGAGATAAGTGACGATGGTAACGGGTGTTTCTCCTTGTGCTCAGGTGAAAATGGCAAGGAAATCGCGGTCATGAAGCCAAGTGTACATGCACACATACCCGCTTTACGTCGATTATTGCAGCCAATTTTCTCAGCACGTTACGTCTTTCTCTTACCTCAGGTAGATAGGAGGTAAGGCGTCTCTTTGTGGAAGTTAACTTGGAAACTTTTGATATATTGAAACGAATTTATTTGCCATGCAAGTTTCGCTATCGTCAATGCAAGCTTTATATATCCACAATTTCCAACCGACAGATACTTCTTTTATATACAGTAGCAGACAGACAGAAGTTGTACGTGTGACGCTACCATTCAGAGGAATAAATGAACTGTTATTGGATTTCCAGACGACATTGTACATTGTAATCTATCGGAAATTTCCTCAATACAATACGCATGACAATACGCGTCGTTATGTCCTTTTTGAAAAATTGATTTCAACGTGCAGTCGTACACGACGTATTTACCTCTTCCGCTGTTGTGGTTTATAAAAGGACGCACACGCAGATAATTGGGCTGAAGAGCTCGACTCGCAGAAAATTAAGCGGAGCCGTGCACGAAATGAATTCACATTTTAAAGACACTAAACTTTGTTATTATTCATTAAGTGACGACGAGTTAATTAACTTTTCTTTACGTCCCATTAAACTTTCTGCGATGAAGTAAGCGATATGCCGAGTAAGTTCGGTCAGCGTGTGTTGCAAAAACGTAAACAAGAACTTGAAAGGTACACGGTAACTCGGTTTAGACTGGAGAACCGTAACGATGATTTTGCAGTCTTCGAATTTTTACGCGTATTCCTAACTGAGTTTCCTTCCAAACTCTCTCGCATTTACGAACAGCGATCAATTACAAATCTCCGGTTGCACGTTAGTCGCAGCTGCGGGTTCGCCGTTTTACAAGTATAACATCCAAGCGTCCACGTCGGATAAAAGCTTCCGTGCGCAAGCGCTGTAGAAGACGGAAAAAGAATCGTAACACCACACCCGCGAGAATTATACGCTGGGGTGTGTCCGTCTCATCCTCTCATTGTACGACACGTGTCCGTAATTTGTTTGTTCGATTTTTGCCCCGTTTCAACGTAAAAACTTGGCGGTACAGTTCGATAGTACGCATCGCTTCGCGCACGTGAGGTCAATGTACTTTTGCTGAAGGAAAAAGAAAAAAAATAAAGTATAAGAAGCGTAGAGGCTGAGTGGCTCGCGAGAGAGCGTCTGTTGCTTGCATTAATGCGCGTGGTGAACTCTTTTCGCGGAAGACAATCGCGATTCGTGATTTATTTTTGAAGGAACGTTTATCGAAATGCTTAGTCTCGCTGTGACAATTATCGTCAGATCCTCGATACGATTTTTTTCGTCAATTTATCAATTGATTAGGACAATTCCAGCTAATCTACTTTCACTCCCACGTCGAACGACACAAATTGCATTGCCTTGTCGGAAATTCAGCGGTTTAATGATCGACAGCTTTCGATACGCATAAAACTTGTGTATCGCATTTAATTGTCGGTATACTTATATGTGCCTGAGCACGATCACTGTATTGTAAAGCAAGAGCGCGTGCGGAGGGATAATTAGAGAGAGAAAGAGAGAGATCAATCGATCGATCCGAGGATCTCTTTTGTGGAAAGTTGAGAAAGCTGAAAAGGTAATTTCGCGTGTCGAAAGTAATTATTCGTAAATCTCGACAGCAAAAATACTAGCGATTTTCCTACACGCGAATTCTCTTAGTCGGATAATTAAGTCGTCAATTTTCGTTTGAATAGTTTTGTTTGCTAAAGTGTAACTCCTGCGCTATCTGGTATTCAAGGTCAGACGCGATGCAGAAGCGTGTGACGTTTGGTTTATCTTTCGCACTAGTTTGCATAATGTACGAATTACAATTTCTAATTCCAAGTTTCGAGCGTCATATAATAAATCTTCGATTGTAAGGTTCATTTCTCACACGCAATCGTACAAGATACAAAATCAAATTCAAACGAACTCTCGAATTTACATTTTCAATTTCGACATTATACGGGTTTACGAGAAGTAAAGCTGTTAAATTTTACGAGCTCTGTGCAGCCAGACACTCGTCAAACTTTATACTTGGATCAAAAAGTGATTACAGCAATTTTGGTTATGCGAATTTCGTTTCTTGTTAATTGAACTGTTTTTTTTCTTTTCTTATATTAAAATTGCTTTTCTTTTTGCAAGCTGCTGCAGCCGCGGACGATCAAGTTATAATAGTGGTGTGATTTCATCGCTTTCTATCTCGTTGCGTTTGCCTCATTTACTCATTTAAATCACGCTCGTCTGATATGTCGGAATAGAATGGTAGACTGCGCTGGATATCAAAAGTAAAATATTGATATTCGATTCATTGTACACTGCGCATTACATTCGCCAAGCTTGTTTCATTGTTTAAATATTTTCAATAAAATGCTACGCGTATGCATCGCAGCCAGCAGCATAGAATAAGAGCCGTCTGGAGCAAAGCATCACTAACATTATCGGTCACTTAGCGCTTACGGAGTCGCCGCATATCATTATCGTCATCGCCAGCTGCAACGGCAGCTGCAAAGTGAATGACGTACGTCATCGTCCTTTTTTCCGCGCCTCGTATTTTTGCGTCAGCTTTCGTTACGTGTAGTTTATCACACACTCTGTGTGTGTAAGTACGTGTGATGCGGACAATTCGCGAAAGGAGATAACGGAATCGGAGGAAGTCGGAATTACGAGACGCTTCGTCATTGCGACAGCTAAAGAAGCGCAACCGTTGACCGAATATTTTATCCCTCCGTTGAGAAGGTTTATAATGACAGGCGCGACTGTGCATTCGAGTGCGAGCGCTAAGTCTTTAAGCGTCCACTTTCGACAGAAGCAGGTCCGTCGCGCACGCACGCACAGTTGGCAGTGTAATCAGCGAGGATGGGAGATTGATCAGTGTGAAAACCAAGTGTGCGCGCGCGCGCGAGAGAGAGAGAGAGCAACGGTTGATTGTGCGTTGCGCGAGAGAGCAAGCGCATAATGGAGAGTATTGCCTTTTGTCAGCGATTTATTCATAGAGACAGCGGTTCATAGTCCGCGACACGCTGGCAGTTAATAATACAGACCTATACGATCGAACGTGTGCCACTACTGTTTTTCTCTTGCTCGTCTCGCTTCGAGGAAACAATTACCGCGTGACGGATTATCGACCGACATTAATGCAAATATCGTTGTTACATTTTTTATCGAAATTGCATTGCCGCGCGTGTCTCACGGATGAGCTATTTCTTGCGCGGAGAGTGACTGTAGCTTTGCGCAACGCACTCCAAGCCTTTAATTCTGATTGAAGCACCGCGCTCTACCATCGATTAGCAATAGGAAAACGTTTGCCGTGCAGAATCTCGAAGATTGTCGTTAGATAAGTGAAGCAGCAGCAACGCACGGAAGTCACTTATAAGAAGACTATCTGCTGATGCAGTGAGTCAGAAGCAAGGGGATTAGATAACACACGCGAGGTAAACATGAATCCCCCGATAGCGAATAACGTCACTTGTCGTGTCGCGAGGGAACGTCGCTGCTGCAGGTGTTGACATGGAATACGTCTATCAGTTTAATCAATTTGGTTGATGAACTTGCTATCGTCGCATGAGAAAATCCATTGATTTTTCTTCAAAGATAGACGTTTTAAATTAGTAATGGAGTTTCAATTTCACATGAAAGAGATCGAGACGTAAAAATATGGGTGGGGGTAAAAAAAGGCGAGGTCCTTTGTTACATTAATTAATGGAATGTGATTAAACTAATAGATCGATAAGCTGAGCAAGAGGGAAATATACGATAAAAGCTTTTTATTGATTTCTACCGTTGCGAAGAAGCAATTTTGATTGAGAAATTTAGTGGGTCTTAAAAACTAATTTATCAGTCACGAATTTTGCTCAGTAGTTATTCAAAAAAGTACCAAAGTTTTCTAAAACTCGTGAACATATATTTCTGAGCAATAACTTTCAAGGTAAGTTTCCCACGATCATCTTCTATTCCGAACAAGACGAAGATATTATCTTTAATAATTTGGTACTCATAAAGCTGTAATCTGCAAAATTTATCCGAAATTGTACAGATTCTTTAGAAAATAATCCAAACAAATGTCACAAGCAAGCAACATGTTATACGAAACTCCATAGATATTCTTAAATTCCACGCCACTGTGAAGTAACCGTCTCACAATAAGGGCTTTTAACACAAGTAGTTCCAAAAGCATCCTGTATAATTAAAATACTTTAAAATAATTCGCCCACCCAACCTAAACGTCTTCGTAGGTTAAACAACGCACAGACATACTCTTGGCGCGTTTCAATCAAGAGTGGTTGAGTACTGTATCATGTAAATATGTAGATACGGCAGTGTTGCTTCCTTTTTTTCGAGAGAAAGAGAGAGAGAGAGAGAGAGTGCACGTGCACAAGTCGAGCCCCTCCGGATGCACGTAATACCAGCCTGGTTGCGCTCAATAAGGCCCGCGCGACATCAACTTCCGGGCTGACGACCGCCGCCGCTGCACCACCACCACCACCACCACCACCACCACCATCGAGCGTTGTTGCTGCTACACTTTCTCGTGTAGGTATGCTCAAGTTCTTTTGGCGCAGAAAGATACTACATAAGCGATGGATGTCGTTGTGTGTGATGAAACATCGATTACGGCAAGAGCGGTTTTTTGTTTCCCTCGCTAGATTTAGCTTTACGACAATTACGGTAGCAGCTGGGATTTGGTAACTTCGACTGATCGGCAATTGCGTGTATCGCCAAGCCATCATTTGGCTATTCCGGGTGAGTTTTTCATTCGCTCCTTTTGGTAATTCGAAAATTTGCTACTTATCGGTTTGATTAGAAATTTATCTGAGTCTGCGAGCACGCGTTTATCGGCAAAACTACCGCTACCTCATGAATGTAAACCGCGCGTAAGAATCTTTTCTTAAGGTGAAAAAAATTCATTTATTAACAGTTACAGTGCGAACAAAAGTAAGAGGAGAAAGATAGCGCTTTTTTTCTTTCATGAGCCATTAGAAGTAAGTTCTGCGGTTGGTGGCGTCGCTGTACGGGAAGAAAAAACGAAATTAGCTGTGCACAACGAGCCAACCGTTAAGTCGTTCTAACCAGATAATTGCTCGGTTCGAATTGAAAATTGTTCATTTGCCAATGCCTGTTTCCTTTTTTGCTCGATGACAAAAATTTAAAAAAATTAAAAATAATAAACAAGCCATTCGTAATTAGTCGTACGATAATTCAATTTGACGTCGAGATGCATATATATAGACGAAGTCGCGCAGCGAAGCGCAATAAATAATTGGCTGTCTAATTAGTCTTAAAAAGAAAGTTCGTCACGCTGGAGCGAAGAAAAAAATTAACAGCGTTAGGGGTTAAGAAACTGCGAGCATTCGTCAGGTTCCGATCGAGTAACTACGCGCTTTTAATAATTATCCTACGTTACGGGCGAAAAATAAATTTCTTCTTTGGAATTTCGCGATGAAAAAACCGTGAGACTGAAAGAAAAGTTGTTGTAGAATGTAAATTGTAAGATTTACTTTCTAATGAATCGCCGCTTCAATAACAAGTTAAGCTATAATTATTAGACAGTAGCCGGTAAAAATTCTCAAATTAATTTTCATTCGCATTTCGCAGCTCATAACAATAAAAGTTTCAAAAGCCGCTGTAGACGCTCTGCCGGCGACGACTTTTCAGTGTGGATTATTCAAGTTCAGGTAGGTAATACGATATCTAAGCTTCTGGTAAAACCCGCGCACGAAAGCACGGAAACCATCTCCGAGCTGATGACGATTTTTGTTGTTTCTACAAAAACTTCTACTTTTTATAGGCAACTATTATCTCAAAAAAAAATTAAAAACTTTCTTCCGTCATATATATCCATTTGGTGAGCTTTAACGTTGCGACGACGCTCATCCAAAGCGTGTAAATTCTGTCGTTCAGACATTCCGCAAAGGCTTACGTAATTCGAAATAAATGAGAAAAGTATGTACAAGAGAACGAAACGCGCGTACACCGTAATAAAGACACGCGCAGTTATATATTCTTTCAGCGAAAGATAGATAGAGAGAGAGAGAGAGAGAGAGAGAGAGAGAGAGAGAGAGAGAGAGAGAGAGAGTGAAGCGGCTGCCGCGGCTTTTATGCGCCAACATAAACCTTTTGCCCTCGCGTTCGCAATAAAACTCGACAGTGAATATATTCGCGAATCCTAGACGCGTCGAGTTCAATTTCCAACGCGCTGTTTATGAGACGCTTCTCTTTTACTCTTTGTTTGTTTTCTCGCGCGTTCGCAACCCAATCGGAAACTATATTTCTCCATTTCAACTAGTTAACGAACGAGCCGAGAAGAACAATCGGCCAATTGCTTTCCATCGTCTCGTTTTCCTCTCTGTCTCTGTCTCTGTCTCTCTCTCTCTCTCTCTGACATTCCTCTGATTTCTTTTTTTTGTTCTTGTTTCACGATCGGGCAAGGCGAATCAAACGACTTTCACGGGTGGTCGGGTGCGCGCCCGCGAACATTCGGTTATTTGTCCTCGGGCACGATGGCTACTAAAAACTTCTTTACTCGAATTTTATAAATA
This sequence comes from Phymastichus coffea, assembly GCF_024137745.1. Classification (NCBI taxonomy): domain Eukaryota; kingdom Metazoa; phylum Arthropoda; class Insecta; order Hymenoptera; family Eulophidae; genus Phymastichus; species Phymastichus coffea. The sequence goes on along the minus strand of NW_026706861.1, from coordinate 1,244,019 downwards.
AACTGCGTTTTACGGGCGCGCAGATTCTTTCGCTTATGCCGTAAAGTTTCGCGTCTGCTGCGTCGGCTTCCGGATCGCTCGCCCTACTTTTCAGAAATTTTTCGTCCGATCAATCCGCCATCATTAAGTTACCACAGGTATTTTACAAATTGTAGAACTACGCGCGTTAAGTAAGCGATTTCGATAATCTGAAAAATCGTTCGTGGTTTTTTTTTCCAGCTGAAGCTCTGCCGGCTCACGAAGCTGTAATCTCAAAAACTCAACGAGAGAGCGACATGGAAAGTAATAAGCCTCGGCGTTTCCTTAGTTCTTTTTGCCCAGTTTTACAGGTCGCGCGCGCACAGGTTATTTATGGAGTAATTTAACATGAGCGTCAAGACGATTACTTGCGTTATCTATACAGAACGACGTTATATTAAGAAATTAAGTGAACTTAAAACTTTGTCTCTCGTGTTTCTTGGAGGGGAACTTGTCAAAGACATTTATTGTGACAAATTCGAATTAGCAAGCTCGTGGGAGTTACTCAATTGACGCAGCGACGAGGACACTGCACGTTCACGTAAAATTTCACTAATATTTGAAGTAACCGACTACGCTTACTTTCACCTTTTGACCGGACTATTGGAAAATGTTGAATATTAGAAGCGTACGTGGCGTATAATATATAGTATAAACAAAGTGCACTTATTTACAAGCATTTTCGTTCGGTTGCACCGTGTTATAGTTCATTTTTTAAATTTTCACTCAAATTTAATTGTTTGTTGCGCAAATACATTATTTAATGGAATCATTCGTTGCAGATAAAATTTTCAACATCACGGTGGCTGAGTCTATCGCAATGTTGAAAATTACAAATTGCAAGCTGAATTACAACAGCTTGCAATTTGTAAGCATATTATACGTCGTCAACGATTATCTCTTTTCTGAATAACAAAATAGGCGAATGCCATCTGACGAAACACTGATTATTACACTAAAAACTTTTTGTGAAAAAAAATGCCATTATCCACGCTCGCATGTACAAAGTAAATTTCATTTTATAAAATTACCCATAGTAATAGAGATATTATTCTAATAAAGCGAGCAAGAGAAACTACTCTAACTATGTCAAAGGTTGATCGTGTAATCTTTGTATTAAACTGAATTACAACGTGTGTAGCCCTAATCTCCATGTCGTTTTCTTGCTGTTTCTCAAGCAGCGTCGCCCATTATCCTCAATCGTTAAAGAACAGCAGCAAAATGCGAAAAAAAAGTTTCCTTGCGCTCGTTTGTCGTCAGACAACATATTTTTTCTTCATTATTTTGGCATTGCAATGAAATTTTGGCAATGAGCTGAATGAACGTCTACTACCGGTTTTCCGAGTATGAACGCGTCAAACTATGTACGATGTCCCTACCTACAAATATTCACAATGCAAATTTATATGTATTTTTTCAAACGTTTGCTCAAATCGAACCCCAGGACAAGGATTAACCTGTCGCGCTTATCAACAGTTAGGTACGTCACTTGTATTTCCAAGCTCAATGCATAAAATCACCGCGATAAATCAAGAAAAATCATGCCACCTAAACATTATCCTCGACAAAACCGCAGTCGTAAATCATCAACTAAAGAGATAAGTAGTATCTATATTTAAACAATCCAGCACACGCGAGAAGACTATTTGTGGGCTAATTTCCATAAGTATCATCGATCATTCCGCTCGGCACAGAAGTAAGAAGTCGCACAAGTGCCAGTGACCCGAAGAAGAACGAAGAAATGAAGCACTCTCACGCGCAACCCTTTTGTACGTACGCTAATCGACGTTAATTTATACTTTCCTCGCCGCGAAACTGCACGTGAGAAAACTCCTTGTTCTTTCTCTTTCTTCCGTTCATCATCGCAGAATCTAGAATAGCAGCTCGTCTTGCTGACACTGCGTCGCCTTTTAGAAAGTCCGATGATATGGCATTGCAAAGTTTATCGCTTTATAAATCCGAGAGTTCATCGCTTGTTGAACTCTGGCAAATAAACGAGGGGAACAAGAAAATCCGATGGCCTATATGCGTGCGCGCATCGTCAATCACGTTGATAACGCGAGCCTATTATATGCGGTTGCTCGTTACAGGGACACTAATTGCTGCAAATCCAATTGACGCGGAAAAACAAAGCTCCGAGGACAGCTGCAAGCTCGCCCGTGGCGATCGTTCCGGTCGCTCGCCTTTATCCAAAACCGCGCGAGCGCGCTGTGCGCGGCTTTCGCCTGCACGATGGCACAAGCGGCCAAGGCGCCGATCACTCGAGGCGGATTAATCGCGCGACTCGAGATGTTAATAAAACGAAGAAGGGACGGGGGAAACTAATTGAAAACTAATAGGCTTAAAGTGGAAGTGGCAATGAGGGAGGGCACAGCAGCAATGCGACTGCAGCGTCAATTGCATTTAGCCAATGTAAATGCACGCGATGACTGCCGCTGCATAATTGCTCTCGATTGGACTTAATATTCGATATATTAATGCATTGCCATTTCTTTTTTATCTAACGCATATTTTTTCAAATACCTTGTCCGTTCGAGTGATTCTGTTGCGGCGACTGCGGCTGTCCTTGAGTAAGGATAATTTGGCTCTCGAGCTGTTGTAATTCAGCTTGCAATTCGTTTAGCTTGCTGTTGGCTTTCTTCACGATCATCGCTACATCCGACAGTGCTTTGCGATCTGTAGCCACTTCGCGCAATTTCTCTGCGCCCGCTTTGATTTTGAGCTCCTGGAAAACATGTTGCAAGTGACATTCAAACGTTTGCATCTCGCAATTTCATGCAGAGGTTAAAGTTTTTTAAGAACTCGTCGTTACCTCACATCGTGAGAGAGCGAGTTATTATTCAGTACAACAGTGAATTCGTTTCACATCGTTCATTTTACATCTGCAAAACTACTTTTTAATGAAACGCGATTGGAAATGAAAGAAAAAGAAAAAAAAGAGAAAAACTATCAAAGTAATCCGCACGCGCGGAGAAGAATATCAACCTTGCATTAAAACGTCATCCTCATAGAAAATTAGTACATATACAGATGGTACGTATATCTCAAGCTTTTTGGCGCACCTCCCTCGAAAATATATTGTAAAAATAATGCCAAAGTTATTTACGATCAAAATCGTCGTGAATCATCTATCGCTCGAATACGCATGATTCAACGCCATTCTCATTGCGTCACACGAAGAGAAAAAGTGAGAGGGGTTTGTCTTTTTTTTTCTAATGATAATAGAAAGAATAATACCTTGCGTATTTCTCGTCGTATGTGCTCACGTAGCTCGTCGAGTCTGGCAGGCAAGGGCACCTGATCACTGCCAGCCACTCCATACTTGATCGACAACTCGTACAAGACCGGGTGCCTTACGTAATCGCCCTGTGGACATACACACATATGACGTTGAGTACGCATGGGCTTGAAAGCTCGCTGGACAACTTGCCCGATTTTCACTCTCGTTCGTTTGACAACTTAGATGCGACTGACACTATCTCAAAATTCGTTCTCACAGTCGAACAATCCATAAAAATTATGTAAAATCGACTATGTACACTCTCGACTATGCACGCTACCTACTTTCTTTCTTACGACAATCACACGACTGGTACATTGCTCAGTGGTCGAGATCGCACGTTACGAACGAACCAAAAATACCTTGCACAATCGCGTCTAATTCACTTAATACCATTTTAATAAGCGAGCGCGAGAAACGCAAGAAATATATACAACTAAACAGTTATCAATTGGCGCTTCTCATTATCGCAATCTCATTGCACAACATGTACGTGCGTTTACGTTGCAATAATAGACGTCGGCGGTGAGAGTACGCGTGTGTATCTTTTATCAGCAGCGCGCTTTTGTCACACAGCCACCAAGTCTTGTCAAGGCCGCCTGTTATGGAATATCACAAGGGCATTGTGCCAACTCTCTCTCTCGCTAGATTACATGTTAATTTTGGAGTTTTGCCTGTCGCTTCGTTATCGAAGTTGCGCGCGAAACGAATGATTGATTTGGAGACACGAGCGGCTTCGGTCAATTTACGTTTTCGTACCGCCAGACAAGGCCTAACGCATTGCCAAAACAACTGGTATTCCGCTTTCGGTCTCCTGGGCTTTCGTCTATTCAACGACAACGATGACATCATTCATCACGCACCAAACGAGAAAAAAACACTTTACCAAAGACGCACGCGCGCGCGCGCACACACACACACATTGACCGGTGAGAAGATGTTCACGGTAATGAGGTACCTTAGCGACTGATGAAAAGTTTAGTCGGCGCGAGATCCGTTATCGTCCTTATCGCCGACATACACTTTTTGACGATAAACATGGATTTCTACTTCGCGCGCACCCCCCCCCCCCCCTCTCGCTTTTGTCTCTCGATTGTATATTTAATACACGAGCGTTTCAGAGTGAAAATATAAGCACGAGCGATTGTAAATAATATAATCGCGATAAATATCTGATAAGATTAGATATTCTTTTCGGAAAGGTTTGACATTTGGTGTGCGCGCGTGCGTGTCTTTGCTCTACACGGACCATCGATGGAGGTGAGATAGGAGACGAATTTGACCAAATAATTTTCGTGCAATACACGCACGCGGCGCTCCGATGTCATTCATGAATCAGAGCAACTTTGTGTAAAACGCCATCGCGCTATCATTAGCATTCGGTCACCTCCAAACGACGCTGCTAGCTGAAAGAAACGCGCCAGCGATCGTTATACGATTTCGACAACGAAGCAAACAAAAACACGCGACAGAAGAGCTGTGTTATCATACGCGGCTCTCTCTCATTCTCTCTTTTCTTTCCGCCTACGCGCGCGTGAGCTATTCTCATGCATACCGTAACATCTGCACCGAACGAGAGAACGAGCGATGGGGTCAACAGTCGGTGCACACGCGGCTGCGAAAAATAACGGCAAGGTATGTGCGAGCAAGAGAGAGAGAGAGAGAGAGAGAGAGAGACAGCAATGCCAGAAAGAGAGTAGCGCGTGAGCAATCTATTCGTTGAGTAAGAGGGAGAGAAAACAAAATCGTTTGATAGTCTAGGTGATGGCTTTGTTTGTTGAGTGAGAAATCCACGGAGTTTCGAAATCCTGTATTAAAAGTTTTTGCAGATTTATTTTTGAAAGACATAGATGTGGAGATTGAACGAAACGGAACAATTTTGGCGCGCGAACAAGTGAAGATAGTGCGGCTTATTCAATGGTTCATTTCAAAAATAAACGTTCGATGCCTCACGTGAGCTTTCGTTTTATGCTGCTATCAAATCAAATGAAATCGTTTCTAATAATTAATTGACTTTATCCTTGACACAATCTTTCAGAGTGATCTAAATGCAAAAAATTGTTTGAAAATAAATAGAAGTTTGGCGAACATACAAAAATAACGTGAAATTTCGCGAAGATGAGGAATGTTATCTATGAGTAATGATATATAAAAATTGCATAATCATAGTTATAATCGAATGTCATGACACGTTTGTGTAACTTTTCAGCCTAACAAAACGCTTTCGTTTATCCGTTGACGGCTCGGTAACACATGACATATTACCGAAAAAGAGAACCCAGCCACCGTCGATCGACTTCCTGCACCATGTGCGCGCAGCTATGCATGCATTTCACCTCGTTAGAAGCACACTGCCAACCTGCACAGATAATATTTCCGGGGCGGACGAATAATTATTTATCCATCGTCGACACACACGACTGACCTTGATTTCTCTACTCTTTCACGCGAAGATTTATCGTCGCACGACTTATTTGTCAAGCTTTGCTCTTATTAGCGTACTCGTCAACGCCAAGGAGAGGCGAAGCAGGCATCAATTGAATCGAAAAGTAGGGCGTGTGTGTCTGCAGCTGTCCAAAGATAACACGGCGATTCAAATTCAAATGTGGCCGTACATAGCCCAAGTCTTATCTAGGAATATATATGTGTACGCCTTGTGCCGACGCTGTGAGGCGAGAGTCAACGAGTCACTTGTGTTGATCTCTTTTGTCGAGAAAGAACATTTTCATGGACTCGTTTCGACCGAAGCTAAGCCAGTCGATGAATTTTTCAATCATAGAACGCAACTAGCTAACTCTCACGGAGCCTACCCAAAAAAAAGAGAGGCAGCTGTTCACATTCATAACGGTGTGGCCGCACGCAAGAAAGAAAGTGAAGGATCATCGTTTCCTTCCTCGGACCTCGAAAACTTTTCTTTCTAGAGCTCGCTCGGCAATTTTCGTTTGCTTTTCGAAACCTACCTTTCTCTCTCACTGGCAGCTCTTTTTTTTCGTTTTCTTCCTTTTGGTGCTCACGCAACGGGAAGAAGAAAAAAAAATAACGCGTGGCACTAAAAAAGCGCCGGATTTTCATTGCCAAACAAAAGCGCCCAAACCCTCCCAGAGAGCGTGCGCGCGTGATGTAAAAATAAGATTTATGCCGGCAGTGCCGCGCCGCGACGAGATCGACAACGTCGGAACGATAGCGTGATTTTCGCGCGCGAAACTGGAGATCACGTTTCTCAAATCGTCGTCGGATGCTGGAAACGTCTGTGCGATTGTCTCCCGATACCACCGCTCGTTCGCGTGACCGCCTCCTCCCCTCTAGCCCTCGATCAAGAGAAAAAGCTTGACCGCCGTGCTTTCCCACTGCAGTAGGTTGCCTCGATCGCGAACTGTCGCGCGACACCCGAACGTCTTGCACGCCGCACGCGTGTAAATTTCAAAGCGACACTTTATACCCACGTCTGATATTCTGGCGCGATATTAAATTTCAATGGAAGAAACTTCGCATGGCTAATGGGAAGGAAAAAGAAGTAATGTCAATAATCGCGATAGCGATCGCGTTGGCTGTATTCGACGTAAGGAAAACGGCAAAAAATTACGAAAACGATTACCACAGACACAGCTCGTTGTTAGCAAGCACCTGCACGCACCTGACACTCACACGCAGAAACAGCTCCCTAAATAGTAGCGTAGGCGAGCGTTATAGACCGAAAATGGCTTTCGCTATAATTGGACACACTTCGCGACGACTGCTCCGTTGATTTCGAGATCGAAAGAAAAAAGCCTTCCTTTCCGCTCTTTTTTCTTCACGCGCAATTCGTCTACTTTCGCTTTCGATACCTGTATGTACGTAATCAGCTGCTTTTATAGAGGACATCAGTTATATATACGTGTACAGCAAGGCTAGTTTTTTCATTCTAGTGGGCTACTTTTTCACTCCGCGCGATATATTTTCCCATTGACACATGAGAGAGCGCGCGAGAGAGAGAGAGAGAGAGAGAGAGAGAGAGAGAGAGAGAGAGAGAGAGAGAGAGAGAGAGAGAGAGAGAGAGAGAGAGAGAGAGAGAGAGAGAGAGAGAGAGAGAGAGAGAGACAATGAAAAGCTTCGAGCAACTGTCAATCAATATATAATAACGATAAGTGATCGCAGCGACGGCGGCGAGTTTACATTCGCATGAGAGATCTCTTTCTCTTGATATATACAGCACGTTAGTTGCGTTATTAGTCGACGCCATTTTACCCGAAATTAGGTCGATTTCTCTCTCAGAAAATATCATTTTTATTTCATTCGTCGCCAGTATTGCTATTTATATGACCGGAGAGACAAAAAACAGTCGCGACGAAATCTCGCGTTTCACTCCTTTATGTTTTTTTGTAAAAAAGCTTGATACAATCGTCATCCAGCAAGAGGTGAACGAACAAAAAAATAAATAATTACGAGTGCAGGTCTTCCTATGTAACTCCCGCGGAGCGAAAAGGCCTCCTAACCTAAATTCCGCCGGCGCGTTCGCCAAATACCCTTCTGTCTCGAGATCTAGTATTAAGCGAATAAATGCTGCTTTGTTTGCATGTTGTCACCAGGTCGGAGTCGGCCTCAGTACAGAGAATTTTTCGATATTGTATACTTTAGGCTGATGTTCCGTGAATCTCTGATTTATATTTTTAAACGATGAGAAACAATCGATATTAGTCACCGCGTAAATCTATTTTCCATTACTGACGAACGCATACATCGAAATCCATTGATTGCTTGGCTGTTTCTCATCAGAGCGCATCCTCGTCGTATAAAATATACAGCTTCGAATTTGAGTATGCAACTCGACTATTATTTTTAAATGCGCTGTAAATAGAATTTTTACATTGCTTTACTACGTATTTCAATAACGATCAATTTCTCGACTCATCTGTGCCTATTTATAAAGTTAAAATCAACTCTCATTTAAAAAAACTCTCTTAATCATCATCTAAAATTAATATAGTAAATAACAAACATTGTCACCAGTTTCGACAAAACGTGAAAAATCAAACCAACTTTGTACATCGCGAATGAATCGAACATTATTAGCTTTAATGACCCTTCGACGAATTTAAGATAGAGTATTGGAAACATAATTAAAGCTCCGCTTTTGCCTTTAAACATCTATATATGTCCATTAGCCTTACATTATTGTGAATGGACATTCGAACGATTATTACTCCGAAAAAGTCGAATTTTGTAACAAGTCGTAATTAACGACTGAATTCCGTTAATTCAACATGTCAATATTTTCAAAACGATTCGTAAACCAACGAATTTATGGCCGAGAGTAAGCGAAAACGACGAAAAGTATTTCTCCCGCCGAATTTGTTGCAGCCTCGGCAACACACGCACACTCGTCCAACTTGCCCGCAATTATTTTGGCGCAACAAGTGTGCACGGCAACCGGACTGCATTATCTATATATCCACGACCATAGGTCTCCTTGAAAGACAAATTCTCTAGAGCAATGAAATTCCCACCTGCAAGACATCCACAAACTCGTGCGAGAAGATTGCGCGAGAATTGCGCAAGTTTAGCTCTCCCCGACGTAAACAAACAACAAGAAACCTCGATCCGTCAACGTCGTCCGATAGTGTAAGCAAGCAAGAAGTGGCAAGAAGAAAAAGCCTCGACGGTATGAAAGACAGACCAGACAGAAAGAGAAAAAGAGAGTTCCGGACTCACCTGATAATAGCTCGACTCCGCCATCTTGTCTCTCTCTCACTCGCTCTCGCTGTTAGGCGGGCGGCGCGGGTCCTCTCTGCCCCCTCCTTTTGAATTTTTTTCTCCTGTTTTGTTGTCTTTTTTTGTGTCTTTTTCGCTCCCCCTGTTGCTGCCGCGCAGCAGTCTGGATGGCGTAGCTTACGCTACTGTAAATTACTCCACGACATCTCTCTCTCTCTCTCTTTCTTGTTAAAATCGCGCGACACAACACTGCACACTCAAATATTTCTTCTCTCTTGCTATATTTTAATCACACATACTCGCGAGGAAGCACACCGAACGAACGGAATAAACAGCGTCGCACAGGGAGGTTAGAATTCGCAACCAAGGAGGCTCATCTTTCTCTCGGTATAAAAGCACACACGAGATAGATACGTCACGAATAACAGCGGCGGCGCGCTGCGTTGAAAATAACAATAACACGCGACTATATGTATATGTATAATATATATACATATACACGCACAGAACAGAGAAATATATATATATATTGTTTACGCGACTGTCTCACAGGAGTCACCACTGTTTTTCTCATGCGCGGCCAAAGACTGCGAGCGACTGCCACTGCGACGACGGTATGCACCGCGAGATCGTGGCTACTACACAATTCTATCCCCTATAGTCCGTCAATGGGAGTGGGAGGAGCGACGAGAGACGTATATGCGTGCGCCTATCTTTGAGCGGGAATTTTGAGTTTCAAAAAAACTACAAGTAAAAATAATCGTGGTTAACTTATAAATGAGCATTATCAATTGTAAATAAATTGTAAATGTTCACTATACTCATCAATGCGTAATTATGATACTTATCTTATTTTTTTCCTGTTGCGCAATAAAAAACTGCCGTTTGAAAAATTAGCATATAACAGCCGTTTGAAATGTTTAGTCATGAAAAATTAATTGTATTAACGTTTCGTATATACAGACTTAGGCAAGTGCAATAACTGAAAAAATGAGTTTTAATCAAACCATAAGTATTTATAAAAATAATATTTTGTGTACATTTCTCTCAATTATACTTAAATCAACATTTATTTTCAAAATAACGTATTTATTCAATGAGCCAAGAGCATTTTCATGAGTTTATCAGGTGTGTGGCTAAAAAGACTGTTAGGATTCTGATAAAGATTTTTAGGATCATGACAAGCCTCATACAGTTGCTTGTAAATTGCACCAATAAGTTCGAACGCTCGCCTCTGTGTATTACTACGGTGAATGCTACTCTGGAGTAAAGAAATTTGTGGCAATAACAATACGTCTGGCATGACCAAGAATGCTTCCAGTTTATTCTAAAAAGAGAAAAGATTATGAGAAAAATTTTGCTATCAATTATTCGATTATTTGCTTTTATTAAATTTGGTACATAGCAATTCAAATATTTCTTACTGTAAATTCCTTAATGCTGAGTGGATCCATTCCTGCGATTGAAGATAAAGGTCCTTGATCACGACCCTGTAAAATATTATATATCGGTCCCAAATTCAAATGCGCAACCAAAGAACTAGCTTGTTCTGAAGTTAGCGTGTCAATTTGAGCATCTGATTGAGCCTGAAATATAAATGATCAATAGTTATGAAATGTATTATTCTCGCTAATTACCACTAATTTAATGCTTACCTGCAGCCTCTCAAGTCTCTGATCCATGTATTCATACAAAGCCAAAGTGGAATGAATTTGGTGCATACAATTTAACAAATATACAGCCATGTCTACAGTTGGAAGTCGCGAAGCAGTTTCATTTACTTCTTGCAATAGAGGATCAATAATACATGAGACAATCTAGAAAAGAATAAAACACAAATTATTACTGATTAGATTTTTAACAATGAGTAATGGATAGCTCTTACCAAGAGTATATCTTTTTCTCTATCCTCTGCTATACTTGCCACTGATAAAACTTCATTAAGAAGAGAAAGCAATCTTGAAACTGAAGGTGCAGGTACCAAGTCTGTACCTGGTGGTTCAGCTCTTTCCCCAAGTGCCAACCTAGTTTCTCTTTGCAGCCTGCTAACAAAACTTTTCTCACTTAACTCTAACAAATCACCAAACATAGAATCAAGTACACTGTCATGTATGACAGGTTTAAGAATAGTTTTATAATATCTAATAAGGGTAGTAACAGTATATAAAACTGTAGAAGGTCCCTCAACTGCAACAACATGTTCAATCCTGGATTTGAGGGGATGACATAGACCTTCTGTAATGTTACTCAAAGCTTCTGTGATCTGATCAGACATAGATGTCATATCACAAGCTTTCAAAAGAATAAGCAGATTCTCTTTTTCTACTGGAATAGCTTGATGCAGCCAAGCTAGAATATCACCAATATAGCGCTTTGGATCATTGGCATGCATTTCTATTGGATTTGCAACACTGCCTTGACCTTTTCCTAATGTAAGAGCATCTATAAATGAACTTACTAAAATTGATCTACGAGCTGTACAATATTCATCAAGAATATATTTAAATAAAACTGGTCTTTCTTGTAGTTTGCTCATAGCTTTAAAAAGTAAAGTAATCAGTTGCTCATTTTCAATGTGTCGACATTGAGTTTGTGTCCAACGATATAGTCTCTCAAGCCCTGCTTCTTGAAGCAATGTCATCTGTTGCATAATGTCTAAAGCCAAAGTTTGGTGACCAGATTGCATTAAAATTCTACAATTGCTGTGTATGTCCTATTAATAATAGTATAGGTGTAAAATTTTCTGATTGATTATTAATGCATATTTCTAAAAATAAAATTAAAATTTATATTTCATACCTGCACCTTGTTTATAACTGTAAAAAACTCTTCAGATATTGGTGCATCTCTAGTACTACCATGTAGAATAGCTAATTCATCAGAGTTCAATTGAAACTTTTTTATAAAGGCAGCAACAATTTCTTGTTGCATAGAAATTTTGTCACTATGAAAATAATGTAATTATTACAACTGGATTATAACTTAAGGAATTTGAAAAGAATACTGACAGATAATTTTACCTTTCAGCTTGTAACTTTCTTGTTTGTTCAATAAGGTATGCTGTTTCAGCTTTAGTAGTTTTCATTTTACTTGTCATACTTTCGACATATCCACTTATACCATTTACATCTTTTTGTATACTTTCTAATACACTTTTTACTTCTCTAAAGGCAGATGAGAATTCATCATTGATAGCTGCATTTCTTTTTTCTATTTTACTTTTCAAGTTGTGTCTTTCTTCTGCTGTATTTTCAGTGAAGAATGTTGATAGTTCTTTAAGTGCCTCAATAGTATCCTAAAATAGAAAATATATTCTGAAATCTGTCGTTAAAGATTGAAACATTTGATAAAGCAAGTATGCCGATTGCTATATCAGAGCGTTAATTCTAAAGATTTATTTATGTTATGATATATCCAATACATTACCTTATCATTTTCTGGTCTAGTTTCTAATAATTTGTTAACTCGTTTAGTAATATATTCCGGGCTAATTTGATCAGTTTCGCTGAATTCCCTTTCCATTTTACAAAACAACTAATAAACATATAATAATATTATAAATTAATATAACCTAACAATTTGACATGTACGGTTTGCACATACGCAATGTAGTGGGCATGGAGACTATAAACGGGAGAGGGGAGGGACTTTGACAATGCGGTTGATTGTGACATACACATCATAATTTTAATTATCTGTTACTGTTTATATAATTTTTGTTCGAAAAATATGTCGTATAGGTAAATAAACATTAACTTACATTACCCTTCATATATAAGTCCTGTGGTTATAAATATAACTAATAATGACTAATATAAGTAAAATTATTGAAGCAGCACATCGTCAAAAAATTATAAAAATATATTTTTTTGTAGAATTAATTTTTAATTTCATGCACTTCAGTCTCTTGCAATTTATAAATTCTTACATAACGCTGCTCTATTGCCAAAGATAATCTCTGCAATTGCAAATTTATTTTAGAGACTGTTTAGCAGCTGTGCAAATCGCACGCGTAAATTCACTTCTCCACGGATGTGCGACCCCGACTCCACGACTACGAAAGATAGGAAATTTATTTCACACGCGAAAAAAAATTTTCCGACAGGCTTTGTGCGCGATGTCGTTGCTTTTCTTGTCACATCTTCGCGTGCAAAAATTATCACTTTTTTTCTGTAACAATACTTTTAATCTTCGCGCGCGAAAACCGAAGAAAAAGAAATTCATGCGTGCAAAGTGTTGCGCGTTATTGTGTACGTACCCATATGCAATATCTTAAATTAAGAAAGGTCTGTACAACGGCTCTGTGACGAGGTCACACAGGACGGGAACGATAGGAACGATGTCAGATTTTACAAAGTTTGCTAACTATGACCATGGTGTTAGCACAGATATAATTTATAAATTATAATCTCATCAACTTGAAGTCATTGCAATATTATCTTCTCGTCAAAAATAAAAATTAAGAATTTTAGAAAACGGCCAACAACACTTTTCACACGCGTATCTTTTTTCCTCATTTTTCGCGTACGGAAACTAAAAATATTGTTATAAAACAAAAGTGTTAATTGCCGCATGCGAAAAAGTTTTAAGAGAAACAATTTCATGGACGAAGCCTGTCGGGAAATTTTTTTCGCAAGCGAAAATTCCGCATATTCGCGTAGGAAAAGTAAATTTTTACGTGCAAAGCCGTTTTCGCGCGCAATTTGCTCACCTGCTAAACAGGCTTTTTATTTTCACAAATTAACCTTAATTACATCACGTGAATGGTATTTATGAAATAAAAAGCACTTTCGAGTTTATTAAAATTGTCTACGTACAGTATATTATTAATATTATAATTAAAAAATGTTAAACTAGTGACATAGTAAATGCACCTGAAATTAAAATGGCGATAGCTTTTATTTACGTAATTTATTTGTTTTTCTTAGTGGGCGTCTTTTAACTTATACTACATTCCATTGCGGAGAACAGTTGTTTCAAATAGCAAACGTGTGACGTCCAGCACAAGATCGGTGCTGACACCACTCGGGCGATAACGACGGCAAGAGACGAGCCAACTTCTCGCTTGAACGCTGATGCTCGCTAGCGACCTTTGACGTCACCTTCTGCGGCAAGAGGGAGTAGCTCAGAATCTTTTCACAAAAAGCGGAACCGGCTCTCTTGCTTCCTCTCGCCTGCTGGGTGCCACCGACTCCGGAATGTTCTCCGACTATCGTGCTCGGAAAGTTTTGCCACATGGTGTTAATTTTGTATACGCGCTCATTTCTCTTTTTCTGTTCACGGGAAATAAAATTTGTCAAGTTCATCAAGCACTGCCTTCTATTCATTTCCTGCTTTTCCGTATTGGAGCATTTGACCGTCCCGCGCAACGGGCCGCCTCGGTCTTACGTGTCCACAAAACGTAATGGAATCCTATCTGCTACTGTGTGAGTGTGCGACCAGGGATAGTAGGGATAGTAAGAGCCTACTAATCTCTGGTGTGATTAATTGCTTTTACAGAAGTCGATATTAAGTTATATTTGCATCGCACGTCACTAACGATCAGTTACTGATGTACATATTGGCAAATGTACAGTGAGAAATTTATTATATTTTACTCGGTATGCGCGCGTCAATTAAGTGACGTCAAATAAACAACAATTGTACAACCTTTATTTTATCGTAGAATTACAAAGGATCACTTTGTAAAATTTTCAAGAGAGTGACGAACAATATAAATAAACTGAAAATGACGTGCATCGGAGAAGAATTGTATCACCCAATCGAGACCTTTGTGTTTTTTGATCTGGAGACAACAGGTTTGATTAAGGGGACAAAGATGCCAAAAATCACAGAATTGTCAATGGTAGCTACATCAAGAAATTCCATTAGGTGTGACAAGAGAAACAAATTGGCACTTCCGAGAATCATGCATAAATTAACAATACCTATTTGTCCTATGCAAACAATTGATCCACAGGCTTCATTTGCTTCCAGTAAGTATAATTCTTTTCTAAAAAAAGTGACAGAAAATATTAAGGGAATTTTTTTTCTAGATCTATGGAATAACCTTCTTGACCAAATGAGACCATTCGATGAAGCCACTTATGACATAATTATTCAATTCATCAATAGGTTACCTGGCATTATTTGTTTTGTTGCTCACAATGGCAATCATTTTGACTATCCAATATTTTTATCGGAGCTTGATGGAATCAAAAAGGTAATTGTAACATTTATGGACTATATTAAAAATATATTACCATAATGATTATAATATTTAATATTCATTTATAAGTTTTATTTTATCATTCATAGATGAAATAATTAGTTTTAAATCAAATTTCTTATCGTGTTTTTATAAATCAGTAACACTTACAAAATTAGCTCCTATGATAAATAGTTTATAGTATACTGCTAAACTTAAAATTAATCTCTTGTAATAATCTTCCAGACATTTCCTGATAGGATTTTATGTGTAGACACATTACCAGCATTCCATGAATTCTTTAGCGACACACCAGTGTCATCCCCTTCACTTGTTCAAAGTTTTCCACAGGGCTATGATGAAGTAGATGAAGAAGAACTTGTTGAATTGAAGAGTCATGTATCTGATAGTTCTTTAGATGATCAGTGGAATAACGCTTTATGTGCAATTGTTGATGATTTTGACAAAGTACAAGCCAATGAAAATAGTAAGGATGTTATGGATTATACGATATCAGATAAGAATGGACAAACAACTTCCACTTCGTCTGATTCTATTACACCAAAAAATAGTCCAAACAAATCTTTGCAAGCAATCAATGAAAAGACACCAGAAAATCAAATAATTAAGACAACACGAACAAGAATATCTAGTAATCCTCGTAAAATTTCACAGGCATTTAGTGTGAAAAAACAAATAGAGTTTGACAATAGCAAGCCAAAAAATTTCAAATTATCCACAGTGTACTTTCACATGATTGGATGTGAAGCTGAAAATCTACACTGTGCTGAAGCTGACTGCATAACTATGTTACGTTGCGTTTGTCAAATTGGTCCTAGTTTTGCAGATTGGGCTGACATGAATGCAATTTCACTTAATCATTTAAAAAAAAAGTAAATTGCTTTACTTTCACTTATAACACATGGATAGTGTCTGATAAATAATTAGGATTTACTATAACTGCTTAACTTAAGTATTAAATTTTATTTTTCACGTCGTTATTTTCTATCTATGATTTTTCTATCTATAATTTTTTATTTAATTTCGAAATTTGATGATATCGGACCGATTTTTATATACTTTAATATTAATATTACAGTTCAACGATGATATAAAAATCTTACAAATTATACAGAAACTAAAAGTAAAAATATATTTGACTAAGGATTATAATGAATACAGTGATTTTTGAATGAGGCTAACTAGTCTAGAACTATACTTTTAGCACACATAAATATATTTTATTAAAGTTTTATATTTATTTATCTAAAGGAACTTTAGATTGATAGTTTTTGAGATTAAAATAAAATTAAAAAAATATTTAAATAACTTGTATAAAAAGTTACAATTTTATCAAAATATTTAAACATTCAAAAAAGACATTTTTCCAGTTACAAGCTGACTGCATGTTTCGTATTAAATTTTTGATAATATTTGCTTTTGAGCAATATTTGCTATAAGCATGTGATTTAAATATAGTAAGCCAATTTGTTTCGATAATTTACAATTGAAAAATGTTCCTTTGGTGCTGTGACTTTTTAAGAATAAATTTAATTATTTCTAACGTGTTTCTTGACGGCTTTACTTTAATTGCATATCTATATATATAATATAGATATACAATTCATTTTGATAGCTAAAATGCGAACAGCTGTAATATTTACGTCTTATACGTACGTTAATATTGTGAAATCTGAAATTAATATAATTATTTTATGAATAATTGTGTGATCCGGAATTGAAAAATTTGGAGGCAAAAGTAAAAAGTAAATTTGAGAATTGTTATCACATAAAGTTAAGATGTAACGTCACTTGAAATTTTCTAGAATTTTTACAAAATTCTACATTACAAAAGGATTACAATAATAAAACTTATATAATTTTTCTACAAAAATTCAATCTCTTCACTTATTATTCACATCCTTTTCGACCTATTTTATGTCTTCTATCTCTATTTATTATGTTTATGCTTAATTTAAATGTCATCATAATAAATTGTAAAATAAATATAAAGTCAAAATTACATTTTTTGTTGTTACGATCCCGTAATAGCTCTGAGCGTAGTGAAGTAAGACACTGCTGATGATATTATCTAAAAATTGTTAAATACATTAGGTTGAGTCCTTTTTAAAAATAAAAATAACAAATGTATCTTACTCCAGTCGTATAAGAGAGACTGAGAGCAGTTATCAATCCCGCTACGCTCACTTTTACAATACTCTGACATCGTAACATTATTAGTTTCTTAGCAATCACCATGTCTTTATCGTCATTGTACCAAATCGTTGAATATACAGATGATCCAATTTCTTTGCTCTAAAATTAGAGTGAATTAATGAGAATAAAGTTTAGTAATTATTTGATTTTACAAAATAGTACCCACAGCCACGGATAAATCATCGGCACTCAATGCGATCATAATAAGGCGTACGCTATTTATGAGTAACACTACTCCAAATCTTTCAAGAGACACGGTTGTAGCTTTTGGCTTAAAATTGTATGTTGCGTCTTCATTTGAATGCGTATCAATTTAAATTATAAATACTTACGTTCACTATTTGCAAACCTGCACCAACTGTGTAACAAACGAAGCATGAAACGGTCTTCATTATTACGAATCGTACAACTTTGATTGTGTCGCTTGCTAAGCTGTAAACGAATGAATCAATATATCTATTTTGTAAATATTAAATTATTTAAAATGAAAGTGCATCGATTACATTAATATTTCTTGATGTTGGCGTACGCAATGAAGTAATTCTTCATAACGATCGGCTTTGCCAAATTGCTTCGCAAGAACTTTTAGACGCACCGTACACCCATAAATCAATGTAACAACTATTATGTCAAATACTATCATAACGCTGGAGTGAAGCATAGCAGCGAGTTGATGAGTCAAAAGAAGTGCATCGATTACTGGCGTTCTGATAGACGGGGGATAATACGCTGTTGTTAAAAATGTTTCCCATTTGGTTTCAACGGGATTAGTGATGTACAACACAATTATAATGCCGTACAATTGCATTATAAGAACCATCATTACAGCGAATACTGCTCCTCTTTCTTTCAAATAAAATTTTCGATCGAGGCCAGCTGATTTCATGTACTCTTCAATTTGAATTAATAATCTCTAAAAATATGAAATTTTACATTAATATAACAATTCTTCGTAAAAAAATAGAAAGATATACGTAATCAATAATAAGAAAAGGAATTCCTTGGTCGGCAATAAAATAGTTATTGTTTAGATCTTCACGTTGATCATTTCTGATGACAATTTCAAATGACAATTTCTTACAAAGAAAATAAAACAATGTACAAACCTTCAAAAGATTTACGTAGTACTTGTAAATAATTAGAACAGTCAAAGATTCGATAAAAGCCAGAACTTCCATGGAAGAAAACGTGACTAAGTTGATGTCTTTACGGCCTTTGTAGCACGTATTCAACGTAAACAAAATGCCTATGATGTAGTTAATAAAGTGAAACCACCACACAGATAGATAAATGATTCTCTTAAATAAACTGGTTGAATCACTGCTTAATGGCCACACCACGTATACTATACCCATTAATTTCAAGCCTTTTATTAAATTCATTATTGAAAACAATTGCAACGATATTTTTTACGACACATCGAAAAGAAAAGTGTAGAACCCAACCCTCTGTTTTTATAAGGAATAACTTCAGAGTTCTTACAAGTTTTAATTATCGCGTAATAATATAAATTCAAGTGTTCATCCGTCGCACTATATATTTGTTGCAAACAACAAAGCAACTGAACTATCAAATCATACGCTAAAATATTATTAGATAACACTGTGATATTGGAGGAAATTGAGAGTACAATATATTAACATAGGTCAAAAAGCTTGCGATACGTCACGGCCATTGAGTCAACACATGTTTTCAAGACTGCTAATTATGACAACATAACGACAAAATTAGAGATGTTCATTATGGCATTATTAATCGGTAACGGAAACTAATGATGCAGCTTTATTTAACCTTAGATTAATTACTCAAAGTCTTTCTCTCCATCGTTAGGGTAAGTACAATTTTCACAAACATATTTTTATTTTTACATTTTCATTTTTAGCACCTTGATGATCGGATATGAATAAATCAACCCTATAATTTTATGTTGATAAGATGAACTGAAGTTCAAAATTTGATATCTTCGAAATTACCCCTAGTAAGACCTGTGGACTAAATTTTTGAAGACTTTTTTTTTCACCAAATTCAAGACCCATGTATTTCTTATAGGAACTTGTGTGAATTTAATGCAATAGTCACAGTTCCTTCATTACCAAAAAGAATCTTGAAAAGTGAAGCCTATAATAATGTTTTGATTGGTTGGTGGAAGATGGGCATTTTCACATTTAATTGGCCTACACGAATTGGCGTAATTTGATGCGAATATTTTTATATAACATATGAAATAGTGTGTGATAACAATGTGATAAAAAAATATATATATATTCTCAAAATGTAACATAGATTAAACATCCGGATCAATAAGCTCAAGCAAACTCGTATAGCAGACACCTAAGCTACGTCAAGCTGAATCTTTCGATTCAGATGGTCCAGTCTGATTTTTTCCTTATTAGGCAATGACATTCCAACATACTTCCGAAAATGAGGAAAAACGCTACCTAGACTAAGACGCTATTTCACATGTACGTTTAAGTATGATCAAATTCATTACCGTATAAGGAGCGTGATGTCACGTCTATAAGAGAACTGTCGTTTATTAAGTAGAATTTTTAGCTATGAACTTTTTCAATGAACACAATCGATAATTCAGTTAATTCTGAGACATAGTTACTTTATTTGATCAGCCTTTGCCATCATTTTATCATTAGTCACTATAATCTCAAACTTACAGTGATTCCACAGGAATCATGCGCTTTGTATGGAAGCGTATATGCATGTGCGACCGGGGCATTAAACAAACAATCTCAAAAATACTCATTTTACCATGTGCTCGCTATACACATTTATTAAAAAATTTGAAGATCAGTTGGCTTCAGTTTGAGTAGTAGTTGTTTTGACTATGTGATATTAGATAAGCCGTTTTAAAGACATAAAATGTAAAATGCTTAAAATTGGATGTCGGTCGCATAAAATATAGAACTATTTTTCTTTAAAATATTCTCTAATCAATAATAACTATACAAATAATGTTATATTCTATAACTTATTTAATAATACAATAATATTTTTATCATATATACTCCCCCTTCTCAGATCGTCCGCTTCTAATGAACCCACTAAAATACAAGTAGGATAAGTTATTAATGGAATCATTTATATATAAAAAATTGACCAAATTGGATAACAATACTCATAAGCTACTTCTGCAAGAATGAAAGGATCAGTTTCAATTTTACATTCAATAGAAGCTATAATTCTAGCTAAACGACCATTATATGTTTGAATTTCACAAAGATTAATGTTTTTCAAGAGATTGTGCTTTTGATTCCAAAGATACGAAAGATTATATTTTTCGAAAACTTCTTTCAGTTTTTTTAGCATCTAGAATAAGAAGAAACATTTTTTTTAGAAACTAGAACTACGATAGCAATAAGCAATTATATTTAATATACAACTAATTGTATACTTATGTACATAAACATCCACGTTTTGGAAGCTCGTAAAAAGCTTTCAAGATTCTTATTATTTTAAAGCTTGTGATAAAATAAATTTTCTATAAAATAACTTGAGAATAATTGTTTTTACTCCTTAATATTTATTTCGGTGTATTATGTGCTCCATACAAAATTCAAAGCAGCACTTCATACAACTGCCAAATTACGAGTTAGCATAATAATAATAAATATGAATACATAAAACTATAACTATTCGTGGAAAGAATATAAGTTAATATTCATTAACTTATATTATTAACACGAATGATTCCTTGTGAGACGTTGTTGCAATGTTTTAAATTTAGTTATAAATTTATTTAGAAAACCTTAAAGGCCAATATTCGCATACATAATATGACAGATTTCTATCGATTTTTATTTATATCCGAGTGCAATTTTATCGACAAAGAATTCTTTTACTGATAAAATTGAAGGAAAAATACACTAGTAAACACAACACCTAAAACTTAAAGATATAAGATATACTTACCGTCTTTAAATGGTTAATTTTCTCCTCCGCATTTTGAAAAATATATTTCAGATTAATTTTAATAAATTAATTTTATATGAAGGAAAAGCCGACTCAGTTATGAATACTACGTAACTGATGTATAAAAAATAAAGAAACTTTATTGTTTAATAAATATGAATATTAGTTAGTATACGACATGTTATGATACAATATATTTTCACTTATTGAACAAGCACGTATTATTCATTAAAAATATTTGAATAATAGAAGTTCAAGATTGAATAAAGAAAATGAAAAGCCTTTACTACATATATTTTTAAGTATACTAGCTCAATACTGGCATAAATACTCACGACACCAAAAAGAAAATTAATTACAGTTTGAGCTGCTACTGAAAATTGAAATGATTTCGACGTCTACAGTTCCATTCATGTGAAGGTGTATTAAAATTGCATGAAATCGTGAATTATATTTTAAAATACTGCCAAAATATTCAGTGAATTTATGACTATTAAAATAAATTTCATCTTTCAATTTTTTACTACACAACTATATATTTCATAAAATATCTAATGTTTTCAAAAAAATAATCTATACATTTTCAAGCAATCGTTAGAAATAATAGTTCACTAGAGTTGGATACAATAATTATAACTTAATAAAAATTATTTTTTAATAAAATTGTTCATAAAAATATTAAAAATAGAATATTCTAGTCATTATATTAAGAATTAAAATGGTCAGTAGTGGCGTTGTTTATTTTATTTTATATGATACCATGCAAATTTTTTATACAAAAAGAAAATTATGACAAAAAAAACAGAAAACAAGTCTATACATATACTTTACATACAAAAACTTTAAAAAAAACTCACCGTATAAATACATACAAATGTCAAACATACATGTAAATTATTTTCTTCTTATTTCTATCGATTTCGTAACATTGATTTCAAATAAGATCCCAATAAAAAATACTCTATCTAAACATCGTCGTCGCTTGAAAACTGCAAATCTGTAATAACATAATATTAAACATATGTACAAATTATCAACTTATTTATTGAATTTACTTATTCAGAATAAAAATATCATTAACGATAACAAAATATTTGAATGTCTAATGAAAAACTATGTATTGGATTTTTGTTATTCTTATTCTGACTATTTATTATTTGAAAAAATGACTAAAAAATGTACCTTCTTCAAGTATACTGCTTTTGTAAATTGTAGGTGACCCAGTTGATTGATCATTTCTTTGAATATAATTTATATTTGTGCTCGAGTCATCAGAATCATCTTCAGAGAGATACAGTGAATTTGTCTGGAATAAATACACATCATTACATATTTTTACAAAGAAAAATTAAACAATGAATTTTACCAATATTTACCTCAATGGCCTCAGATTTAATAGCAAAACTAGTACTTACATTATGCTTAATGCAGTGAGTATCCATAGGTAATTCTTCAAATTCATTTTCAGAGAGATCTATTGGATTGTTCTGAAAAATAATTGCAACATTCAATATACTTAAAAAGACCTTTTCAAATAATAATACTTTTCAACCCTTACAAGGCCAAATTTAGATCCAATATCAACGCGATCATCTTCATATTGCCATGAAGTATCAATGTTAGCCTGCCTCATGGCTTTTTCTTGTACAGATGCAATACTACTTTCAAGGTGCAGTATTTGATGCGATAACTGGAAAAAAAAATAGTTTTTTGTATAAAAACTAAAATATTTCGATGTTGAACGTCTAATACGTACATTCTCAAAATGGTTTTCAATTGTCTTCAGTAATATTTCTGCTTTAGTTTTCATCAGTGAGTTTTGACCATTATACAATACACAATTGTCGTAAATCAACTGAAAATCTTTCAAGATTTCTGCGCGCCTTCGATATTTGTGCACTTTAAAAATGAAGTAAATTATTCAGTTTTTTAAAACACCTAAATTTTTACATGGCTAAATAATCACTCACTGGCAATTTTTTTCGATATAGTGTCCAGATCCATTGGATTTTTCACGATATGATAATAATCCTTAGAGCCGACGAGATTCTTGTTGACAGGCTTTAAAAAGGGTACAGCTTGTGGCATAGCCTTAATTTCCTTGATAATTCCACTCACGATGTCAGAAAACGCTTCTTGATCATTATTGTCCAGCAATGGTTTGATAGCATTTTCGAGTTTTATGATCTTATCTTCTTTTTTAGACATAAGTTCTACGCATATGTTAAGCATTCTTTGGGCCGAATCAGTCAAAGGATTTATAGGTCCGTTGTACCGAACACAGTTCTCTTTGATTTGGACAATGTCACTAAGAAACTCCACACGACTTTGGTACTTCCTCTGTCGAATGTTATCATTGATCTTTTGAAGGTCCATTGGTTTACTGATGATGCGACGATAATCAGATAAAGACTAGAATAATACAAAAAATATTTGAAACAACTACAAGTAAGATCAAAAAGATCGTAATTTGAAAAGTAATCACCTTCGTATTGACAGGAAAAAAAAATGGCTGAAATTCTTTATATCCACGTATTACAGTGATAATCTCTTCGAAAATCGTTGACAGCATAATAACAGGGTCGGTACACTGACGATTCGTACCTGCAAGTATCTGACGATGCTTATTGTTAACAGTTTGTATATTATCGGACGAACTCTTGTGCTTTTTTTGCGATAATTTTTTCTTTGATGTATTCTGCACTAACATACAAGGGTTCATATTCTCGATTTCCTGGCAATATATAAAACATCATTAACCGATAAAAACATGATTAATTCTGTTACTCACCTTGATAAGCTTCATTGAAAATTTAAGTTTAGTCCCATCAACCTTAACCAACTTCCGTTTGTTAACATCCAACTGGTCCATAACATCATTGGAAATGGAATCTATACTGTGTGAATGAGCTGTTTGAACATTTATTTGATTCTGAAGTTTTTCTTTGCGCATTTCTCTGTTTTTAATATACTTCAACTGGGTCTTGATTTTCCTCTTCTCGAGCTCTAATTCTTCGTCTTCATAAGCGTACTGTTTAATGAATGCGGCATCCTTGGTGCTACGAATTTGAAGGTATGCATCGACTACTGCTGAGTTGTGAATAATTTCAGTACGTATATATTCGGAGCCATCGGTGTTCCGAAAAGTACGATGAATCTTTAATGATCGTGGCGAATGGGGGTTGAAATTTAGATCATATGCTTCATTTTTTTTCGACTCTATAGGTTTCTGTTTCACTGATTCATCTATTGCACATAAAAGAAATGTCGTTGAATTTTAAATGAATATCAATAATGTAATATATTGCCAAATTACCATCTGCCAACATTTTCAGCAGTTCCTCCCTCTCTCGCTCTTCTCTTTCAAATTCAAGAAGTGAATCACTCTTGCCCTGATTTGCTAGCAAGATCTCAATATTCTCAGCCATCTTTTCGACTTCTTCGAGATCTTCGCTCAAATATTCAGTGTCATCGTCGCTGCTTAACACTTCGCTAGATGACAACTTGAGATTCTGCAAATCGAAGATACGTTGGCATTCTTCTTTATATCTTTGCTGACATCCAGCCATCGAGAAACGCTTGCTACGTGAAAACTTTGCGAAACCTTCCTCGCCGCGATCTTCTCGAATGGTTGATAACGTACGCACTGCATCAATTAATTCCCATCTTGTGAGTTTCTTGAGGTCTTCTGCTCGTACACCATAACTACGGAGTATTGTTTCAGCTCCTTTTGCAGATAAAGAGCGTAAGTCGGCTTCAGTGCCGGTAATTTTTTTTGATTTCAATTCCTGTTCGTCCTACAGAAAAAATTTGAAAGAGTAATAAGAGTATTTGATTGATTGGTTCTTCACAAAGACATATGTTTAACAGAAAATTCTTCTCTAAAACCTAAGAGGCATACATTTGCAAAGGTCGGGAGTTGATAAAATGATCTTTAAAAATGGTTTTAAATAAACTGAATTACAAAAACAATTATATCTTAATAATAATAATAATAACACTTTTTGTTTTCATTTAGATTGAAAATTAAATAGCTCTTCTCGCAGTTCCAATAACTCTTTTTATAAGCTTTTTAGTTTTAAATCTCTAAAATTAATTTTTTCTTTCTCTATTAAATTGTGTACATTATTTTGACAAAATATAAAATAAATGAACGAAAACTCTTGAAACTTTATAATCGAAAGAAATACCAATCGTTCTAAAAATAAAGAAAATAAAGAAATTGCCTAAAATTTTCACAATTGAAAAAATTTTCCTGTTTACCTGTTTGAACACAGACTTAGGCACCCTGACATACGAGAAACCCTCTCCGCAACCAGTTGGATCAACCGGTCCAACTAACTGAAGGTAACATTTGCCATTCATAGCATCAATATAAGCCCGAGTAGTATTCCATGGGGCAGCTTTTACTTCATCGTCTAGTTTATTCTGTATCTCTTCGTCATTCATATCCTTGTCTTGTAAGACAAACGCAGATTTGTCACCATAGCCAATATCTTTCAACCTTTGCTGTGCAGCTACCATACTAAAATATGCACAGCATTGTTCAGGAGACACCAAAGAACGGATTTCATCTTCCAAAGGCAAACGAAAGGTTGATTTAAGCACCCAATGAAAACAGTCTGGTCCTGTAATAAAAAGAAAAATTTGTACACCATGAAATAAGCACATTGACTACTTTATTCACCTTTACTGACCTCCCTTATTATAATTATAATCAGCAAAAGAACTCAAGTGTTTTTTAATAAAAGGCATTTTGAGAGTGGGAAAAGCTTTTTTGAGAACGTCTCTATGCATTTTAGGCGGATCACTCTTCGACTTAGAAAAAGTTTTGTACACAAAGACTTGCAGAAAATTTTTCATAAAATCAGCAATTTTTTTTGAGTTAGGAGCAGGTACCTCTAAAAGAGGACACTGTTGTCCGGCAACGTATAGAGCGTCGATCAACCTGATATAGTAATGATTACGTGTCCTAATCACCAGAAAATCTGTTTCATTAACTTTGTGCTCATAAATAGGCGTCCGGTACATATTATTTTCAAGTGCTTGCAAACTTTGTCCGGGTGCCAAATTACCTAAGAACAAACCATTCTGAGGATATGCCGTCTCACCATATTTATACTTTGGTGGACCATTATCTTTGCCAGGCTTGCCTTGGTAGTAGTTCATGATTTTAGAGCACATGCCAATAAAATTCATTAGTGGAGGATGTTCCTCGGAGAATTCTACCAATACAAGGTTACCGTCTCTGCCTGAGAGATCTGCAAAAGAGCGCATGAAAAATAGCTCGCCAGTTTTTAGAGCTTCTTGTCTTAGCTGAAATGTTTATTAATAATTAACTTCGGCAGCCAAAAACAAGGATTTCACACAGAGTTGGAGAATTCTGAATGGGCTTACTTTTTCCTTCTTACTGATATACTTAGTCAAAGGTATAACTGCGTGTGATTCAGATTGAGTTAAACGACCACAGGCATAACGTTTGAGTGGAGACCTGTGAAAAGTTCGAAGACGCTTTGGTCCCATGTAGGTGGGTATGAGGGAAGCTTGCAACTGTAGAACAGGAATACTGTGTGGTATGTGTTTCTGACAATTTGCTTCTAGTTTCGAAGTTTTATCCGTTAATTTCGGCATGTAGTATCTACAATAAGCAAACATTTTCAACATTTTTAAAAATTACATGAAATAATGAAAATGTATCATACATATCATTTGAAATGTTGAAAGGATCCAGGTTAAGTTGTTTTTCTGTTAGAGTATCCTCTTCTTCTGAAGGACCAATTACACCAGTTTGACTTAATATTGATTTAATATTCTCTGTGTGGACATAAATACTTTTTACTTTTGATTGAGCTTCAACATTCTCAGATAATGAAGTTGGATCAGAATCTTCTGGAATAGCAAAGATTATGTTCTCATCGCTGGGATCAAATTCTAATATCTTAGGCTGTAGTATTTTTCTCATGGCTTTGGCATCCCAAATAATCTCACTTTCCCATAAACCATACACTAGCTCTTCGTTTTCCACTGGAAAATTTGAGTATAAAATGCTATGATTTTGGGTTTCAATGGTTTCTGATTTTCCTTGGTAAAACCTGTTTCAAGAAATGTTTATAAATTCATATATAATAGATTGACCTTTTTAAATAATAATGTAATTTAAAACAAACGCTGAATTATTTTTTGTTAACATAGGTGCCCAGTCCTTACAGTTGGTTATCTCTTGTTGCTAATTTCAACAACAAAAATTATAAATTCTTAGATATTTAATTCAAATATGCATTTTATCTCCAAAATTACAATTTTTATTTTCTTAAATTACCTTTTGAGCTACATCATCAATATCCCAAATAATGTTATCTTCCCAATGCATTTGAGAAACCATAAGAAAAGCATCCTCATCTACTTCATCGAATGAGTATTCATTCTCATCTATTATGTCTGCTAATTCAAACCCATAATCAAAACCATCTCCTGATTCAGGTACTCCAAGAAGATCAAACCAATATTTTGCTGGTCCAAGTCTCCATGCAGCTGTTTGGTTTGTGTCTAGTTTAAATCTTTTCATATTTTCACAATACTCTTCAACGATCGCTGACTCTAGAAATTTGGCTTCATCTTCACATAATTCATCTGAACTATAATTAACTCTGTAATGCTAGAATATAACTTGAAATTAAATTATTATAAGAATTTCAAAACATAAAATAAAAATAAAGATAGACTTTACAGTAGCAGTCTGATTGTTCTTTTTCGAATTTATTTTATCATTTGATTCATTGATATCATTATGTTTTCTTTTGACTCTCGCATGATTCTGTAATTCATGTGAAGCTTGTTCTGATGTAGGTGACTTTTTGAAAATAAGAGCGTTGTCTGGATCAAAATCATCATAAAGTTCTGTATTGTCAATATCAGTACATCCAGATGGTAGTGCCATTACGAGAGGGTATGTTTTTCCAGTTTTTATGTCATATACCACATCTAGAATGTTACAAATGGGAATAGTTATGCATCATTATCATACTTTCGTTTGAACATGCAAAAAATTCAATTGATGATTTTAATGCAAATGCAAAAAAATAATACAAAAAATCTAATTAAAAAGTTAAATTATTATCATTATGATCAGAAAATTATTAAATAAAAAAATATTTTTTTGATTTAAGCAAAATATAAAAATATAAGCTTATAAAACTAATACTTACAAAAAACAACAAACCAATAACTTATTTTAATGTAATACTAGAGGATTCATTAATATTTCAATTTATGATTGTTTCTTACAATAGACTCACCATTTTCTATTGCGACATTATTTGACGTTTTTTCGTGCGAGAGAGAGTCGAGTTTTGACAGGTTCCACAAAGAATGTTGCTTTGTGTTACTGTGTGGCATATCTTCTTTGTTTTGGTGGTCTGTTTGGCCATTGTCGATACTAACAATTGCTTCACTGGTGCAAAAATTTAATTCGAGGTTATCATCTAAATCCATTATTTTTTCGGAGAATTATTCACAATCAATATTCATTAAGGATTTTGTAGAAACTACATCAACGTTGAATACGATTTGCACAAGCACATATGAGGTTAAACGATTATGACCACATCTCTTGTTTGTTAACTAAATCGTAATTTATTTAAGTTCGCGGCTTTGACCGCACATAATCGGTTGATTTACTTTAATTATAAACGATCTGAAACGGACGTCGCAATGGAAAACCGAGGATCGTCGAGCCGATTCGGCTGCATACCTTTGAGTATTGCCAGCCTGCGGTCGTGAGCTTTATGAAGCAACAAAGCACGCAAGTAGCTATCGGCTATCCTTTGCAGTGTGATATATTGCGTGTACGTGTCAGAATTAAAAATCATTTACCGGTGCAAAGCCGACGTTTTACTATATTTATTGATTATTATCATTAATGAAATGAGTGGAACAATTAATATTGCAATTATCCGTTAATTTAAAAATTACATTAAATTTACTTGATCAATGCATCAAATATCATGAATACTCGAGTCCACATTTATATTTTGACGTTTGATATGACTGTGGTTACAAAATGAGTAAGAAGTAAATTAGAAAAAGTTAAAAAAAAATAGTATTTAACTTGAACTCCGTTCGAAATATTTTAAAAATTCGCAAAAAAATTGCTCTTCCAAGACTATAGAAAAACATTTATAACCGGTTTTTCTAGCATGGAGTAAAAAACTTGATTAATTTAAAACGGAAGTTTAAGTTAATATGTTACGTAGTTACTGTGTAAAATTTAATACAATTTTATACCGTGTCTCAATCATTAGTAACACCTGTTTATTTTAGTATTAACTGCAAATGTGTTGATGAAATTTCCGAAACATACTTTTGCTCGGCATGTTTTAACGACAAAATATCTCTACTTTATTTTCTCTATAAAAAGCATTGATCTTGGGTGTGAGTTTGTACTCATATCTAAACAGAAAGTAGTTGACGTAAAGCAAGAAGAGTACACACTCAAATCTATTTTTAAAAGTGTGTTAGTTTCTTGCAGTAATTGATCTGCATAAATCAAATATGACGTTCAAATAATAATAAATAATACGTACGGTTGATCTACGTTTTATTTCTTCACTTTACTGAAACGATGCTGACATTCAATTGATCATCAAACATCTATCTTCCTCTTTAAAATATCACTGTTTGTATACTTCAAATCTGAATTTGTAGATCACCATTTATAATTTATGTATATCGAGTTATTTGCTTCACTTATAAGCACAGATTCACGGATATTGTTTTCATCTTGTAAACTTGGTCATTATGGTCCATATATCCAACAATAACGAAAATAGGCTACTTCCTTCATTATTTGCCCATCAAAATCCATCTTACATATTTGGATAGAATGTTGAAAAACATCAACGTTTTCGTCAGGTTTACGAATTAGAACTGATTCATGTCAGCCAAATGATATATCGAGCCAGCAGCGTCATCGTATTCTTTTCAAAGGACTTGTCATTTTTCGGAATTATTAAAAAACTTGAAAAATTATTTCGTGGAACAGCAGAGGCAAATATCTACACTTGACAATACCAGACTATTTAAATGTGAATGACTCAAATGATTTTGACTTCGACATTACCACTTTCAATCACACAGCCCCTCGGTTCCAAAATTTTGAACTCCTATTATACTATGTGGCCCTTATTACTCATATGAAGATTGAATAGACCCCATTCCGACATACTTTCCAACAAATTAATGATGTCTCTTTAATAACCGAGCGTAAACTTTCTTTATTCACAAAGATTCACAACATATTTCGACTAACGATTTTATTTAATAATAATTATTTGATTATAACCATCATTGATCCTATTTACTTTAAAATTTTATTTTAAGGAAATATTTACTATAGGATTATTATAATTCATGTTATTATAATTGTCATTATTTTCTCATTCCACTAGTATGTAAAGAATGAAGACTCAAAATGGTTAATATTCAAGTGCTTATAAGTACTTTTGTAATGAGCTGAGTATATTGTAGCAATGTAAAATTCCTATTAACATTTGCACATTACGTTATTACGTTATTAATTATAGCCAATTGAGTACTCAATATGTTACATACGTATCGCTATAATCATATTGCAAGCAATTTTTAAGTCAAATACATAATTAAAATTTCAATGTCTTTCCTTAATCCCATGAAGATAATTCTAACGACCTAATTCCTAAACCCTTTACTTGGGATAATCCGTTTACATCCATAACTGATAATGTATGCGAAGTTAAGTCGATTGTCTCACTGATAATCTAATGCGGAGCACTGTCAACGTTCCTAATCCGATTCCAAATCATTGTCATACACATGGCATAGGTCAGTCTGAATTCGATCATATGGTCACGCTAGTTTTGTTTGAGTGGTTAACGCGACAACTAAGACAGCATGGCGAGTCAGTACAACTGTGAGCCCAATTATGGCAAACTCTTGTCTCCGTTCTATGACGACAAACTAACGGATAGGAATAACGTGCGTTATCGCAGCCACATGAAGCACGCGAGTGTAATGTCTAGTCACCGTAAACAGGGCCAGTGCAACAGAACGATACCAAGGTACCATTCTACTGATCATCATCGGTACGCGAATCCCACGGTACCTCGGTGGAGTTTTCATCAGAATAAGCAACCGTACTTACACAGCAACAACGACATCTCGGTTGTTGCTCGTGTTAGAGCTGCTCGAAGGGCGAACTTCGAGAACAGCCTCTTCCCCCACGGAGATCCATTGCCGGAGGACTGGATCGACAGTTGGGACGAGAGACCTGAATGTCCCAGACCCAAGTGGACCTACGAGGAAAATCCATCGTGGCAGCTGCCTATCAAATATCGAGCAGAAGAATACTCGGGGACGGAATTAGTAAGTTCGTTCCTTCCCTGTCGTTCGCGTACCCAATCGATATATTACTTTTATCAAACGCGATATTCACATACGTTTCAGATACAAGCGAGAAACGACGACGTATTGACGACCAGCTTCAACAAGCTCCATGATTTCTTCACCAATGTTCGTCCACAAACTTGGCAAATCGTATCGACCGACAGTCCCAGAGAGACAGCCGTTGTCACGCCTCCAACTTCGGATTATGAAAGTGGTGACAGTCATTCCGATAGTTCGAGCGTTAAATCTGCCTCAAGTTCCATTCGGTCCCCAAACAAGATTTTTGACGTTATGTGGTAGGACATATATGATGTGATCTGAGCCTCTTGTATAAAATTTGTACAATTAGCGCGTTGTTTATATGCCCGCGAATATGCGAGTTATTTATATTTAATTAATCTTACGATTGCTCTTCAGCTGTAAGATAATATCTCGCTTTTGACGCTTTTTGCCGCCTTATGGTAATAAGTAAATGGCTCATAACCAGTGTTTTTATAATAATTCTTATAAAACTGTATTGTATCATATGTTACTGATATTTGTAGTTTAGTGCCTCTGAGTTGTGCTATACTATTTGATTTTTTTAGATTTTTAATTTATTTGTATGCACTTAATTTACGCGTGTTATTTAACTTTTATTTTTTTTTAAGTCACCTAGGTTAGTAATTGTGTACATAGAAACGATTATTAAATTATATGAATTGACCAAAACAAAAATGTAATAAATAATAAACAATTATCTTTATCGTTATTACGAGAAATTGAATTATTAAGACATTATAATTGAAAATAAAAAATGTAATGTAGTACTACAATTTTCAAAATTTCACTATACATTTTTTTTTAAATCAATCATTGATGATATATTGCTACCCTTTTGAAGTTTTTTATTAAAATTTTATTCATAGAAAAAAATATGATTGAAAGTTTTATTAAAAATTGTTGCTTAATATTATTTGTAACTTTGGTCTTTTAATTTGTATAGTGTTCGATATCTGATCTTCATTTGGTTAGCTTTATTCATGGATTCGGTTGATTGAATTTTTATAACTTATTAATTTTTTTAACGGGAAGCTAATTCGCTTTTAAAAATTAACATCGTAAACTTTCAACGACACCTATATCAATATAATATATAGCTTCTATTATTTAAGATTCTTATTTTTTTCGGAAGCATTCGACGACAATACAAAAAACAAACTTTTAAATCTTGTGATATTACCGGTTTATCAAAATATAAAATTGAGGCCTATGTTATGTTTATCTTCAAAATTATTTATTTTCAAAATTATATGTGTTCTCAAGGTTCTATTTCAATATTAAAAGAGAAATATTTTCAGATCTCTTAATAATATAAATGAATCTCTTGGTCTAATAGTATAATAGTATTTTTATCAATCTATTAAAAATTATAAAATGCATATCAATGATACGCAAAACACCTCAGTACTTATCGTGTTTAACAATGATTATTCGGTGATCGGGCGAGAATCAGTGTCAGTCGGTGTAATGTGAACGTTGACAAGTTGTATTTTTGCTTGTAGAATAAGTGGTTTACTTTTTTTCAATTATAAATTTTTATATAGCACAATTACAATAAATTGAAATAGAATGCATTGCACATATTTGACGCAAAAAAACTGTAAGTCAATTTGTCGGAGGATGAAATTAAAAAAAATCTTTTTACTAATGGATGATATAAATATCTAATAAATCACTCAAAAAAATTAAATAAAAAAAACAATATAACTCGTAAGTATCTATCCGTAATTCGAATCCAGCATCCAATTTAAGTTTGGCTAAATAATGAATACAAGAAATAATTATAAATTTAAAAATAGTTACATAAACTATTATAGTAAATATATATACGTAGCAGATTTCTAAATTTCTTTACCTTTCGCATACTGTCAACCAAGTAAGTGATCCTCTCCAAAAGATGGAGCTTGGATCGGCGATTCGTTTCAATCTTCAAATTATAAGCCAATAAAAACATTATTCAATTCAATTCAATTTTCAAATCTGGTCAATCTACATAGACATAATTCTAATTGAAGAATATGATATGCAAATACGAAAAGAAGAAAAAATTATTGTCATTCGAAGTACTGCTCTAATAACGTTACAAAGAAGATATAATACAGTTAGAAAACACTCAATTAATTAATTAGAGGTATTGACAATACATTAAACTTATTGGACAGTAAAGGCAGTTTACCAAGTTCATATCATTCGGCCATTTATATCATTCATAAATTCAATAACATTTCTAGTCTTATATCTATCACTATCAAGCGAATGATGCGTCTCATAAGAAATACAGCTACGCTAACTTTCTTTAAAATTGCAATTTCTCAATCGCCCGTATAGTAAAGAGTACACGTGCGATAGCTCTCCCGCGCGCACTTGTTAAAAAAAATGGGAAAGTGCATAACGATTGATTTTCCAATTCGCCAAGCCTGATCCGTGCAGAAGTATTGTTCGTACATTTGGAAAAGAAGTCATATAAGATATGTACTGTTCTATGTGAAACAACTTTCCGGAGCTATCGTTTTATAGACTGACGCTTCGCAAAAAAAAGCGCGAATACGCTCGGCTTTCACCTATCTACCTTTGGGCGATGCTGAGGTATCATCATCTTTTTCTTTCTCTTCGGTCTTGCATCAGGACGTTTTCCCTTTTCGTACGCTAATATAATTATAATTGTCTTGACCAAGTAAAGAAAAAGATAAGATTCTGTATCCGACATAAATTTTTTTATGTATTTTTGCGGATATTCTCGGTAAGATGCAACCGATTTCGATGGAGATGGCTTATTTGAAATGCTAACGAGCGGGTTCCGATTTATTATTGGTTTGATTGATGCATAATTTAGCGAATAATGAAATTGAGGTGAGCCATTTTTTTTCTTGAAAAGTTACTTATTGTCTTTTCATTCCCTCGTGAGAAAATCGTTGTGGAAACCGAATGCAAAGATATCCAATCGATTATTTATTAATTTGGTGCATAAAATAATAACGAAAACAAACGGTGAGTGAAAAAATATGGAAATTGAGCCATCGTAAAGTGCAAGTATTTCGCAACAACGACGATCAGGTAGAAAGATGACGAAGCGTGAAATTGACCGAAACGTGGATCGAGAGGATAACGAGAGTGAATAAAAGCAGGTGAGCAGGGAAAAAGAGCAAGGAGTCCGAAGAAGAAAGTGAAATAAAAAGGATAAACGAGCGAGGAGCGGACGAAAAGAAAGGGGCAGTGTAACGTTTCATTGGACAAAAGATTGAGTGAACGGATGCTAAGTACTCCAGCACCATTCGTTCGTGCGTGCGTCGTAACCCGCAGGGGCTTATTCACGAGATTCTGATTAATGTCGCTAGTTTAATTTCTGTTATGCTTTACTTGTTGCGAGATGTGTAGTTTGATGTAACATACTTTTATTTAATAATTATGTTTGACAACAACTGATGTGACAGATTGTATTGTTTATAAAAATTACTAAATAATATATTTCATTTCGTTTTTGAAGTTAAAAAAAAAGTTGTTTTGACTGATCTACTTTACACAAAAATTCTTTGTGTCATATATTATGATGTAGCTTCGGAAAATAAAGAACGTAATTTTATTAATAATATCGAAGCTATCATTTTATTCAACGCTAAATATTCCTCTGAATAAATATTCTTCTTCAATCTGAATAAAAAAGATTTTACATCGACTTATAAGAATATAAAAAAGTGTTTGGTATTAAAAACAAAGTCACTTCTTGAACGCAAAATCCTGTCTATAACTTTATGGTTCAAGCTATTTTCCTAACAGCTCATGCATAAATATCTAAGTAGACTTCTAACGTTGCAAATCCAGCAAAAGAAACCAATATCCAACCGAGTCTCCATCCAAACTGCAACTCGCCAATGAACGCGTAAATCGGTCGCGATCGCCGATACACTATATAAATGCAGAACGAGCCAGAGCGGGCAGCGAATAAAAGTGACCGGGAGCGCGCGCTCACGCGCGCACACAAACACATATAGAAAAGTGGTATGCGCACGAGTGAGCGCCAAAGGCGCAGGTACAATATCGCTACCGCTCTCCAGTCGTTGTTCGGCCGCGGAGCTGAGCGCGCAAAGCAAGCCGGTCGTCGTCGCCGTGAGCATCGCAGTCTCGCGCTGATGAACATTCCGCAGCGCGCGCACACACGCGAGTACAGCTTCGTTTTATCCCATGTGCTCTCAGTGCTTTTGCCAGTGATTTTTAACGGCACTTTCTCTCTCTCTCTCTCTCGCTTGACCGAGTGTCGTCAGTGCCGGCTTTTCTTCGATAACACAGTGTTGGCAATTTCCAGAGTGAGATTGTGATACTTCGACAAATAGCACGAATGGTTAACGTGAGTATATTTTGTTTCAGTTTTAATGTACTTTTGTTGTTGTCTGTGAACCAATCTCGAAAGCAGCGTACTCGTAATAGATAAAAACTCACGCAAAGCTTATTCAAAAGTTACGTCACATAGCACCGCAACAATTTTCAGAAAGACGCGTACATGCGTAGAGCACGGCAAATTAGAACCAACGGTGACTCGCGCTGCAGGCGCGCGTCATCAAAGATCCATATTTAAACAGTTCAACCTAACAGAGTATATAAAATTTCACGCAGGAAAACCGGAGGCGCACAGCTCTTTCGCGCGACTTATTATGCCGTTGTTGCGAAAATAAAAAAAAAAAAAAAAAAAAAACAAGGATCAAGAGAGTTATGAAGAATTCCTTCACGCTCCAAAACGCCGCGAGATTTTATGGAAAAACGACGCTGCCCCCGACGTGGAAAAATCTTGTTATGAAACCTACACACACCGTTCATCAGATCTCTCTTTATGCTAATCGACTTGCGAGCTTTGTTTGTATCCCTGCTGTGCACGTAGTTTGAGCGTTTTATACGATCGATATAAAGCTGCAGATTATCGATGTATAAGTGCGAGAGAAGTCTGCTTGTTGGGTAACTTACAGTTTATAAATATGCATTGGTTATTGCCGTATCTGACTTCGGCCGTATCATGGCGATAGACTCGTAATTGATCAATCATCCGCGGAGAAAAAGTTGAATGAACGAGTGAACGTTTATTTTTTATTCCATTGCCTATGTAATGAAATTGCAAATTATCGTTCGATTATCATAGCAATTATTACTCCCAGTCAACTCGGTGCCACTCGTAACGACCTGTTCGTTGCGAAAAGTTGTTCGCCCAAGAAGAAAAAGGTCGTATCGCTAGACGATTCACGATGCAGGCATAAATTAACAACCCGCTCGCAATCATTATCCGACAGTTGCCACGAGACATCATCCCCTTGTTATCCTTCGTTCCCTCGTAACGCGTAACGTAATAACCGAAGGCTGACGAAGCGCGATTTTCTAACGAAAGGCGTAGGCGCCGAATGTACGACGACGAGTCTATAGTGAGTCATTGTCCGCGCGTTGTGCTTATACACATGCGCGAATCGTAATGAGCATGTTGCGATATATCCTACGCGCACAAAGGAAGGAGGGAGGACCAGGCGACAGAAAAGACCATTAAAGGTTCGCGAGGATGAGTTCCGAGCAGCTCGCGTGGCTTCGATCTTCATGCTCGCGCTGGTCGCTGTACGACCTCTTCGGGTTTGCCGTTTGAGCAACGGGCGTGTATTCCGAAAATACCGAAAGAAAACAACGCCGCACAAGCCACTTTCTCCCATAGCGGCAACAGACGCAACGGCGTCGGCGTCGGTGTGCAACAATAAAATCCCGCGCGCGCACAATCATACTAAATCTCCGCTTCAAATAAGTCAGTTTCTCTTTGGCCGTGCAAACGCATAATCCAACGATAAATGAGCGGCGATAAGCGTAGCAGCGCCGAATCTCTCACCTGCATGCGCGCGCATTCCTTTGATATTAAAGCGGCGCGGCGCAAGCCGAAGAGAGCGGATCGGATACTCTCTCGAAAGCCGTTCGGCCGAGCTCATCCTCGCGACCTCGAAACACAGAAAATAGCCGCTTCTGATGCCGCGTCCGCGCCGCATATATGCAGCTGTGCCCGCAGTCTCTTCCAGAGAAAAATTGAACTTCTTCGAGACGTCAGATTCTTCGTGAAGAATCTTCGGTGCCGACTGTGGGTCCGCAAATCCTTCGCAAGCTTTCTTCACTTGGACGTTCGATAATCACGAGAATAAAATAAGAAAATCGATCAAAATCATTCAAACATTTGTCTGGAAAGAAAAGCCAGTATGAAACGGAATGCCGCGAATCAATTTACCATTCAATTTGAAAAAGCGCAGTGAGACTCGAGCGCAAAAGAATCTGAAATAGAGAAAGAAAAAAGGAAAGAAATGATTCTGCGGCTAAGAGAGAACAAATCGCTCCACAATTACGTCAATCACGCGCGGCGGTGCGGCCACACTCGCGAGATGAAAGAAAATCGGCTGCTGCTTGCTGCTGTAGAAAGTCGCGTGGTCTTGTCTTGGCCGAGCTGTCAGCTTGTTACGAAACGCCGCGTCGAGCTCCGTATATATCAGCTGATCGTGGCGGAATGCCATTTACTGCGTATATTGTATATATGTAGGTACGTGTCGGAGTGTGCGATCGGCCTGTTGTGTTTGCGGGTGTTCAGGCAGAGATTATTTTCGATAGGGAAATTTGAGCTTTCTTTCGTTATTCGGTAATTGTGTCTAAGAATTCCAGCAGGTGAATCCTGGTAGTAGGTTTTTAATTTTTTTTTGTAAACCCGCATTCAATTTTGAATAAACTGTTCCAAGGTAGCGGTGTATAAATAGTAAATAAAGCCATCCATCGTTGATGTTGGATGTCACTGAACTTTGACTATAATAACAAGTAACTTTTTCTTCAAATTTCCTTTGCAACTCGAAATAATCGTGAAAAAGCATCGCGCACTCGAAACACAAAGCAACCCTCCGAATAAAAAGTCGAATTAGTTGAATAAATGGTTACCTTCAAAGACCTCATGAAGCAGATCCTGTTATAATCCGCCAATTTGATCTTCATCCCAGTGAAAAAAGCAAAAAAAACCGCGCACTCGCGCTGCAGCGCACTCCAACTGAAACCTCAAAAGCCGCAACTTCAAAGCCCAAGAAAAAAGCGGAACTGCACTCGACTGTGCACAAGAAGCTCCCAATTAAAAGCCAAGAAGAAGTAAGCCTCGCCACGCTAATCATCACATCAAAGAGGGTGACACATTCCAAGATACAATGAAGAAGCCAGAGGTTTCATTGCCTCGAGCGCTTTTATATTTTATACCTGTACGATGTGCTTACACGTGTACGCGCGTAGCGTAACTCAAGTTGTATTTTATCTCTAACGAGCGTCCTGCATTACACCTCGCGTCACGCTGCTCTCTCTCTCTCTCTCTCTCTCTCTCTTTCTCTTACTTGCTCCTCATCTCTCTTTCGAGCTCGTCCCTTTTTCAACGGGCTCTCTTGTTTTGATTATCGGGGAAACTGATTGATCCGGGCATTCACTTGGCGAGAACGGATTCTCGCTGTCGAAGGAGAGAAAGGCGCTCGCTTGCTTTCCATCGATAGCATTTCAAGACGAGCACGAAAAGCAACAGCCGGCAAAAATCCGAAATGTACAAGCGAAGAAACGTGGAAGAAGGCCAACAAGTAATAGCACGGGGAAGGATCGAGGGGATAGATAAAGGAAAAGAAGAAGAAGAAGCTTGCTCGAGGGTGAAATTAGTCTCGCTCTCGGTTCTCGAGTTCAAGATCCTCGAGCGCCGGGCAACAGCAGCATCCTCTCTCTCTCTCTCTCTCTCTGTTTTGCTCTTCTCTTTTGCGAAACGGAGAGTCGGTAGCAGCTCTAAGCTTCTCCCGCTCGTTCACCAGGAGACGTTGCCCCCTTCGAGCGACCAACGAGATGTAAGGAAAACCAGAGTGCTGTTCGCGAGCATTAGAAACGCTTTTGCCGCGGAGAGTTGGGGTTATTATTGAATTGCGGATGATGGCTGCGAGTTCGGAAGGGCACTCTGGCAGGAGAGAAGCTTGGTTATTTTGTTCACGTTTCCTGCCTGAATAAACGTTGATCGATCTTAAAATTAACTCGAGAATTAATTCATAAATCTAACATCGCAAACGAGAAGGCACATTTGATCTTGAATTTTTCCCCTACCTCCGGTTCAATTACTCGACCGACCTTTCACGTAAATGATAAACCTTCTTTCATGCGTTTCATTAGATAACTTTAGCACACGGTCGTCCAACGCCACCTAGCGCGTAAACTATATTATGCAACATACACTATTATATTCTCGAGTATAATAAAAATATCAATATAGCCAAGTAGAAGAGTATTGTTGCGTACATTGTACAGCAAAACTAATTATTGGAACGTCAAATCTTAGTGCAACCCACGTTCGCATGATCCGTCGTGCTGCGCTAATGAGATCAAGACTCTCGACGAAAAAGAAAGACATAATCAAGATCACTTCGTCGGCGTAGTTCAAGGACACTCTTGCATCGAAGCTCCGCTTTACGTGTATGTACAAAGCAAAAGCGCGGGGCTCCTTTTTTACGTATTACATGCGCAAAGGGGAGATCGTCGATCGAGCGCGCGTGCGGTTTTCTTTTTGCTCTACAGATTTAAAAAGTCGTACGCGTAGGTACGTGTAATAGTTCATAATTGCGTTTATCGAGGATTGCAATTCTTCGATTTGCTGATCTGTCATTGCGGTTGCATATTTCTTTCTTATTTTTTCATAAATTTTCCGCTTTAGTACGATTCGCTTTAAAAAAATCTTTCTAACGAAAAAAGAAAATACAAACTTTCTGATGTACCATAGCAGTACATCGTATTGGCAGGCCGTTATCCTTCAATCTTTGACATGAACCAAAGTCTCCTTCAAGCGACGACAATTTTTTAGCTTTCAAATGATCATCGGTCATTTGTAACTACCAAGAACTACGCGATTTTCCTTACTGATAAGCCTGTCTCGCGTTGAAGTGCTGGTTATTTCCGGCTCTCCGCAAAAAAAAGAAACGAAAAAAAAATTTCTCCGCGAGCGCGCGGGAACAGGCAGTTATACGATCCATTCAAAGGGCGTCGTTTTCACGATGGATATCACAAGCTAAAAAATGCTTTTCCAACTCTCCGCGCCGAGAATGATCTCTCGAGCTTGTTTGTACAGTTCCTTCTCCGGCACTTTCGTGCGAATTTTGAGCTGCGGAATTTCTCGGAGCGAAATCGTTTGAAAAGAAAAAAAAACAACAAATTTGCTTCTCGGAAAGGATCGGGCTTTTGCGAAACTTCTCATTATCTTGTAGCACCCACTTACTTATGCGTTCCGGAGCCGTTCCTCCAAAAGTCTACACTTTGCGCGCGTGCACGCGCGAAATTAGACGCAGATTTGCGGCGCTTCTTTGAAGGCGCGAAAACTGCGGGCCGCCATGTCACGCGAAGATGCAATTTCTTTTCGGTGTCTAAGCGGCGATCGCAATGCGTGTGAACTTTACGAGTGACTTTTTTTCAGAGGACGAGAAAGACATTCAAGTGTGGGCTC
Organism: Phymastichus coffea; assembly: GCF_024137745.1. NCBI lineage: Eukaryota > Metazoa > Arthropoda > Insecta > Hymenoptera > Eulophidae > Phymastichus > Phymastichus coffea. Next base: position 1,202,754 of record NW_026706861.1, on the reverse strand, counting down.
TGTATTAATGGTAGGATTCAAATTGGATAGTAATTTTCTAATGATTGAATAACATTAATGTCTTTTACCGAATATGGTACTAAAAATGCAAGTGGTAATGCTTTAATTCTGCATAGAAAGTGACTTTATTATATCGAATTCGTTCGGAAAGTATCCCAACGTGTTTGGCAACAAGATGCTCATCGTGAAACTTTTCTTGTCGCTATAACAGCAGCTCTGTAATACTCAAATGGTATAACTTTTATGATGAAACTGAAAAAAAATTCCAAGAACGCGAAGAAACGGCTACGAACAGTAAATATTATAATATTAGGTAATTTACTAAGCTTACCATCTGCATCAAAATCTAACGGATCATTAACTACAACTACCGCATAGAAAGTACGAAAAAAATGTTCACGTATCGATCAGTCTAAAAATTACTTTCATTTTCGCTTCGCATCGCCAATAAAAAAAGAACGAATTAGCGCGGTAAAAGTTTTTATTTTTTCAATTGGCACTTTCAAGACAATGCTCGCGCTGAAAAGGAAAAATCGAGAGTGGCAAAACAATGGAACGCAGTCAATTGCAATTGGTTCGAAGAAAAAAAGAAGACTTTCGTCAATAAGCCATTCGCGGGCGATCATTGTCGTGCCTGAGTTTCGAAATACATGTGAAACATACCGAGAACGAATGCTCTCCTTCGATCTTTGCCGAACAGGAAACTGATGTGATCCTTTATTCCGTCGTGCATCGCATTCTTATCACTTGGATTGTACAAGCGGAAATTGGAAAAAAAAAATGAGAAATGCAGCTGTAGAATTTTTGGGCGTGGGCGGGTAATTGCAGCAAACAATTGGGTGACGATAGGTGTAAGTGGCTTTTCATTCTTTGCTTTTTTGGGCGCAGCATTATTGTTTGGAAATCTACGGTGCGTGAGAGAGACGCATTGTACCTTTGTGAATTTCGCTCGTTTTCTCTTGTCGCGGGCCATTTGTCAAGTTTGGATGGACTTTAACGATAGAGAGAATGATTTGAACGTAGTTATTATTTTACGGCGCGTAATTGTTTAAAATGTCGACAGACAAACTTTGAAAATCGACTCGAGAGCCTTGATTTTTATTTAACGATGAAACACATCTCAAACGACTTAAAAAAATTTGTACATCGTTTTTCAATGGACTCATTGATCTCTTCAAACTATCTAAATAATTTTAACGGTGATCTACCATCAAATATACATTTCGATTCTCAATTGAAAAAAACTATTTTTGATGATCCAATCAACGTAATTGAATCCTCAATAAGCGCAAGTAATCTGAATCGAAGTGTCAGCCGTCTACTATTACAAAATAACTGTATCTTCGATTTAACTGGAAGGAAACGTACCCTATTGACAAAGTGTTAAAGGCGACAGTTTCACACCCACACACATGCACACTGTACCTCGACACGCTCGAGGACGATAGAATAGAGAGATTATAAGAACTGCACACAGGCACAAAGTCGTAAATTCGCTAGCTGGCAAGAGGAGAAAGTGTCTCTAACGAGTGGAACGCGCCGTGCGCCAGGCGAGGCTGAATGGCAGCGCAGGGCAATTTCATTCGAGTAACGCGAATTAAAGGCTTGCGCCGAAAGCTCGTCTCGCCGTGAAACGACCTTTCCCGACAGGCCACGGAAAAGCGATGTCGTCGGAGCTGGAGAGCTGTGCTTCGTCGGTAATTTCAATGGCAAACGCGATCGTTGGTTTTGGGAAACGACGCGTGGGCCGCCAGTTATCGTCGATGGAATCATCGTCGCGCCACCCTCTTACGCCTGAGCGTTGTTTGCGTTTTGCAAGTGAAATCGAAACGAGAGAGCATTTTGTATACGACAGCGATTAGCGCCAACCACGATTAATCGCAAGCTTTTGACGACCCGCGAGAGATACCCGTACCCTTCGATCACTCGCGTTTGCTTCTTATTTTCGTGGAAATAGTAAGATTCGTTCGGATGTGCGCTCGAAGGAACATTCGAAACGCTAAAGGATCGAGCGCAAGTGGACTCGACATAAAAAAAAAATAGCTCCTCGGTTTCGAGGATATCCTGCGCGTGTTTCGCATAATTCGTTCTGCGTCTGTTTTCCTTTTTTTCTCCTCGTGACTCTCATTCCATCCGTAGCGCGCGCAACACGTAAGTAGCGCGTTAAAAGCGCCAGATCCGTTCGAGCTCGCGCTTTTATACACGCACTGTTCCGTCATTCATTAGTTTGTAAAAGAAAAAATAAAAGTATGCCTTGGGGGGCATAGTCGATGAAATTAAATTGTGGCTTTAGATTTAGAAAAACATAAGCAATTCAAATTTCTTTATAAAGTAGATATAAAAATAAATAAGTTGATACAATCATAGCGGAGAATTTTTGCTTGAGCATGTCAAAAATTTTCGAAAAAATGTTGAAATTTTAAGGTCTCTAAAAAGTATCGGGTAAAACGGATACTCTTAGGAAAAATTAATAAAAATCAATTAAATGAGTAGCTTTGATTGATTAAAAAGAATAGTGGAAAATCTCGTTTTGATCCCATAAAAAGTGATAAGTCTCAAAAGAAAGAAAAGCCTAGTTTAAGCGGGCCAAGCCGATGAATGACAATGATATATCCGCGCGACACAAAGACGAGAAAACGGGGGGAAAAAAGACAACAAGCCGACGCCGTATCGGAAGTGCGCGCGGCACAGTTTATATTCGTGAAACCGCGGACGCACAAAAAAAGCACAACGAACTTCGTCAACGCAACAAACAACGAGTTGACCTCAATTCAATGGATCGACAGCAGGCGTCGAGCGCGCCTTTCAAAAGAGCGGCTGCACAATCGGATCTAATGTTTTTTATTCCCATGGGCTCGTGAAAATTTCTCGCGTAATCTTACGCACAAAAAAATGATTTCAATTGCGATTATCGTAGGAAATGAAAATGTTACGAGAGCGCGCTTTTTTTTTCCGCCGCCAGGGAGATGAACGTCAAATTGGCTCGCGGCTATTTTCACCGCGTTTCTGTCTCGGCATTATCTTGATTTTGTCGTCGTCTCGAAGTTACGACGCTCAATTGTGCGCGCATGTGTGCGACGGGAGAGCGCCGGCGTCTGAGAGAACGCGGCAGTCGCGCGGGAAAATTGTACGGCTGTGCTTGTAAGATCGCCGAGGAATTTCAAATTTGGCTCGACTGTCGAGAAAGTTTTGACGTAATCGTTTTTGCGAGTTAGTTGCGTGTGGTATGCAATTAATTCGTCGTAATCACTTTGTTTCTCACGAAGTGATTACAAGAATAATGGAGAGAACATTGTTGCGCTTATTAGCCAAATGTTACAAAAGACGGTTCTTCCTGATTCGCTCTATTTCCATTGAGATGTCGTTCAGCTAATTAGATGAAGATTCTTGCGACGTAATAAGCTAAGAGGCGCGAATTCTGGCAGCGGCAGGCTCGGCGACGACAGCTGCTGCTACTCCGTTTCGTGAGTTTAGCCTGGCCAACTGCAAGAAAAGTCATCTTGCGAGGCAAGCACTGTGCTTTCGAACGACAACGAGGAGCGCGTTCGATTGCCGAATGCACGTTATGCATGCGACCTCGCTGTACAACGCTAGATATCGAGCCGTTCCGGTGAGGTCAGTGGAGGTACGGTGCGGTGCACGCACGGGTACACCTGTGCGCTCGGGGAAAAACCTGAAAGAGGATGTACCGTTGCGCGAATCAGATGTGCCCTGCCGGTTGGCATTCCTCTCGAGAACTCGCCGACCGATCGCGCGCTCGGGACGCACACTGCGAATTGCGTACGCGCTTTGTCAACGCGCAATTCCTATCCGTCCGAACTTCAGCTCTTATCTTCCGAGCTGTTCACTCTCCGGCACTTCGACAACCGGCGCGAAAAGAAGAAGAAGGCAAGCGGGAAGCATCGGACGAGAGAGTCCAGCTGAGCGCGGCGAGCGCGATGTTCCTCTCACCGGTCGGACTAGTTTTGTGTGTGTGTGTGTGTGTGTGTGTGTGTGTGTGTGTGTGTATACACACACGCACGCCTTCGCGGCCTTGACGCAGCCTCGGCCATTGTTGTCCTGCGCCGCACGCCCTAACGAGCTCGGATAATTGAGACTCGTAAAAATGAACGACGAAAGGATGAGCAGCTGTAGCTGTAGCTACTTTTCGTCGCGACGTTTTCAAACCAAGACGAACTTTTTATCACTGTGCTTTGATTTTTGGGATCGAGGCTCCGAAATTCCAATCATTTACGCGCAACGTATAAAGGGCAACTCTCGAATTTTATGAATACCTCGGCACATCGGTCGCTCCTTTCACCGTTTTTTCGTTAGGTGCTACACTTGTATTTTTCGTACGAAAAGATGGTTTGTTAGTTCGACAATGGAGACAGCTTGCGAGTTTTAAAATTCTCGTATTGGGACAGCTTCTAAGTATACCTATCGGTTTCTTTTTTACTTTACCTCGAGTAGAAAGAAAATATGTGTAACTAATCCTGAAAGAAAGGACCCGAATGTAGACGTAAATTGTCCGTTAAGATTTCCGCCGCAACGAGACTTACTGTATTGTGCCCGTAAGGCCAAGCAACGCATAAAGTTTCTCTTCTAACACTGCACTTTTCCAAATCATAAAAAGTTTTCTCCAATTTTTTGTCCCCTACATACGTCAGATTTATGTTGCTTGAGCGCGAGCGGGTAAAATTTCCCACGCTCATCGTAAATCTTAAAAAGTAAGCACGCGCGGCTACTCGAAAAATCACAGAGAGAGAAAGCGACACGCGAGAGGGATGACACGCGCTAGTTGTAGTAGTACATCTCGAGACAAAGAGAAAGACGCGCGGGATATCACGTGTCTGCGGCGACGAGGACGTACAATTTTTTTTTTTTTTTTTTTTTTTTTTTCGAAAGAGCGCAGTTTGCTTGGTGTGACGAGCTTTCACGAGCAATGAAAGTTTATTATTTAAAAAAATCAATGTTTGAGCTTCTCTTTGGAGTTATCGAGAAGAGACTGCGGGAAGTTTTTGTTTATTTGTTTTTTTTTGCTGTCGAGGATTGATACGTTCGAAGAATAAAAACCGAGTGTTCAACGCGAGGATCGAGAAAGAATAGTCCGTATTAGAAAGCGCCCCAGCCAGCTAAGCTAAAGCCCATACTAAAGAAAAGAAATCGAAGCTGTTAAAGATACGGCCCACCCACGCGCTTCGTTCTCAACCAGAAGACGCTACGCTCTCTCGAAATCCAGTATGCAAATCGGATATATAGTCCGCAAGCCGCAGCTCATTATCGCATTCACTATTTTCACCTCGACTTATCTCTCTTTCGCCGGGATGCGCGCACAGCCGCTAACTGATCGTGAGTTGCATTCGCTTTTCATCTCTTTTTCTTCATGCGGCAGCTCTTGCGGTCTGCCGGTGTTAGATTATTCAGTTTCACCTCTTAGCATTGTATTCTTTTGGGAGCCTATTTGTGCTCGACTTTTGACGTCGTGGGAGTTGGGATCTCAAGAAAAAAATAGAGAAAGAAAAACGGATAGCCTTCGTGACTCACCTCTGGTCGAATCAGTTCTTACTCGATAATTACGATATGTAACTCTTGAGTCATTGTACTTTGCGCGCGGTTCGATAGGCGTTACGAATAATTCACGTAGCAAAATTTCTCTTATCCTGGTGCACATCGATAATTTACTGAGATTTTTAATGCGAATCGACATCGTGTTGATCCTTGGATTTCCCGCCAATCATATATTTTATGTAAATTTTTAATAACGAACGGCCTTACCAAACTTGAAATTCACGTATGAATTTTTATCGACAACAGTGTAAGAGTAATTTCACTATCAGTATATCATTATTTTATGAAAAGCAGTTTTATTAATACAAGTGTGAGCTTGTAAATTAAATGTATGAGACAAAATAAACGAAATAATTCTTCGACCAATAACCCAATACGATCGTGCGTGCTTCGATCTGATTACACAGCAACTGACTTCGGGTGGGACCTCTTTCATGCTTCGAGCCTTGATCAGAAATTTATTTTTTAAATAAAAATAATATTATACCTTGTAATGTATAAATGCATATTTCGGATAAATCCCGTGACTGTAAATTTCAAGCTTAAGCAATCGAAAATCCTAAATCCAATTAACAGCCTACTGTAATCCTTTTTGCGAAACAAGTTTCCGCTCACAATCACTGTGGTTGCCGCTTGCCCATTGTAAGCTGACACTGCAAAGGGCGCGCACGGGCACGCGCGGATCGATCGTTTATAACGATCAATTTTCTATATATCTAGATGCAGGCGATAAAGCCATTGCATTCGACGTGCGCAGAGAACGAGATCTAAAATGATAAAACATTGCTACGGCTCCTCGCGATATGCATTTATAAGTCAACTAATTAGCGTCGAATATTTTCTTTGGTATATATATTATTATCGAAACGAGAGTTCACTTCTTTTTTGTTGTTGGGTTATTGCCGATGCAGTGAAAGTGCTCTGCAATTATGTTATCAAACTACATCGTAAATCTCGTTAAATCAGCGATTTTTATGAGGCTCTATCAAGACTATCTCTATTTGCTTTTTTCTTCTATTCATCCTTCTCTTTATAGCTATAACACTTGACGTGGACATTAATGAACCGTATAGCATTTTATAAAGACATTTGGTTTTCAATGCGATAACGAACGATTGTTTTCTCGTTCGACATCTCTGGCATTAAAAGAAAGTCCGCACCGAATAAACTTTTATATTTTTCATCGGAAATGTTAGTTTCAATAACAATCAAAAAGTCGTCGAATTTGCGTTTTAAAAATGTCAATAAAAAAAGGACGACAAAGAGAAACTTCAACGTCACTATAAATAGGCATCGTGCAAAAGTATAAATTTTAGCTTTAGAAACAAATATTATCGAAAGAATTACCGTTGAGCTACCGAGCTCGAAGAGGGTTTCTTATCTATATAAATACCTCCGATGGATTATCAGTCCGCTGTTCAGTGTTCAAGCTGCAACTTGCCGCGGGTTACGGGATGATTTATCCTTGGCGTCGGAAGTCATTTTCTCCTCATGTATAAGTATATAGATGACGCTCCGTTGTTATTTTTTGTTACTTTTATCGGGATCATCCGCGCCGCGAGAGCTACTGACGCGCTCGGCAATAAAATAACCTTACGACGCTTGCGTAAGGAATGTTTTCGAGGTTGACTTGCAAATTTTCTGATTTGAATGTTGTTACGGACGAGATGGGAGAGAGTATAAAAGAGGCCTAGGTTACGGTGCAGTGTATTTTAATAAGTTTCACGTTGGGTAATGTTCGATTTGAGTATTGGCATTGGCAAGTAGGATGACTGTTGAGATCTTACAGCGAGATGTGAAAATCGGAAAACTGAAGTTTTCTAACTCTCATAATGAACTAATATAAAATGTCAAAAAATAAAATTACAATTTTTTGTACTAATCAAGAGTAAATAATAAATTAATGTTTGTTTCGATGCAAGAAATAAAAAGAATAATTGAAATTATTTCTAGCGATTGACAAGCAAAAGAAACTAAGTTATAAATCATTCGATCGTTTAAGATACATATCTTACGATATTATCAATTAAAAATTTTGCACGTCGTTTTAAATTAATATAAAGCCTTAGAGAATAAATAAAATCAGTAAAAACAACCTGACAAAGATGTTCTCATCGTTTTATTTCATTAAAGTCGTGAATCCTTGTGCGTAATAAAGTTAGTAAACACACATTACTAAATACTTGTATTATCTCATAAAGATTCGTAAAATATTACAGTAAAAAAGTTCTCTTGGAAAAATAAACCAACAACTCACTGATTGTAAAATTAAGCTATTATAAAATTCCAAACGTAGTTATGTGCCTACATAATCCCGCACAATATTGCGGTGTGCCCAGGGGTCTTGAAAAAGCGAAAACAAGTACATTTAAGACATCCCAATGAGAAATAATGTTCCACGTTCCAATTCACTGAATTTTTGTTGCAATTTATGGTGTTATGCGATTTGCGTTTCATAATTTTCAGTGTAATAATGAATTATAGAGAGAGAGTCTTAAGGATAGAAAGTTGATTCTTGATATTTTTACGAGAAGAAAATGAACCAATGAGCACACAATCTAATGTCTTGTACAAAGCTAAAAACCTTCATTGACAAAAAAGGGGCCGTTTTACTCAACAATAAAAAGCTTAACCAACTTGAAAATTACTCCATACGACAAAGTCTTTTAAGGACATATATGCTGACCACTCAACAATAATCATCATTAATAGAGCGAGATGCACAGCCCTAATTAGACTCGAGCGCGCGCTTTGATTGTCCCTGACACGATACTCTCATTTTACGCGTTGGAATAAAACAAAAAAAAACGAAACTACATTAGCTATTTCGATTGACTAACCCCAGATCCTTTGCAGCGGAAATACCTCGACGATTGAACAAAAGCATCGTCAAGTTTATAATTGCGCTTGAAGTTAGCAGTCTATCAATGAAAAATGAATGATTGAAGATTCGAAATGGAATTTCCATTCTAACCTTGGAAGAAAGCAAATCGCAGCCACCGAATGACCAAAGCCCATTGAATAACGCGCGTGATGCCCGGGGCGAATTTACAGTAGCGTGAATTTCGCCACGTAGGAATGGGAGTCGCTGCGGAGTCTTAACGCCAGAGAGAAAAAGCTGACGTTTCTCGCACGTACGCGCGTGCTGTTGTTACACGCTTCCTCGGCGTGCGCAATCAAAGCCTCGCCCCGGCGATCAGTCAAGGAGGCAGTAAACAAAGAGAGCTACTTGTCAACGCAAAGTATGAATTTTGCAAGCTTTAGGACGGCTTCTTCGAGACTCGCACGCGCAGCGCACAGCGTTCGTGCCTGTTGATTTACGTTCGCGTGTTTTTCCTTTTTCATCAGCGCACAAGGTACGTTGCTTCGGTCGCTGGAGGACAGATAAGTGAATTTGACGGAACGCGCATACATTAGGCGAAACGATTAGTCAATTTTGCACGCGGATCAATCGGTCAATGAATGTCTCGATGTACATTTAAATGACCGCTCAGACTGGAAATACGTGTCGGTTTGCCGATCGGCTTTCCTCCGCCAAACGCACGGTACCTAATAAAAAGAAGATCATCTCCGGCGATCGCCCACAAGCTGTTTCGCTGTATCTTACTCGGACGAGCGCGTCCCCATAAATCGTATAGAAGCGGCGCAACGATCCATAACTCTTGCGATGCGTGGAAGCTCTCGTCCGATAGTCAACTCTCTCTCTCTCTCGCTCTCCTCGCCCACCAGCCACCGTCGACGACCTCGTACTTGCGATGCGTGGGAATCTTGCGCAACGCTTCACGTCCGCGCACAACTATATGCCAACACGTTCTACTCGCGCGCTGTGCTGGCTACTGACCGTTTTATTTATCGCGCGGAGCTTTGCTTTATTCACTCCTTTCAACGATTCATTGAGATCCAGATGCCGTGCGATATTGGTTTTCCGCCGTGGGGCTCGCGGTCATTTCGAGATTTCGTTATTATTGCGATTGTCTTGTGAATATTAATTTTCATGCGTGAACGCTTGAAAAAAATGTGGGCTCCGCAGTACAATGCAATGCTGTTCCACAGCAATGGGATACATTGTGATTGTGAGGAAAAACGATTCGTTATTAAAATAAAGAAGCATGAAAGTGATTTTTTTTTTTTTTTTTTTTTAATGGAGGCTATACTTTCTTAGTAAGGCGAAGTAAGAAATAAATTTTTTCATGATGTCACTCAAGATTTGTCGTAGTTTTAATCCATACAAGATAAAGGCAGAAGACTCTGAATGACTTAAGAAATATCAATGACCCGATAAACGAAAGTGAAAGTTTCATTTGCAGTACAATTTCCGTATTTTCAATCTGAGAAAAACAGAAAAATATAAGGCTCACAAAATAACAAAGCCGTCTTTTGGTCTGTTTGCAGAACGTGATGAGCGAGTACGAGCGTATCAAGCGTTCGTGCTTGAAACGCGGCGAATTGTGGGAGGATCCTGATTTCCCGTCAACTCAAGCGTCTGTGTTCTATCATCAAACGCCACCATTTCAGTTCCAATGGAAGAGACCACGGGTAAGCATAAAGTTCAAGTGAACACTGGCAAATCAGACAAATTAACTGCGCTAATTCACTTATTCGTTCCCTTCTGAGCAGAAAACGAAGTATATAACATTTTCATTACCGTCCAATTATAAAGATACTATATTCCACCGAGAAAGAAATTGACAAAGAAAGAAAGAGAGAGTGTCGATAATTATTCGATTCGGTCATTAGGCGTGTAATCATGGTTTAAAAAAAAATATTGTGAAAATGGAGATTTGTTACGCTTCCCAGTCGAGTATAATTCAAAACCATCATAGGGTTTTAGCCATGCGTTTTCGATCTTTATGATTTCACCCTTTTTTTGTACTTATTATTTTGTTGAGTCGTCGTTAATTGGCACAATTCAACATCGCAAAGGAAAAATACAGAAAAGCATTTTCAACGGAAACAGCTAGCTTCAAAATCAAATGTCCAACAATGTCCAATATTGCGGTACAGTTGGCGCCTAAAATAGTGCAATAGAGTAGCGAGAGTTGCATAGCGGACCTCTCATGTACATTTTACCGCGCGCAGAAAGGTTCTCTCTCGCGTTACAAATTGCATCGCATAGATCGTCCTCTCGTGACGTGCATATACATTACGTGTGTATATACGTTCATGCTATTTTACTCAAGTCGAATAACTGTGCGAGGCTTGCCTCGCGTGCGGATAAACGGAGTTTTTTGTACCGAAACAGACAACTTAACTTTGCTTAAACCCAACAGATGTAGTTTTGTTTGCGCGTAGTTTCTACTTCAGAGCGACAGGTCGGATAGAGTTCCTCTTGGTTTGTCTCAAGACACATAGAAGAAAGTTGAAATTTGTCTGAACGTCGTTCGCAAAGGCGACGTGTAGTATTTACGCGAATTAGCATTCGTCGATCGCTAAATTTCCAAAGCCAATATATCTATCGTAAAATAACGAATGTCTTAGTCCACCGGTCCGCTTTTACGAGAAAAATAATTGTACGGGTTACTACTTTTACGTACTTGCGAATTCGTGACCTCAATAATAATCACAAATAACGCATTAAACGATAATGAAGTGACCAATCGATATCTTTCGTCTTTACTTTTTGTAACTCATTAATTATACATTGCACGGACAGAAGAGAGAGAGAGAGAGAGAGAGAGAGAGAGAGAGAGAGAGAGAGAGAGAGAGAGAGAGTTGCTTTGCGACTTTTAACGATGTTTTAAACGAAGGCGGAACTCTGCTCATTTTTCTTTTTTTCACGAGTTCATTTTCGCTCGCAAGCTCGTTTGGTACGCAAGCACTACAATAAAGAAGCGATACGTTATTAAATGTTACGTGGACCTGTCGCACGCACACGTAGGTTTTCGCTAAACGATTTGCATTCAAAGAATAACCGAAGCCGTGCTTCTCGTTGCAATGATGCCTATAAGTGAACGTGACGGGCTAGGGTACAAATGAGTAAATCGAGCGGATTGTTATTTTCATAAAGTATAGTTAAATTGTAACACGAGGATAAAAATTTATAAAAAGGCGATATCTTGTTTATATAGGACACAATAAAAAAACCATTAATTACACGTCGGCAGAATCTTATAAATTTCACTTGACCAATAATCAACGAATCGATCAATTAAAAACAATCGCTTGAGGAATTCTTTTCTTTTCCGGCTCGAATGAGACCGTAACCATTCGATGAAAAAGCCCGCAATCTCTGGAGCTCTTTATAATTAAATAGTTTGTAATTTAATTAACTTAATTGATTAAATCCTGATGTGCTGATTTTTTCTGTTTCTAGGAGCTCTGCAATCGTCCAATTTTCGTTAGCGATACACCGACACAGTTCGACGTTATACCTGGAAAATTGGGTGAGTATACGTATAATGAGAGACATGACAAGAACTTTGCGTATTTTTTAGTTTGGTTGCGGCTACGTTGATTTTACGTCAATGAATTAATTTTAGTGATGAATGGTAATCGACACCAAAAATCCTTAGCGATACCATAAAAATCAATTAATCGACGTTTGTTTTATTACTGTTATTACTTTACTTAATTGATATTTCACTTACCATGAAGACTCAATCGGTTATTTACAATTGCATTAATTGCTGTTCGAAGACGATTTTGACATTGAATTTTCTTTATTCATAGAGTTCACAGTCGTATAATTATAAGCAAAGTCAAGTACGTTGAATAGGATGATTCCGCTTGTTTCAATTGCACGCGCAACATAAAGTGCGGAAAGGAAGTAGGAGTGCGCGATAAATCAAAAAAACCCTTGTCGACGAATAATTACGAAATCAGTGCAAGACTCGCTCGCGCAAAACGGATGCGAGGAAATTTCAGCTGCAGAAGAACAAAAGCGGCGCCGAAAAAAAACAATCATCATCGCATCACCTTGCAAATCCTCCCCCCCCCCCCCCTCTCTCTGGGGATTATTATTACATTTCACGGTGGTCTTTTGAGCGAAAGAACAGAATGCGGTGGATTACGTAAGATTTATGGGCTTTTCTTGGAAGACCTACACACAATATACGGCCAATATTAGGCCTGATTCTTTTTATACTTAGGAGAAGCTGTAAAGGGCTTAAGCTATCGCTCAAGACAGCCTATTTTTAATAAACTGTCCAATTATTACGTACGACTTGGACTTCCTGGATCTTTCAGTGCGCAATTACGCGGCCAAATTACCCCGAGAGAATTTCTCTTGAATTTTAACGAGCGTCTATTATAAATACGTCCCGAATTTTCAGAACAAAATGCTCCTCTGCGCAGCCGGCAAAAGCGCCAAAGTAAATAAATAAATAAATAAGAAGAAAAAAGAGAAAAAGGAATGGTTCCGGTTCACCCTCGCAGAAATATCCTCGCGAGGGAGGAAAGCATTCCTCCGACGCGATGGCGCGTGCGCGTAATGATACCTACAATATATATATGCAAAAACCTGTTGCACGCTAATCACCCTGCGCCCTTTTTCCGGTCGCGTTCCGAGCGCACATACAAGCGTGACTTGACGAGTGCAGCCGTCTTCGTTCGCTCCTTCCACTCGCGGCGCTTGGCTTTGCTTGTGTATTGCAATTACGACGGGTTGCGCGGATTCGAGGTGTGTTCGCGTGTATCATACTGCGATATAAAAGGGAAAAAATAATAATAATAACGAGCGATCGATCGCGAGCCCGAGACGAACGCTCGTTCGATAATGAACTGGCGCGCGCGAGCTCAGTCGTCGGGGCAGGCTCGTATCAGGCATAAAACCCATCAACAATATCAGTGACGATCGCAGCAACGAACGGTCGATATCATCTTCGCGCGTGCACCACTCGTGCCAAACAAGTCAAAATATAAGCTGCCTGGCGTAATAACCATAACGATCAATCACGCTCACTCTTGTATCTTACGATCCGATAAAATCGTAAAGTCAGCAACCCCCTACAAATCCGTGCGTTTGATCGTCCACCAACAACGAGTACATGGTGTGGAAAAAAGTAAGTGCCGGCTTTTCCACAAATCCATTGTGGCATTTACGCACGTACATGCTGATCCAGCAACGAAAGCGTGAAATTGAATGGCTCGTCATCGGCCGCGTGTCGCCAGTAAAACTGCGATGATTTAACGAACGGATGCACGATTCGCTCGCGGCTTACTAGTTCCAGCTTTGCTCGTTTCGCGTCCGTTCGAAGAGCGCCGCACTGCTGCCAGCGCCGGCTCTCCATGGGAAAGAAAATGCAAAGGTCAAGAGCACTTAAGACGCCAGCCGGAAGAGCAGAAGCAGGAAGCGCGCGAGGGCGAGATTGTTATCTTATCGCCGTGTCGAACAACACGCCAAAGGAATGAGCTTTGATTGGAGATGAGGATCTAGTTTCTCTTTTGTAAACGAGATGAATCACTGTGCTCTTATCTTTGCGCGTACAGTAATATTTTCAACTCATTCTACAAGATGCCTAGCCTTTGGTTTCTCGATATATTTGCATTGAAATTTCACGCCTGTATAAAATAAAGATCGTTTTCTTTAAGACTCATTGATGCACGAAGTAGAGTTGAACTGTGACGAAAATTTGTAGGCGCGTTATGTAATAATCTTGTATTTTTGCTCAATAGGTGCTCGATAGGTGGCAGATGCACAACTAAAGTTACCAATGCCATATCGATGGATATCCATTTTATATATGACTAGTGACGTTTAACGCGCTTCGCGTATTTCTTTTATTTTCTGCATTTATTTTAATGCACGAAAATAGATCGCATATGTATCGGTGAAATATAACATTCGAAAATTTAATTTGCGTTATTATATATTAGATATTCCTTTGATTTGATATGAGATATAATCGACGATATGAATTATTGATAAATAAATATGCAATTATATAGGTATTCATGATTACAAAATATTAATAAAGTTTTTCTCATCTTAAATTCTGTGTTAAAAAATCATCATTCAAAAGTTTGGAAAATACGATAACAATGTATTGTAAGTTCTCAAAACATTATAGTTTTCTATAATCATATCCTACAATGTAAATAACAATGCGGCATAGAACGTTCATAGTTTTAATTAGTGCCTTTTCAAACAAATTTTCTAATAATATTTACGTAACTCAATAAAGACGAAACTGTACAATATTTTATCGTGATAATCTGTCGATTTATATCTGTCCTTTTAAGGTTAATTTGGCCATTTAAAGTTAAACTTTCGCTTGTAGCAAAATTGAATTAACTTCACTACTGAGGTATCAGTCGGTCATTATTTTGAGGTTAATATAATTAAAGCGATCAATTCATATGAAATTCATGCCCACTATACTGATGCACTTTTCAAACATTTAATTATTCACAAAAATCGGCAATAAACTTTCATGAACGTAGACGACGTATACCTATAGATAATTGCCCACAGCTGCTGATCACGTGATTATCATTCAGCCAATCAGCTCACAAATAAACTAGCTTCACTTTATCTTCACTTTTTTACAAGAGGATTTTCAAACGACTATCTTTAGATGAATGATTTTCATCGAGGCAGAATATGTGGACGCGATTATATCTAACTAGATATTTCAATACGTAACATGAAATAATTCAGTATTGATCGTTGAAAAATCCGTCGAGAAATCTCTCTCCAATTGTCAAATAATATGAAAAGCAAACAAAAAGATCTACCACGAAAGAAATCACGATTCCCATGACAAACGAACATTGACTTTCGCCGAGAGTCAAACAATACAACTTCCATCCATCCGGCCAACAGCAAGATAATCATCACCAGTCAAAGTCAAAAAAAAAGAAGACCCATGCCCAAAGCTAAAAAGATCATTCTTCTCTCTCGCTTATTTCTCGCTGACAGAAAAAAAAATAATCAAGCCCAAAGCGTTTTCCAGTCACGTCGGAAAGCGCCTTCGACCTCGAAAAATCGATCCATCCTTTCGAGAACGTGGGAGAAAGAGTCAAAGTTGCAAAGTGCAAGGAGACTTGCGCGTCTCTCTCTCTCTCTCTCTTGTTTTTTTTTTCACGATTACTATGTACCTCCATTGTCTTGGCGGGCGCAAGCGTGATGTAAGTCTTGTATGCAGACGTCGATGTTGGCAACAAGAGGAAATCAGTGTCTCGATTTTTTTTATACGACAAGCACAAGACGTTTTTACCCATGGATTTCAATTCCGTCATTGAACGGTGATCGAGGATTGCTTTCGTTTGTTGTCCGGCGGAATTTTGATTTTCACATTAAAGTATTGCGTCAGTTACTCTTAATTCTGAAAATGTTATTTCGTTTACCTGCCTAAAAACTGCGGAACCGATCAATATAACATTTTCTTAAACGAAGAATTTCTATCTTAAACCGAGAGCATTTCTTCAAAGAATGCCAGAGATGTAAGAATACTCTTGTGGCTGTGAACGAGCTAACACAAAAAATCATGCTCAAAGCTTTATAAAGAAAACTAAGCAAACCTCTCATGAAACCACCGCTCTTGCACAACATCCTCCCATGCAAATTTTGCGCAAACAATCCAACAAAAAATAAATAAATCTCGGGCGGATATATAAATACCGGTTTGCAGCGTCGCATCGTAACCACCGCAGGCAAAACAAGCGCGGTTACAAGCTCGGTAATATTAAGATACCCTTCGGCGCGCACGCATGCGAGGGACTTTACAAGTCACCCAAATGATAACGGCGAGCACGTATATAACGATTATTTCGAAACAACAGCAAAAAGATACATATAATCGGAAGCAGCTGTAGCGCCGTTGAAGAATATCAACCGTGCTTTTCTTCGTCGCTCAGCTAGACGCGATGAACGTGGAAGTGCCAAACATTGTTTTGCGAGCGTGCAATTTTCGTAATGGCAATTAAAGCTAAGAGGATTTTTCTCACCCTTCCGCTGTTTTATAATCGCGTCCCTCCAATTAAAGTATCTAATGAACGACTCTCGGTGGCTTGTAATTACACCGCGAGCATGACTCAGCTTCAAAGCATGGTAATTTGGACGTTACGAAACCTCTCTGATTTCGGTAATATATCGAAATGTTATAATTTTCAGCAAGGCTTTTATAATGAAAAATTTCACAAGGTGCGAGTGGGCTGATACTGAACTCGGAAACGAAGATACATACGCGGACGAATGTAGGTCGTGTACGCGACAATGTCGACACGCAGGATTAAGTTTCGCTTCATTGTTACATTACCCTGCGATTCTCGACATTTTTATACGTGTATGTCTCGTATTGTCAATAAAAAATGTTGCGTAAAACGATCGGGAGATCGTACGGGGTTCGAAATAAGACGTTCAAATAAACTCTCCTTTTTAAGTGTCTACGCGTTACTTTAAATGGCTTGGCAAGCTTTCAGTGTTTTCCTCCTGCGTGTCATTTGAATTTATAATCTTTACAGCTGACGAGCAAACAGCCGATGAGGAATCGTTATATTTCTATTATGAATTCTCTCGACACATTACCACCTGTATTGGCGACCTTCGAGCTGTTTGAACAATGCGAAAGTGAATAGGCGCGTAGGTTGTGACTATCTCATTTTTTGCGAAATGAGGAAATTGTGTCGCACGGTTGTTACGACAAGAATTTTACACGACAAGGATTTCATTCTGTTCTCTCGTGGAAAACGCGCGTGTATTTCATTTTCCTCCTATGAGTTGTGGATATGCTCGGTGCAAGAGTTAGAAAAGCACGATGACAACGATTGCAGTTCTGAAGCAATTGTCCTTGCATAGCTGTCGTGAAAATCCATATGTCACAAAGTACCGTAACTCTTTGAAATAAAACTCTCAGCGGCACATCGTGAAAAGTCACACTTTAAACGCAATAAACTTTGACAACGGGTTCAACCTTGAATTCGCAACTGAAGCATCTGAGAGCCCTTGAAACGAGCGTGTGTCTGTCGAAACGCGAACGCAACGCGCTGCGCGACGAGTGAAAGTGAAAAGAGCAGCCGGAATCGGTGGATAAAAGGAACCACGATTCTTGAGCTCGTGAGCTCATTGCTCCGGTTTCTATTTTTTTGCTCGAGAAAGTTTTTTCATAAAAAAAACATCAATGTGTCGCGCTACGTACAAGAGGTATTTGCTAAACGCGACTTCCACTTCATTAGCGCATTTTCCTTCGCATGCGGTAATAAAACATTGCTGAATGGCCATTCGTTTAAGCTATTGACAACGATGCTCGATTCGCTTTCACTGAGTTCTGTCTACGGCGAGTGATTTATAAAAAAAGCCAACATCAGCGACGGCGATGTTCCATAGATAATGCACTGTGCCGTGCAAGTTAGCGAGCGTGGAAACAAACTGCACCGTGTATTACGTGGTGCTTTTCCGCCTGCGACTCAAGTTTGCGGTGGAAGTTGTAAAGACTGCCTTTAACTTTTTTTCTTGGCTTTTTATTCTGTGCGCTTGATCGAGATCTTTTTCTTTATACATCAAAGTTGATAAAATAATGCAAGTCTTTTGAAATGCTGAATGAAACAGATGTTCAATCCACTAGGGGGCAAACTGTACTGGACTCATCATCGTAATTGGAAATATTATTTCTGTTCCATAAAAAATGACGTTTACGGATAGACATTTACGAAAGAATATATCGATAATTATACTAAATAAGTTAAGTAAATACTTACTGCAAGTTTGTAGATCGTGTTACTAAATGTTCAATCATAACGTAATTTATTTATATAAAAAAATACTAAAAATTACTTCAACTATAGAATGCAAAGTGCACTGTCAATAAAAAAAGCATTGTATTCTAAAGAGGCTCAATTACACGACGCGCACTAAATCTGTATTGTCTGCCTTACAGGTGACAAATGGCTGGTGTCCTGCCTCGGCGTCTTACACCTGAGCAAAGGTCTATTCTACCGAGTCGTACCAGCGGATCAAGGTTTCGGCAGTGGAATAGTAGGCAGCAGTAGCGAGCCGCCAAATTCACCAAGTGCCGAGTACGCCGGTGTTTTTCGATTTCGATTGTGGTGGTGTGGCGCATGGGTGGAAGTGCTGGTCGACGACCGACTACCGGCCGTCCACGGACGACTTGCTTTCGTACAAAGCCGTCACAGCGATCAGTTTTGGCCGGCTCTGCTCGAGAAAGCATACGCCAAGTGAGTGCGACGTTTTCTTTTCGCGTTACCTCGAATAATGTCAACCGATGCGAAAAAAAACCGCATGCTAACTTCGTCAGTTTGCGGAGCTAGGAGGACTGCCTTGGCGCGAATAATAAAGGAATGCCGGGTCGTAAATCGGACGAGCTCGCGCGGTAAGGTTGAATCAGTAGGTGCTGTCACGCGGTTTCTCGAGACCGACGAACCTTTGGGCGATGTCGCGCTGATTGCGCGCAACGCGCTCTTGAGCTCGAGCTGGCGTCTGCGCCGTCGACGCACGTTGGCCTATGAGCAGTCGCGCATTGGCATTTCAATCAGCGGCAGTCGGTCGGGGCCCGCGGAGGAGAGGAAGACGAGAGTTGGCGGGGCACTCTCGTGGCGGGGCAACGTCGACCGCCGCGCGCGTAATTTTGCCCAAGTATAAATTTCACTGGCAAGAAAAGGCGCTTTGACCTTGAGCATGGAACAATACGTAACAGCATACCTCGTACGTCTTCGGCAGAGACATCGGCTAAAAGCTTCCCTCGTAAATTTTAAGAATCGGCAGACTACGCCTCTGCTGCGCTCGCCGCGAAACAAAGCGGAGCGCCGAAGGTCTCGTTGCAGCAAATGAAAGCGCGTCGCAAAACATCAAAACGCACTGACTCGCCGCGTGCCGTTGCTTCTTTTTAAACAAATTTCGCGCGCGCTCGTAAAGCATAAAGCACACGTCGATCGTCCTCGCGCACTTCTCGCTCGGGCTGGCAGGTAGTTTTACGAGATTTTTCTCTCTCTCTCTCTCTCTCTCTCTCTCTCTCTCTCTCGTTGCGCTTACGGCCATATGCGCGCAAGGGAGGCGCGAGGATGAATTGTTTCGCGAAGAGCTTTTGTTTGCGGCGGCTAGCCTTGCCTTATTTTCGTTTCGCCTGGAACTCCTTCAAACGAGTTGCCATCGGAATAGCCGGATAGCTCTGCTGAAACGACGTCGATTTCGGGTCCGCTAGTCTCGCGCATTCTTGGTCGCTTTGACGATGCGTTTTTTTTCGCCGCGATACATCAACGATCATTTAAGTCGTCGAGGTCGCAAGATATCCAAATTGCTACTACTAACGTATCGTCGGACGCAATTTAAACGATACACGAGCAATTTTCAACGATTCAACAAGAAAGGCGATCGAGCGACATTCCCGATAAAGCCGCGTCGGTCTTTTAAAATCGCACAACGACGACGGAGGAAAAGCACAGACGAGCCAGTTCGCTATCTACACGTGTGAGAACAATCTCGTCCGTGCGGCAAAGGCTGCGGCATCGATTGCGCAATGATTGCCCACTTCGGGCTCTCCGATGCGGCATTAGAGTGATGAGCCCTTGTTTCCTCTCTTGCTGCGCTGGAAAAAAAGGGAAAGTACGACCGATCAGCCGTCGATCGCTCCGAGGCGAAATTTGTTTATTCCGGTGCATAATCCACGAGTCCTTTATTTGCGGAAATGCCGGGTCGGCGAGCCTAAAACCAAAGGTTTCCAGCGTTGCGCAACGATAAAAAACGAAATAGCCGTCGAAAGCGATTACTGCATACTTGACCTATTGCATTCCTGACGCGTAGATTGCGGCCGCGATCGTGGCATAATGCACCGTTGGTTATCTTCGTTTTCGCGGATGTGCGCGACGCGCTTCGCCTCAAATCGAAGCGCCGAGTGTGGCCGAGGAGAACACAGCAGATCCGTCTCGCAAGGCTGCAAAGAGGAGCGTGATTTGCATGTTTTTACGGGAACAAGCGATCGCAGAATTTCTCGAGTGATAATCGCAAGAACCGCTGGATATGAAACAGAAAAAACAAAAGCAGAGCAGCACGCTCGGTCGTAAGCTGCGCGCTAAAACACGTTTGACTGACACAGAAAATGCGCCTCGGTTCCGTTTTGCCGCTTTTGTATTGTCGCCGCGCCGCGGCGCAGAGAAAACGCACTCGTGAAAGCCGCGGCCTATTAGTCATATAGCCGCGCGCGCAAGTACTGCGAATTACGCTCGTTTAGGATCCTAATCGACATATTTCCTTTGGATCGCCAATTGTTTTTGGAAGCATGTACAGATAATTGTGCAAAATGTAACGGTCGTTTCTCCGAAGCTTGTCGATAGAAAATCAATCGAATCGAAAGTTTTAATTGCGATTCTTTTAAGGACCTTGCTTATTAAAGTTAATCGTTTATCGTTGGCTGTACACAAAAACATTATAAATGGAAAAATTGTTAAAATGACGTAATAAGCCTTTCTCACCTCCATTGAGTGCCCGCTTATTCACATTGGCTCACTACTAATGTTCATTACAACTTAATTATAGAAATATTATGAGGAGAAAAGTTATTGCGTAAATCATTATCGTTAAAATAATTAGATATTCTATAGTTTACGAGTAATGGTCCATAAAAATCTCTTAGTAGATAATAAAAAAAGCCTTGCTCACTTCTATCAACAATCTATTCGCCGGCATTGAGGCTCTGACTTCAAAAAGGCGGTGCTTGCGAGTCACTTTTTTCACTCGACTGCCTTTTTCGCATTTTGAATAAAACCGAGTTCAACGTCATTGTCAAACACGAGTCCGACGATTAGCATATGAAACGGTTCTCCAAAGAAAAGTAGAAAGCAATTAACAATCGCTCAACGCTTTCCTCTATATCGAGCGACTTACTATTTAAAAATCGGCACCACGCCAAGCCTCGGCTTTCACCCCGTGTGTGCACAAGGTGAAAGGTATTATATGAGCGTTGCAATTCTCGTGCCTTTCTTTTATCGGAGTAATTAAAATCGAGAGCTTTTCCAATCTTTCTTGTTCATGTTTTTATCTAACCTTCGGCAGGATTCAGAGATTGGGTCGAGGTCTTGCGGCGATTTGAACGCGCGAGGATGCGTCGAGCTTCCGCTGGCACTGAGTTTAATGTGTAGCTTGATAAATCTGCAGATTTCCCGGCGAATCTGTGACTAATATCGCTCTTTACGTAATATCGGGCAATAAAAAAAACATTTGCGAAATACATTTTTTAATTTTAATGAAACAAACCAATTTAAGATTATTTTTCATGGCCTAACAAGAATCCAATTAAAATTCTGTAGTAATCTAAGACAACCAAAAACTATATAAGATTTGGAGTTGTCTCTGGCTACGTGCAGATAGAATCGCTTATACCAAAAATTTCATTAGTGATTGCCAATATTAGATGACTACAGTATAGCCCTAAATTGAGTACATTATTTTCTGAATCTCCAAAAATATCGTCAAAATATGACATACTACGACAATCGATGTAACAACTGGTAACTTTTTCAATTGTCATAAATATCTCGGGAGTCATGGACCTTGAATAAGCATTTCGTAGTGAATCAGGTCCCGAAGATTAAGATTGATTAGTTAATCCTCGCCTCCCGACTTTATAAATTGTTTTACCTATCTCAGGGTCTTAGTCCAACTGGTATATTATAGCCGGGACAATTTTCCTTTAACGCTTTGCTATAAACGAAGCATACGTGTAATTACTTGGAGCCAAGTTAACATTTTAGAATAGGCTCTCTTACCGCTACAATTGCAACAACGTGCTGCGGTATAATCTTATTCTCACTGGTCCATTCGTCCTACACAGTACACATTTTAGCTTTGTATTTTAATAGGACCAATTCCAAAATCGACATTTCCTGCCGTAACTGGGGTACCAATTCCGAAACAAATTGCACAACGAGTCGTACCTCTCTGAAATCAATGCGCCGCCATAGAGTCGACTTTTCTTCTCGACAAAGTCAACTCAGCGATTCGACGAATAAAAATTCACTATTGCCCGCTGGCTGAGCGTTTTTATCTCCCTACCAATAGCCACAGCGAAACATCGTCGGCTACATAAAAGTAGAAAAATGAAATAAAATGCAAATTCGATAATTATTCAGAGATAAGTTTTTAATTTACAAGACGCGATGAATCACAAGAGAAAGTAGCGACGTAACGCTGTGAGTGCAATGTTTGCCGATGATCGCTGAAACGGAAAACGAATGAATAAACACGTCATCTTTCGAATGTGTAAGCCGTCCGACAAACCTCGAAATTCGTGCCACGGCTATTATATGCTAGGTGCAGACTGCATTTTACGCAAGCTATGATAATTTTTTCCTTCGTATTAACACGTATTTGAATCAAAGAATTTGAAGTTCATATCATTTATCAGTTAAGAAATATTACAGTGACGTTATACGACAGATGTCATTTGAACGTCACGTGTCCACATTTGAGAACGTTTTCGATTCGGATAATATAGAGACTGATAGGGTTTAATAACATTACTAAAAATGAATAAATTGTCTACTAATTCAGTTTAGAACAATTATGCATACTGGTATTGTGCCTGAGTAGCAATAGATAATGTGAATGTGTTCTGGAATATTACTTCTACAAATCAGAAATTATATTCGATTGATTTCGAGTTACATGATCGTCGGTTGTAAACCGCGAAGAGTTAATAAAATTAAGTATGGACCACAGTTGTCAACAGAAAACCATTTTCTTACTGAGAAAGAAATTGCGGAGTGCGAAAATATGCCGGAAATAACGGGCACGCAGAGCACACCAGACATAACATTTTCAGCCCTTTAAACATAAAGCATCGTAAGATCCCCTCGTCCCGTACACAAATCGCGCATTGTATCTCGCTAGGGACTTCATCGCGCGCGCAATCGTCGCGAGCGACGACGCCAGCCGATAATAACAAGAGCGACAGCTCGGCATATACAGCTTTGACGCGGGCGCACGCCCCGCGGCGAGCTCCGCTGTCGCGCTCTTGCGCGCCTCATAAATAAGTAATCGCGGGAGACTTCCGCCCCGGCGCGGGAATCAATCCGTGTCACATGCCTGCGTATACACCTCCGCGACGAATCCGCGCACGTGACGCGCCTACGAGGCATCCATTCCGCTGTAAGTGCGTGTAGCGTCCGACAAGACGCGCGAGGCGTTCGCGCGCAGTCTTTTGCGCGACGATCGGCGCTGAAATAATCTCGAGTGTCGCGGGACTGCGCCAAATCGAACGCAGCCGTCGTCGCCTCTTGCCGGTTGCATTTCCGACCGACGCAAAGTGAAAACCCCGACGATTTCAAGAAGGAAGGGAACAGATGCAATTACTAATTCGAATCGCACACCGAGTTTCTATTAGACGCTCGTGGAAAGTTCATCGACAGCGCGCGTTTCATCAGAGCCCACTCGTTACCTCGAAGAAAGTCAAAAGGAAAGGGGGAACGGTATAACGCACTGGGGAGCTTTTGGAGCCGAACGAGAGCACCGAAAGCGAGAGTTCTTGCGCGCGCAAATTGCACGATAAATTTGTAATAACACACTCGCGAGCGCCTTCGCGATTTGCAGTACGGCCTCGCATTGGCGCGCGTCGCGAGTATACGCACGACCAGCGGTGTAATTAATAGGCGCGATTTCTCGCGCGCGCGATACATCTGCGCCTGCGACTGGGCGAGCGACGCTAGCGGCCGCGAGTCGCTCGAGTCGAGGGACTCGGCTGTTGTCGATGGAGCGCTTTCTAAAATTACCGGTGAAAGTCATTTATGGACCTGCGGGAAGCTGCTGGTGCGTGCGCGCGCAAAACTTCTTTCGTGCCTGTCGGACGACCACTGCGTCGAGCAGTTTCGCTCGAACGCGCGTTGGTACTTTGGATCTCACAAGAACACCAATTGAAGTCTAAGCGCGTTCGGGCTAAGGCTTATCGCAGCAACTTCCACGTTTTGCCGACCGTGCGTCCGATGAATGGACTCGAAATTGAAAAGTAACACATTGGATCAGCAAAAGCAAAGTGATCCGAAGCTACGAGGGGATATGCAGCTATGGTCTATCATATTTCAGAAGCCGTAAAGTTATATGTCACGTATATAGCTGCACGCGCGCGAATTCGGACTCCGGTGCATGGTTTCGCCGTCCAATAAACATTTCTTCGTGACTCACGTCGCGACAATCTCCGCCTTCGTCGCGGTGTTTTCACGTCGTAAACGGTCGTTTCCGAGGCCTTTTTCTCCCCCCCCCCCTCCCTCTCGAAAGCGCGAAACGAAGATAAGTCCCGTGCGCTATGTTTTTTCCACGAGGAGCGCACCAAGACACTTCGTAACTTTCCCAATATTGATTATTCATCAACGTTAAAATCAGAAATTTCTCACGACAAAAGTATTCGGAACGATGGACGTCGTTCGAAGTACAAGAAGACGAGGCCGCGCATCGTATTCGAAATTGTGTCCGTTGCCGGGATCGAAGAGCGAACGGCTGCAGGCTCGAATGGCGTGGCGCGGTTCAAGCATGAACTGGCGTCTGGCGAACGTGCGCGCCGCGTGGCACGCGAGCGCGAAGCATCGTCTCCACTGCGGAACGCAGAAGAGATCTCTTCGCGGAAGTGTATAACAAGGTCGAAAATCCCACCCGACACGCGCGCGCTTCCGCGGATATATACCGCGACGGTCGCGCGGAGATATAATACGCGCTCGCGCGTGCACGCACACACATGCACACGGGGCGGCTTATACTTTCACTCGGCGCGCGCGCGCGAGGTCAGTGAACGCTCGGAGATACGGAGGCTGCTGCCGCGAGTATGATTCCACGAGCGCACGTACGGCGAGGATATTTTTTTCGTTCTTTCCGACAGCGAGACACGACCGGACGCCGCTTCGCTGCGACCGATCGCTTGTTCATTCCTGACGGATTCGCGATCGTTGAATGTCGGCATTGACACGCATGGAGGTGGGTGTCGTTGTGCGACCTACCGACTGTACTTTCTTTTCTTCGTCGCTGCTCGATCCCCTGCCACGCTTTTATATTTGTCAGTCGCATGAAGCTGTTATCGAACTGGATGGTTCTTTCCACTTTTTGGGTCATGGCTACAGTTAAAGTAGCGATAAGGTTATTGTTGTTGATTGTTGATTATTCGATGACGTGACGATAATAACGACACATAGAATTTTATCTCAGCTTATCGAAACAAATGGTGTAATCACTTTAAAATACGCTATTTCCTACAATTAAAAAAGAATTATACGTTTCAATTTATTTACGGTGTGTTTTGCTTTTGACAATGGTGTGAGAATTACATGTTCTCAGCTCGTCGTTCGCAATTTATATCGTTTCTTTCTTCTAACGATTTCTTTGTCATTCGTCAAAAGTGCAGGACTATCACTTTCACCCTGATAATATTTTTTATCGCATTTTTCACTCACTTCATACAAATTTAACTTAACAAAATAAGCGTTCGATGAATATTCTCTTTTCATTGTGTTCTTTTAGACCATTTGTTATGTTTAATCCATTCTTATATGGCGTATGAATGGTAGATTTTAAGCTTATTATTACAGGTGCACAATGTACATTTTCATAATTATTTTCATGGTCTTTTTTCTGGTTCATCTCATTCTATGACACATGCTCGTCATGTCTTAGTCATATCTTGGAATGCGGAACGACCTAGAGTTCTTTATTCTTCAAGAGCAAGACGTAGCTGCACAATTTGCTTTTCTTTTTGATAATTTATGACGACGTGAATAAATTTAATTGAAACAAAATATATCGAAGTTCATAGGGAAACAGCATAACGATAAGAAAAATACATGCGATCAAAAGATTCTTTTGAATAACGGAAAAATCTATATTTACACACAATGCATACGATCCATGTTGCAAAGATAAAAAATAAAATTTCAAAAAATAAAAAAAAAACGCGTAACCTCAAACGTAAGAAAAATCCAAATTCACGTAAAATAAAATTGATTTCATCTGTCAATTATAGGTCATTTATTTGGTTACACGTGTACTATTAAATCTCGATAATCATCTACAAAGGTGATATCATTTTTTTGTCAGGATCATTAGTTTCGTCACTCGACTGATTTACATCAATAATTTCGTGATTATTAGTTATGCGTAAACGACTGTCACTGATGCCCAAATCTCAATCGATTAAATATATATTTTGCTCCGAGTAGAGGCTAATTTTTCCATACTTGAAGTTTAAGGTACGTTTTTTTGCAATGATAGGGTTCTCTGTTCTCCAGTCTCATCGTTGTTGCCGTAAACAGCTTTTACAACAGCCGAGTACTACCCAAAATGTGCTTTATCCGACCACGCCTTCGGCAATAGAGGCAAAAATTACTTACCATATAAATTGATCGTCGATTTTTATTTTTGCGAACGACCTCAAAGGTGATGTTTTGTTGATATAGATGATGGTATTTTCTTAAACTTGCCCTGCTCTAGCAATACATTTAGCGCAAGACTACAACCGTAAAACCATCCGGCGAGTATTACGACGTGTCTTACCACACCGAAAATTATTCTATGAAAATTATTCTATGAACTCATCGTTTAGCTCTCCGGAAAAGGCAAGACAGTCTGTCTAAGCTGTATCCTCGTTCGCCTATGATCTCATCCCGAGCTATCTAATCTACATTAGTCGTCGACCTTTTCAGCTTGTGTTTGTTCAAGTAGGGAAAAGAAAAAAAGCATCTAAGCGAGTAAACCTCTTACAACAAGCTAGCTATGAAAGGTCGACGGATTGGCACGGAACGATGAAGCCATTCAAGGCCGCGATGACAATCGCGCGTCGGAGGGATGTCCGGGCCCATACAGCGTGTAGCAGTAACAGCACGCGTCTCGTAAAACACGCGGCAATGTTGCCGTTACCGGGAGGATGTAAGCCGAGAGGAGTTTCTTTTCTTGCTTCTTCTTTTCTCTCGCTGCTCGTTGACGAACGTTGATTATTTCAGTACAAGTCGATTTCTTTTTCTTTGAATTCTTGGTCGATGCAATGTCAAGCTTTCAACGGCTGTTTGCAGTTTTTGAATCACGTGCAGGAGACCATTGCGATGAAATTAAATGGAATGCTTGATATAACGATTATTTGATCATTCTATATTTAGCCATGATTGTTGATGATTGAAATTGCAACACACTAATATTATCTCTGATTACATAATTAGTTATGTCTCATAGATTATTGAACTGACGATTTGTTTGCTATCAATATTGGTGATATGCATGCCACCTGAATAGTACTGCAAACCTAATTCAAATGGAAAATAAAACCCACACCCTCGGCTAAAACAATCCGTGTACGTTGACTCTCACATTTGTAATTCAAGTCTGGCCGCTGGTCCATAAAGAAAGGCACAATTCTTCCCCGCACACAGCGCCTTAATGCATCATGCTCTCGGTTCACGTCGCAGATCCGTATACACAATACGGGCATTGCCAACTGTCGCAGTCCTCCCGTTATATGCTCGCAGACGATCGTTCACTGACAAGCAATCGATTGACTTTTCTGTAGAAATTCATATGTTCGAAGTATTTGTTAGATAGCAAGCAAGTAAGTCGAATGTTTGTTTTAGCTACTTATCGATTCTTAGGACCCTTAGTTGCTGTAGATTGCCCGCATGAATGAGCTTTCATTTTGCCCAATTAGAGAGCTTCATTTATCGAACGTCTAAGTCGGAACTTAAAATATTTCATTTCAACTACGTTATTGACGACTAACGAAACATACTTTAGTAAACATCTAATTTTCGTGAATTGCTGGAAACACGGTCCACAATTGGAATAACGTTCGTTCGGATGAAAGCCGATCCGTAAATACATCACAGCGCAACCAGCGCGAATCGTTATATGATTCGCTCGCTCAGAAAACGCGCGTCAAAGGGGACGTTTCACAGCTCTCGTTGTGTCTCGAGCAATTCGCACGACATGCATAATTCACGCAAACGCAGGTGAGCATTGTTATTATTATCCCTGCGAGAGAGTTGCGGGTGATTTGTGAGTTTTGCGGTCGGAATACCAAGGACCCTGAAAAAATTCGCGCTTACGCTCTCGTTAATCGACCGTGACAATGAAAATCCTTGCAACTATTATTCAGCCGGGAGCTCCGTTCGCATGCGCGCGCGTACGTTAGATGATTAATCAGCCAGGCTTATTGCGCTAATGCAGACGCTCATCGATGTACATAAGGAAGTCATCAGTTACGTCTCTGCGCGAGAGCAACGAGAACTTGTCCAAGCCGGACAATAGGATCATCTCGCTCTGAGTATACTTTCGAACGAACAAAGTCACCGACTAATAATTGTCTGCCTACGGTATGGGTATCTCGCGTCGTTTGTCAAGCGCAGACGCGCCAATGAGAGTTGACTGGCATTCGATATTAGCTCGCGCGCGATGAATTTATAGGACAATCAATTTTCACAACCGCTCCACATAATCATTTTCGTTGCGAATAACGTCGCATCGCGGAGGGAGACGCAATGTGCGCGTTCCACTTGCGCGCTTCTATGCGCACTCTCGGCTTATTATTCCGAGCAGGTGTCAATGCCGCTTCCAATTAGAGCGAACCCGTTCTCTTTTTTTTAGTACGGCGCTACGGGACTTTTGTATTTTAGTCGTAGAGCACCCGACACTTTGTCGAATTAGAGTACAAAAGCACCTGGAAACTTTCTAGGAGCTTCGAAACGAAACGATCTCTTATCGGATTCTAAAAAAAGATCTTTCGACCCGTAATCAGAATGCAGCGCAGTGTTGCCACTCGCACAAGCGAAGGAATTTCGTAAAAAGTAAAATCGTTCGCTTCGCTTGACTGTCTTAATTGATAGGTCGAGTTTCTTATTTGATACGCAGGCAACAGACGAACGAAAAGAAAAACAATCGACGCTGCTTGCTTGCGCAGCAGCGCGATTACATTTCAGTTTTTTTGTTTCTTTCTTTCATCTGCGGATTATCAAACGCTCGTTGAAGGCGAGAGTGCTAGATAATTTTCTTTTGGTCAGAGGTAATTTGATATCCTGGTAAAATTGAAGGATCGTAAGGGAAAACAGATTTTGCTTTGTAATGGTTTCACGTGCGGTTTCCGGAAATAAATGCCAGCGGAAAATATAGCTATCATTCATAGGGAAACGGAGCTAAAAAAGAACATGCGATACACTTTAGATCATCTCGAAGTGTAATCTTCATCAAATCGAGTGGATCGCATTAAACTTTCACTATTATATATAGCACATACGCACGTCGACCTCCTATGCTTATCTATATAATACGCAGTCGAGTTTTAAGAAACGCCTTCTCGTGCGAACAAAAGTTTTATTTTTCACACAAAGAAAAATCGAACGATTAGTGCAGATTTATGAGAGCGATAATAAACGAACGTGAATTCGGGAAATTACTGCGGCTTTTTTTTTCATAAAAGGGGCAGCATCAATCATCGTCTAATCTCGGGTATTGTTAATTACTTTCCGTTTCCGATTTTTTTTGTGTTGTTGCGCCTTGCGCGCGCGAGAGAAGCTTCCCTGAGAAAGTACTCACGACGTGCGCGCGCGCGCGCGCGCGCTATCTTTATGCGTGAGAATTGTTATAGCAAGCGAGATTAGCTTTTGTATGCGTTTTAGGTGTTGTACTGACACATCCGCATGCGTTGATAGTTGGATAGGGCTTATTTTGCATTCATTAGCTCTTTAATATGAACGTTTGGTGATCGGATATAGAATTAAAATACGCAGACGTTATTTCCTCTGCAAAAAAGATGTCCAGCATTCCACGCGAATAGAAACAAGTGAGTCGTAACTTTGTCTATCGTTTAACAAACATTTTTATTGGCAACGGGAAATACTTGCTCTATGTTTTTTGCTTCTCCAAGCGCGTGTAATGCATCATTAATGTAATCCTCTCGTATTATTAGCAACACGCCTTTTACAATGCACATCCGCATGATAATTTCTAATATCGATGCTTTTCTTGTTTCAAACTCTCTCTTGGTTATATTCATAACAAAGAAATGTAGCTTTGACAAAATTTTAAATAATTTCAAAAAATGTTTAAAAAATTTTTTTAAATATAAAAAATAAAATTGTTTTGTTTTCAAATTTGTTAGAGTTTTAAATTAAAATGCTTCAGTAGCAAACAAATGAAAAATTTTCAGAATTTTTTTCTATTTATAAATTGGTTCAATGATTAATTCTAACATTTGATCTTTTCCCTTTTAAGCATTAGTAAATCAATGAAGTATTATTGCACTTTGAATGCTTGCGATGAAAGTTACGTACATCGATGTGTAAAAATAATAATGAGCTTTCCATTAGGCAAATGTATGCAAGAATGACATGCCTGGCAGTGAAGATCGACATTCCGTTGCTTAAGTGAACGTGACATGCGGTTTAAATATCTAATTTGAAGGATGTGTCATGTAGCTTTTATTTTGTGCAATCGTGATGATGTCGGATTGCATTTGTGATAATACAATAAAAAGATTCACGATAAAAATTGTTTCGTTGTAAAATAATAATTCGAGAAGAAAGTTGCATTTTCCTAAACTATAGAAAACAAAATTCTTTATGACAATACAATTGCAAATATTTCGTTTTTCATGTAAACTATGTCGAAAGCAAAAGTTCGTGGTCTCAATTAAAAGCATATTACAACGTGATATTGACTTACGAAAAAATAAACCTTCAACATGCGCATTTGCGATATATATCTTGCCCAGCAGCTTCATAAATCTTACGCGCTTTACTTTTCGTTTATAAATTACATTTCTTGAGCTTTGATTCGCAAGATTAAGATCGAGTGCGCGCTTCGCACAAAGAAACGAAAAAATTCACACAAGCCCTTTCATTACATCGCCTCGGACCGTATTTACTGCGAGATAAGTGTTAATATAACTTGGATCCTTTTTATGTTAACGAGATTTCGTGGTCGCGATCAGCAAAATTTTTTTCACCGATAACGATCTTACGATCCATTAAATAAAATTGATTTTATACTTACGATGCCTTGGTTTTCCCGACTTTCTTTCGATGAATCACGTTTTTTTTCTTTTTTTTTATTCATCAACGATGACGAAGTCGATGACAAGTTGTCTTACTAATTGCGCGACATGAAGACTCTCATTTCTTTTTCTCTGTATCTCATGACTTTAACCGCTCAATTTTCTCGAACTTTCCTGTCGAGTATGAAGGTCTACGCTAGTTAATGTTAACTATCCTTTTTTTATGTTTCTCTTGATGTACATTTTTTGTGATATACAAGTAACCTTTTTCGGTTAATTAACCTTGAGTTGTGACTACTGCTCAAACATTTACTAAAAATAAACACATTTCTGTTCGGCCATAAAGTGTATCGTGTTTTACAACTTTTCAAACAATAAATTTAATTATAAGAAAACCAAGATTACGTAGTTTAACTGAAGACATTTCTGTGCTTTAAAAATAAATTGGGAAATCGCATTATAAAAAGACGTTTGCAATCACCACTATTAAAAGCCATCTTAAGTATTCTCCAGCAAAACAAGTTTTTATTATCATTTAAAAACTTAGAATTCTATCTACTCGTCAACACTCGTGTACTATAAATTGAAAATTAAACTCCACCTTGCTTTATTTAACCGAACCTTCCCAAACGAAAAGCACAAAAATAAGAGATAAACTCGAAAAATGTAACTTGTCCAACAAGTTGCAAAGTCCAATTAAATGTGCAGCCAAAGTAACCCAGATACCCAGCCACAGAGTCTAGGACAGCAGGCATTCTCGACGATCCAAATTGACTGAACTCGATTTACCGAAAAAGAAAAAACAAACGCCTCTCTTTGCTCATTAGAGGCGTGTGTACATTCATAGGTATATCGTCAGGTCGGAGGTTTTACACCACAGCCACGGCAGCTTTCCCTAACTAGTAGATCATCTATATCGTGAGAAGAAACTGTCTTGCGATCGAACGTAATGCCGTTCGCTGTAGAATTAAGTAATAAAAGCGTATCTGTTTCATCCTTCATGTCGATGTTTCTTTTATTCTGAATAATTTCGACTAAGATACCAACAAATGTGAAAATCTGATCAAGTTTATCCGCGGTATGGAACCAGGCGGAAAATTTATTGCTCGAAGCGGTCTAGACGCTCGAATAAAGGTCGATCGCGCATACGTAAAAGTTAGATTTTTGTAATATACATCGATGAGGGTAATTAAATCGGTTCTATATATATTTCCACTTAATTTATCGAAATATGAGCCTTGCAAGCGTACAATTAATCGTTCACTATAAACCAAGTAGATTAACTCTCGCTGATCGACCAATGAATGCGTTTATTCTCTCGTTTTTCACAGACTGCACGGCTCGTACGAAGCGCTGAAATACGGAACGTTGCTGGACGGTTTGTCGGATCTCACAGGCGGTATTACCGAGAGCATCGCCATACGTCAAGATCCAACTGGCTGTGGTCGTGCACTCGCTAAACTGCTCGATATGACTTCGCTTATCACCTGCACTGTAAATAACAGTCAGCAACAGGTAAGTTATGGGTTCTTTCGTTTTTGTTATTCATCGACAATAATGATGCTGGAAAGAAGAAAGTTTACGATGGCTGTTGACTTATACTGCTTTTCTTTCTTCAGATACGAGCGAGCACAGAAAAACTGGCCAATGGAATTCAAATGGGAATCAATTACAGACTCTACGCTATTGAAAGGGTAATTGTCGCTTGTCGATATAAAAAAGGCGGGCAAATCAATTTCTCTATCGAAAGTAAACCGCTTTCAGTCAGCTTGTAGCAAGCTTTATGTTTCTTTTTTTAATTTTGTATTATTTTGTCACCAAGCGCACAAGTCGCTCATGTTTTTCATTCAACTTCGAATTTGACCTACTTTGCGTCTCACATTGAAAGACATATACCGCTAATCACATTCAAACTGATTGTCAAAAATAATTTGAGTAACTCCAGTGCGGAGGCCTCACAGTTAAGAATTACGTCAGTCCCTCGATCATTGTCACTTCTACAATCAAGCGAAAAATCGCAGGTGGAAACCTTCAGCGGCGAAGCGGTTCAACTAGTAAAGCTACGTAATCCTCTGGGTCCAGGTGGCGAATACGTTGGAGCATGGGCACGCGGCGGTCTCGAATGGGACGAAGTGCCCCCAGTTGAACGTGATCGATTGTCAGTTCGTAACATGGCGGAAGGAGAATTCTGGTAAATCAAGGAAGATTGTATGGAAAATAAAAGCTTCGCGCGCGCGCCTAGAGATGCGAGATAAGCTGATGCGCGGCGTGTGAATGCATGTAGATGCCGCGCTTGGCATACATATCTACGGGGAAAATTTAAGTAACTGTTACGTCGAGATTTCCAGTGATTTAGCAGATTGATTGCGTTACATCGTGCTTGCGTGCCAAGAGTGTTTGTCGTGCGTTTACCATACGCTTTACAATTCCATGGCTGCTTGGTACGACTCTTCCTGACTCTGCCTCTGTCACTTCGATTTATCTGCTTTTTCAGTTCAAATAAAATACGCGGAACAGGCCAGTCGTTCTTGGAATAGGGAACCACTAAAAATTGCCAATTATCGAAACTGTTCTTACCAACGTTTCTTTGACGTTTTGTTTGAATTTGAAAAACGCGCAAATTGAAATAACAAAAGTGGACTCGAGCAGTTACGTGGGGGGTGCCACCCAGTTGTTTTTCAAGCAAAATCTACACTCAAAGCCTATTCATCGACGGTACATGAAATTCCAATTAGAGTCGCGCATAATGTCATCAGCTACGACCGTTGACTTCTCTAAAAAATCCTTGAAAATTTCACGTTCAGGATCTCGTACTCGGACTTTGTGAAGACTTTTACGCACCTTGAGGTGGTGCATCTGGACGCGGAAACATCACGGGATGAGCCGTCGCTGCACAGCAAACACACTTGGCAGATGAAGCTCTATCAGGGCAGCTGGAGAAGGGGCGTCACCGCCGGAGGCTGTCGCAACAATCAAGGTATATATACATATACACGCCTTTCGAGAGCCCGTAATTTCCATTGCGAGCCACAGAGTCTTTGATTATACGCGTATAGTAACGAAACGACGCTCATCGACGTGTACCAGCGCGGCGTGGTATCGCGCCAGAGAAAGACAATGGGCGATATTTTTACGTGGCGGGGGCGAACCCCGCGCACAGAGTTCGCTTTGTTGCGTTCTAACAGCAGAGGCGAGTACCTTCTTGTTGCATTGATTCGGTTCGTTATCATTGCAGAAACATTTCACATCAATCCACAACTGCACTTGATACTCAGCGAGATGGAGGAAGTGGTGGTGTCGCTAAACCAGCACTCGATCATGGAACCAAAGGTAACGTTCGCCTTTGAGTATTCTCGCTCTCGAACGAAACAAATATCACGCGTAGGACATGCTCCCTCGCAACAGGTCATCGGTTTCACGGCTTACTCCTTGCCGAAAGGCTGCGGCGAGATGATAAACAAGCAATTCTTCAAGAAGAACAAGTCGCTGATCAACTCGCAGTATACCAACAGCCGACAGGTGAGCCACAGGTGTCAGCTGGATCAAGGAGGCTATCTTCTCATACCGACAACCTTCGAGCCAACTGAGGAAACGAGTTTCACGCTGCGAGTTTACAGCAGCAAACCACTCAAGCTCAAGTCAGTACCAATTGCATTACTATCGCTCGTCTTCCTTTAATCGTTCATGCATTGTACAGTGCGATTAAGCTGTTAATAATAATTAAGATCGCAACATGTTGTGTTTCAAAGAAAACGACGCGTACGTTTAGTGTAGGCTTGAGATTTTATGGGATGAAATCAGCATTTGCTCGCTACATATTGCAATTTTTTGTGTTATCGTAGATTATTAGACACACCGCCAATGCTGCTCAAGTCAGCGATCATCAGAGCTCCTCCACTCGAAGGCAAAGGATTCTCGCAATACGAAGCGGTGTTTCTTCAATTGGCTGATGAGCACAGGACGGTCAACGCTTTCGAACTTCAGGAACTGCTGGAAGCCTGTTTGCCAAACGGTAACCTAGAGAATTTTCCAAATGTAACGTTGACATTCGACATTACGTCTCTTTATTTTGTCGCAGATTACATCAAAAGTTGCGCCTGTATGGATGTCTGTCGACAAGTTATCCTCTCAATGGATGTATCCTTTTATTTCGTTATAAATATATACTTTTCTGCGAAAACAAAATGATTGTGTAATTAAATTGAGGCTACGTTAAAGCGAATAGCTTGAAGCGTTGGTAGTTTCCTAAACCATAAATACAGATTACCGGTAGCGGTAGGCTCAAGTTCAATGACTTCAAGGATCTCATGTGCAGTCTTAAATATTGGCAGGCGGCATTCAAAAACCACACGAAAGAAAAAACTGGCATACTCAAAGCTGAACGACTTTGCGATGCTCTACTGGAAGTTGGTTAGTTGGGCCAGCGTTCTTTCAATGATCTTTCAATTATTTACTTTTAATTTTGAATAAGACTCAACGCTGGCTTACCTATTTGCTACAGGATTTCAATTGAGCACGGACGTAATGTCGATTGTTATTCTGCGATATATGAGAAAAGATGGGACTCTACGATTCGGAGATTTTGTGTCTGCCATTCTGCATTTGAATGATGCTTTTGGTAAGTTTTGTTAAAAGTACCAAAGTACACTGTTCGATCATTTACTATTATTATCTGAACGTTATTGCAGCAATTTTCGAGAGCAAAGATCCACTGCAAAACGGAACCATCAAACTAAGCTTGACAGATGTAAGCAATTCATTATTCGATTGACATCTTTTCAGTTAAATCCTAATCTAAATGGTCATTTTATGGGTTTCAGTGGCTTCGATCATCGCTCATGTGCTGATTTATTGTTGGATCTGTAATTTGTTGTACTTTTGATCGTTTGTAAATAATTCATCGGAAATCATCAGTTGCGTTTCAAACGTTAGCCATACTAACGAGTAATGTTTTAGCCTTATCCCATTGTAATATAATCATCATCCAATCAACATTTTTTTATACAATCATTCCGTAACGTTTAAGATCAATTTGTATAAAAAATTAATTGTATATGACTATTAATTTCTCATTGTAATGGATAATAATATTAAGTATATTTTGTAATTTATTTGTGTAGTAATTATTGGCCCAATTACATAAGTGAGAAGAACATTTCAAAAATTAAATTTTCAAAGCTAATGATTTATTTTATTATCAATTCAATATTATAAGCTTCTAAAAGTAATGTTGCATTTGAATTTATTGGAGGCTTAATAGAGACATAAAGTTATGCCAATTAATAATTTTTGAGCATAAATAATTTAATTATTTATAAATGTAAGGATTTGAATTATATTATTTTAAAAACTAAGAGGATTTTATTCACTCCTAAATGTTAAAAGACATACAATATTCATTAGATCAGTGCTTGGTATGGCCAAGTTTTCAATACAATAGAACTCCTGAAATTATTGGAGTTTTTGTAAAACCTTATACATTTCGTATGTATAAAAAATTATGCATACTAATCAAAAATAAATGACCCATTGTACCCCTTATGGATTTAGAAAAATACATGAAACAAATAGCACTATTAATAAACATTTAATTTTATTGCTTCAATTATGACGCAACAGACTATTACCATTTTATAATGATGAAATGAGGCAAGGCTTGAGATTAAACAATTTCATATCCTGACATATCATTTATCTGATTGGTTGTATTTGTATATGACTTTTCCATTCCATCATAAAAAGGCATGAACATGTATTGACGTTTAATTTGATCTATTTACTTGCTTTGTAGAAAATCAGGTAGCGTATAAAAAATATCCAATTGTGTAATGGCCAAAATAAAGTTTGCTAAATGAACACTTTTTACATCGTTATTACCTTATTCAACCCTTAAGCGCGCTAAAATATTCTTTAATTTATTAGAGATAAAATCGTCATAGTAGATACTATTATAGAATAGGAAAGTGGCTTTATTCGCGGTGTTATCGAAAACCAGAGGATGACTTTGATTATGCCTTGAAAGGAATTCCGTATACGAATCTATTATTGAGTAAACTCAGATACTAAGTGAGTTACAAAAATCGCAACAAAAACTATTAACTAGGTAATTAACATTATTTGTCAAAAATTTCATGTATTAGTTGATCATATTGTTAATATTATTAACAAATTTTTCATTCATTTCTTTTTCATCCATAACAGTACCAACATCCATAAAAATAAAAGTCAGATTTTAGTTGGTTGTTTATGCTTTTTTTCTAATTGATAGAAAAAAGATCATAATGCTAATGAAGATTAAAATTTTAATTTGATCAGTGAAAATAGACGGGAACTGTATTTTGGTTTATTTTATACAGAGCTACAGCAATTTCAGTCAGTCTTCATTGAGCATTCACTCAGGAACATGACCATACGCGCAATGAATTATAGTTATAGCAACCGATTGGACTTTGGTTTTAATAATAATACGAAACTTTGTTCCCTGCATATTTATTTTCACTTAAATTTAAATTAAGTTCGACGCATATGTATATATGCGCATATAACGAACGTATAAATTATTCGAAAGCGAATTACTTTTTTAAGTTTATTTTTCATGACAAAATATTTGATTATTTGATCCTAACCACCGAATATATTATCTGGTAACATTATTTTTTCGAACTGGATAAAAGTTGATAAAATAAGTATAATATATTAACATCTTAATTATAGTTATTTAATTTATTCCATTTAAAGAGAAGCTGTTACAAATTATGAATTTGAATTGAAAAAAAAACAATATACCTCAAAAATATTTTCATGTCATTTTTCTAAAACACCTCGTCGGATTCAAAGTGTGCCTGGTTACACAGCTATCGGAAAGATAATCAGACGATTCTACCAGCAAAGTTTGTTTTATAAATATCTTTTATTTTTATTGTTGTGTACTAAAACGTTAAGACAATTCATTTTCAATTATTTAAATTATTCTGTTAAAACAAAACAATTAACGTGCTCTTACCGATTTTCTTATACTCTATTATAGCATTGTCGCAACAATAAAAGGTTGCATTTTCAAATTTAATCGAGAGTTTTGCATCATATGAAAGGGATGACGTGGTAATAGGTTAGGTTGAAAGCAAGGTGTCGCGAGTGTTCAACGCATCATTCAATGTTGAGATTTTTATTTTGTAAATGTATAAATTTTGTTAGAATTATTACAATATTGTAAATATGTTCGAAATCACGGACACACAAAGTGAGTGTTAAATGAGTTATTTCCGAAACCTTTCATTAACGACTTTTCAGTTTGACTAAAGCAAGTATTTTTCTATTGCAATATTTTGTAAATTAATATTTCTTTTTTATTTTATTAGAAATCGGCGTAGGACTTGCTGGTTTTGGAATAGCTTTTCTATTTCTTGGAGTTCTACTCCTGTTTGACAAAGCACTTCTTGCTTTAGGCAATGTAAGTTTGACTTTCATTCATAAATCTTGAAATGCAATGATAATAAATAAAAACAGATGCTGGATTTAATCTTTATTTTTGTTATTATTCTTATTTACTTGATATTTTTAGATCTTGTTCATAGCTGGTTTAGGATGTGTTATTGGTCCACGAAGAACACTTAGTTTCTTCTTTCAAAGACACAAAATAAGAGCTACTGTTGCGTTTATAGGTGGAATAATAGTTGTAATGATGGGCTGGCCCATTGTTGGCATGATTTTTGAGACATATGGCTTCGTTCTTCTCTTCAGGTAATCATTGTATTAAATCTTGAAAATTTTTGTTATAATTCAGATATAATCACTACTGCAAATATTTAAAAAAATAGGCCTACTACATATACTTATTTTATTTTTTAAATGATCATATGTTTAAAAATTTTAACATGAAATATGAAAATTATTTCATATCCTTCATAGAATGAAAACAGTATCATTGACAATGATTTTAATTTATAGTGGCTTCCTGCCAGTTGCAATCAACTTCCTTAGAAGAGTACCTATCCTTGGTACATTCTTAAACATGCCAGGCATCAGTTTGATTCTTGATCGGCTGGCAGGCGACTCGAATAGGACAAGAGTATGATGACATTGTTAACATTGACCCTTCATTGTGCCACTATACAATTGTATATATATATTCATTCATTAAGAATTTGTATCATCAGACTTGTCATTCCGCGTTTTTCTATAGGCGAGTTTAATGTTATTAATTACATGTAAATTTTGTGAACAAAAAAAAAAGTTATTATCTACAGTGACATGCACAATTTTCTTAGGTTAATAAGTGTTATTAATTGAAGTGCATGTAAGCTGGTTCTTAACGTGAACATTTTGTATATAATTATGTACTTTCATATGTTATAGTTATAGTGGAAAAGATGTCTTCATTCCAAAGTAATTTTCTTCAATCATTTTTTTTAATATTGGCAATTAAGAAATGTTTACTGCCTTTAATGAAATAAAATATTATTTGTAAAAGAATGGACTGTAAAGTGGGAATAAAAATAGGCTTTTCTTATAAACTATGTGGAAAATGTGTATTCAAAAATTTTCCATGATTCTAAAATACTTGAATTTTATAAAATATATAATTTTTGTTGTTTTAGGACTAGTAATATTTCCGGCGCTATGTTCCTGCATTAACATTAAACTAACTTTACTTAATCAAATTTGTTTTTATTTTAATTTCAAATTTGGCATCATATCGTTACACTAATTAAAATGATGTCACCGTAATGTACTCTATTGATGATCTTGATCTTTAACTTACAGATCATAGATAATTATAATATCAATATCTAACCACTTAATTAGCTTTATAAATTTATAATTAAAAAATTTTCAATGTTAATGGATTTCATTTTTAAACCGTGCAGACCTTTACAAAAAGGCAAAATACAAAAATAAAGTTGAAAACATTATTTTTATTTGCAAGAAAATTCCAGTATTATAAATAGCAGCATGACAATATATATAAAGAAAAGATAGAAAAAAATAATTTCAAAATGAAGAACAAACACAGACAAGTCGAGATTTTTTTGGTTTCGATTTTTATTGATTTGTCTTCCCTGCACACATCCTAACATGAACAGATTAGATGTATGCATTATTCACAGAGTTACACGCTTCTCCATTCGTA
Organism: Phymastichus coffea; assembly: GCF_024137745.1. Lineage (NCBI taxonomy): Eukaryota > Metazoa > Arthropoda > Insecta > Hymenoptera > Eulophidae > Phymastichus > Phymastichus coffea. Next base: position 1,162,176 of record NW_026706861.1, on the reverse strand, counting down.
ATATATTACACGTAGAATCGTATCTCTGCGTAATATGGGTGCGAAAATTTAAATAAAATCCTTTCAGAAACTTATTCATCCGCAGATTTTGTTTGCCACTGATTAATCCGTTTGTTATTTTTCAAATAATTCCAGCTTTGTTTAATTAAACGTTTCTTGACAAAGAAAAAATTGCTTTACTTCAAAGTTTTTTTAAGTTTCATTTTAATTATCTACAATGGGCCGAGAGAAATGTTCTTTCTCAGTTAAGGGCGGGGGGCGGCCCACGTCTACGCGCCCCGCCATCGCCGTTCCGTTGATGTTTATTTTTCTCCAGAGAGAAAAAATTTGTTGATTATTTGTTTAATGATCTTGCGTCGCGCCTTTATTTTGAGTTATTCTGTTGACTCTCTCTCGCATTTGAACTTTTTTGCTTATTAAACATTTACAGCGACTCTCGACTTGAGCTTGCACGAGCGATGACGTTACCCCATTACGTTATAATTAATTGTAATTAAACAACACAAAATAATTCAACTAAGTGCAGAGTTTAACGCGCGCGGCGCGCATTTACACATCGCAAAAGTAAACAGTGTGGTTTCGCTAAAAAGAGTAAGGGGAAAGAAGGAAGATTGGGAAATCGACTTCATTCCACCCGACCCTTTTGTTTCACGCACACTTGGTTCTTATTTTTACATATAATTATATTCATCCTAGCATCATGCGCACGTTTAACGTGAGTGTGTCCTCGAATTCAATTAAATTACACGAACGGTCGGCAAGGAGAAGAAAATGATGGTAGCGCAGAATGAGTGAATACTGAATCCGGTATGTAAATAAAATTTGATGTGTTTCTTTTACACAGCTATTCCGCGACTACCGAATCGTATGGAAAATAAACATTTATATCTCACTCGCGTGCCCCGCTTTTAATATTATCTGCGTGAGAGTTTTCTTTCGAATTGTCGAGTCGAGCGTGTACAGTGATCAATTTTGAAGGTCTCGTTAAGATTTGTATTGATCTTGATGACATTATTACTTTTTTAACGTTTTTTTTTCTTTTTCTTTTATACCGGAAACATGAAATGAAAGGGTGGATATGAGAGTTGTTTAAATAACGGAGTGTATGGCTAGTAGTTGAGTGGAACGATTATTCTTTTTTTGTCAACGTTTTTCCATCGAAATTTTTTTTATATAAGATTTAACGGTTTTTTTATGGTAATGACATGAAGACCGTTTGGTGGTTTAGTTATTCTCGAAATAAACGCCATTAATAACGTTGTTGTTGTGATGGATTCTAAAAATTTTGGTAGCTGTTAACATAGGTTCTTGTCCGAGTTTTGATCTTGGATTGTTGTAGTCGGGTAAAGGTAAGATGATGATAAGATGTTTAAAGAAGTTTCTTGATCTCGTCGTAGAGTACAAGTACGAGTGCACCACCAGTACCACGGAGAACGTTGGAGAAGGCGCCCTTGAAGAAGGCACCGGTACCTTCGGTCTTAGCGATTGTGGACCAGCAGTGCATGGTACTCTTGTACAGAATCTCGGACTTGGCACGTCCGGACTGCATCATCATTCGCCTACGCACGGTGTCAAATGGATAGGATACGATACCGGCAACGGTGGTTACAACCTAAAAACGTCAAAATAATCAAGAGTCAGTATACTCTTTGAAATAACGACAATGTCGCTAGACAACTGTACAGTGGTCCAATTGCCCAACGAGTGAGTCACTACTCACCTGTGCAATACCCCATGAAACCAGGAACGGAGTCTTCTTGGGGTCAGGCAGCATACCACGGGCTGTGTCGTAGAAGCCGAAGTAAGCGGCACGGTAAATGATGATACCCTGTACGGATACACCGAATCCCTTGTACAATCCTCCAATACCGTCAGCCTTGGAGATCTTGGCCAAGCAGTTACCCAAACCTGTGAACTCTCGCTCACCACCAGCCTTGCCGACGTCGGCAGCCAACCTGTCAAGCAAGAGAACAAGTTTAGTTTGTTTGGTCGATTAGAAGAAAAGAATCCAAATAGCTAGATATTCACCTGGTTCTGGCAAAGTCGAGTGGGTAGACGAAACACAGACTGGTGGCTCCAGCAGCACCGCCCGATGCAAGGTTACCAAGGAAGTAACGTCCGAACTGGGTATTCTTGTCGACACCTCCCAAAAATACCTGCTTGTACTTGTCTTTGAAGGCAAAGTTCAACGCCTGCGTTGGGAAGTAACGGATGACGTTGGCGAAATTACCACGCCAGTAACTCAGGAAACCCTGCTCTTTTGGGATACGGACGAAGCAATCGACCATACCTGAATATAACACAAAGCAAACGTACTCTATTAGTTATCTATAAATATTTGTCGTTAGTTTTTATACAATCCGAACGTAAGTATTGGTTTCAAGACTAATGTTATAAAAATTACGCTCATTGCATTTCCGCCCTGTTAATATATTTTTCGACGTCTAATTTTAATTAAGGAAATTTTTTTCATTATAAGCCTACGTCATGCACTCTGCGAAAAACCTACATCTGAAAGATGATTTTTGCCAAAAGTCACCTTCGTCCAGCCGAGGAAAAAAGCTTTAAGCTCGCCTTGACACACAATTTTTCCAGCATGGCACTGCGCGGCTGTACGGCACCGATTTATCAAGTATTTTCCCTCCTCTTCGATTCTCCGCGTGTGTGACTACTAACTCGACGGTATGTATCGTGAGTGACGTCAGTCGCACGCACGCGCCGCGACTTTACGATTAGAAAAATCTATTGCAACGATGATTCGTCCGCAGATCGTGTGACCAAATTTGCATCTTCGCTAATTTGTTTTTAACCGTATTCACATTTCCTTTTTGTTTAATGCAGAACCAAGCTACTGAAAGTCATATATTGTTTAAGTTATGATTCGTATTACACCATGGAATGATAATTGGGACAATTTTCCATTAGACAATGGTGGGCTAGGCATAGATTTTTTTTTATGTCCGGCCTCTAAACAGTGCCGAAATAATCTGAAACAATATGAAGTTTAATGGCTAGTATTTAGCAGATTAAGTGTAAACGAAGTAAGCAGCCTAAGAGGAAATTTCCTTATGTTTTTAAGTCAAAGCACACGCGCAGACACGTCTATCAAAAAACGGGTGACGCGCGAATTTTCCTCTTCGAACAAAGTTATAAAAAAAACGCTACGAGTCAATCCTTCTGACAGAAAAAAAGAAGGCCTAGGTTGCTAGCTAATGTGTACTTTTGTAATCGAAATTCTGATTTTGCTCTTTTACGAACTGCAGTAACGCATGCTTGATACACCATTTGGAAATTCGATCTATCGATCGATTTATAAGCAACACATAGACAAAAACGCGCACGTTCCCAAACATTACAAACGCATTTAATAATAGTTTCGTTTCGTGTTACTTGCATAACCATTTAAAGGTTCTTCCTTTCTTTTTTGGCACGCGCAGCTTCTCTCCAAGTTCGACCATCAAATTATATCTTTTTTGTTAGAAGACATTCAGCCTGAACTTGTTACACATTTAGGCATTTAAAAATATTTTAAAATGCATTGTGTAACGAACTAACAACAAATATGTCGCAAAGAATAGGTGTACCTATAATCAACCTCAACTATACGGCATCCAATACTTGTAGGTACATACAACAAACGAAGGAAAAAGGAAAAAATGGTAATTCATTCGAGAATAAAAATTGAAGAGAGTGGGCCATCGCACGATTTGGTAACCCAGAAACCAGTCTGGATACCGTCCAAGTCCTCGTGACATAGGTGCGCGAGTACGAATGCGCGCGCGACAGCTCTTTAAAAGCTTCCAAGGTCACGGCCTAACCTAATAGAACTCTTCATCCGCGTGTGTGCAGAGCACACGATCAATGTCTTGGCAACGAGCTTTCACGTGATTTCCTACAGATTGCCCCTTGAAGAATTCTTAAATGCATATTTTAAATCTCGATAATTGCCGTGCCAAACAAGTGTTCGGAAAGAAGTACACGTTGCTAATTGCACTAAGGAATTGAGTCTGCCATGAGTATGTAGTGTAGTGAAGTATACGATAAAATTTATAGAATTTCATTATTTTTCTGACAATTTTCTAATTTAAATAATCTGAATCAGCTGATCGATTACATATATTATAATATCACAGACATGAGTAGTGAAGTGTCATGAATGTCACCGTGAGATTAGTCGCGCGAGTACTTGAAAAAGTAGGTGTTCTAATTTCGTTCAACGTTCTGTGAATACCCAAGACAAAACAAAAAATAATAATTTTATGTAGCTCAAATCGCGAAATGTCGATAAAAATAGCATATCTGGTTCGTCGAACATCCCGTTCGATTTTGCAAAAGAATATCTAATTGTTCTCACTGGCAAGGTGACTGTCACGTTTTAACCTCAAAGAAACTACAGTCAAAAAAGTTCATTCCATGGAAATGAATCAACCTGAATTCGAAAATCCTTAATTTTTTGAACGCAAACGAGGACACGTACATTTTTCCAATTCTGGCCAGGCAGAGCACACGGAACAGAGCCAAACCGCCATGTTGGACCGCATCGTCATCGATCGCGCGCACACAAGGGCCATGCGCCGCCTATGCCATCTGCCATACCTACCTTAGATTCATTCGTTCGAATTTCAAATTCGATTTCGTTTCATCGCCCATTGCCACGATCAAAAATTAAAACCATTGACACCGTCGTTTTCCCTTGAATTATCGATCGGTCGCGACCTTGTGTTGTGCATGCTTTCTCGGCTACAATGTCCGTGCTACACTTATGTAAGCGTGTTCGGTCTCTCTTTCTCTCTTATCCATCGCATCGTTACATAAACGGCAAATAAATGACTTTTAAAAAGACGTTGACGAGTTTTTTGACAGCCGACGAAGTGTCTTTACTGACAGTAGCAGTCAAATTATATAATACGGACGTCGTCCTCGAGGGGAGCCCGACGCTTTTTCTGTCTCTCTCGCACTTTCACTCAGCGACACTGTCGCGTGGCACACACGAGGCGGACGAAGAACGAGGTGCGAACTTGAACTTATATTTTCCCAGTATATTACGATTTGTTGATGGTACGAAAATCATTCGAACTAGTGCTATCGATATTAATGCGTGTACGACTTACCCTTATAACGCTGGTCTTCGGCGATCTGCTTGGAGATGTGTTGTACTTGGAGAAGCAGTTTGACACGCTCGATGGGTGCAACGGCGGTTTTGGAGATAGCAGCAGACACACCACCGGCGATGAAGTCCTTGGCGAAAGCCACGGGATCCGCGAGACCAGACATCTTGATGTGTTTGTGTGAGTTGGGTATTAACGGGTTAAAAAACGAGAGGAAGAGAGGAGAGTCTTGACTCCTGTATCGGGCGCGCGCCGGACGACGAGTGAGCGAGCCAGAGGTGTCGAGCTGATCGCGAGAGAGAGCGAGGCAGCAGCTGCCTTCGCCCACTAAGAATAGACGCGCAGATCACGTGGCCAGCTTCTGCGCAGCCCCCGCCCCTTTCGACAGTTGCACGATATATCTCGAGGACGATTATTGCTTCTATCTATTCACCTGCCTGTTGTTGCTATCTCGATTATCCGTCTATACGCCAAGTTTACCGTCACGCAGGCAGACAAATTGAGACTTTTCGGGGCAAAATTTACGAGGTTCAAGCGAGTTGTTTGTATTCGCGCGTCTACTTGTCGTATTTCCGGTCAGTGACGAACCAATCGTAAGGGCGTAAGCATCGGGGACGCCGAGTGTCAAGTACGGAAGCACAGGTGCAGACGTGCAAGGTTTTTCTTTTCGTCGACTGTCATGTGCCAACAATCATTTATATTCCATTCGATCATCACATTGATTATCATAACGAGTTTATCAACAAATAGATTTTCATTCAACAAGTTTACGTGAAGTATTCGCGGAAACGTTCGAAGCAATTGAATTTTCCCGCGGAATTCTTCTTTTTCGTGTTCGGTTCATGTACTACGCATGTCAAGTTGAGGGAAAGCTGGGCTTGGCAACGCTGGCCTTTCGTACTCCGTGCATACTCGTGAGTCAAAATTCCGAATGAACGTAGGAGTGTCAAACGAAGCAAGTTGCTTAAAACGGAATAACGCGGCCGATCATTTCATGATTGATACATACGCTGATCCAGCTAACGTGATAAATCATTCATCTTACGTGTGTGAATTTTCACGTTATACAGTTGAAGTTTTGTATAATGTTGGAAGCAACGTTGCCACATATTTTTCTTGCGCTCGCGCGCGGAATGCGGCACACAAAACTCGAAGTCAGGGCCAACTCGTGACCAAGATATTTTCTATCATCGTCCAACCCACGCTCGTATATACAACATATATATACACAACCCTACTGTGCAGTCAGTGCATATTGCATGTGTGCATGTGCGATCGATGATACGAAAATGTTAGACGGTCGTTACGTCACACAAATTTGTTCGTGAAAATTATCGAAAACTACACAATGTTGTCGACGCGCATTTTCTATTTGTCTTCGCAAATTTAACGATAAAATTCAGAGCTTACGTGCGCGGACAAAATCGATCAATATGTGTTACCGTTACATAATTTTTTTTTATTCAGGTGAGGCTTGCATTTTATTTTTTTTTCTGTTAATAGAACGACAATGAAGCTAAACATTTGACACCTAAACATTGACAATAATGCTCTAAAGTGTTTTAAATACAATTTGATAAAAAATGATCAATCATCATCAAGAGTATGATTTGTTAGATTAATGTCAGTGTTAATTACAATATTATTTCGTAAAGAGCAAGGATAATTTATAAATGAAACGTCAATTAAAAAAATATTTAACAATGAGAAACCGTCAATTTTTTCTCTTAGACCATATATTTTCAAGCTGTTCAATATGCACGAAATTTTCTTCGTTTTCTTTCTCATCAACAATAACAAACATCTGATGAAATTACGAATTTTTGTGCGGAGTATGAAACTGATAAAAAAGGTAAACTGCATTCTCCTTCCTATCGACTTCCATTGAAGTTTATACCCCCGTCCTCGCAATATTCAATCATTTGCTTCAGCTAATTTATTAGGTCTGTTGTTGGCATTGTTTTATATAATGTCATATTTTTCCTTCCTCGCATCTAATCATTTGTTTATCGTGCTATTTTCCTCTTTCTATTCCCGCGACAAGATTAAACGAACGCAGAGTTGTTTAAACTTTCTTTCTTTCAAAATGTCAGTCTATGAAATTGATACTGCAAAATCATTATTCACCCATCAATCGTTTCCCCATAATCTCTGCAAATATTCACTTATCAACTTCTATCTCGTCGTCACCGCCATGTACAACAACCGGCAAGGGCAAGATAGAACAAGAGTAAAGAAGGCGAGGATGAAACAGGTCAGCGGAGCTATTGCGCAAGCATCTGTATCCATCCTCGCTGGCTCCGCTCCAAGCGACGAGCCAAAGTTCAATGGAGCAACGTCGCCGCTACAGCCCCCGCCGTATTTATAATACGCCTGCCTGTACGCGCAGCTTTGCACGCACACGCACAGCACTCCACGAGGTGTTGTCCTACGAATAGCGAGCGCGCAAAGGGAATTTTCCCTTTGCGCAATGCGAGTCTGGACGCGTTGCTCGCAAAGCAGGCCAGTCGCAATTGCCGGCGACTACAGCGAGGCCCTAATCGATGACGCGCAAGACGAACGTACGGAAGAGCGCGAGTCCCGCGGTCGGTCGGAGCGCAGCTGATCGTGTGCCAGAGCCCACGATGTGCCGTTTAGCCTCGGGACTCAAGCTTGCGCGTGTCCTCGTCTGCTTATTCTCTCGACTCGGTAGTCGGGCATTTGTGTGTTGACATCTTGCGACGCTCGTGCGATCCACGCCCGCGTCGCCGCTCGCAACGCGCGAACGGAAGGTGTTGCTCCAACGAGTGGCTTTCGTGCTCGGTTCTTTCGGTTTCCGCGCGACTCGAGCGATAACAAACGTGACATTCTACAAATGTCGCTGAGTATCACCGCGAGCTCGCGAAGTCGTGGCTTGTACACCTGTTTCGCGCAGACATCGTCGCGCGTGTGTCTTGGCAGCGAGAGAGTCTCGACGCGTTCAAAGTCGTCGATTGAAACACGATCGCGATATTGCTTTTCATTGTGAATAAGAAAGTCTACATTCCGGAAATTCTGGAAGTGTCTGAGATGATACGTTATAATGATGCATTATTGTCGGGTTCGACGTTTCGACGAGATTTTGGCGTTCGAGGTTGAAACAAGCCTTCTTCATTACGAATTTTCTTGATGCGCAGACAGTATGCGAATCGAAGCCACATCTGCCTCTGAGCACTCTGTGGGAGTCAGAGCATGATGTACGAATTTCAAAGGCGGAGAAGGATCGACTTGAATGAGCAGCCACGCGTTTTATCCGCGCGCGATGATAGCAAAAACAGCCAATGGATTGGGATATATCAACTGCCACAATAACGGCGATTCGGCAATAACCTTCGATAATAAATGATCAATCTTTTATCTTCGTGATGGATCATCCATCGCGCAATAGTTTAAAAACGCTCTGAGCTTCGAGTAAAATTGACGAAGTTGATCGCTAAGCGTAGCCGCACCCAGGTACAATCAATCGCCGCAAAATCTTGGAGAGAAAAACGAAAATGCCAGACAAATTGCATAGCGGCTTTTGGGTGGCGTACCGCAGATAAATTCCCTTATCAACCGTGTGCGTGTATGCGCGCAACGCACGATGACGCGTCGTCGGAGGAATCCGAATTCATGCTCCATTATCGCGGCATGCGGCAGATATGTCATTGTGTAAGACAACTCTCCCATGCACACGCGGTCAATGTGCCTTTTTTTTCTGCACGGCAGATTGTATAACTACGAATTTGAGACTGCGCCTCAATGAAGAAGCCTCATAAATAAGGCACAAGGCTGTGGTCAACAGCAAGTTTGGCAAATGTCGAGTGATTTTTTCAACGCTTTTTGCTATATGCGCATCGTTGACGGTCGCGCGATCGTAATACGTTGCTTCTATCTCTCGAGTCTAAATTGGCGTGTGTTTTGATGACGATTTTCGCCTACCGTGCCAATATATCGAGAATCAATTTCGCCAATTGATGTTCGCATATGTATCTATTATCAAACTAGCATGGCATCCGCATACTTTTCGTCGCGTAACGAACAACTTCGTGTGAAAATAATTTGTCGGATTAACGAACGAAAAAGAAACAAAGAAAGAGATTTACAAATCAAAGTGCTTCGACTTGCATCAAGTCAAAAGCTTCGAGTTGCACGCTAGCGCGCATGCGCGAGAACGAAAGCTTGCAATGGAATACCTACACGTGGACGCGCTAAATGCGTGCGCTTATAGACCGACAGCGGTCGGCTTAAAAAAGCTCTGAGGGACTGCGCCGCCAGTGCCGTTATAGCACGACGCAAGATGCAAGGTGCTTCAATGCCAGGGACACCTATTCCATATCCGATGCAAAAAAACCTCGTATTGTCAATTTTTTGGCGCTTGCTGGGATTTCGTTTCTTCTTCTTGCTCGCGTTTTTTTCCTTCTCGATTTGTTTAAGAAATGAGAGATTTTTTTGTTTTGTTGTCGTTCGCATTTTCGAAATGGTGTGTTTGACAAATAAAGAATTTGTTGCGAAAATAAAAGCGAGGACGAACGGCGAATGGCAAAAATGACGGAAGATGCGAATTTAGTTAAATAAAGTCGAGCGGAGTGGTGTGTTTGTAAAAATTGTCGGAGAATTTTCGAGTAGCTTGTCCGGAAAGGTGTGGTTGCTGAGCCTTCACCCTTAATTACGAGTAGTTGGTTTTTTTGCTATTCACAGTCAGTTTGAGGTCAACGTAGGAAAAGACAAGAAAAAGGTAAATGCATTTTGAAACGCGGTTAAATTTTGCTTTGTTCATTTCATTTTTGAACGCAGCATAAATGATCATTTCCAGTTAGAGGTGTTGTATAAAAGGAGACATCGGGCGTCGGACATCGGCCATCAGACGTTTACCATGGTGAAAAAAGATAGACAAATGATATATCACTGTACTAATAATGTTAATACAGCAGATCAATATTTTTTATCATTGTTCACATCCCGCGCAATCACGGACACGCTCATATGTTAAACAAACAATTTATTTTTTAACTTGATAATCTCAGTACACGTCTAATGTCCGTTGTGTGACGTTCGATGTCTCCTTATGTAGAAAGCCTCTAATTATAAAACGACGATTCTTAATTTAATTGTATATTTTTAATTCAATGAAAACTCGAAAAAACTGCTTCTAATTATCCAAAAGTGACCTGTTAGAAAAAATTTTACAGTAAATCTGAATAAAACTTCAAATTTAAAAAACCGACGACTAAATAACTAAATAAATAAGTATAGTACATCGAAAATTAGCAATCTCAAGTTATGAAAGCCGCGCACCTATAGACTTGGTAAGAAAGCAGAAACCCATGAAAATGACATAAAAGAAATAAACAGAATCGGCCTTAGAAATTACCATGAGAATGGATATACAGTTTGGAATAAGTTCAGTCTTTCTGTTGTAACGGGCTTTTCACCTAAACATAACGGGTTAACCTCGATTTCCAGTAACGTTGTAACGTGGCGCCATCGTTCGGCTTTTCCCGCTATTATCGATGAAAAACACTGGCATAAAGGCCTAAGCCCAGTCTGTGAGTGAAAGAAAAAAAAGCATAGTAAACGGGAGCAATAATACGCAATGAAAGCCGGACGACTTTTCGCTCGAAGACGTTAACTCTCTGCGGCGATCGACGGTGATTGATTATCACGTACTGTTACGGTAAATTAATTTCTTTTAGTTTTAATATAACCTCTTATTGATAACGATTTCTTGTCTTTTTTGTCTGTGTTATCTACTATCATCATTATCATCATCATTATCTGACGATGATTTTCCTCGTCAGTGAGGGTAGTTGAAGGAGGGAGTAGGTTTTCGCGAAATATCATGCAAGGTTATGGGTTCCGCAGTTTTTGCACTTTAACGACTGCGAGTTTATTTATTTGCTTTGTGTGTGTGTGTGTTCGCGCGCGCTTATATGTGTGTGCGCGCGCGCGTGTGTGTATATATATATATGTATGTGTATGTATAAAACTGAACTCTTGTAGATTAATCAAAAACATTTTTTTTGTTTCTGTCGAGATTTCTATTAACCAGTTGATTGGACGAACTGTTCCGTTTCACAATGAAATTCTTTTTTAATTAACAAAGACATTTATCTGATCTTTGTTTATTGTTAATGGTTGCTGGTTGTGGAATTAACATAGTTTGAAATTTTATTAATGGAGCATAGCTTATATTGTTGCTAACGCAAAATGAAACTTGACTAGAAGACCCATGTTTTACTCAAAAATGACTAATCAATAAAATAGTTTAAGAAACTTACTTTATTTACTCAATAAAATCAATAAAACTTCCAATAGTGATGAGTTGGTCTACATTTTGGTAGAATACTTCTGAAATTACTTAGTGTAAATCTGTATTCATAGAACAAAAAACAATTTTTTAATATAACTTGATATAATAATAAAATATATAGCCAAAGAAATATAGATTCTTTCTAAAGAAATATATAACAATTTATTCTTTTGTTACAATTATACAGTCATTCAATTCTCACAAACCTACATGATTGCTGTTTGATTGAAGTTTTATTCAAATAAATCATGTTATCTAGTTAAATTTTCATGTCCTTTACAGAGATGGCTTGACAGCAAAGCCGAAAGATGTTGCCTGAAATAGAGGCAAACATTGAAAACATGACAGAAGGTTTGTAAATCTAATGTTTGATCTGAATAATCCATTTATATACACTTACGATTACTTATACTAAATCTGTATATGTTGCATGCAATTAATGTTTTCATATTTCATTGTGATTACTCATTAGTATTTTTCTACTAGATATACATATGTAGAATTTTTAATTGCAGGAGGAGAAACTCAACCCAGTGGTGAAAGAGGACCTCAAAGTGGTATATTTTATGTTTCTTTATTTTATAAGTAGTATAGTCCTTACTATTGAAAATATTTATATATCATAAATTGTTTAATTTTCCTAAAATTTTTCCTATTTCTTTCTCATTTCTTCTCTCTTACTTTTTGCAAACAGATTTGGATTTATATCACATATATAAACTATCACCTTAAAACATAATTATCAGTTTCAAGTTCTCTTTTCAATTAGCTTAAAGAAAAAGCAAGAAGCTTTTTTTACACTTAGATCCTAACCTTAAGCTCTTATCCCTTTGACTATACATAAGCTTTAGCATACAGTCAAAGTTAGGTATCTAACTTAATATAATTAAGTTAAACTCTACTGGTAGCATCTGTTACGTTACAAAATGGGGCTTCATTTCTTAGTCAGTTCAATGTGTAGAATTATAATATAATAACCCTTTCTCTCTTTGATAAAGTTCTTTTATTTCTTTAGATTGCTTTTAAATATTTAAGGATCACATTTATAATTTATAAATTAATATTAATAAATATTTAATTTTTTTCCATTGATTCTACAACAGTTACTGAGTCGCGAGTGGTTCAAGGTGAAGGTCTTCATGAGGGAGCCACAGAAGCAAACTTTTCTGGACCATGTCAAGAGATTTTAATGACTCATGGTTTGGAACAAGAAGGCAGCGATGTAGCAAGTGTTCATACTGCTAGTACCTCTGCATCTGGAAATGGTTAGTTCTTTTCAATAATACATTAAGCAATACTAGAAAGTCCAAATGATCTAAAACTCAAATTCAGTAGTCTTTATAAATTTATGTTTGGATCTGTCATACAGGAAAATTAGTTTGTGTTATTCTATCATGATATATATAACAGTAGATGAAAAAATTTATAACTAAATAAGTCACATTTCATTCAAAATACAAACTGTATTAAACTCTTGTAGTAGTTTCAAAGAAGTCTGTTTGTTAACTGTTGAGTGTTATACAATAAACATATGCTGTAATTTTAGTATCAATTTTCAAATGATATGGGAATATGATTTTTCAGAGTCTATTTCAAGTAAAGTGACAGTAGTGCTGCCCTGGGGTGCTCAAAAAGAGACCATGAAACCTCAGCAATTGGGAGAAATGGATTTAAAACCAGGTGAATATGTGATGCGATCACTCTTCACTGATTTTACAATTCAAGCTGAAAAGAAAATAGAGGCTATTATGACTGAAAATGTAAGTAGTGTAGATTAACTTCATTAGACACCTAATAATCTTATGATTTTGTTCATGCTTGTAGGAAAAACCACTTTCTAAAGTTTTACAAAGAGGAGAAGATCCTCAATTTGATCAGCTTTTATCAGCTTTTGGAACAGTTGCTGAACATTGCCTTCCATCTATACTTCGATCTTTATTTAATTGGTATGAAAGACAACTTGCAGATCATGGAACAGATCAAAAAAAATTAGCTGCTGTAAAAGAAGACCAAAAAGGAAAAAGGTAGAATATGAATTTTTATGTTAGTTGCACTTGAAATCAGATGTGAAAAAAAAATTCTTTTCTTTTAGTATTATGTATACTATAGTATCAGGAAGCGTCGAGACAGTTGAAAAAAGTGAAAATGATTTACTTCAAGAAAGAAGAGATTTGGCTGTGGAATTTATATTTTGTTTAATGTTAATTGAAATTTTGAGACAGTTACCATTCCATCCGGGTCACGAGGATTTAGTTACGTATATTGAAAATATTGCCTTCAAACATTTCAAATACAGAGAAGGGTGAGAAATAATTATTACTGACAAAATTATTTTCTTGTCATTATATTTATAACTTTTTCTTTTTTTATAGAATTCAAACAGAACCTAATGCAGCTAATATCCATATAATCGCAGATTTATATGCTGAAGTGATAGGAGTTCTTGCACAATCTCGATTCATGTCCGTTCGTAAACGTTTCATGGTCGAGCTGAAAGAACTGAGAGCTAAAGAACCTGGACCACATACAACTCAGAGTATTATTTCATTACTCATGGGCATGAAATTTTTTCGAGTTAAAGTAAAGATACTTCTTCAATATTTTAAACGTTGTTTATAATATGTCAGACTTTTATTCCGATTTTATCGTTTAATTTCAGATGGTACCAATAGAAGAATTCGAGGCATCTTTTCAATTCATGCAAGAGTGCGCCCAATATTTTTTAGAAGTGAAAGATAAGGATATAAAACATGCACTGGCCGGTTTATTTGTAGAAATTCTTGTTCCTGTAGCTGCAGTATGTATATTGTTATTTTTAAATAATTGAAACATTTCATTCTCTTCATTGAACTACTTTTTTAGACTGTGAAAAATGAAGTTAATGTTCCTTGCTTAAAAAATTTCGTGGAAATGCTGTATTCTACGACTTTGGATATGTGTACGAAGAATAAGCATCGTCTCGCACTTTTCCCTTTGGTCACTTGTTTACTGTGCGTCAGTCAAAAGACTTTTTTTTTGCAAAATTGGCATTACTTTTTGGCAATGTGTCTCTCTCATTTAAAAAATCGTGACCCAAAAATGTGTCGTGTCGCCTTAGGTAATGATAAATAATACTTTTATTTTCATTGACTTGGATAATTATTTCATTATTTTAATGGATTTTTTTAACAGAGGCTCTTTATCGTTTGTTATGGGTATACATGATCCGAATCAAATGCGAAAGCAATTCTGCGACTCAGAGTCGTTTACAGAGTATCGTGAATTCCCTTTTTCCAAAAGGTTCAAAAGCTGTAGTACCTCGCGATACACCGTTGAACATTTTCGTCAAGATTATTCAATTCATAGCTCAAGAAAGACTGGACTTTGCGATGCGTGAAATAGTTTTTGATTTATTGTCGGTTGGTCGACAAGTAAAAATTATCCTCACACCAGAACGTATGAGTATTGGTTTACGTGCATTCCTTGTTGTGGCGGATAGTTTACAACAAAAAGAAGGCGAACCACCGATGCCTCGAACAATGGGTGTTTTACCTAGTGGAAATACTATGCGAGTGAAGAAGACGTACTTGAATAAGGTAATTTTTTTCAAATTTTCATTTTAACAAAATAGTGAAAAATCTTTAATACAATCTTTCAAATAAATAAATAAATGAATAAATGAATGAATGAATAAATAAATGTATTTATCAATCCATTTCAGATGTTGACCGAAGATACGGCTAAAAGTATTGGCATGTCATCCTATTTTCCGCATGTTCGTCGAGTCTTTGTGGACATCCTGCGTGCATTAGATGTGCACTACGGACGTCCATTAATGATGACGAGCACGCAGAATATGAATAAGGAGCCTGACGAGATGATCACGGGAGAACGAAAGCCACGAATCGATTTGTTCCGTACGTGCGTAGCGGCTGTACCGAGATTAATACCCGACGGTATGACTGGCGCCGAATTGGTCGAAATGCTAGCACGACTTACCGTGCATATGGACGAGGAATTACGGGGCCTTGCTTATCAGAGCTTGCAGACTCTTGTTCTGGATTTCCCAGACTGGCGGCAGGACGTCGTGCTTGGCTTCACCCAATTTCTGGCTCGAGATGTGCAAGTGAGTTTGCCTAGTGTTTTTATACTTACACTGGAATTTCTTTAGTTTTTTTGTGGTTACTGTAGTAATAGATTTTATTTATTTGATTTCCTCGAATTAAGTTTCTTGATAAGTTAATTTAGCGAATTGAAATGGAAAAAAAAATTATAAAATATATATATATCGTGTAATGATTTGTTTAAATTATCCATTAAGTAACACAATGTTGAATATTATAAACCTTTTGGAATTTGATTTCAGGATACTTTTCCGCAATTGCTCGACAACGGTCTTCGCATGTTACTTCAACTTTTGACATGTTGGAAGAATGCACTGGCCAATCCAAGTACAAAAGCAAAAGAACAGCCAGTTGACGGAGTGCGACTTAATTCGCGAATGATCGATAATGGCCCGAAGAAAAATGATGGGCAAAAAATCGAGCCGGTTTCAAATGTTTTACATCTAGTCGAGGGTTTTGCTCTTGTTATGCTTTGTAATTGTCGTCTATATCCACGACGTCTCGCCGTCCATATATTAAGAGAAATCAAACATTTACTGAAGACGTTTGGTCAGTTTTTTGAGCCGTTAAAATGAAATATCGATTAAGAATAAAATTACTAAAAATGTTATCTGTGCATTGCAGCTAGTTTAGAAGATGATCAGCCTGTGATTGATGTGATTGATACCTGTTGTCCGGTAGTTTTAGAAAAGTATTATTATATGCTCCCTCCCGCAGAAAAGGCAGCTGCTGCCTCGACATCAAACGTCGATCTTCAATGGATTGCAGATAGAAGCAGTTGCGTTTGGACGGCTGGTGAGAATTGTTTTCTCATTGCAATTTTTTTAGCTAATTAATACCTTAATTAACATTATTTGCCCTTAATTTTGTTTTAGGAATTCATGACGAAAACAGCACAAAAAGTTCCTCTTTATTAAATTTAAATGGAGCCGATCCTTGGAGTTGCTGTTTATTTGCATTTTTAGAAAAGGATAGGGTATTAACGTTGTGCCCAAATGCCGTCGCACACTCTTGGCCTATTGTTTTTAACCGTATTAATTCTCTATTTACTGTCATAGACCCAACGTAAGAAATATGATTTCGAATTAGAAATAAACTAATAATTTAAAACCGTGAATTAATATTTTAAATACTATTACAGACCAGTAAATGATAACAGGGCATCCCTCTTAAGAAGTTCTACAGCAATTCGTAAACCAGTTAACGAAAGAGACGTTTACATGCACGTATGGAAAAATTATTTAACTTTCGGATATCGCGTCGTACCACCAATTCCAAGTCCAATAATTCGCTGTGCCAGCCCGGATCTCAGTTTGAGGTAAGCTGTTATAGTTGATGTTGGGAAAAAAACACAAATCTTATGAGTCCAATTTTTTGGTTTTGAGATACATTTGAAAGGTGCAGGATTTCATACAATTTTATATGAAATTAATCTAACTATATTAAACTTAAGATTTCTTTAAAATGCAATGCAATAAGTATTTTATTATCTTGAATTTAACATAATAATTGGTTTTTGACTGCTTGCTCCATTGGATGCATAACTAATAATTTTTTAATTTTTCAATATTGCTGTATTGAATTATGCATCGCAAGATTTTTTTTAATAGCACTAATTAGTTTTTTTTAATATATTTAACAAAATGATTGTCCATACGACTTTTCATATAAACGAAACTTGCAGATAAACTTATTCACGTTTTGGTTTTGAATACGAACACTATTTTTTACGAACAACATTTTTAACATTATATTTCGTGGTGGTGTACTGAGATATTAAAGAATATCACAATAAATTTTTTATAATTAATACTTTGATGAATGAACTTTCAAGTAAAATTACAACCATCTAAAATTACGAAACCAACCACATTTGTAACAAGTTGTCGAAAAGTTCAAGTTTTCGACTGCCTGTCTGTCTGCAATTTTCTCTATTAACATTGCATGTCAGTTGACGTTGTTTCATGTATTCAACTATTTTATAAAAAACACCACGCAAGGGTTATCCATTTCTTATAATTCCCGCGCATAATTCTTGCAACGTGTTATTCTCCTCCCTCTTATCTACAAAGGTGTTAAATAGGCATTAATTTAGTCTGCGCGAAACGTGACCATTCAAAAAAAGCCAAATATGAATATTCGTTAAAAAATATAAAACAATCCCCCTTAGTGGTCAGCAAACGGTGGAGTTTGGTGTTTTGTGCATGAGTAAGGAGTTGAGTCAGAGCCTGGAGAACCTCGGTGGGGCGCAGACCCTACCGGGCCGCTTCTCGGTACCTTCAATATCCGGCATCTACACCAGACACAAGCGGACCAGGTGAGATTCTCTAAAAGCAGCTCTCCTCGAAAAAAAAATTAAATAAATAAGCAAAAATGCACGCTTTAATGCTCGGATGCTTTTTAACTGTGATGCGGGATTGTGGTTGCTGAGTATAAATACATATGTGCAAGTAATGGTGTTTTAGAGGCACACATGCAACAGCTGTGAAGATAAAGTGCTATGTCCATACTTTCTTTATATTGCAGAGCATTATGTGGAATACTATTTATGACGGAGTTGTACCTGCAAATTCTTGTAATTTTGATGATACAACTATGTCCTGCATCTTTTCGTTTTTCTAGATTTGCCAGTGAAGAACAGTTTTCTCATCAAGTCTTTCTCATCATTGTCATCGTCATCATTCATTCAATGTTTACCCATTATATTTTAGCGGATAGTTTTTCAAGTGGTTTGCTATTTACTCTAGCGTTAAAACTTTACTATAATTGACAACGTTTGAAACATGATTTTCGAATCTGAAAAAGTTCAATAAATTTTCAATAAAGTTCAATAAACGAAGTTTTGACGTTGGTATCAAACATCTAATAGACTTATGCATGTACATTGATTTTCAGCTATATCTCATGTATGCGATTGAATGCTTTTTCTCTTGCATGACATAGTTTGTACGTGGACTCATTACGAATGGTTCTCATCGCTTTATATGATCTTGCACCAGATAAAAATGACATAATCAAAGATTTCATTTACGTATCTCATAAAACTTATCATTAATTTTTTTACGTATCTTACCTATATTTATATAGTACACAGGTTGTGTTAAAACTATAATTACTTATAGAAGCGTTATTTAACAAAAAATAATTACCATTATAGCAACACCATTTAATTTATAGTGAAAATAATGTTGTATATACAATATATACATTTTTGAAAAAGTTATTGGCATTCCACAGAATGTCAAATTCGGTAAAATTTTAATATCACGATGTATTTTGTAAATACTAAGCTTTCACTGCTCTTTTCCTTCTTTTTGAAGCAAAACCAAAATTCTAGCTCTGCTTATTTTATTTCACCTATCTTTTGAGCTATAATTGAACATTAACCTGTTAACCAGGGAAATCCCTTTCTAATCACGCAACATATAACGGGCGCGTCCTTTTCCACTAAGATGTGTCATTACGTCACGCCTGGAAAATGTAATTTCATATTACTATATTTTTTTATTCATATTCATAATTAAAATAAATAAAAAATCGTGAAATATATATTTAATTGTTTATTGATATTTATGAAATACAATGAAAAAAAAACAAAGTTTCAAACAATTATAAAAAAATACCGGCACATGAATGAAATACCGGCATACTGAATAAAAAAGAGATCAAAAATATAGGTAGGTACAATTATATAAAATTCAAAACGCAATTTCTGTGTGATATATTTTAAAACAGTTATTGATACATAATGCTACAGCACAATCAGGACACCAGTATGTTGATTCTTTTCTAGCTCCTTTTTTGTAACAAACCCGACATTTCCTGGATTTAGTTTTTCCGGTATCGCTTTTTGTTTGCTCAGGGAAATATCTTTCCACTAAGCGTGCTGGTTTTGGTGTGGAGTTGCTGGTTGATGGTTTTGGGTGGGTGCTAACAATATTATTTTCAACTATTTTTTCTACACATTCTATCAAAAAGTGTAATTGATCTAATTGACCTCTATCCTTTTTGTACAAAATGTATGCGGTTAGGCCGCACATATCAAGTAATCGTAGAAAAATTTTTTTGTAAAATTTTTTTATCCTATTGCGAGCAGCCGTGTAGGCCACCATAATTCCATCTCCCAAATCTACACCACCCATATTCTTGTTGTAATCCAGGATAACGTTCGGTTTTTCTTGTCTTCTTCCTCTCTTTTCTATCATTGTCCTTTCGTCATTATGAATAGAACTGAGCATCAATACGTCTTTCTTATCCTTCCACTTTAAAACCATTAGTTTGCCTTTAAATCTTACGATATGTTCATTTTTTTCCAATTTTTTTGTTTTTATTTCACTGGGGATTCCGACTCTGTTTATTCTCATTTTTCCAACAATGTCTGTATTGTTTTGACACAAGACTTCAGCCAAAGGAATTGAAGTGTAGAAATTATCCAAGTAAATCTTATATCCTTTATTCAGTAAATCATGTGTTAACTCTAAAACAATTCTTGGTGATTGTTTTTCTTGTGGGTAGTTCGAACCATCGTTTGTGTCCTTTCCTGTGTATAAAATAATGTTTTGGACGTATCCAAATTGACTTTCACTCAAAATGAATAACTTTATGCCAAATCTAGCTCGTTTCGTTGCTATATATTGTTTCCAGGACAAATTCCCTTTCCACAATAAAAGAGACTCGTTCACAAACATAAAATGTTTTAAACTTTTGTGACAAATTATTGATGATTGGATCTATTTTGTATGTTTTTCTATGAGATACGTTAGGATCAAAACTTAGATTATCTGCAAAATGTAAAAACTTACACAATAATCCAAATCTGTTTTCGCTGATAGTTTCGTAAAAAAACGGTGTTTCAATAATTCTTCTTCTAGAAAAATATAACTCTAAAGATGGTTTTCCAAGTATCCCTTGTAAGATGAGGAGTCCCAAAAATATCTTTATCTCAGATTCATTCGTATCCTTCCATTTTCGAAGTCTCGAACGTGGTTTTAAATCCGGATTATTGGCAAAAAATTGGGCGGCATACAAATTTGTTTGTTCCGTAATTGTTTTTATTAGGTCGTCATCTAAAAACTTCTCTAAATAAAATACAGGAACTTTTTTTGGAGGAGTATTGAACGTTTTTCCCGGCTGTGCAGTGAAGGGAAATGATGGTCTCTCGGCATTTTAAGGCACCCATTATTCACTAATGTGTCTAACACTAACTTCTTCATCATCTTCACTCTCAGTGTCACTCAAATCTGTGTCATAGTCATGACCACTATAAGAGGATTCCGATGAGGAACTCATTATACGTATCCTTCTTTTACTTGCCGGTATATTTATTTCGTCATCGTTGATATCGCTCTCACTCATTTTGATGGTAACTAAAAAAATAAACAAAATATATATATATAAAAAGTTGGAAATATAAATAAAATATAATACGAAACATTTTTCATAGCCATTATATTTATTTGTAAGGATTTACTTGTAAAATAAATAATAATAGTGCAAGTACGTATCCGTCACTGTATCACTGCTCACACGAAACACGCCTTATCACTCGCGGTAGCGAAATCATACTGAATCCATCCGCGTATTAATTTCAAGTCAAGACATGTATGAATGACGTATTACCATAGTAGTAGTAAAATATACGTCCCGCCCGTTCCAGGGCGCAATATAAATATCGAGGACGTATTCATATGTCCTACCCATACCCGATATTGTTTACTTTTGACGTATTTATATGTCCCGCTCGGTTAACAGGTTAAATTACTGTTCTGTAAATTTTATTGTCTGAATGAATCTACACCAACGGAATCTTCATATCTAAAAGCACCAATTCAAAGGACTAAAACCTTATATAATATAGACATTTCATGTAAAAATTGTGACTATCAATATCAAATTCGTATACAAAAAAGAATAATCATCGCACTAATTAATTATGTATTGGCATAGATAAGAACTTTACATAATCGGTAAAGGGTTGACAGTCAATTGTGTCTTTCAACATATTTATACATCATCTGAAGAAAAGTAAATTCACTGATTAAATTACAGCTCCTCGCCAGACAGTTTGTCAGCTGAGCGTGGTGATAACAAGTCACCCGGCACTAATGTCAGCCCTTCGGCACTTTATAAGTTGACGGTACCATTGCTCAGGTGTGAAACTATCGACGTGAGAGATGCGGCTGTTCATGCTATCGGCAAGGTCAATGCTGACGCACTAAAGTAAGTTTCATTTTATTTTGATGCTTGAGGTAATAAAGAATAAATGCAATTTCAATTTTTATTCTCACGAGGAATCGATAAAAACTTGCGTTCTTTCGTATTTTTCATTTGAAGACAAAACAAAAATCAATATATTACTATGTATATTCCAATCAGAAGATTACAGAAAGTTTATATTCTTTATGCCCCCCCCCCCCCCACCCCAATGGAAACGATAAGCCGAAAGTGTTTACTGAGAACTAATCTATTTAAAAATTTGAATTAACATCACAATCAAAAACATATTTAAACGTAAAATTTCCATTTATCAAAATTTTCTAAATTAGCTGACCAACGATTTAGCTCGCGCTTCTTCTCATACACAATGCTGATTTCTTACAGAGACTTAATGGAGGAGCTCGTGCCTTATATTCGCGAAGCTGTTGATCGCAAGCAAGAGAATATGAGAAGACGACGACGAAGGGACGCACTGAGATTACAACTTGTGCGAGTGCTTGAGCTAATTGCCGAGTATGGTACTTTTGGAATTTGGTAAGAATTGTTTCGCACATAATTTTGTTTAGAAACAACGAACAACTTACACGTGTGATTGCAGTCTTGCAGTATTAGATCGTGAGACACAATCATTGCATCCGACCTTCGTGGAATACATAGACGGTGCACGCCTTTACCTTGAGAACGAGACGGACAAAGAAGCTCCTGCAGTGCATGACATTAAGCTGCATTTTTGCAACTTCATCAGGAAAATGCTGAAGAGCTTTTCGTGTAAGAGTTCACATATGTTTAAAGTTCAAATCGCCAATTAATTTTAACCGTTAATCTCTCACGACCGAGAGCTCAAAATGCGCGGATCGTGGATTTGTTTCAAACTTCTATGACCGAATGTCCTCTTGGAAAATCGTACTATAAATTAACCTTTGTATAAAGTTTGAGTATTATACTCCGATGATGAACTCGTTAAATTATCAGTTAATTGTTCTTTTTGAATTGAACTTTTTGATAGAAGGTTTTCAAACAGAAAAGTTGATAAAACTCTGGCTTTCAGGGAAATGATGCGATCACTTCTAATAAAGTTATTCAGTTATTTGTATCATTAAATCAGACTTTCTTTTGAATCTTATAATTGCTGCAAATAAAGTAGTTATCTATTTTTTTCAATTATTCATATTCTCGCACAAGGAAAATATATCTCAAATTTATCATATTCGCATCTAGCACTGCCAAATTCATTTCCTGCAAAACCATTCAGGCCATCCATTTTACTTTGCGATCGAAGAAACTGCAAATACAGTTAACTTTAACAACATTAAAATGTAATTTACAGTGGAGGCATGTCACACGCTACTCAAACGCGATTTGCGTCGCAATTTATTCACGCTATTCGCTAGCTGGGCAGGACCATATGGTAAACCTTTACTCGCCAGTATTGTCGTTGCGGAGGACGACAAGGCATTCTGCTCGGAACTTCAATTGTCAGCGTTACAAGCAATGAGCGGTTTATTATGCTGTGGAGCGTGTTTTAATACACAAGCGTTGGCTGAGGAAGGCTCATTACTCTATCAGTGGTTGGATTTGTTGTTGGCTAGCAAGGATGAGAAAGTGAGTTTTTTTTTCATTGAAAAAAATTTCTTAAAGATTGGTATTCTTTGGGGGGGGGGGGGGGTTGACACGCGTTAACTCATTCCACTTGCTAATGAGATTTTATTCTTATACTATAATAATTGATTATTTTTATTTTATTTTAAAAGCTGTTGAATATGCAGATATTGAAGTTGCAAAATGATGCAGCCTTAATAATTTTATTTGATAATCCATTTTACAATCTTTCAATTGCCAAACGACCAAATGATAGGGTAATCAAAATTCAATATTATATAGTCAGCATATCACAAAATTTCCATTTCGAGCTTGTTGAAGTATAAAATTTCAATACGGTATATCAATAGAGAATAATAGAGATTTAAATGGTTTCCATATGTTCTTTTATTAATCTGTTGAAAATTTATTTAGTATTTACTGTTACAATAAGTTAAATTGATTCATTTCATGAAATTCTAATAAATCGATTAAATATAACCTAACAATTGTTATTTCCTTTGATGATAAACTTTTCATGCAAATTTGTAATTGTTTTTTCAAGATTTACACCTTGGCTCGAGAGACGGTAGTGCTATTACTTGAAGGAAATCCGGATATCGGAGCACTTCTCGACTGGGTGGTTGATCGCTGTTATACTGGTTTACCTAAAGTGGCCGACGGCTGTTTTCTCGCTTTGGCGACTATCTTCAGTGCCAGGTGAGAGTTGATATTTTTTCGAAAAAACTCTAAATAATTGAAAAAGAAAGATATTAGTAACTGACACATCTATTTTAACCCTTGAATAATTACATGTACAATAAAATGTGTTACGGTTCGTTTCCACATGTTTACTCGGTGAATTCTTCGTCGTAAGAGCTCGCGTGTTCCCGTTCAAAGTGGAAATGTTTCTGCCGAACTATAAATACTATAAATACTAATAGAAAATAGCAGAAAGAGAGAGAGAGAGAGAACTATCGAAAGATTGATGATGCTTATAGGGCTCTTCTTGGTTCTCTTTTCTTTTTTATCTAAAAACGCTCTTCGCCTCAGGTATTAAACCACGAAGTTCCAGATATCAGTTTATATCTATTTTTTTAGAATCCTTAAGGTCTTAGTGAAAGAAATGATTTTCTATAAATATTTTATTTGATCGTTCAAAAATAAAGTATACGTAAATCGAAGTAAAAACCGAATTGATAATGTTTGATTTGTTCGAAAACAAAAATTTATAGAGATGTTCAAAATCCTATTCTATCTTTTATTTTACGTTGCACACTGAGAATGCGTAGCGCTTTTGTAAATTACATATATCTACAAAGATTGTGACTTGTAGCGTAAACAAAAAATGAGTTATATCATTATATATGCTGTATAAGTTCACATGTATTTAAAAAAATACATTGACATTATATCCGATTGAACGTTAGGGAATATCCATGCGATCACTATACGAGTATCATCAATGTGACTCTGATGAACACCGGCTGTCCACGAGCACCAGTGCACGACGCTGCACTGCAATTACTTCAACTGCTCGATCAGCGTTTCTTCGGCAATGTTCGACCGGCATTGCCTGCTCCCGATTCTGACACCGGTAAGTTTCCTTTCTTATTTTGTTTGATAGAGCTAAGAATAACACTATATCTGACTTACTCTTGTATCGAAATTACTAATGATGAATTATGCTGTTGTGACAAAGTATTTTAGGGGGTAATGACGAAGCTAGATGATATGTTTTTTTCTAGTTTTAATATGTCTTCTCTGCAATGTTTTATTTTGAGAGCTTGAAAATTCTTAAAGTGTGTCTATCGTTAAAGAAAGCGGTTCATTTCAAAACAGCTGTTACAAATAGAAAGATATTTTTATACGGATGGGAAGAGAAAAAACAAACATTACATTTTCCAGAGGAATTCCGTTATGCCATGAATTTGTGAGGTTAAAATAATTGTTACACATGATAATTTTAAATTGACACTTTACATTCGCTTACATTGATTAACAGTATTTTATAATCACATATCTTAAAACATGTCAACTCGCTCAGTTTATATACTAATACTGCAGAACAGAATCTCATATATTCTCCATAACATTTCAATAAAAAGTAGAAAAATATAACATAATCGACAATAAAACTCAGTCACAAGTCACAATTAGTATACATTTACCATTAAGATACAAAGACGGATAATATGAGATCGAGCTAACATAAAAAACGAACGAAAAGACACAGTCCTTTTCTCGCATTGTGTTTCAAACTACGAGCAAAATATCATACACATTTACTCCCTTTCTATATTGAATTTGTTTAACATTCAGAAAGTTTATTGACGCGATAAATGTATGTAATATTCCTATTTTGTGAATTTTTCTTTTTTTTCAACAGTTTTATTGATTACTTTTATGTGCTTCGACGCAATATCCAAGTTGCAAATTGTAGCGGCGGCTATTTTCACACGCGATGACATTTACATTTCATATTTACTTCTCGACGTCGATATATCTCAGACGTATTGGTAATGAAACTCGACTGACAAATGTATTTTTCAACTGTGCCTTCCTAATCTAAAGAAAGCATGTGGAGTTGAATAGAAAAAGCAATCAGACATTCGATTCTCCCGTTTGCAATGTAGCCTCAAGCTCGTCGGGAAATCGAATCTTCTTTCGTTACAGTCTCACGTCGTAAGGATCCTTCTTAGGCTTTGTCACACAGTAACTGTTATCCTTGTTCTGCTGTTCCCTTTGCGGTGATCCACGATGACAAGAATAATTTCGTAATCGAAATGAATCCTTCCACGGTTTGTTAATGACTATTGTCTGCTCGGCTACTGACGATGTGCCTATTATTCTTATCGTATCCGTACCTGCGGAATTATATTGGAATACAGGTACTCTAAGACAAATTGCATTTGCTAAATTTCAATCTTTTAACATTGTAGTACACGGCAAAAAAATTTCTTCTTTTATGTTTATTTTTAATCATTAATCTTTTTTACTTATAAATTCATATTTTAACAAATGTTTTTATTTTAAGTAAAATAATTTTTTGAAAATAAGAAAATTTGTTTCTTAAAATTTAAAATTAAATTAGTTTTAAATGATATTTCAAGTTTCATTTCAGTAATTCATCGTTTTTATCTCACGTTACATAGACTTTTAAGAAAATATTTTTTTTGCTAAAAATTATTTTGTAATATAAATACAAAATGAATTTTTTTAGAATGTATCTCATTCGAAATCACGGTAGAAGCTGAGAAATCTGCTTTAAGCGTTATCATATTACAATTGTTACTGGTGCTTTTCGACGAAAAAAAGTTTAGGATTATAAAGGGAACGTCATCGTCTTACATCATAGCTAAACATGTTTGCTTTGAAAGTGGTGTGCGTGTAAATACACACACACACATAAAGTTCTTTCGCTCGGAAAGAAAATATTTTCTTTGATCTGAAAGGAAAACTACTACGCGGTAAGGTATTGAATTTGAAAGCGAAGTACATCTCTTTTCTACACGGCAGTTGACGCGTCCTTGCAACGAAAGTTCGTTATGCAAAAAAAAGTGTTTCGCAAAGTGCGATATATGCATGCAATCTCACGTTTGAAATTAAAATCTATGGCTATCTGTAGGTCGTAGAACGCAAGTAGATTCGACACCAGATAGAAATCCGTAGCTTTGTTGAATGTATACACACGTAGCAATCCTCGATAATTTTGGTGGCAACATTTTTTTAATCTTATGTCTACTGCTAGTAAATATTTTACTGCAGATATTTTATCGATCGCACAAGCTTCATTGAATGAAAGGTCAACGCGGTTAATATTCAATTATAACTCGTAAAAAACCTAATGGCAATGAAATTTACAAGTCTTACCCTGTTGGACGGTGGACGATCGTTTTGATAAGCTGGAACTGGTAGCATGTTTACGACAGCTGAACAAATGTTGGACAGCCAAACGAAAGTTTTGCCCACTAGCGCAGTACAAGCCAAAGCTTATGCCGAAATTCGTGTTGAAAAGTAGATTACACGCTCGCTGGATCAACACTTCCAATTCCGTTGCTGAATTGTCGGGCTATAACGAGAGAGTCATCGAAATTAAGGCTCGTTTAAGAATTAAGACTTTTGCGTTGCTGTGTAAATGTAATTATATCGATCGGGATACGTTTGTTTTCGTCAAGCGTTTGCTGTACGTGCGTTATTTGAAACACGTGTGAAGGAGAACTATCGATGCAATATTAACAAAAGACCTTTAGCGTCGCGAAGGGATCCAGCGCGTACGCGTGTCTTGCGTATTGGATGGGTGACATATATTTCGGATGAGACTGAGATATCTCGATGCGCAAGCCTTTTTCGGTATTTATAGCCCTGCTTCTATAAACG
Source organism: Phymastichus coffea (assembly GCF_024137745.1). Lineage (NCBI taxonomy): Eukaryota > Metazoa > Arthropoda > Insecta > Hymenoptera > Eulophidae > Phymastichus > Phymastichus coffea. The sequence goes on along the minus strand of NW_026706861.1, from coordinate 1,134,481 downwards.
CATTTAGAAGTTGCTTCTTCGAGTTCATAATATTACAATATATACAATAATCTATTACGCTTAATTAAATTTGTTACGATTAAGCACTTCTACGAAACCAATTTTGATTACAACAATCACACAAGTATAATTAATGCAGATCCAATTTCACATTCGACACAGTAATAATGCTCCATCATTTCGAGAGAATCGAAACCATTCATCTTAGCGCGTTAGCAATATTGAGATATAAACTGATAAACCGCGTGGGAAAGTCTATGCGGAATCGATAAAATGCTAATGCAGCAAGGTTTATAACGCGAGCGAGCAACAGGCAGGAAAAAACTGTATAGTGTTATTGGCTCTCTCGTGGTAAATTGGTAATTAACCGAGATGGGTAGACTAGCTGATCGAAACTTTCGATTAAGCATAGTTACGGTCACTGTATTACCCGCATATGTTCATCATAAGCTAGCGAGACTTTTTTTGTCCTATAATTTCATTACAACGTCGAAAGTTCCGTTTTCATCGATATGGGTTCCGAGGGTTTTTTTCTATTGAATACTTTTATGAGGGCTAAAGTTGCGATTATTTTTTAGAATATATTATACGACAAGTGGCACTGAATGCCAATGTAATATTAAGCTTGTAAGTTTTTTGATGGACAGATAACGGATTCAAACGCGGACAGGTCTATCAACTATTCGCATTAAATTACAAAAAAATAAATCAGACAGATATCTTGCGCGTCATAAATTCCTAAAGTACATTTGAGTATATGAGATGTAATCTTGTTTCCATAGCAGTAACCAGGATATAAACTCACGTTCATGTGTACAGTATAAAAAGAAAACTCAATGCTTTATACGTCCCATCAAACTTGATCAAATAAAACAAAGGAAGTCGATCTAAGCAATCGACTAGTAGCAATCGAATGAAGTCAGACTTGTGTGCAAGCGATGCAAACTAAATGTTATAGTTTCAGAACGGCACTGTAATGCATAAATTATATTCGTACATAAGTTCTTCTCACGCTCCAATGTATGCTTAACAAATTTTCGTTAATTCTGCCTTACAGATATATGCCAACGCCACTGTTATTAAACCGTAATTATTAAATCCACTATGCCTACAGCAAAAGAAACATTAACTAACCCGCAAAATAACAAAGTAACAAAAACGTTATAACACATCTTTCGGATCCGCCTATATGACTTATTTTCGTACGCGGTAAGCAAGTAGTAAAGTTGCCATGAAAGACGTTAAAAAATGTTCTGTGAGATTCTGTTAAAGAACGATACGTGTATGTTCAGTCAATTGCATTTGAACCCAGCCATACACAAGAATAAGTTATATCCGTGCAGCTATAAAAACTAGTAGTACAGGTATTTCTTTAGTCAGACAAACAACGTGCCGCCTATAATTCGAATACGTGACTTTTTTATTTGGGAGGAGAGGCAAAGAACGGTACTTGCTTCTACTCTAACTCGATATAACGTGCAGCAATTCTTTTTTGCCTCGCAAAGTGAGCTTGGAACTCGAGATTATCTGGAATTCATTCAGAAGAGTTCTTAACTATCAGCTAGCGCTCAAAATTTTTGTTTAATTCAACAGCAAAATTTAATTAGCGCATCGCTCCCACGACAAAGTCAATTAAATCCACTATTGCAAACTCAATTAAACCCAGTATTGCTAAGAACAGTTAAAATTGCTCATTGATCTTCAAACTCGAATAATTATGTCAATCAATATTGTCGCGAAAAAAAAGTATTCACCTATTTTTAAATTTATATGAATGTGCAGTGCTTATAGATTTTTCGCGCCGAATTCTTCCTTCATTGTTCGCCTTCGTTCAATTTTAAGTTTGTCCGATCAAAGCTTAATAACTCAAAGTTATATTGACTTCTCGTATGATGCGGATACATTATTACTTTTTCTAATATGCCAATTATCTTGAAAGCAACGGGCAAATTATTCTATTATACGCTCGTCAGATTTGCAAGCCACACCTGACAGTTTTCAATATATATCCGATACACAGCGTACGCGTAAGACCAAGCGTCATACATTGCAAAAATAAATCAGGCATTTATACATCGAAGCTGGATTTTTCATTTTAATCTGACCAAAATTAACACGGTTAAATACACTTCATTCGGAAATATTCTTTTGCTAATACTGGGTGAAGTATGTGGGCGCAACAAAGAGAAAGAAAGAAATTAAATTATCCAATAATCTGAGTACATCATGGTACTTTCATCAGCACTTATATCCGTTAAATAAATCCTCGCCAAAAAAACAGACGTGACAAGTGCTCGGTTAAACCGAAAAAGAGCAATGGCATTAGCATTATAACCAATGAGATAGCCGCGCGAGCACATTTAAAAGTCAAATTTAATAAAAACAAGAATCGCGCGTCCACGATTCTCCATGACTTATTGCTCTGCGCTTATCGCTTGCAATTCGCGCTTCCATTGAAGAAACAAATGTAATTCTTTCTCGTGGAAATTAAATGGAAATAGCTAGTACCGTTTCGAAGAGACAACAAGATAGGAGTACTAGGTTGGCTAATTTGAAAGTTTCATTGTTATTGTGCTTGCGGTATTGTCTTGCTTATCGTTTTATTTTTCCTCGCGAACACTATTTTCGAAACTTAAATTGTCTCGGCATTCATTAGAGTTATAGCCAGCCCTCGGAAATACTTCTAATTTTCGTAAAACCCCGTCAGAAGCCAGTAGATTTACTAGTTGCCTTAACCGTCGAATAAATATCGCGAATGACATTCACTTGGCGGTCGTCCTCGAAAGATGTTAAAGTAAAAAGAGAGCTTTCGCGCAACATTACGGGAATACTGATAAAAAACGATAGCGCTTTAAGATAGTATTTTTTTTTAATGTCGCAGGAGGCAGTGGCATCCCGTGAATGACACTGCAACGCACAAAAAGGGGGCGTACTCGTGTACACGCGCACGCGCTCCTCGCTAACTTAATGCTATTAGCTCGATTATAACGCTGATTAAATTTCACTTTTCGAGAGAATTTGGCGCATAGGACAAAGGATTTTTTTTCGACAGAAAACTTAGCTCGTCAATTCAATACAGCTGATTCATCTCGCGCGTTCGTTTGACTCTGCTTTTTCTTCACTAATTCATTTCGTTATGGAAATCCATTACAGGTAGGTACATTGAGATAATTCGTATTTCAAATATATGCTGTCATCTATTTACGCACATTTCGCGCAAGATTCGTTTGCTTTTTCACAACTCTCGGTCGAAATAAATGTCAATAAAGCTGATGTCGCGATCGAATTATTTGAGCGTGCAGTGCACCAAAACAGAAGATAGGTGTAACTAATTTTCGCGAACACTTTCAAGTTTCGACATCTACAAAATTTACAAAAGTTTGGTCTTCAGTTAAGATATTTTTGTTCTCCATACGTATACGTTTAGTCAGTCCGTCAACGAACTTATAGGTGAACGTCCCCAATAAAAAAGAAACGCGTCATCCAATCAAGCTGCTTCTTCCCAATCATACATTGATGCTTTCTCGACAGATCCGAAGACCTTATGAAGACCCTCGACGAGGCACGTCGATTTATTTGAACGGTTGTTTTTTTTCGCTTATCGCGCCAAAGAATTGGAAACGAGTCATGCTTTCCAACTATGGAATTGTTCGATCGTTGATTGTGCCGATAAGCCACGTAACGGAAATTGTTTTTGTACGTACGAACGTTCCCAGTCAAGCAGAAGCATGCAATCGAATGCGCGTCGAAGAAAAGGAAATCATGAATGACGTTTTACCTGGAGAAAGGCGTAAGCACGCATTGCATAAGCAGGCAAGTTCAGACAGAAGAAGACGCTCGATACGATGAGTAGCATCTTGGTGACTTTGGATTGATGAATCGGTTGAGGCGAGTCTCTCGTGGATCCGCAGGCTTTGAGCGACGTCCTCACGCTGTCGACTCTCCACACAGTTTTAACAATGAGTGAGTTTAGCACGAAAATAATACAGAACGGCAGAGCGAATGTGAGAATAGTGTCAAGATAATTGACGGCGCTGGCTACGCTATCCCAACCTTCCTCGATATGACATTGCTCGCGAGTCGTATTGTCCATTAGTCGTGGACCCGAGTACACTAACACCGGACTACACAACACTAAACCGGCGAACGTGACGCCACTTAGGAGTAGTTTTGCGCGATTTACCGTGCAGATCCATTGGCGATGCAGTGGGTAGCAGACCGCTACAAAACGCTCTAATGTGAATGCTACGACGAACCTGCAATAAAAATACGACGGGCGAGTTAGTGAGGAAGTAGTGCGAGTCGGCTCGTGGTCAGCCGCCAGCGATCTTTTCGTTCGGCTGAGCGCTGCATTGTTCAATCAAATGGGAAGCAAACTCTTTTCACCGGCATGTGTCTTTTGATCTTTGACCTTTGCGTGCAAATAGGTGCTTTCAATTTCAATTAACGAGCTCATTGAACTGATCGATACCGCGCATAGTTCGTTTGATAAGAACGCGGAATGTGAAATGGAAAATGCGTCGAATTAATTAGAATCTCGATGCCGGCAATTTAATTTTTCTATCGCCGTGCGTAAACTATCTGCTTCTCGTACTGTTCTCTAGTTTATGAACAATGTGACGAAATAATCAAGTGTCATTAAATTTCAGCGTACAGCAGAGTTATGTTTACTTTCAGCCGAAGCTGCAATACGACACTTTAGATAGCCACGTGTTAACGATGATGGCTCGACTACCCATTCGATATTATGATTGAGACTGTAGTGGCGGGATGGTGTAGGAGCTGGGGGAGCGGGGTTACCATAAATAAAATCAACTATCAATTAGTAATATAAAGGTCTTGAATTAATTATAGTGTGGGTGTGTATTCTGTTTGTTGGTCAACCGTCATAATTTAACATTTTTGTATTATTGATCTATAATTTACGTTACTTTTGTCTGAGGATATACTCCTCCTTCCCTCAAGCCCCCAGCACTCTTCCATATTCTCAATCGCCATCTCATTTTACGCAATTTTAAGAGGAAATATGGTACACGATACTCGTGTGCACGTAGGTGACTCCCGGACTCGTTTAGCTTGCGCCGAAATTATCTGCCTTGCACATGCGTAGTGTAATGTATAATTTCTTTTGAGTTTCGAATTTAATTAAAAATATCTTTAGCATGCGAAATTTGTTTCTATTTTTCAAGAGAGCATAAACCATAATCTCGGGTTCGTTAAAGTATAGAGACTTTTATTTTGAAGATAGAAAGGATGGGCTCCTGCAGCGCGCATATAGCAAACAAAGTACGTTTGCTCTATACTCGTGATTGATTATGAACTTATTAATAACCTAGTGATCAAATTGCCAAAAGTCTTTTCGCGCTGCCGCGTGAATTTAAAAATATTCCAGCTGCATAAGAAGCGAAATCACATTGCCACGCTATCGTAAGATCAGTAGCTGCCATAAAAAACAGCGATATTAGCATATTGACGCGGCGACAGCGTCGGCTGGCTCTGGAGAAAATAACAGTCTCTGGACTATCCCGCTTTTGATCAATAATTACAAGAAAACTCCTCTCGGGCGTAGGGACACGCCTTGTCTATTTGTACTTTTTTCAAAGCAATGACGCATACGCGTTCGCTTTTTTTCTTTCTTTTTTTTATACAAGATAACGCGCAGTGTTCCGCGGCGCCTTAATTGACCGGCTGCAGTCAGGAAAGAGTAACCAATTATTTTTATGGCTCAATTATTTTCCTCGCTCGAGTGGTGGAATATTCAGTCGAAGGAACACGGCGGATGTTGTATTGTCTCATTCGTCTTTCGTTGCATTCGCAAGCTTGGAAAAGAGTGCATTGTTTGTCATAGTTTGCTAGGAAAAAGCCGCCTTTGAGTTTGAAAATGAAGATTCCCGCCGATAAACTTTTCTTTAGGAAGAAAGTGGTTTTCGAAATGAAAGTCTCTTTAGAATAAAATCGGAGAATCAGAAATGACAGGGCATGGGCAGAAGCTTGTGTGAAACACTTGCAACACTGATCCAAAGTAAACGAGTCGACTGTAGCGTGTCCATTCAACGTTAAAAGCAATAGCTTGTATAGCCACAGTTTGATTAAGATCGAATTACTGGGGAAAGAAAAATCTGTGATTCTCACCGACGACAATTAACGAGCGGTTTTGACTTGTGCTGAATAAAAAAATTGCTCATAGAGAAAATGAACGTCCGCGACAACAAAGCACCATACGTTCGCAACGACCTTCCTCGGAAGTTCATCTTTATTAACACGATGAATTGTGGATAACTGATTCTCCAAGTAGCTCGTGTTTCATTGCTGATACACGCACGCAGAGCTGCAATTGTTCTCCACTGAAATGATTAATAGTACGCTCGCGCGGCTTAATGTGGTGCACGGGCAAACGGGGCATGTAGTCCTTTCACCAAACGCATTATAAGTCGCATAATTAGTTGCCGCATTACTTATCAATGATTTTATAGTGTTAGATTGAAAAATTCAAGCTTTGTGTTGTTCTAGTTTTTGTGAGTGAACTTACATTCAAGGGAATATAATATCAAAGTTTAGTTTCAACGTCACTGTGAATGCAAATGTAAATCCATGTGGCTCTAGTGCTCATGCACATTTAGTAGAGTTCACAGTAAAATAGTAAATATAGTATTTCAAGATGATTTCACCTTCATTATGATTCTTTTATTTCGCACAATCGCGCAGGCCGCCCTCGTATGTTGTACGCGCGAATGCAAGAAAAAGCATCGTGAGCTTGCTATACACTCCCCGTTCCAATCGCAAGAATAAAAAACTCATTATCATCCTTTTATCTTTTTCGCATTCAAGCGCGCGTTTCAAATGCTCGCGAGAGATAAATGTGAAAAAAAGCTTTTTGCTTTTGTGAAAAAGTTGAACACGTTGCGGGATTACCCGCGCGGTTTCGGAATCGCCCTTGCCACAAATATAAGATTTATGCATACACGCTGTTTTGTCTCTCTTACTACGTCGGTTTCACCACTAGCTTTACATAGTGTTATTTGTTTATTTTTTTGCGTATTTTTTACATAGCTATTGTTCTAATAGTAATCAACTTTTGATTTTTTTGATTACATTGTTATTAAACAATATATATATTTGCTACTAGACCATTTTATTTCAAAGCAAACTTCAATAGCAATGCTTTTATTAAAAACACGCAAAACTAAATATTTCATTTTTTACACGTGTTCTTTTTTTTTATTATTTTGTTGATAAATCAGATAATATTACTGAATAATATTTAAAAAATTCATTTATCGTCATCCGGTAAAAGCCATAATTACCGAACATGCAAAAATATAATTAAAAAACAAGGACGATAATAATTATCGTAAATACATTGGTTGTTATCTAAATTTTTTTTAGATATTTCACAATATTAATCTGAAATTGATGAGCTCTCGGATGTTTTGATAAAAGACAGCCATTAGTTTCGATCACGTTGTAGGTTGTCGTGAGATTAATAGCGCAACCGTCGATGCTATATATTAACTTTAGGCGGCTAACGTGTTTCGCTCGCTGATAACTTTTTTAGACCGCAAGGTACGTGGACATAATAGGGCAGCATCGTTAGGAAGTTTTTACAATCCAATCGAGATGTATCGTATTTCTTTTCTTTATGGATGCGGGTGTACAATATCGATCAATCAAAGTTCCACAAAGCTGCTCTTATCGTTTAATGCTTTATAAAAAAAAAAAGAGCAAGCACAAAACTAAAATCTCAATTCACGCACCAAGCACTAAGAAAGCTGCAGACATTGGTCAGGTAGACGAAAAACTGGCAGAATCCCTGTTTATTCATAATCTGCACATTCGTCCAAGATAGTCCAAGCCAAGCGACGAAAATTGATGCCAGAAAGCCAGTGTCGCTGACAGCCAGTGCGGCCAGATAAAAGCTCGACGACGTTCGGCGCATTTTGCTGGCGAACACCACGTACACCGATAAACAATTGCCAAGCGAGCCAAGTACCACTAATACCGGCAGGTAGTAGATTTCTAGAAAGGTGATCACCTGCCAGGCGATCGAGTAATGCAACTCGCTCATTTTTTCCGTGTATTCGTTTCTTTTCTTCTGCGACAAAATTGCAATCGTTTCTTCTATCTTTTGTTGCGTCGCCGCTCATGCAGCCGCGGTACTTTGAACTTCATTTTATACTAAGATCCGCTCAATTAATTTCAAGCTTTGTCCATCAAATCAAATCACTCGCTTCGATGCATAGTTCGAGCTCCAGTATTCAGTCATAATCCGCGCTTGTCGTACATCGAAAGCGAGGCTATCGTTATCGCAAACAATTAATCTGTCGGTGCGTTCCAATCTAACCCACCAAGAAACAAAAAGCGTTTTAATGCAGCCGATAAATTTCCGACGCACTGAAAAGAAAAACAAACAAGCTTTTCTTTAGATGAGCACCAGCAACACACCAACACGTCCGTTCGCGCAGGAGGCGCTAAGCGCTTTGCCGGCGAGCTTCGACGCTGGCGCCTCGATATGCTGCATTCATCGCTCGCTCTCTCGCCCCCGCCAACACGCTCCCTCCTCTTTTTTACGTGCCAAGCTTAAAGTCTCATAGAGCTTGCGGTTTGGCATTCCGCCTCGTTTTCTTCCGGCCTGAGTTTTTTTTATAAGCAGAGTTATACGGGGCGGCGGGCGGGTGTTGCGTTTGTTTGATGTATCAGGTTTTTCGTCGCCGAGAAAATAGATATTACAAAATTTGTCATAAAAATACTGCAATTCATAGTCATAGTAGGATATACTTTGACTATAATAAAACTGCTATCTAACCTAGTAAAATATGAATGTTGCAAGTTTTATTATCTAACGCAGTAAATTTTGCTAGAATCCATAGTAATCACCACTGTAAACAGAATGCAAAAGATTAGCTCGATAAATTTTACTATGTACATAGCAATTTTTACTGCTTCGGGAACTTTTGGGAACCACCATCGTGCAAATAACGGACGTTTATATAAACCGCGTAGTCCAGGCAACAGAGAAATTTTCAGACAAAAATTCCGGGGGTTTTCTCAACGGAAATCGCTTCAGTACAATGTAAATAGGAACTCTTGATAAAATACAACTCCTAATTTATTATCAGATTTTTTTTATGAGCGCTCAAAGTTGACGAAATATGGTTTTTTCAATCTGCAAGCCACGGTATGCATTTTAGCTGAAAAAGTTTCGCATAAAAGTTGTAGGCAATAGCAAAAGCTACAATTTGAGCTGTCGTGCAATTTTTTTCGTTTGTTAGTTATTGAAAAAAGCCCCAAAAACCCTTAAAAATGGCCATTTTTACTATATCGAATATTTATTGCAAAAAGAACTTTTTTTAATGTTTATGACTCTTAAAAGAAAGCTCTTGTGATTGTAAAAAAATGAATCGTCGTACGACTATTTATTTTTATTAGTTACTGATATATTCTAATTAGTTAATTAAGAGACGTCCAAACTACGGGTCTGTAAATTTTTTTTGGCCGAAGATATCGAGTTGTAAAACAACTCAATCTCTTTGTCAAAACGTCAATTTTAATAAATGATTGGGAACGAATCAAAAAATTAATTTGCAACCCCTAAATTTTGACTTTAAAAAAGAGCGCCTTTTTTCTTTTATAAACAATTAGAATTGCGGCTTCCCTATGCATTATAGAGATTTCTTTTTTAGAAATTCTGAGATCAAGGTGCATATTTTGAAAAAAAAAAATTGTTTTTCGACCAATAGGAGCCGAGATAATTTTTTTTTTTTGTTTAAATCGCCATTGTTGTAATAATGAAAATTAACAAATCGGTCCAAGGGTATTCGATCGTTATTAAGTTATATTTTCTCATTACGATACAAGGCTTTACATATTTTGGCTTTTTAACAATTAAAATGACGTTTCATTTCCAGCATGAGAAAAGCCAAAGGCCGGAGGCGGTGGTGGGGGGCTTCCCTCGCGCGCTTGGGAATACTGAAAGTCCGCGTTCAAATCGACGCGCTTCGCAAAAATCAGGCTTATCTCGCGAACTATTGCATCAAATTCGATCATTTTTTTTTTAATTTGGGGTAGCTTCAAAATTTATTGAGATTGGTGTAGTTATAATTACTATATTTAGTGCCAATCGTTTATTATTAACTTAATTGAATTCATACATATCAGTGTATGTATAAATTCCAATTAATTATTACTTGCTATCCGTAAATATGGATAAGGATAAATAATAATCAATATATTTTCAATTATTAATAACAATATTTTAATTTATATGCATACGTAGGCTATAGTTTACATGATTTCTTATTTTCTAATTGTACCTAGTTCTTTTCGGCGCAGACTCATTTATTTCGTTTTCATTGCATTCTTCATTTAATATTACTTCTACAAGACTACTTAAATTATACTCTTCGTTATCAATATTATCATATTCATGTATTTCTTCTATGTTCGTACAATTATCCCCGTAGCAAAATCCACACAAGCGACAACATTTGAGGCCATGTTTGCAGCAGCTGCACGCAGCTTTACAGCCTGTTTGGCATTTACAAGATATTTTTTCTGATACTTCGGGAGGTATCATTGGCTCTGAAGAATGAGTGGGTTCCAAAGTATTTTCGACTTTATGCCACCCATACTTCAAACGATTCAAATCATTACCAAGCCACGATTGTATTTGCAAATAAGCACACACACACACACACACACACACATATATATATATATATATATATTCCAAAAAGGCTGTGCAGCAAACATGGCCTCAAATGTTCTCGCTTGTGTGTATTTTGCTGTACGAACGTAAAAGATATTGACAACGAAGAGTATAATTTAAGTAGTCTTGTAGAAGTAATGTTAAATGAAGAATGCAATGAAAACGAAATAAATGAGTCTGCGCCGAAAAGAACTAGGTACGATTAGAAAATAAGTAATCATGTAAACTATAGCCTACGTATGCATATAAATTAAAATATTGTTATTAATAATTGAAAATATATTGATTATTATTTATCCTTATCCATATTTACGGATAGCAAGTAATAATTAATTGGAATTTATACATACACTGATATGTATGAATTCAATTAAGTTAATAATAAACGATTGGCACTAAATATAGTAATTACAACTACATCAATCTCAATAAATTTTGAAGCTACCTCAAATTAAAAAAAAAATGATCGAATTTGATGCAATAGTTCGCGAGATAAGCCTGATTTTTGCGAAGCGCGTCGATTTGAACGCGGATTTTCAGTATTTCCAAGCGCGCGAGGGAGGCCCCCCACCACCGCCTCCGGCCTTTGGCTTTTCTCGTGCTGGAAATGAAACGTCATTTTAATTGTTAAAAAGCCAAAATATGTAAAGCCTTGTATCGTAATGAGAAAATATAACTTAATAACGATCGAATGCCCTTGGACCGATTTGTTAATTTTCATTATTACAACAATGGCGATTTAAACAAAAAAAAATTATCTCGGCTCCTATTGGTCGAAAAACAATTTTTTTTTTTCAAAATATGCACCTTGATCTCAGAATTTCTAAAAAAGAAATCTCTATAATGCATAGGGAAGCCGCAATTCTAATTGTTTATAAAAGAAAAAAGGCGCTCTTTTTTAAAGTCAAAATTTAGGGGTTGCAAATTAATTTTTTGATTCGTTCCCAATCATTTATTAAAATTGACGTTTTGACAAAGAGATTGAGTTGTTTTATAACTCGATATCTTCGGCTAAAAAAAATTTACAGTCCCGTACTTTGGGCGTCTCTTAATTAACTAATTAGAATATATCAGTAACTAATAAAAATAAATAGTCGTGCGACGATTCATTTTTTTTAGAATCACAAGACCTTTCTTTTAAGAGTCATAAACATTAAAAAAAGTTCTTTTTGCAATAAATATTCGATATAGTAAAAATGGCCATTTTTAAGGGTTTTTGGGGCTTTTTTCAATAACTAACAAACGAAAAAAATTGCACGACAGCTCAAATTGTAGCTTTTGCTATTGCCTACAACTTTTATACGAAACTTTTTCAGCTAAAATGCATACCGTGGCTTACAGATTGAAAAAACCATATTTCGTCAACTTTGAGCGCTCATAAAAAAAATCTGATAATAAATTAGGAGTTGCATTTTATCAAGAGTTCCTATTTACATTGTACTGAAGCGATTTCCGTTGAGAAAACCCATCCCGGAATTTTTGTCTGAAACAGGCCTTTTTTGTCTCTGTTGCCTGGACTAGCGTTATTCTTACGTATATTACGTTAGCATTTCATTTAAGAGATCAATTTAATTGAAGCATAATATTATGTTCAGACGTTAGAATATTCGTTAATGGATGTTGGTATTAAATTGCAATTGCATTACCACAGTGGTAGATTGAATTAGAGATGCGAATTGTTCGAGCGATTCGTAAACGCTAATGTATCCTCTGTAATAGTTGTATATTATCCTCTGTAATAGCTTAAATATTTCTTAAAAATTCTGAAGAAAAAGTTTATGAATTATACCTATAATAATATTCATTATTTTGACTAAATCAATGTTTGCCTAACATATTGGTTTTTTTTTTCATTGGAACGTATCGATGTATTGAGTCCAACACTTTCTTGTATTTGTCAACAAACAATGGAAAATACAAAAAATATTCTTCCCAGCCTTTGTAAAATGTATTCTGACATGCTTTAATAATGGCTGTCTATGGTATTCAATGATTTTTTACTGAGTTTAATTATTTATAAAAAGATTATCGATGGATTACAAAATCACACAAAAGCATACAATTCTGAACTTTTGACATAAAAGATTTCGTAAAGCAACCTAGCGTTTAGCTGTAATGCTATTCTTAGATTCCAACTGTGAAAAATTGGATCATCTTAATATTTGCCAAATAATAATAAAAAAAAAGCAGATTTCTATTTAAAGAAGTAAAACACGATCCGAACTACTGAAATGCGTATTGTAAATTTTGTTATCTCTTAAAAAAAAATCATAGATTAATATGTGTGAAAACAAGAAAAGAGAACTTTAGATATATTCAGTATTCAGTTGTTGTTAAAGTGGAAATTAAAAAGGGAAATCTGTTTTATGTTTTGTGATTTGAAAGCATTATAGATAAAACGAGTTTTGAAAACAGCGTTTACTCTAAATGCTTGTGCATATAATCTCACATGAGAGAGATCCGTCTCTCTCTTTCTCTCGCTCGTCGTTTCGGTTTACGCATAGTTTTGAGTGTCGGCTACGTATAAAGTTGAGGAAGTCGCTATTAACTCCGACTACTTGAACGGCTACTCGAATTAATTTGGCTCAATTTCAGAAGCGGATGGGAATGCCAACTAGATGCGAACGAGTTCACTTGGAGAAATTAACGCTTTATAACTTGATTTACGTTTATGATACGAGATAAAGACAATGTGCGATACGGTTTGTAACGTGATATAATACATTCGATCGATTCAATTCCAATTCTCGGTGCAAGCGCACGTTTGTTGGGGTTCCATAAATGCATAACGCTATTTGAGTTTCAATACTGCAAGTTAGTATTACTGTTTACAAGTAAAATTTTAAGATACTTCTAAAACTTTTTATAGAACGTTTGGACATTAAGAGACAATATAAAAAGTTAACATCACGGCCAAAAAAATTTCTTTATCTTAAAATGAAATTCAATGCAAACAAGAAATAACAAATAATATAATAAGGCCTAAAATTACTCTTGCTGTAAGAAATATATTGTGCCACTCACACCTGTGCACAATTTTTCAAATGTGAACCATATATTCCGTTTTCTTTTTGTCAGTACAATTATTAAACACAAAGGCAAAATTTATTTTTTTTATCTCTCGAGTTTGAACTGCTTCCATTAGTGGCGTCGAGTGTTCACATCTGCTACTGTTTCGCGTGCGCAGAGGGGGCAAAAATCTGCGTAGGCGATAAATTTTCAAAGCTGTTGAAAAAAGATTACTTGCGAATAATCTGGAATGCAGCAATTGCTTGTTATTTGTTTTTTATCTCAATTTTGTTTTAAAAATGTTGAGATGTATATCATAAAAAATGTTTCAAAGTACGAAACTTTACAACCTAACAACTTAAGAACTTAGGAAAGTATTTCAATATTTTTTATGAGATTCAATCGGTTACATATTCTACAAGATGTTACTTTGAAGTAGTATTTAACTTTATTTGTATTATAGAAACGTGATATGTATCATTCAATCTAATAATTTATGTTACATCAAGTTAATTTAGAAAACTAACACAATTTCAATTTTAACACCATTCTTCTATTTCCTATTTCAAATCAAATTACGTAACCTTAGTGTCTATTAAAATTATGAACAGTCACATATAATTCCTAAAACAGATCACGTCTGATTTATCATTATTCTATTTATCTTTATTTCGCATAAAACGTCTTTCGTGAAAATATAGAATAAACAAAACTTATTATCTGAAGAAATCTATCACTGTAATAAATTACCATCGATGAATTACGATCATTCATATTTTAATATTATAATACAAAAAAATTTAAAAACGCTTCTGAAAGTAGTTATAAGCTTGAAATTAAAATTATACGGTTTGCAATTACATTGGTCTTTGGAAAATTTATTGGAAATGTGAAGTGATGTAAATTCTAAATTATTACGTATAATATATTTTAAATTATTACGTATAATATAATGATACTTATTTTGAAGTGCTAATTTTAATTCGATCGCGTCAATCATCGATGAGCGAAAAAGAGAATTTGATGGATTAATATTGTTATCGATACATATGAAATAAAATAAAAAATTCGTCAATTATATTTATTTAGTTGAAAAATCAACTACATTAATCGAGAAACAGAAAACGTCTGAAGTAATACTTAAGGAGCGCAGACTCATCATAGGGATTAAACATCGCGAGCGTTACTCGGCTATCCGTCGTTGAAAAGAAATAACAATCATGGTCTTTTCACGCGGTATCTATTTATCATTTAATCATCGATCAATAAATTAGAAAATTCAGTACCAATAATCACCACCTCACTCGATTATTGTACATGTTTTACCCACATCAAAAACCTCCTCGTTCATGCTTGGCGACACTCGCGAATAAATTTTATTAATATTTGATCCTTAATTTCTTTAAGTACAATTTCAACTTGAAGTTTATAAAATTATTAACAAAATGACAATGAACCGCAACTTACAATTATTACAATAAACAATAAATTGGTTCGGTAACAGATATATTCATCTAAAATGTGATGACATATTTTGAAGATTTTTGTTTATCAATTCCAAGCCTACATATTTTGAAAAATTATCCACACAAAGTAAAGGTATCATATCTTGTTGATTTGACATATGACAGGTCAATGTTAGTTCACTCTTGTAGGCTTATAGACAGAAATCAATAAAATACATTTTCATCTAGTGGAAGCTCGCACACTGAGTGAAATGGCCTTTTAAAATTTACTAAAAGTCTAGGAAAATTTACTGTAAAATATTACAAAGTAGGGACATACTTCGGTTATGATAAAAGTTATTATGGATATAAGTGTATTGATACCAGCAGGAAGTATGTAAGGTCATGCAAGCAAAATAAAACTTCAGTATTAAACTTCGGGGAAATCAAATAATCAGTTAGTAACTGACTAAATGTATAACATGTACGTATAGCTAAGATGGAGCAAAAGAATTTTAATAATATAGGAGTTTAGACAATTTTTTCATCTACTTCTGAATCGTAGTAAAATTTACTATAACAACATAGTAAAATTTGATAAAGTTTACATTATAAATTGTTATTTGGATGACTCAAAATGAATTCAAGAGATTTCCTTTCTTCATAACAATTACCTTAATTTATCTACAATTCACGCTACCAGTTGAATAAAATTTTACTTTCGTTAAAAGAAAAAATTGCCTTTTGTCGATAGAACAAATCATTCGTTAAAAAATTAAATAACATAAATGCCAGAGTGTACGTTCGTCATTGATAAAAAGAAAGTGAACTATCGAACGCCAAAAGTATATTATAAGAATGACAGGGGTAATAAAATAAAAGACGCACATATACGCGAATCAATCAAATTCATTAAGGAGCAAAACAAACATGTCTTCATTAGTCCGGTTCGATTAATTGATATCCGACTGTGTGTTATAGTTATCTTGTTAAAGCGACTTCCGAATTTCGCTTACCTCGTATTCTGTCTCTTAAGCGAGTATTTAGGTCGACGTCGTTTAGAACAGAGCTACGCAGTAAGAACTGAATTTGTCTGTAGCTTTTACAGCAAATCGATGATTCTTCAGTTTGGTGGTAATTGTATTTGGACTTTATACTGGTGTGTTTTTGTAGTATCTTTTTTCTTGGAAATGTTCGATATGAATTTTTTTGACATTCTAACAATGAAATTATGCAATGGAGTTATGCAAACAAATAAACAACTAAGTTACGCAGTATCATTAAATTATTACGTATAATATAATGAATCGTACTTTTGCAAATAACTTTGAATACTGAAGAACTTCATTTGATTAACTTCACTAATCAAACATTCCAAAGTAAATAAAAGTCATCTTTTAAATCAAAGTAAAAATTCAAATTTCAAACAAAACTCATATCAAAGAATCTTGAATACATTAAAAATCTCATAAAATCTCCTCTAGATAATCCAAGCCATTACTCGAAAGGCGGAACGTGTACTTGCTTCGAATAGAATAGATAAAATCTGAACATTCCATCACGAGCTTTCAAGAGAAGACTCGACAATCTTCCGGTGTCTGTGCTGTCGGAACCCAAGGAAAACTTGATTACAAAAGTTCATTGAGTCAAGAGAGAGACTTAGAACTCGCAAGAGCCCAGCTGAAAGTGTAAAATCGATAAGATGAAACGAGCCCCACTTGTACGCGTCACGATCCTATAGGTAGTACATAGCGGGTTGTTAAAATATTGCCTCTCAAAACATCGACGATGTACGAAAATAGCATATGGCTTTTTACTACTTCTGTTTTCATTGTGCGATCGCCGGGCTTAACTTGCTTACGATGGAATGTTATTATTCAATCGTGATAAAATTAACAAAAATTTAGGTCGTTAGTAATTCAACAAAGTATGAAAATCAATAGCTGTGTTAATTGCGATTATTTCTGTAATCACTATTTCAATAGAAAATTGAAACGAAAGTGAATGTGGCTTTATAGTCGCGAAAAAAGGAGGGGGGGGGGGGTAGAAAGAGAGAGAGAAAAGTTTCATGGATAACCCGTTAATCAATGTTAGATACTTAGTGACGGCGTCGACAACGGAAGAGCGAAACGACTGTCGTCGCTTTTTTCACGATGAAAAGACAAAGTATCGTCTCAGCAGTGGATTAACAGTTTACGGGATTTAAAGACTAAAGCAAAATGAAGATTCACCTGAAAGCGTGAAAACACGCAAATAGTATTCGAAATAAATGATTACTTCTGGGCATTTAACCAAAAAGTTAGAAAAATGTTGTAATGCTTTGTTTGAGATTTTCGATTTGTGAAGCCTGGGGGAATATCCTCGATTAATCTTTCTTTGCTATTTCATGTATTATCGATTAAATTATATTTGCCGAGTGAACTTATTAATGAAATTTCTTATATTTTTTTTAGAGATATATCGATCCTTTCTTTTTTTCGCAGTTCATGATGATTCGACGACAACGGCAAGTGTGGCTGTGGTATCAGCAACAACATCGACGACAATCACAAGCGTGATAGTAACAGCTGCAGGTGGACACGCGACAACACAGCAGCAACAGCAACAGCAGCAACAACATCAACAACAGCAACAGTCAATCAGAGCTGGCACACTCGATGTCCTTTTAACGACCACATACTGTCGCAACCAGAAATACTTGTCGAGGCAACTGGCACAGCTACATCCTGAACTTACAATGCCGATGTTCAGTGGTGAGTGGCGTTCTAATATTTTTATTTCTATTTGTATGTTTGATGTTGCTTTTAGTTTTCTATTATGTAATGCATAGAAACTGGCATTAAAACTTTCATCCGACCATGAAATGTAAAGCGGCGCTTGCGCATTGCAGATCAGTGCAACAATGCATTAATCTTCGTGATGTACTGCAGCTATATTCCAATTTCAATATTTTTCTTTTGTACATCAATCGTGTGTTACACAAATTTATATGTACATTTCAATTTGATCTCGCGTAATCATTGGAAACCTGCTATTAATTACAGCAGAAAGTTTTTTGTGAAAGACCAGTTGATTAAAATAAGCGATGAATTTCAATAATTTTACGTAGCTGGATATTTCATTTGGTTTCAATCAATATAAACGTTTATCTAGCATTATGTTAATCTGCCAAATGTATCGATATCAAAAGCGCGTTTTTGTTGAATATATTACATTCTGATCTACTACGCCTGTAAATCACTGAAACGTTTAAATGCGCGAATATACATATTATAATTTAGTTGTCAACAAGATTGTTTCTCCGTTCCGCCCACTCGTACACATGAATGTCCCATTTTCCAAGAAGGAGAAGAACAGAAAAGCGCTTGGCTCGAGCTCGCAATTGACCGTAGAGCAAGGTTCAACCATCTCGGGGGTATATAAAAACAAACCGAGGGTTAGTCGATCAATTTCACGTTACGCTCGTAGCGTTGTATCAACATGGAATGTCGTATTATTCCACTCTTGACTAGCACGCGCTCGGGAGATTTATGACTGCACTTTTACATAGTTTTTTGTGTGCCATTTGATATTCGTCGAATAAATACTCGATGCATATTTTCCATTATGACGTTTGGATAACGCGTGCAATTTGTCTGCGGAAAACTTCAAGCTTTGCAATAATTTCTTCTGAAATAGCTACAAACTTGGCGTACGTAAGAAGTCATTCACGCAATCGTTTTGCTTAATTGTACAATTGTGCGGAACTTGGGCGTAATCTCGTCTTGTAACTCACCAATTGTTCCTGCTGTATTGAACAGCGGGGTTACGTTGTCGCCGGGTAAACATTGTCCTGTACTTACCGTAGATGTATTCCGGGAAGAATAGGACATTTTCTGGAATATCAAGGCTTTCAAATACACGTGCGTGTAGTAACTATTATTTCCTTCAACTCCGAAAATCGTAATGACATATATACCTTGTTCATGATTTTACAATTCCGAAAAAGCACGTTTTCAGAATATTTTGCAACAACTTGTTTACCCAACCTCGCTAATTTTTATACTTTTATGAATCACCCGGTAAAATAATATTTGTGAAATCCACTTTTAATTCCTTTACAAAACAAACTTGCCATTGATATTGACATTTAATTTTTCCAAAGAATATTTCGTCGTTAAACAATTCATTATTGACAATTTTTTTTATACCATTCGATTTTCAAAGGAAAATCGAGTCTTCGTCAAATCGAGTCAATCGAAAATCGAGCGAAAAGTTATCTTCTTTGGAATTCGCGTACGTAAGATACGAGCACATATAAACAATTCAATGAAAGTGCGAATAGTTCTACTTTCCCGCGAGAGGGAGTCGTGTCCCCCGGTGGCCACGTAAACGATTTCCTCGTAAAGGATGTTGGCGGGGGATTTTTCAAGTCCTTGTAAGCGTGGCCCCATTAAAATACCTTTTAATCGCTTCTCGGACTATCAGACCCCTCGTGCAAACAGGGAATTCTTAATTCGGTGCTCAAACTCACTTGAGAATCGACGATGGAGGCTGCGAGATAAGAAGTCAAGAAGTTAAATGGCTACTTGGGAGGATTTATGGAGGTTTCTATGATGATTACCTTGGAATCGAGCTTTCTTAATAATTCAAAATTGTTCAGAATAACACTTTTATTTTGAAATCCAAAAAACATTTGATCAAGTAACTCGTTCTTTTTTTAAACAATAAAGTTAACGATTTTTTTATGTGATGGATTGATTTCGAAACAAACACATAGTTTAGCGTCACTTGCATTACTTCATAATTATTTTCGATACTCCGTGTGCAAAGTGCGTCTTTCCCGCACGCTCGGCAGAAAACGTGCGTTGAAAGATCGCTTCGCTCGGGCGTAAACGCCACACGTGGCAAGAATCTACTTTCCCGCACTTGTATCGTAATGTACTAATTACATAACTGATATCTATCTACAAGAATTTTGATACCTTTCCGCTTGTCAATTTGCTTGTCGATAGCTGTAAACTCATTTCAACGATAGTTTTTTTATTCGTTGCCCCTTGCTTGAAATTAAATTAATATCAGATTATTTAGCAAAGGTTCGTTAAATGAGCATTCGGTGCTTGACTTCAACTTACTTGTTTGCCTTTTACTAAAAATCAATATCACTTCTAAAAATTTATCTCTGTCCTTGTTTTCAGTGACATAATCACAATAGAATAAGAAAACAGTTCTTAAAAATATATACAAATGATCGTTAAACATGTTTTACTATTCCATTAAATACTATAAGATTATTTGTTTTCAAATTGGTATCCTTGGGATTATATAAAAAATTATGGGCTTAAAGAAAAGAAAACGATTTAATTTCACATTTACAATTATTAGATGTTCACAACTTCGCTTTTTTAATTACTTCAAGATAAATAATGAATGGTTTCAACGAATGAAACTTCGACAAAACAACAGTTCGAAATCAAAGAAAAACAAAATAAGAAAAGAAGAAAGCAATCGCTAACGTATCACCAGCTAATCCCGCTAAATTGTTGGCGTATCCCGCCAAACGACAATTAACGACTTGGCCAAAGATTCTCGGCAGTAGGCAGCCGATAATCGAGACGCACTCCTATTTTCCATTGAAAACATCAGTCTTCATAAAGGTTTTTTTCTTTCGCTGATATCCGTTTCATCCCTTTTCATTCTTTCTCATTCCGCACGACTGCTGACTGAAGTTTGTTTGTGCAACGATTCACAAATGAAAGCCAAATATGGCTTGGGCTACGGCTTTGGCCTTTGTACTCTTTATATTTATAATCCAAATACTCTTTACGATCAAGCATTTCTTGGTTATGATTTTAAAAGGAGGAGAAAAAAAATTAAAGTTATAACAATTTTTTTTTTAATTTACGTTTTATTCTATTGTATGTTTATATAATCCTGCAATAACGGTATAACACTACTAAAATTTATCTAATTTTTACAATAAATTACATGAGTTATTATGTATTGTCGAAAAGGTTATTTTTTTTATCAGCATACAAGTTCCAATACTTATTTCTTCAAACTAATGGTATAACGAGAGGTACTGCTATTTCGCAAAAAAATAAGATGTTTCAACATGTTATTTCAAAGACAACAATTCCAAAATGGCATTTTTTGTAAATACAGTAATTTTTGATTTAAATACCGAGGAAATCCAACCTTACGTCAGAATATCTTTGCTTAAAATGATGTAATTTTTGTATTTGATTATTCTTATGCTCATATTTTAGGATTTTTATTGTGTGTATACTAGTATTTGCTTATTACATCCTCCAAAGTTTGATATTCCCGGTTAAAGACAAAAAATAGCTTTTCTCGGTTTATAAGGTTTCTGGATTGCACAAAACTGGCCAGTTTTCACAAACAGTAGTACGTAATATTTTTCCTGAATCCACTAAAAGAAGATGTTTAAGTGAATTGAGAGCCACTCGAGCCTTGACGCCATTTGCCTCTTTATTGGTTGCGATTGCCTGTGTCAATTTGATTGGTGAAAAAGGAATCGTCTTGTCGTATCCACCAAGGCGCATATAAGAGCCGCTGCCTGCAAATTCTTCTAATAAAGTTCCCCCCCAAGCATATTTAGATAAACCTTGCTGCTGAAACGTTTCGTAATGATAATCTGCTATTGCTCTGTACGATACAACTTTACATTCTGATCTCAATTTTGCATCCTTATAAGCCAAAGATACCGGTATATTAATCCGAAGCTTCTTTATGTCATTGGCATGTCCTTCGGCTTTGGCTGTGTATTCAAGGTGAACATTTGCTGTTATTCCAAATAGTCCATGATTATTTACTACATCCCTTGCGAGTTTTGCGTAAACTATGTTGTGATCAACCAGATAATTATAGTAATTTTTCACTATTTCAATTGCAACTTTTGCTTCATTAGCGGACAATGTCTGATGTGACTTTATTTTTTCGTAAAAAGGCTCTAGTTTTGCCACATAATCATGTATTTGTTTATCAAGTGTATTGCAATTTGATGAATAACATTCAGAGATACAGAATAGAATGGTAAATATTATAAATGTAATTTTTGTTATAGACATCTTCTCCATTTCTGAAAGACTATTCAATTTCCTATATCGCATAAATATCTGCAACTGTTAATAACACTTGTTGTCGAATAAAAGGGTACATGTACTTAACGAATAAATAGATTTACTAACCTCAAAAGATTCCTTTCAACTTCGCTCTTTTTTTGCTCTACTCTCTTGTTCTGAAAAATAATTGTACGTTTTCTTATTGTATTATTACATTAGCGTTCTTATGACAACAAATTATTGTTGAAGTATTAACTAAATGAATCAATTTTCTTTGAGAATAAGTTGAATATTATCATCTTGAAACGCGGGGGGTATAAACACGCATCGATCAGAGAGATAGAGTTGGAATTCTGCGAGCAAATGTTTCGCAAAGGTAGCAATATTACTAAAATTCAAGCGCGCCCGGAAAATTTGCGGCTTGGCCAACGGAAACCGGAAAATTTCCTCGGTCCCTCTCGCACGTACACGCTCGCTCTCTTTCTCTCTCCGGTACTCATTTCTCCTCACATCTTCGCTAGCCGAGACAAATGTTGGTTCACGCGATCGGTTTCTTTATTTCATAGCCCCTCTCACAGCTTCTAAACGTATCCCATGTAAGTCTTTCTATTCGATGTCTCAAATTGGATAAGACACTTCAATTGAATGATGCGTCATTATTAAAAAGGAAACTCAAAGTTCTATTTAACGATGGGAATTATAAAAAAGGCGTGAACTACTAAAATGCAGTAAAATAAGGGATTAAATGAATTTGCAAAACGTTTCATTGATCGTGAAGAACGAAGACGACGTAGCACTTACCTTAACTTGATTGCTGTTAGTTTTTCCTAACTTCAGTTTCTTCTTTTGGATACATTGATCTCCTTGCAAATATCCTAAAGGCTAACACTTGCTTAGTGTTGACGGTATGTGAAGAGCACTTATAAGCCACAGACTGCCATAGGCACAGGCAACCGACAGATTTCAGGTGAAAAAGATTGTATCGCTTATATATAGCGTAATTTACGATAGTGTTGGATCAATATACATTAAATTAACAACGTTCAATACAAATACACTAAAAGAATTTCATGAATACAATGAATACAATTCTTATCGTTATCTCTGGCTTACCATTACGAGCAAGTTTAGCCAGTTTCTGATGCGACGGCGGGCCATATTTTTACTTTTATCTTTATTTGAAAAACACTTTTATTTTATGCTAGGAAGAACACAAAAATGAAACGAGAACCTCTTTTTTTTACAAGGAAAAAGTTGAGCGTCCGTGCTTAAAGAAAGAAAATTCCAAGTTTTAGAATCGCGCACTATAATTTTGTGTGAGTAAGTGTCAAACACTATTTTAAAGGAATATGTGCAGGCGTATCTCTTGGAGTAAGACTACTCCTACTCCATCTGTTTCTCTTGATCGCGCTATGAAACCAACAGTTACACGTACTCAGCCGGGAAACGCATGCATAATGCGATAAGGGAAGAGGGTTATACAATTGCATGCTGCACTTGTTTAGTTTCTCCTATAGAATTTTCTCATTTCTGAACATCCAAAATTTTAACACCTGATAAAAATGAATTAAAATTCATTAGAATTGGTAATATAATTAATGAGGACCAATAGATAAATATTGCGGCTTTCAAAAATAATCTATACGCTTTGCGCTCAAATTAATCGTTATATCAAAAATCAAAGAGAACCGATTAAAAAATAAAAATTTTCTAAACTTTTAATTGAATTTTACGCTCACATATCGATAAAAATAAAATCAATATTCCTTTTAATTTTATTTGTGATGTATTGTGATCGGTAGATTTTAATTTTGACTAATTAAAAATAATGTAATTAAAAAATAATTTTGTTTGTGTCAACACAAGTTAAAATTTATGTTTATCATAAACACGCATGTATGTTATAAGTGAACAAAAATACATTGTCAGTGAAGTTTTATTTTGCGTTGTCGTTAAACGGGGATGTTAATGAAGAATTCTTCAATATGTATAGATTTCTGTGCACGAATTTTTAAATTAATTAATGATTCCAAACATTGATGTTCGGTTGATATCTTGAGGAGGAATTTTGTTTTCATGCCAGTTTATTATTTTATTTTTTTTCGATATCTCTACAAAATAATGAATATAGTTCAAGTATATGTATTTCACGTATACGGTTTATAAAAACAAGTTATTAACGAAGTGAAAAATCGTCAAACGTCACGCGCAATTTCAATACGAACGTGGAAACAAAAAGAAGGCTTTCATATAATCAATCAGATAGCTACGTGCTTACAAAAAGCTCATCCTCGAATTCCGCATGAAATATTTCCTCTGCGTTTTCGGTATGCTAATAATAGCTATGTACTTGCCCATAGCTTTTTGTTCGACCTACTTCTCTCTCTCCCATACTTTCGTTAACATACACTATAGAAATATAGCATGTATTCTATTTCCTCGTTAGTGCCTTTGGCTCAATCCAATAACCTGCTATTTATTTACTGTTTTTTTTCTTATTTGTTTGATAAGTTTAAATGAATTTGTTTTTTATATGGTTGATTTGATTATATTTTAATGAACACGTTAAGCTGGATTTATTTTGTGACAGTGCGTCCTAGAAATGTATAAGTTCTTACGCTTTGTTTTTATTTGGATGCTGATAACGCGTGTAACCTTATGTTCTTGTTTATTTTCACTAACTGCTACATTGATTTAATTTGTGAAATGACTCCAGATTGTCTTGTTATTATGATCTAATATCTAATCGCATTTTTAACGAAATATTCAAATCTTTTTTTATTACAATTGATTTCATGAAACGATTATTTTATAATTGACAAAATTGTGTCACGTGTACTCATCAAAGTAAAAGTACCGTTTTACATCCTCGTTAAATGGTCAAGTTGTAATGCACGCAAAATATGTAAAACGTGCAACTTCCATTAATTCGCGTGTGAAGCCGCGTACCTCGTAATTTCGCAGTTTTATCGCATCAAAACTAGTATAAAAGGAAAACTCATCACGAAACACTGTACTCGGTCGACGAGTCCGATTAAAAGCTCATGCTCGTACGTGCACGTTGCTTGCCAACACGAGTATAATTAGAGACAACAAAATTTAAAAAAAATGCAAGTTTCATGTAAAAAAGGCGTTAGAGAACGCTCAAGTACAGAAAGAGAGAAAAATCATCGCTTGAACAAGTGGACGACGCTTGGGAAGCAGATTACAAGGAGCGAAGGTTAATTCGAGTACTTGTTCGCGACGACGTACTCACACTTTGAAACTCGCTTTAACTGCGAAGAAAATTTTAGTTCGTATGTACATGGGTATTTTTCTCTCGGGATATGTACAATGAATTCTTTTACGAGGTATAAATTAGTAATTATTTTGCAAAATTGAAACTTTCATTTTATTTCACGTTTCGTTTTTTTCCCCTCAAGAAAAGAAAAAAAAAGAGAGCATTCAATCTTATCTTAACTCGTTTCTACTACGATTCATATTTAATTTTTTGCGACGCGCAATATATAATAAAAATTGAGAAATTGTTTTCTTCCTCGTCGGTGATGCGAGGTTTCGTGACGTTGGACGCAGCTTCCTCGTCATCAGACCTAATGTTACATATTCGCGGGTATGAGTATGTGCAGCTGGCGCGCTCGACAGAGTAATAAAAGTCATTCATAGGGAAAAAATTAATTCCCTCGTATTGCGCAACCTTGATAATTTTTACGACACAAGGTGAGGCTCCACCCCCCACCCCAACTTCGTACTAAAACTGACTGAATGTAAATATTTGAATAATTGTGTACCATTACATTTTCCTAAAATTTGGCATAATATTGGACTGGAAAGGGCGTCGGTTACAACGTATTCTCACAGAAACTGGGGTTTGAGAAACGAGCACAACTTGAAATTACAAGCAGTAAAAGAGAGGAGGAGTACGAGGGAAACACTTGAATAACACAATAATTCTTCCTTCTTCAAAAGTCTTGTTTCACGATAATTGGATTATGTAAATCTTACCACGCGTACGAAGGTGAATTAGAAAAATAATTGGGGGAGGTCAGCTGGATTAAACTTTTGCAGTCAACTGAGAATCCTATGATTACTGGGGATTTTTTCAGATATAGAGATCGTTTTTATAAAAGTTAATGTAGAACCCTTGAACTTTTTTTGTACAAATACTGTACCTGTCATATATTTTGCAAGGAAAATTGAAGGATTTTCCGTATTTATGCTTCATTATATGTTAAAATAGCTTGGGGTCTAGTTATTCCTCAAATTACATTTTACATGAACCATATGAAATTAATTTTGCACAGTCCGCGAATTTCTCTTCTAATGGTGACATGAGTTTCAACCCGGAGAGAGGAAATAAGAAGTTTGTAAATGTTTAAGCTCAGTATTTCAAGCCTTGAGTAAAAGTGTATTAAACGTTAATTACCAACGGAATGTGTTCAATTGCAGAGATAACTCACAGATTCCAGACAGCGCGTCGCGAGGTGCGCCAGCTGCTGTTGCAGTACTTGCTACCATGGCTACATAACATGGAACTGGTCGACCCCAATGTTCCACCACCGTCCAATCCCCTCAGTTACTATCAGGTGAGTGGCATTCCTCTTACATTTTTTTCTTCGTTTCTCTTGTAGACCATTTTTTTTATTCATCCCACACCAAGCACATTGGCGAAAAAGTGGAATCCCGTTATTAACACGGTAAATAGAGTATTTCCATTCTTTATAGAGAGTTTTGATTGAATTCTTTATATTTATTTTCTTTTTTCCTTTTCACGTCAAACATTTTATCAAACTCAAGTTGGTCGAAACAGTACTTTTCACTTTTTCTCTACTACTGAAGTATAGCATCTTTTATTTCTACCGTCATTATAAACACTATGACTTCATGATGTCTGATGTATACATACATAGTTCATGCGTTTTTACTAACTGAGCAAGTTGTATCTCCGATTTTTTTTATGAATTTTGGAAAAATTTGAAAAAATATAGTTTACTTGGTCTTCATTAATTTGTTTTTAACATAAAATGTTTACTGATTAAACTATCGTATAAAGTAATATTTATTAATAATCAAAGTTATTTTTAATTTTTAACAAATAATGCTGACTGACTGATACATTGGTTATAGCTTTATTGAAAGCGTTATTCGTTGAAATTGTGAATATTTATTCAATAATGCTAACGATAAGAGTTTTGCTGCAATTAATTTATTGAGATTCATTGCTATATAATAATTCGTTGAGAGTTCCGAACGAATTACGTATTTGATGATTCCGAATTATTATGTTTGAGTTGTGTGTTCTGAATATTTGCACAAATGCCTCGTTACTATAAGAGCCATAAACAGGGAGGCAAAATCATATCGGTTCTTACAAATTCTGCCGCAGCCATGTTGGTGCACTTGTGCACTGTAATGGCAAACCGAGTAGCAGAAAGAAAAACAGAGGAGAATTAGAGGAAGCTGCCTTCTTGTGGTTGCAACGAGAACAGCCTGTCGCTATACGCTGGCTATAATGAACGACTAATTAACTGCGTATGCGCTGGAACTCTTCTTCGCGCCCTGCTCCAATAAAATCATTTTTAGGATGGTTTTATGTTCCAACGTTCTATGCATTAATTCAGTCTGAATTTCGTCAAAAGAATATTTTGATCAGAGTTTTGCTAGCTAAAAAATTGTAATACATGCGACATAGATCGTATTCCAAATATGCTTAGCACCTAATCCACGTAATGAAAGAACACAGCTGTGTATCTTAAACGGTGAAAAATGAGCGGTCGCGTGAATTTTTCAATTGTGCGCGACGACGTAAGCGCCTTGAGAATGTGTGACGCGTTGCAAAAACCACGCGATAGCTTCTTTTGCACTCCGTGTAGCAGAGGATAGAGCTTCGACAATACGAACGACCCATCGAAGATTCCGAGGCCTAGCTATTATTTAGGTCGCGCGCGACTGTTTTTACGCGAATCAACGGAGAGAGAAAGAATTTCCCACGTGGCATCTCCGACTGGTGAGCAGAAGATAAGAGCGCGAAGAGGTCTTTTCACCAATGCCGTTGAATCTCGACGTCTGGCATTACACAAAAAAATGCTCTGAATATGTGTATATAGTCGGCAAGTAGAATTCGAGAGATACTTTTTCTTTGCGGTTCGTTATTTACAATCGATTTTCCATTTTTTTATATTTTTTCTCGGTTGTTGGAATTACGATGTATTTTGGAGTGTCGAAATTTCAACGAAAAAGTACGGATTTAATGTGAAATACGTTTGTTTGTTAGTAAAATCTATCAAGCGCGATATCGCCTATTGAATGCGCGTCAATGTACAATAGAAGTGCGAGCTTGCAGGACGATCGAGTATCGCTTTAAGAACGTCGACGATCCGCAATGTGTCCACTCCTTTTACTTACAGTGGCCAATTCCCGGCGTAATGCGAGTTTTTTTCAGGAAGTTCCGTAAAAAATCGATCAAATTGGCTTCGATTGGAATTCTCCTTTGTGAAGCCATAAACAGTCGAGCGAGCATTTACAGGGAACGCGATCCCCTGAACAGAAACTATATGTGCCATGTAGGAGCTCTGAGTGGTAAGTGTTCTTCTCTCCGCTCGACACAGAGAAAATAGTATTTTTGCCAGAGAGAGGGTATTCCAATCGACGAAAACGATTATAGCTCAGCAGCAGTATGTGAACCAGGTCAGCTGTCGAAGGCGCGCCAAACATTATGTGATATCGGTATCTAAGAATTTATGCCTTTGATGCACTGTTTCAACAGTTGCTTAATCTTAATGTATTAGCTCCAATCCACGAAACGTTATTTTTGAGAACCTCGGAAGTTGCGAAATGTCATGCTATCTAATTACGATTCATCGCACAATACTATCTTCGCCAATTTCATAAAGTGCTAATATTTTTGGACAGTTGTGTACGGTATCGGTGATCCTGGCCGTCAACTTTATACGGTGCTGTTTGCAAAATCCGTGCGAGTACAACCAATACCATCCATAGTCTCGCGATAATCGATTGCTTCAACAATCTCATTAATCAACAATAAAATTTGAGTTGTCCACACTTAGTACGTATACGCGTCTTATTTGTATTTTCAATTCGGATAACGATACCTTGCACGAGCAAAACTAATCACTTTTTAGGCTGCTGTCATTCATTTGAAAAGCGTGTTTGAAAAGGCACAATCACTGACGTCATTTATACAGTATTTTCAGATATTCTATTTTTAACATTATTTTTCATTTATTCTAGTCATTTCTACTATTCATCCTACTTCCCCTACTTCCCAAAATAATTCCAACAAGAATTTAACTCAATTTGTGATCAAAAGAAGTAATAGATCTCTTAGGTTTTTATAATTTTTTGCTTTAAAAGACGGATCTGACACTTATTGAATTAGCACAAAGATACAGTATATGTAAAATTTGTAATTAGACAGCATTATATTTTGCGACTGTCAGAAATCCAATTATTTCAATTATTATTATAAAGATAGACATGGTATGAGTGTGAGTGGTCGATCTGTATATTGAGCGAGCTATGGCAAGTTTCAAGTAAGCGAGCATTTAGTTACCAAATAAACAGATGAGTAAGAGTTTCGAGATGCAGCGTTATTATTTATAACATTAGGATGGAGCTTTCAAAATTTATGACGTAAAATTGCTACGCGTCCCGCAACGCAGAACAACGCGAGAGAAAATGGATTGTATAACGTTTGAATGACACATCATTTTCAATCTCCGTGACAGCTGACAATTTCCATGTAATACCTGTTCGCGCTGAAAGTTGGTGCGTTGATTTCAACGACGCCTACTATTAGTTGATTCCAGGTATATTTTTAGGATCTTTATTTCCAAGTCATTAGTCACACGTGCACTATATTAAACCATTTGCCTTTCGACCAGAAAAAAACAATCTTAAAATACACACCTTGACTGGAGTGAGTTAGCGTTAGTTATTATTCCAGTAAATGTTTCATTGGCGAATTAAGGAGTCGAGCACCTCTCAGGGGGTAAGATATAGGATGATATTGCACGAGCTTGCGAAGACTGGCTTTATATGAGCTTTTTCTGTATACGCTGAAAGCATAAAATGGATAGCCATTAATCACCGCAACACGAGCGATGCATATATATATATATATATCAACAGTCGCACGCCATTTTCCGACACGGCGGTAAGCGCGTTTTTATTTGGCGTTCCCTGTGTTGATTTGCGCGCTAATGATGCTTAGTCAAACGATTTCTCCGTTCGTTTGTATTTCTTTCAGGTTGATTGCCAATTTATTTTTTACCTGCACTCTGTGCGATACAATTTTCGTTAACGCTGCTAATTATATTAATCCTTCTAATAAACGCTGTACTTTTCTATCAGTTAACGAGTCGGCATTGACATTTACTCGAGTGATTCGTGATACTTATCGTGAACGTGCTGTATTGAAGATTGGAAATATTTGTACTGATTGGCGTGCCGATTGAAATAAATCAACTTTCAATTTTGAAATTGATGTTAACATAATTTAGTAGTCCTATGAGTTGTTCTCTATTGCAAATGCTTACTATGAAAAAAAATTGAACAGCTTTAAGGAATTGTTTCTTTACAAAAGCATCTGCTCGATCTGTTCGATCATTTATTTTTCTTCGCACCGACAAACAAATTTAGGATCTCAAAAAAGTAAAAAGGCATTTAGAGACGACGCCCGGGTATCGATCTCGGCACCTCGCGCATGCTAAGCGAGCACTATACCATTTGAGCTACGCCTCCTAAACGTGAGCATTGTATTTTAAACGTGATCCGTATTTTCAGTTGACATTGACACGCTCTAGTTTTCGGTGAAAGGCGTACGAAAATGATCAAACGTTCTACGCATATGTCGTCAGCGACTCAATTGACAAGCCTAGTTGTGGTATAAATAGTCAGTAAATTGACGTCGAATTTCAATAGTAAATTCTTATCGTTTTCTTTTATCGCGAATCAATGGACAATATACATATGATTATTATAATGACGAATACTTCGTAACATTTTTAAATTTTTCATGAAGTTCAACGATTATCGCGAATTTATTTATACAACATTTTTTTTAATACAAGGTTTTTTAATGCAAGGTTTTTGTTAATTAATTTCACCGGAGATGAAAATACATTCGTTTTTTTCACCATTTAAATAAAAAATTATAAACTTGTTTCTGTTAGCTTATAATTTTTTGTTGTAAGAGGCATCAGAGCGAAAAATATATGTTAAGCTGTTCGCTCTCTGAAATAAAAAATCTCAAACGGAATAACGCTGTCAGTAAAAAATATGAAGAATAAATCAATATTCGTAATTTGAGCATTTTCAATGTTGCATAAAAAAAAATATTTTCGTTAAATGTTAAAAATAGTTTTTTTATTTTTCTCAGAATAAATATGGGAAATAAAACTTCAAAATTAGTTCAAGTAAAAATAGATTTTTATTTATTATATGTTTACATCGAAACATATTTTAAATATTAATCGAAATAATAAGAAAAACAAAATTTGTTTGATTCGTATCGAAAATTCTATTCATTTATGTAAACTTTCGGTTTAAAAAATATTTGATGGTGAAATACGCAGACATGAATACGTAAATAAATATCCCTTTTTATTCACTGATTTGCAAAATACTTACCTAGAAATTTTTTTTCATTTATTTATTTTGTGTTGCACCTCCTGATGAGTATTAGCGACTCATCTCAATACTATAATATTATAAGATTGATACAAATATAATAAATTACATGACTTATTTACGTTACACGTATTTTTTATAAGAAGGATCTTAACTTTATAGATTCTATAAATTTTATGACATTACTGCACTATTTTGGATTGTTGAGTAATTCGTATATTGAGAGGCTTCTTATCTTGTGTTTTATTTTTTCGACGTTGAATTGTCAGCAATGAATCAAAATGTTTAAGTAACATTAGTGTTTTGCAATATCTACGGTTGTTTTTATTTGTAAAGTAGGAGTTTGTGTGTTAGACTTTTTTTCTTAGTTTTTTATTCTAGGTTATTAATTTCTTAAATCGTTTATTGAAGTTTTATTTTATGAAATCATATTCCATTCTTCTTGGATTCTTTATTTATTCGAGTTACGCAGTCCTCTTTGTTGAATTTTAAATTTATTTAATGAAATGTTAGGTCGGTGACTAATTTTATATTGTTTATGAGTTTTATATGTTTATGAGACAATTCTCATACTTGTATTTAGGATTGATTTTATTTTTTGCGGTATACGATCAGTAAATGAACTGTACGCAACGCATCCATAATTAATTTTTAATTGAATTAGAAATTTATAAGTGTTGTTCAGTATATTTTTATTCACCTCCTAGTTTTTGACTGCAAGTGTTTAAAATATTGATTCTTTGGAGACATTGAGATTTTGTTTCTATCATGCATAGTTTTCAATTTAATTTGTTGTCATTTATAAGGACAATTTTGATTTAACTTTTATTTTGTGATTTTTAATATTTAATTGTAATTAATTAAATTAACCTAATTACGCTTAATTAAACATAACTTATTTAATTGCGAATGTCATAAAAATAAATGTCAGTGACTTAAAAAAGATGAAGTTTCACACTGTGAAAAAAGAATTTGGAGGCGCCGGGTATCGATCCCGGTACCTCTCGCATGCTAAGCGAGCGCTCTACCATCTGAGCTACGCCCCCTGCCCGGCGCGTTGCACGTATTAATGTATGAGCAGCTCTTTCATGTTTTTTAATTCAGCATAGCCATTCAATCAACACGTGCTCTGGTGAAAGCCAACTCTGCGTGCGCGCGCGTGTGTGTCTATATATATAAAGTATATATTTTTTCTTGATCTATCTTTGAAACATGAATTGTTTTTCCAGTTCCGACTATGCTTAATTAATCTTTTCCATTTTACGTGTGCCCTATTTAATTTTATCGTATGTTCGTCGTCACATGGCGCTTACGAATATCAGAAAAAAATGAAACTTTCTTGAAAGAGGAATTACGTAATGTTGATGACTATTTGTCTTTATAATTTATGTTAATTTATTATTGAAATATTTACTCCGCCAAGTTAATTGCAACATTATATGCAATATAGTCGTAGATAGCTGAAATGATATTCGGAAAAGAACTTTGATTCGCAATTCTTTCGTTGCCGCGCTATTAAGAATGATACCTTTTTCCCATCCGTTCTTCTAGAGTAAAATTGAACCTACAAAATAAAAGAAAAACCAGCTATATTATATTTGTATGGAATCCGATTGAAATGCGGTGCTCGTAAAATAGATGTATCCCCACGCGGCAAATATAAAGATACGCACGCGCGTATAGAGAAAAATACACGCACAATTCAATCGTTTGTCAAAGTCCGAGTCCTAACAAACAATCCGTCAAAAATGACGAGAGCGAAAAATAAATCCGTGAAGGCAAATTAAAATTCAAAACTCACACACGACGACCTGTCCTCTTCAGAATTGAATCCTCTTATGCAAGGCGTTTACGGTAATGTTTGTTGCAGGTCTACGGTAACGACGTGAGCCGAGGAGGTTGCCGTCGCGAGGGTTGGGGTAGCGTCGAGGCCACTGAAATGGTGCTGAACAATCTTTTCTACATAACCGCCAAGGTGAGTTTTTTCTGTCCTCGCTGCCGACATTTCGGCACTGATTCAAATGCAAATCCCCATTCGCCCTCATCTATGGAACATTTAAATGCATGGTTGTGCTGACGGAGTTTGGAATAATGATTATTGCGCGCTTCCTGTTCATGTTCCGTTGGATTGTTGACGCTACGAAAAAGCCACTATGGATTGGCAATCGGAAAAGCCACGGGCAAGGGAAGTCAACTTAACGCATGATTTATCATCCGACTTAATTAGTGCTAACGAACCATATCGACACATGGAAAGATTAGACGACCCGTTACGAGGCTTCGACTATGCGTCGAGGAAGACGAGCTTTTATAATAGATTATCAGCGGCGTGGCATCTTGTGTTACACGCCATTTTCTCCTTTCAATAAACAGTCAAGCGTTAACTAGAACGTTACTTTCGATGTAAATTATTACCCTTCGGCCGAGGACAAGGATGAATTGCTCGTTCGAAGGGGCGACGTTTTTTTGTTCCATTAATTTAGTCGCTGACCCGCTAGTGTTTCTCTTCATTAGAGTCATTAGCTTTCTTAAAAATCACGCTAATTGACATTAACGTACGATTTGCATAAAATAAATTTAGTTTTCGGACGAGCATCCAAAGGAGACGGAGGAATTATGGGCGACATTGTGCGGTTGTTGGCCGAACAATCTCAAGGTGATAATACGCTACCTCATAATCGTGTCGGGCATGGCACCACAAGAGCTCCTGCCCTACGTAAGTCACTTCTATATTTATATATTACTGCATTAATGCAAAATTCCAGCTCGGCGATAAAGCGCAATTTTTCCTGTTAAACGAGAAAACAAAATCCTTTTTCTGTGTAGTCTGTTTTTTTCTCATGCGAAAGTGCATTATCATGTTTTTGAAGGATGGACTTTGTTATTATGGAAATACTGGTGTCTTGCTTGCTCTGGATAATTTCAATTTTTTAACTCAGGGAGATACGTCAGAGATTTTCAGTTAAAATGAGCTAAAAAGTTCAGCCGAAGGACGGCTATAATCATAGAAAAAAAATGATGTACCTCGAAATGAATGTTTTTATAGCTTATTATATCTTAATATGAAAAGATGAAAATACAGCCGGCAATTTTAGTTTTTAATTAAAAAGATGGTCATTTCGTTTGGTTGTTCGCGCTTCGTCGAAAGTATTCTTTAAGGAGCAAGGCTTGCAAATGGTTTTCAGGCGAAGCGAGTGGTGCTGTATTTAGGTCGAGCACGTCCAGAGCGTTTAGTAGACGAGATGATGACGGAATTACAAACTGTCGAGACGCTTAATTGCTTAATCGAGCGGACGCAAACGCCACCGTTCTATCGATTAACCAGTATGCGCAAGGCGTCATCTCACAGCGACGCACCGGCAGCTGATCCGGGCAATCCGCAAGCTAAAGATCAGCTTGGCCAGCAAGTGGAGAAAGGCACTATACACACCAAACGTCATTCCGGCGAGGATCCAGTGAAAACTGGGTGAGTAGCGCCGCTGCTTGACTATTATAGTCGATGCACACGTTAATTGGCCGAGTGGAGAATTATGCGATTCCAATTCGCGCATTGATAAGGCATGCAGCCGGAGTTTCAACTTCTCGGTGAATACACACACACACATATACGGCGCGCGCAAGAGATATGTTTTTTGTTGGATTATTGGGTTATTGGACTTTACAAAATCCCACAATTGTAAGCTTATGCTGCAGCATCGATTCCGAGCTCGCAAAATTATCTCTTGTGTATACTCTTCAATTTACATTTCGACTGCCCGGAGCGCGATTTTTTATTATACTCGATATGTAGCGAGAAAATTTCAGTATTAACTCGACTCGTCGATCCTTTTAGCGAAGAAAAAATACATATATATACATACATATATTCACGCGCATACACATACACACATATGTATACACATTTGACTCACATGTTGTAAATTATGCAGAGTTTCCAAGTCAGAAACGGCACTGCGAGCGCTAGCTGGCTTCCCGTCAACAAGTCAGAAATGCACACGAGTAGCGAACAATTCAGCCCTGGTAGCCGACGACTCGCAATCGACACCGTTGACGGAGACCGAGGTAAAGAATCGCCGATATAATTAATAGCAAGCTCATAGGTGGATGTACACGGATCTACAGCGCTTTTAATGTATTGTTTACAGTGGTTTGACTTTCAGCTAACAGCTGATGATGCCTACTACATACGTAATGTGCCGGTCGCGCTCAACGGCAAGAGTAACAGCGCGCAAGGCGATAAGGTCGACGTGCCGCAACCGCATCCATTGCCGATGCCCGAGTACGGCGGATACTTTGCTCCGCTTACGGAGTATTTGCCCGACAGCTCGCAGCCGATCAGCGGATTTCACAGGTCAGTGTTACTTTGAATAAGTCAGAGTCGAGCTCTCGTTCGAGAATTGATGCGAAGCGCGCCGAATTTAACGAGAGAGGTTGTAAGCATTTATCACGCAATATTATTAACAGACACGGATCGGTTAATTTCTGTTTGTTCCCGAGAAATTTGCTGCGGGGCTTGAAATTTTAAGCTACCTGTAGTATAGCGTTTTGATAATGTATTCACGTGTGCCGCTAAAACAAAATCATACTACTGTGGGCAAAAAGTAAGGTGAATTTGTTTGTAAAATGAAAAATCTTTATTTATTCTTCTACATCAATGTCATCCCCTTCGAAGTAATCCCCTCCCGATAAAATACACTTATGCCAACGTTTTTTCCAATCCTCGAAACATGCCAAATAGTCCCTTTCCGGTATAGCCATCAGCGCCTTCTTCGATTCAGCTCTTATCTCCTCAATCGACTCGAAACGCGTTCCCCGGAGTGGTCTCTTGAGTTTTGGGAATAGCCAGAAGTCTCATCTCCCGTAATCATGCATTTGAGCTTGTCCTGATAGTCAGAAAGCATTGTTTCACACACATCAACGCGGCGACTTTGTTGCAAGAAATTGAGCGTTTTCGGTACCAAACGAGATTTGACTTTTCGTAGGCCCAAATGATCTTTCAAAATTGTTTTCACAGATCCTTCTGATATTCCGATCATATCAGTAAGGTCTCTAACAGTCAACTGACGATTTTCGAGCACTAATTCCTTCACTTTATTGACGTGTTGGTCATCTGTTGACGTCGATGGTCGTCCGGAGCGCTCCAAGTCATCAACACGTTCTCGACCCTCTTTGAAGTCTTTGTAATACTTATAAACATTTTTCTGCGACATGGTAGAATCACCAAAGGCCTTCCGCAACATCCTCAACGTTTCCGCAGCCGAAATTTCATTCCGCAAACAAAATTTGATGGCACTTCTTTGCTCAATTAAATCAGACATTGTAAAAATCGAAACATGCACTCTTGGTCGTTTGGTAAACACAAGCGTAAATATATTACTGATGATGACATTGACATGAAATTTGTCCCAGATGTCATTCGCAGTCCTACCAACTCAAGAAAAAAAGAACTAGCCCGAAATGTTAAGCCCGCGAAGTTTAAATTGAAAATTCACCTTACTTTTTGCCCACAGTAGTATATAATGATAATATTCGTGTACCTATCAGATTTGGCTTGCTATTAATTCAACATGAGAGTGTCAATCGAGAACCGGCAATGTAACACGAATGGCAAACAGGATTTAATCACCACAATTAACGGAAAAAGAACAATGAAATTAAATTGATCAAACAAACAATTGCAGATGTAACATCGCGGTGATGTTGTTGACCGATGTTGTGATCGACGGTATCCAGCTGGATTGGGCTATTCACGTGCCGCTAATGCTGCACATCGTGTTCCTGGGCCTCGACCATTCACGACCACTCGTGCGTGATCACTGCCGTCTATTGCTTCTCAACATGCTCGTGGTGCTCGGCGATCATCGCGATCATCTGGGCGTCGCGCGTGTCCTGTTGGCTACGAAGACCGACCAACTTGGACTGGGATTGTCGATGCCACCTTTGCCAGTAGTTGAGCACAACTTTACTGAGGTCGATCCTGAGTTCGACAGCTACCTGTACGGGCCACCATCGTGAGTAATAGTTGCTTTAATGGACGCTAATGAATGGGGGTGCGAAGTCAAGTTATAATTACGTTTACTTGGCGAGCTTTGCATGGGGAGAGATTGACGGCTACGTGTAGCTAAATTCAGTCGGATCTTAATTACTCTGCAGATTTGTTGATTTGTTTGGACGTATTTGTTGATTCCGATCACTTTTCAGAGAAATAACGATCGATAATTTATTACGTCCAAATGTCTATTGATAATTTAAGGACCGTGTTTTATACAACTACAAAAGTATTTATGGAGGATAATAATTGGATTATTAATTATTGTTAAGAATATTATTCAATTATACAATTCATATGAACGTTCGCAGAAAAGTTCAAATTTATTAGAAATGCACACAGCTCCATAAGCATTATAGGTCAATATTAGCCGAAAACGTAACTGTTATAAAGCTTTGATCATAACTAAATATGTAAATTTTATGTTAAATTAAATATTTTTAATTTGAATAGTTTTTATTATTTTACATTGTTTAAATAATTAGTGTCAAATAAATTTAGACTTGTCGTTATGAAAGTTGTGCGATAGAACTATACAAGTTGATAACATCAATGATAAAAGAAATGAAAATTAGTAATTTCTTTAGTCCCGAGATTCTTAAGATAAACAATAGGTATTGTTATATTACCATTATGCTATCCAAGCAGATCCATTTAGTTGACAATTTACATCAACTATAAGTTTATCAAGCGAGCGTGCCGCGCTCGTAGATCTGCTCTCAACATTTTTCACTTAAAAAAAAAAGAAAACATTTGTACAATATACAACAAAATAATGTTAATTATATACTTTCAAATTTATTTTCACTATCTTTATTTTCATTTGCCGGTCATAAATAATTTTCATTCTTTCCATCTGTCGATTAATGGGAGTATTCACCATCTTGAAGAGCAACCTCTTCATTGTTAGCTTCCTCCTTTTTATCTTCATTCTTCAATTTTAGATTTTTTTTAATTAACCTACGCTCTTGAAACAATATTAAGCTCCGAAAAATCAAATGTCAATTAAATGTCAGCGTTATATAACATTAATTTAATCAATTGTTTAAAACTTTTCCCAGTTTCAAAAGTTTTTAGGGCAAAAGACTCTTTATCATCAAGGCATGTCGTTCGTCCAACTTAAACTCCCTTTTTAATGAAATGTTCTCTTTTCTACATATGTGGAATAGTTAATTCTCTTAAAAATGTTGAAGAATTTGTCTTCATTGCTTTTTTTCAATTCCTGTCCGGAGATATTCCATAACTATGTAATCCTAAATAAACAAAATAATTAATACGTGCCTTAACTGTGTGACTAGTAGTTTCGTCTTCCGTATCTGCTGACCATTTAGTAAACAGCTACTTTCTTTTTATAACATCAGTAGGTTTTGTAGCGACGATTCTTTTATTTCTCATTTTTTCCGTACATAGACGCGGTTCTTTCTTCCTATAACTTAGTTGATTTTTCTTTTTAGAATTTTCAAAAGCTGTTACCTGTGATATTCGCTGTTTGTTCAAAGATTTAGAAAACATCTTTGGAAGGCTTGACTATACAGCGTGTCCTCGAAATGTATTTGGGATTTGTATAGATAACAGAGTATTTGGCCCAGATTTTCTCGTTGATCGTGGTGTATAGTTGGCTGTATATGTGCAACTTCTACTTGGAAACTTAATTTTATTACCATGCTCTACACTAATAGATTGCGATGTAGAGGGGTGCACATGGGGAGATATGCTATTTTTGCAGACATTAATTCTATTGCTGGGTCTCCTGAAAATAAAATAAAAATTTTACAAATTATTAAAAAAATATAAGTTATAATATTAAATATCCTTCACTTCTTACTTATCACTACAATACTGCAGTTTCTGAAGGACTACTCATGTTGCGCAAATATCAGCGTGATGCCAACATAAGGAATCGTATGGATTTCGATTAATTAAAATATATTCAATATCAACGCTATAGAAAAATGATGTTATTTCATTTTTTAGAGCAAAAATTATTGAAAATAACGTTATTGTCCTATAAAAATAACGTCATTGTATTAATCACGTCATTATTTGAAGGTAAATAACATCATTTCATAAATATTTGCCCACTGAATGTGATAAAAATAATGTCATTGTGCCAATTTATGATACGTGTAATGACGTTAGAAAATAACTTTATTTTAAAACATCATTCAAATACGTCTATTTTTAGCGTTATTTTTTCCAATAGCAGCATTACTCTCCTAACCAATCACGCTCCGAATAGAATGCTCACCAACATGGTTGCCCCCTCACAGCTAAAATCAGAAAATTAAAATTTAAAATCAGAATTTTCCAATAACTATAACAAACGGTGTCACAGTGTACCTTCATCAAGCAA
Organism: Phymastichus coffea; assembly: GCF_024137745.1. Lineage (NCBI taxonomy): Eukaryota > Metazoa > Arthropoda > Insecta > Hymenoptera > Eulophidae > Phymastichus > Phymastichus coffea. The sequence goes on along the minus strand of NW_026706861.1, from coordinate 1,094,208 downwards.
AATACATTAGTATAATGAACGTCAAAAATTTGATATTGTTTCGAAAATAATATGAAAACGAGTGGGTGGTAAATTAAGAAGAAACTCGGACAAGCGGCGCAAAAGAGTAAGCACGCGCGAAATTATAAATCAGGAAAAACACGGGCCCATATAGCGAGATGAGCGACAGCGTACAAGATGACCGAACAATAAAAACCTAGAGAAAACCTGGCACGGTTCTATGTGTTGCAAACGTTCGAGTGTCAACTAGGACCAAAATAATCGCTGCCTTATTTTGCTGTCCACCGAAGCTTTTTGTAAATTTATGGGATGTACTCGGACATTATATCTTGTTCTATTAATATTTAATCCAATCTTTTATTATTCACATACTTTCAACAGGGTACGAAGTAAATTGATAAGTCTATAGGATGAAATAAGTTCGGATGATTTTCCTGGTTTTGCAATTAATATTATTGTTGCTACTTTCCATTAAATGAAAAAGTATAATAATCTGAGAATTGCGTTAATTATAATGATAATGAGTCTTTTGGCTTTGAGAAGTAGTTCTTTAAGTAATTTTCCATTTATATTATCGTTTGCTGGACTCTTTGTTTTACTATTGTATGGTTTATTTCGTTTACTTTTACATTATTAACTACATAATTATAACAGCTAGTTGCTTGTATATTTTTAAACCATGTTAATTTTTCATTTTTTACATGGTGAAGATTTAAATACGTTTTCTAAATGCTTAGAAAAAGAATTAGCTTTTTCTTTATCTATTTTTACCCATATCATGTCGTTTTTTAGTGTGTAAGGAGAAAATCATTGCGGGTGATTTTCTATTTTTGTTGCTTTCCAGAGCGAATAATCTGTGTCATTCGTGGCAGTTAAATTTTCTAAGTGAAATTTTATTTCTGCATATTTTTCTTCATTGAGAATTGTTTTTATTTTTTTTTAATTGATCGATTATAATTTGTTTTATCAGGCTTTGATATACTATGTTGCCACATTTTTCTTAATTGTATTTTTTCTTTTAATTTTTCTAAAACCGTTTTTAAGATAAATGCATTGGTTATAAAGTTAATTGAATCTTTCGAGGTTGTACTATTATCGCTTTATAGATATTTTTATTTAAATTTTTTGTAGCAGTATCTATATATACATTAGCTTTGAGCGGTATGGTACACCTTGTTTTCGTTTAATATTTTTCTATACATATCCTAGTTTGTTTTGCTATATTAGAGAGAAATACTTTTTGTATCAGTTTTTATTTCTGAAAAATAGTATATATTTATTAGGGAATGGTCTGAAGTTAATTCTAGATATGATTTGGCGATTAGTCTTTTGGGGCACAATCCTTTGACGACTGTAAAGTCAATGTAGTCAATTATTTGTTTGAATCGGAGGGCCAGTACGTAGGTTTACCCTTAGATATAGGAATTAGATTTTTTGCTTGCATTACTGAGTCCGGATTAGCTCCTTTTAAATTTTGAACTATTGACCTTGATCCATGCCACGAATGTTTCGTCATATGTTATGATCACCGCCTGCGAGAAATCGATACCCCGAGCTATTGAAGTATTTTTTGAACCATTCTTTATGTTTTATCTTCAACTATAATAGTAGCTTATAGGTAGTCGTATTCGTTTACGCGGTGTTCAATCGTATTTTTAATAACAATTGTCCTTTCCACAATGTACTTTATTATCAGGGCAGTTTGTAATATATATGAAATAATATGATATTAAAAACTGCTATGTTTGAAATGGATTTTGTATATTAATATTATATCAATATAACATTAATATTAATATAATATTAATATTATATCAATATAATATTAATATTGATTGGTCATGTGTACTTGGAGGCTGCACAGTATATTGTTCACAGATTTATCCATTACAAGGACAATGTGAACATTGTCAATGGAGTAACTAATCATTGTTAATTAGTTTTGACGGACACGATGGGCGCATGATATACTCCGCAACGTTCAAGTACACATAACCATCATCACAATAAGGCCATAGCTTCTCCTATTGTAATAATGCCAATACACTTAAGGAAGCAGGAGAGGGGATTCATTATACTAGAGGATGACTCATTCTCCAATAGTATTTTTACTCACCGCGTGGGCGTAAGTTAGCTAAATGAACATTACTGCAATAGCCAACGCAAGCCGAATTAAAGAAAGTGGCATTAACTGAATTTTTGAACAAAATAAAAAAAATAAGAATAATTAGAGTTTTTAAAATTGCCCATTCAATATTATCCATAAGTAATTTCGTTTAATTTTTATCAGCAGTGAAATGAGCGCCTTAACATCGGAGAGGGAAATGTTTGTATAGCGGGATGCAGAAGCCGAGGCAGCGAGCATAGCGAGCTTATACTATCCCGTGCTGAAAACATTTCCTCCTCTAGTGTAATGGCGCTCATTATGTTGCTGATGCATAAGTAACAGCTGATTTTTGTTATTTACCGGACATGGTTGCATCTGTGTTTGAGTTTCTCTTGTGTTTTGAAAACATAATCGTTTACTGTCTACACATACGTGACGTACAGCTTAACGTTATTTTCGCTAACTTGAATTTCTCGGGGTATCTGTTTTGTAGTTTTCCCTGTGGAAAATTGATAGCATAAAAGGTAGAGCGCTGAGGGGTAAGCTCTGTGAGAGAGAAAATTGTAACGGACACTTGGAAATTTCCGCTCGCTCATGTAAGTCGCTGTTCTGGATCTCTGTAGTGTACGCTTGGTGAATATGGTGGTGAAACTTATCTTTTTGTGAAAAGTCGGCCTTTCTCGCGAGCCGAGGTTCTCTTGTGCTACAGTTTTGTACAATTTTAAGCGGCGTCTTTTTTGTGTATCACGTTTGTTCTCAGTTCAAGAATAAAAAAGTAAAACCTCGACCTCTTGACAATTAGACTAGAATTTTGAATGTTGACTGTACCCCAAAAAAAATGTACGTGTTCGATATCTCAAACGGCGCGATGCTGACGTTCAACGAGAAACTAGCCTCCCAGACTGTGAGCCAAGTTAAAGAAACGATTGACCGTACCTACGGCATGCGTTCTGTAGATCTGGTGCTAGTGATGAGTGGTGGAGGTGTGTTAGATCCAAACATTGTTATAAATTCCTATTCAACAGGTACCGAAACCAATCCTCTCTACTTGTACAACAAAAATCACGAAATATTGACAGATCCTTCACTGTCAATAAGTTATCACGAAGACGAAGAGGTGAATGTGAACGATGCGATCGTGCCGATGTCAACTACTTACAAGACTTTAGTGGCAAGAACTCAGATGGCACAAGATCTTCTCGAGGCGTCCAAGCAACTGAACAAAGTTATTGAGGAAATAATTAGGGATCAGCATTATCAACAGCAAGGATGGTTGGCCGTTGTCGTTTATCTTGAGGATATCGTCCGGGAATACCAGAATAATAATAAAAAGTTGATGGAGAATTTTCCGAAGTACATGGCTGACAGAGACAAATACGCTGGTGTATTGCAGGAGTTGAATGAAGACATTCGGGTGCTAGATACAATGCCAGTACTACCGGGCTTACGAAAAGGATGCTCCAAGGAGCTTTCGCTGTTGGAGTGGATATCAGCTGAATTAAAAATACAAGATCTGGCAGATCGGTGTGCTCGGTGTGTCGAGAATTATGACGAAAACACTGTAATGTCCTTGTGTTCTGAACTGAATAAAACTGTTGAAATCTTTCATGATGAAAATCTGAAAAGAATTCATAACATTGGCAACCGACTTTCTTATCTCGAGACGATGATAAATCCGATAAAGCTTATATTGTCTGATCAAATGGATATTGCCAAAATCTTTCGAGAGGATCATGATCGATTAGCCGGCAATAAAGACTGGACTGTTTTCGTATGTAAGCATCAGTCGCATTATGAGTTCATCAAGTCTATGCAAAAGAACTACATAAATATGCAAGAAATACGCAAGAAAGTGAGTTTGTCAAAAGATAACTTATCAAAAATCATTCGCGATAAATTACGGTGTGTTGTTGAAATAGAGGCGAAACTATCGGGTATTAACGATAAAATCGTTACTTGCAATAATGAATTAACGTCATGTCGTAAAGAACTTAAGATTCTATGGCAAGTACATCTCACACCAGAACTTTATGTTGAATCTGTCGCTGAGGTTGTAAGGAGGAAAACCTTTACTGACAAGTTTACCAGATGGGTAAGTCGGTTATCCAGCGAAATGCGCACGATGTACGAACAGGAGAGCAACAAACGAACAAAGTTTAACGACAAGTTGGATGGCCACTTTCTTGGCCAACTTTTCACTGGTTTCGATGACCTTCTACCAGTGTTTCCTCTTGGGGAGACGCCTGTTTTTGATGATAAATTGCCACAGTTAGAAAGTGAGGATTTGATAAGAGTTGCTAAAACGAATGATTGTCAGGATCAGGTTAATATTGTAGACCACTTTAGGGTGGAAACGATGTAATTATTATGGTATTCAGTAACGAATTTTACGTTTATACTGACAAATTGTATTTATGAAAAAAACGATTAATAAAAAGATTTAGTTGTATATCAATTTTGTATTTTTTAATTCAGTAGGTATTACGCTCATACGTGCTTTTTAATTCCAAAGGACTACAAGTTTTTTTTATACTTCATGAATATATTAACAAACTATAATCAGCAATATCGTATAGATTTCAAAGATTTTTTAGAAATTCAAAATTACTGTTACTTCTTTAAAAAAATGCCCGAATACTAGTCACTATTTATTGTCAATTTAAAAAATTAATAATTACTATAGGATTGTTGCGTTTGTAAATTTTTATCGTTGTTGGTCAGGAAACAATGTTAAAAATAAAATCGTGTATAAAACTCGATACCTTCTGTAATCTGTTTTAAAAATATTTAAAAATATTTAAAAATATTTAAAATTTATTTGCTCTGTATTTGTTACTTTTGTTCATTTAAACAACACTCAAATCGCTTAGATATGTTATTCTGTAATAACTGAAACAAAATTTTGTTAATAACAGAGATATCCGTATCATTATACTCCACACAAGTACAGAACTTTGTGTAATAAAGTACGCACCCATTCGGCAATTAAAATCTAGAAACCAAACACGTCATATTGATAACCCTCCTCGTTATTTGCAGATCGGTGGTACCAGTCGGTCCGACATCGCCGCAGTCGCAGTCACCGCCAGCGTGTACGCCGCCGTCGTCACCGACACCACCGCCACCACCGCCACTTCCTCCACCACCACTACCACTACCAGCAGTAGCTACAACGAGTAGCGAAACATCTTCTTCGACATGTTCCTCCAACAATGTCAGCCCGGTACATTCTCCTATCAACAATGTTGGTAATACTCCACCGGCTACCGTCAGACAAGTGCTGCCTGCTAATCTTGGCGATGAAACTAAAAATCCCACCGCCATTTATGCTTATGGTAAGATTCTTTATTATGTTAATATATTTTTGGAGCGGAGAAATGGAGTCTTTGGCATTGTTGTAGTTGCATTTGTTTTTCGCTGAGTAACACGAAATTCCAAAGTTTTGCCGATGTAAAAGCAAACCCATTTGTCAGTCTCATGTTTTCGCAGAAAGTTTGGCAGTTAAGGCGATATGCAGTTGTGGCTTAAAGCTAGTGCTTTTGGGTCACGAAAAGTAATTTTAAAAGCCTCATTTTTTTAAATAAATTTTTAGATGCTGAGCTAGCACCTAATTTGCATGAATTCAAATTTTTTATGTGAAATCGGGGATGCATGAGATATTTGAACTCGAATTTGTAGGGAAAAATCATTTGCAAGAGTCGTGTGTAATACGACAGGTCATGATGAAATGAAATTTGAGATTTTCGCATTCGAGTAATATCCACTTCAAAGACCGCGTGTAGAACTAGATGTTATCAACTCGTGCAACTAGTTCATCTTCAGAGCTGCCTGCTAACGTCTATGATATTTACGTTAGTTTCAATTTCAATAATTACTCCTAATTTTATTACGATTAAACGAAAGGTTAATAAAGTAATTAAATCTAATGACATTAAACATGCTTAATGTTCCGCGGAATGATTCACCTGTTGGCAACTGTATCTTCTTATCTCTTCTAATTTATTAGCGTTATTACGCTTTGCATTTACAACAGACGCGTATTCGCATTAATCTTGTCGATAACAGCATTTTAAACGGTCGAAAATGCGCAATAAATTATTTTGCTCAACAAAAAATGAAAAATTTGGAGGCGCCGGGTATCGATCCCGGTACCTCTCGCATGCTAAGCGAGCGCTCTACCATCTGAGCTACGCCCCCTGACATATATTCGATGCGCCATTCGATTTTTTCCCGGTAATCATTATATCTATATACATACAACTGGACTTTCGGTGAAAGGCAAATCATGTAATACATCATTCATGATATCAACAGACATGTGTAAGTGTCAACTCTCATGTAAAACTTGTACAATGTGCGTGATACTCAACAATTTATTTGACAAGTGTACTGATTGATGCACAACTGGTAAATGTTACTATTGAGGTTTTTTTTTCGTCAATGTTAATAACAGTAAAATTGAAAAGAATTACGCAACAGCCAACGACGAAAATTATTTATGGATGAAAACTACTGAAATGAGAGATGTGTCGAAACAAATCATTATACCATTTTGTATACTCGTGAAATATATGTTGTATAAATATCATGCCGTTTGGGATATGATGTAAATTTCTTAATTTTTAATATATAGTTAATACAGTAATTTTGTACATTATATATGTAGAAAAAAACGTAACTTCTTCGGCTTAAAAATGAATTTTAATAACACAAATATTACAAAACCGAATAACTTAACAGTTGCAATTAATTGTAATTACAATTATTATTTTGAATGTAAAATTAATTTTACCGAAGAAACTGTTCATTAGATATTTCGAATGTTTCGAATTCGTTTTTTAAATTAAATTAGGCTTTTTAAATTATTTATAACCTATACTACCAAATGTATAAAAGGGTATATAAGAACTATATAAGAACTATATAAGAACTATATAAGAACTATATAAGAACTATATAAAAGTTCAGTTATATTTTGTCGAGTTGTCAAGAAAAAAAAAAGTCCTGGAGGCGCCGGGTATCGATCCCGGTACCTCTCGCATGCTAAGCGAGCGCTCTACCATCTGAGCTACGCCCCCTGATGAATATATTTGTCTTAAGATATGTCTTGAAGGGACCGTTCTTTGACCGTAACTTTGAGACTTTAATACTTTGAAATTTCATTCTTCTAAATGCTGAGATTCACAAAATCTCTTACAATTAATCACACAAATTTTTCCAGTTTTATTCGTACCATGCATGTTTTTAATTAGTATTCATACATAACAAAATTTTGTAAATCGAACAATTCAATCAACAAATAAAAATAGTTTGACAGTTACCAATTTCTATTTTCAGATTCCTCGTGTCAGCAAAACAACTGGAACTCAACAAACAAACCAATAACTACTACACCAGCCGTCATAGTAACTCCCGAAGATGGAGTTAACTGGCCAGGACCTCAATCAGGGCCTAACATGCCTATTCAGGACGTTATTAAATCATTGATCAATTTCCTGGCATCCAGGTAATGATTCTGCCTTCATCACAAAATACATTAAAAATTAAAGAATGTATTTAAAAAGAACATTATATCCTTTAAGGACAAACCAACCGTTATGGAATTACGAGGACATGACGGCGAAGGTATGGTGGGTGCGAAGCGCCGACCAGCTGACAATACTTTTGAGGCACGTGTTACGCGTATTCAGGGAGTCCTTGCCACATGCGTTAGTGAGTCAGCGATGGGCGCAGACGGCATTGCAGCTGGGCCTTTCATGCTCTTCCCGACACTATGCCGGTCGTTCTCTGCAGGTGTTCCGTGCTCTTAGAGTGCCAATCACTTCGCGCATGCTGTCGGATATATTGTCGAGGCTGGTTGAAACTGTGGCCGAGCAAGGGGAGGACATGCAGGTAAATTGAAAATTTTTTATACCTCACTTGCACTACAATAACGAGTGAGTTTCTGTTTAACGAAGGAACTTCTTTTGCGAGCTCTTTGAGAAGTTCTGTTGTTTGTAACGAGTGAAAGAAGATTGCTTGAAAAATATAATTTAGTTTGTTTTATTCATAAAATTGATGTTAAATGTTTCTTCGTCCCATTAAAAGCTGAAGAATGTAACTCGTTTTCTTTTTTTTTTCAATTGAAAAAATTATATATTGAATGCATCCGTAACTGATTATATTAGAATTGATACATATTTCTTCTAAAATATTCCAAAATGGATAAACGACACCTTTAATTTATTGTTACAGGGTTACGTTACCGAATTATTGCTCACCCTGGAAGCTGCAGTGGATTCTCTTGAATCCGATTTCCGACCATTAGACTTCATGAAAGAGATTTTCAAATCAACACCAAACCTGAATAATAAAGATGCAGCATCAAGTATGGCAAAACGTTGCTCGGCAGGAGCAACAGGTTACTATCCACCTGGGACGCAGATGTACTCGCATTTGAATCAACAAGGCCACATGCGCAGCACAAGTTACTCGGTTAGCTACTCGACGAGAACTAAAGCTGCTACCACCGCTGCCAACGAAGCTAAAGGTAAGTTATTAATTATTCTATTTGAACGGCTTCGTTTGAAAAGTAGTTCCGTGATTGTTAACTTCACAACAGAATTGGAAAGTCGACAAAGCAGTGCTAAGTATATCAACTCGAATCTCTCACGCTCGCGTTCGGCTCAGTCTCTAAAGCTACTCGGCGATTCAGCTACTCAGGATGACAAAATGACAATACTCGCGCAACTATTCTGGCTCTCTGTCTCATTACTTGAGTCTGACTACGAGCACGAGTTTCTTCTGGCTTTACGACTTCTCGATAGAGTATTACACAGATTGCCTCTCGATCGACCTGACGCTAGGGACAAGGTAGAAAAATTACAACAACAGTTGAGATGGAATTCATTCCCTGGTGTGCATGCATTACTTTTGAAGGTAATTGATTGATAATTTTGTTTTACATTTCATAACATTTTTATCGACTTGATGGTTTTCTTGTTTTTTATTTAAGGGATGTACAAATCCAAACACGTACGAGCCAGTCGTGACATTATTATCGCAATTCACTTTATTGCTGGATTTACCAGTCGTTGATCCTACGCAAAGCCTGGCTTTCCCAATGAACGTCGTTTCGCTTTTGCCCTATATGCTGTTAAACTACGAAGATGCAAATGAATTATGCATAAGAAGTGCTGAAAACATTGCTCAAGTACGTACAATTTCACAAACAAGAATTTTCAAGTGCTTGATTAAAAATAATTGTGTTCTGTAATATTTTGTTTTGAATTTTAGATAAGCGCTGAAAAGGGAAAGAAACTCGAAAACTTGGGTACTGTGATGACACTATATAGCCGTCGAACGTTCAGTAAAGAAAGTTTTCAATGGACAAAGTGCGTCGTGAAATATCTTTACGACACTTACGCTCATCTCAGTTACAATATGCTTGCTTTTCTCATCGAAGTACTTGAAAAAGGACCAGCAAACGTTGCTTTACCAGTGTTAAGTATCATTCATTGTATGCTGCACTACATCGACATTTCATCGCAAGCTGCTCAGCCTACCAACATCGAATTGCTCAGAGTTATATCAAAATACGTCGAGGTAAGTACTATGAATTGCAATAATAAAAAATAGGATAAGTTTTTCTAAATAATATTTTTTTATGCGATGCCAGGGACCACAGTGGAAGGAGGCTCTAAAGATTCTAAAACTCGTAGTTACTCGATCATCAACTTTAGTTGCTCCACCAACTACCGTACATGCACCCACCTGGGAATCATCAATATCCTCACCTCACCCAAGTTTTAATGACAATGAAATATTCACGAAAAAAGAGTTACCCGGTAAGTGCCAGTATGTTTCTATCGTATTTGCATCATGCTCTCTAACTACTTAGCACTAATGAAATGATACAAGCACTCTTATATAGAGAGCATGATAGTTATTAAAATTTGCGTGCATGTGTTGGTCAATTGATATTAACGAATTATTATATTTTACGTTGCATGGGCTGGCATTAATTTCGAATGGATCTCACGAATTAAGGTTGCGATAAAAATAACAATGCTAGACTTTAGTCTCTTGTACCTTCAATAAAGGATTGTTATTTTCTTAATTTTATCTTGATTTTACTATTCCCTCTTTTATTTCGCTTCATCTATTGTTTATTTTTTCTTTTGAAAACTTTTTATTTACGAATTTTTGTGTTGTAAAATGTAGGTATCGTATAATGTGCACGCATGTGATTAAATATGAAACATAAATTGCAAAATGATTTTTTGACTGCAGGTAGAACAATGGATTTTACGTATGATGTATCGCAGACGCCGATAATTGGAAAACAATATTTGTTACGTCAACTTAACGATGAAAAAATTACTAATTCGCCGAGGAGATCTATGTCTTTGTCGCCAGCGGATAATGGACCCCATTCTGGATGGAAGAGACCGTGGATGTCTCAGGTTATTATTTAAAAAGTCTTTGTTGTGAGTATGAGTAGCTTTTAATACTATTTTAATGACCAATTGAATTATTTTAGGGCCGCGTTAGAGAATGTTTGGTCAATTTATTAACGACATGTGGTCAACGTGTAGGATTACCGAAGAGTCCATCTGTAAGTTATTCATTACATATTTTTAATTATTATAATTATAACAATTATCAGGTATACTTCATACGTCCAATTACATATCATTCATGTGTAAAAAACAAGTGCAACATTCACTCTCGTTATCTACCCATTTTTAGGATGATCACGTTAGTACACTGACATTATACAGTAAGGTAAATCGAATCTTTAAAGAAACGTGTTACATACTCATATGATGAAATATAATTATTTCGCACCAATTGTGGAATCAAGTGTTTTCTCACGCTTCCTTTGATCATAGCTTAATCAATTTCATCGATTTTGCACACCAATACAACAGCAGCATATTTTTTGTTATTTAAGATGTAATATCACTAAATAAGCTGATCACAATCACAAAATTCATTCATTTATAAAATTGTACTACTTTGATAATCGATAATAATCAGGATTAAAAAGTGATTAATTTGATTGCGTTGTGTGTTAGATTAATGAAAATAATTATGTTCTTTATATGGTTTATAAAATTTAATTTATTTCATTTCATAGGTGATATTTAGTCAAAGTTCTGATTTAATGGAAAGACAATCGTCAATGGCTTCGTCAACAGAAGAAGTATCTGGTGCAAACAACGATTTGAGCGGTGGATCACGACGAGACGACGAGCAGTTTGGTGTGTTTAAAGACTTCGACTTTTTGGAATATGAGAGTGAAAGTGTTGAGGTAATTTATTCTTACTACCTTACAAATATACAATTGACATTTTATCGTTCAATGTTCGATTATAATTTTAGGGTGAGAGTACAGATAATTTCAATTGGGGAGTCAGACGACGTCCAATCAGTGAAGGAGAAGAGCAAGAGCCTAGTTTACGTACGTTTGAAGAAAGTCTTAGTGAAAAAACTGTTTCGTCAAGTAAACAAACTATTAGGGTAAGAAAAATCATAAATAATTAAATTCTAGTACAATAAAATTCTATGATAAGTATTCGATTCACTTGCTATTTGCAGAGAGGAGTGGCTGAAGAATCGTCCGATGATGAAATTGGCTCTGAATCACCACTGGATGAAGTGCCTGGCGGTTCCAGTACAGGCCAAGAGGCAACTAGTATACCTGGAATTTATCCTCCGTCTTCCTTATCATTGATTCCAAGTCGATCAAGGCATGATTCTTCAACAAGGTCTGATACATCGTGAGTATTTATAAAAGTGTCATTTGTTCCTTTGCTTAAGAAAAATTTAATTATTCGCTTTGACAGTGGTTCGAGTGCTGGCGATCTGGGTGATGTTACACCGTGCAACGCATCACCAAACCTTTCAGCTTTAATGCCATTCAGACAAATTGTGCGCGACGACGCCGAAGAGATCTGGCGACAGCAAATACAGAATCTAATCGCTCAAAATCCATGCAATCCTCTCGAAGTTTTTCAGCTTCTGAGTAAAATTTTGAGAGTAAGTGTCTCCAGATATTTCAATTTAATTGTTGATGGGTAAGCTGATTGACAATATGGGGTCACGGTGTCTTGTGAGTTTGAGCCCCAGGAATGTGAAGATTTTTAGAAATGAAATTTTCATACGTTTGTTTTACCGCGATTCCGGTGGTTCGGATCCCACCTTAAACTATAGGCTCAGTCTTGATACGTGTAAAACTTTTTCCTCTTAAACATTTTCAAAAAATGGTGGAGAAGATGGGTTTATATATTCATGACTATAGGGAACCAAAACTAATGCGTACAGGTACCTAGTGTACCTCTACAGCATTCCACGTGGATGTAGTTCCTGAAGTCACAATAATAATAATAATAATAATAATAATAACAATATTCTCGTAGGATGTGTGTGATAAATCAGTTGGGATTACTCGTGAAGCGTGCGCCTTATTAAATAATGTTTGCGTCGCATCATCGCAGCTAGCGTCTCACTTATCTAGTCACGCGGAACTGCTGGGCTCAAAAGGCGAGCCACCGATCGTGTGGTTCGCATCATCAGTTTTCGCTAGTCAAAAGCTTCACGAAACTCTGAAATTCGGTTTGTTGGAAATACAAGAGCACCTAGAGACCATCTTGGATCGAAAAGATCATGCTTCTGAGGTAATCAATATGATTTTCGAAATTGGACATTTTTCCGAGGTTTCTTGTAAATGTAATATCGTTGCAGTGTTTGCAATCCGTAAAAACGGCCAACAAATTGAATTCTCTCGGTGAATCTCACTCACAAACGGAAAGCGGTTTTGAGGAAATGCTTTTAGATCTTGGCCGTGCTCTCTATAAACTGCACTTCCAAATACTCCTTCTCGTTGAGACTTCCAAGAAAATGCTTGTAGCACTTATAAGCGCAGCGAAAAATTCACAGGCTAGCTTAGTAGATATGTCTGCGGAGATTGCTAGCATGAAACAGTCATTAGCTCGATCGATTGAAATCGATAGTGGAGAAAGTGAAAGAGGCACGCCAACACCGAGTCCTAGTCCTCAACCGGAGGTAATTGATTATTAAACATTGATATGTACGTTCAATGATAGAACGGTTTAATTATCAATGATGCTTTTTTTATTCAGTCTATTGACGCGAACAGTGGAAACGAGGATTTGGTAAAAATAGCAGAACTACTAAAAGCTGCCAAATGGACTGCTGCCCTAGAGATTGTTAGAGTACATCGAACCCAATGGGTGGGTGATCCTTTCCATGACGACGACGACATTACTACAGCCGTTAGTATGTTCTGTAAGCACTTGGGTCAAGACAGAGCAGGTAAAAAATTTTCTTTGAGAATAGAAAATAAAAGAAATTTCATTAACTAGATTTTCATGTACATTATTGCTTGTTGTAGATATTTTTGTAGTTACACGAAGCGAAGATGACTTATCTGAAACATTGGATGGACTGAAGGAGAGTCTCTTTCGAGTACTCGCCGCGGTGACAAGTCTGGAGGCCTATACAAAGGCTTTGAGAGTACCGAACGAACACATGAATCATACAAAGGCAAACTGTTAATTCGATATTGAAGCATAGTTTTTAAATTAGATATTTTCTCTTTTCGATACCCTTATATAGGATTTAGAATTTTATTAATCGCTGTGTAAACGAGTGCTGTGTATGTACAGATCGTGTATACTAAAAAATTCCATGTCAGAATGATAAAACTGGCATGTAATACTTAGAAAATCAATTAATAAAAATCTTACATTTTTTCAAAAAAAAAAAGATACTTATTTTATTTTACAATTGTTTGTTATTTGGTGTTTTATGATGAATTTTTTATATTGCAGAATAATAGTCACGAAATAGTACATTACAATACTAGTGCGGGAAAGTAGATTCTTGTCTCGTGTGGCGTTTACGCCCGAGCGAAACTCTTTCCCAAACATGTGTCGTACCGTATTTTTTGATACGACGTGTGGAAAGTGCGATTTTCAACGCACGTTTTTTGCCGAGCGTGCGGGAAAAACGTACTTTCCACACGGAGTGTCGAAAAATTAATTTTAATAAATTTTATATTTGATATACTTATTTTGGAAAAATAAGTAAAGAAAATTAGAGTGAAAAGAATAACAAAATTCGATTAGTAACAAATACTAGCAAGGTATTACTATAAATAATGGCTATTACACGAAATTCAGTTTCCAAACAGAAGTCGACGATTCTTGCTTAGAATGTTTGTTATCAAAATATACAAAATATGTAGTTTTCATAAAAATAAATTTTATTTGCTTCCCTTTTTAAAAATCTCTACTGTTAAACAAATGACATAAATTTCATTCCCAGTTTGAATGATGTACAAGATTTTGCTATTATAAGATAGGTGATTAGATACGCATGTTACAGATAAATAAAGTCTACTTGAGTTAACGTATGATCAAAATATAGACGAGCTATCTTAGTAATCATATCTTAGGAACGAAGTTCAGTGCTAAATAGTATAAATTTAGTATCAGTGTAATCGGAATTTATTTATTGTGATGAAGCTTTGTGGCATTACCAAGATGAAAATTGACAAAGAAATTATAAATATTTCAGCATTGATCTTCAGCTTCTTTCTTTCAGTACTTTTACTGAAGTATTTACTGTACGACAATGGCTTTCAATTTTCAAATGTAAGTTGAATGAATATTTTAATTTCATAAATTTAAAAAATCAAGATTTTTAAATCCCAGGTAAATACTGTTGCCACTAAATTTATTTCATGATTAAAAATTTTCAAACTTTCAGTAATGCATTCAGTTTGAGGTTATGTATACGTCATATATTGATGACAAATGTATAAAGATGAATAATTAGAAGTTTTTATTATTTTTTATTTTTATTTATAATTTTTGTGGCATTCACAAAGCTTAATTGCAAATAATTATTGTTTCCAGATTCTTCTTTTAGCCGGCTTAATTTACACTCGATTTAATTTATTTATAAAAGAATCAACGAGACGACAAGAAGGAGCATGCCTTATTTTATTCATTTTATTTGACAAGAGTCTACTTGATCCTGGCAATGTGTGTAAACCTAGTTATTTTATTTCATTTTTTTTTGCATTGAAAAAGTAGATGTGATAAATTTTGATCTTTGTATAGATTTTTTTGCTGTTAGGCGTCGTATGTATACGCGAGTATCTACATGAAGAACTTGTGACAAAGGAAGTTGCTTCCTTCATATGTGGACTAATTTATTTGTTGATGGGCTGGCTCAATACTGGCAGAATTTTAGTTATCTATTTCTTGTTAATGTTTTACTACTTCACTATTGGGTGAATACTTTGTCATGTGATTGTATTTGTTGTGAAAAATGAAAAGATTTGTATATATTACGGTTCTTTTTAGGTGTTTTTGTACAACTTTTCTGGTCATAACATTTATGGAAAGATTGTTTCGCTCGAGTTTTTCGAAACTACGATCTTGAACGAATTGAGAAACAGTACAAATCGTCGAACTGATTACTCTAAAATTGAATTTAATTTCATGTCTGAGATAGAAAACGATTAAGTCTGTTGAAGTGAGCAAGATTGAAAGAAAAACTTAAATAAAACATCATTACATAATTATTTTTAAAATATAATATAATTTTCGTAATTGTAGAAAAAGCATATAAAATATTTATTACTGATTATGACATTTTCAAGTATCAAATTGTTTCTTCGTTGCGAATTCTGCTTGTTTATTTAACTTTTTACACGTGACTATAAAAATATTTGGTAAAGGTTTTTTTTTCAAACTGAAAATATTAAGCTAAATTGTTTTATTTGGTAACAATCTCTATTATATATATAAATTTAATTCAAAGAAAAAATGTTCAATATTTATAAATGTGAAAAAATTCGTTTGATAGAAAATTAACAGTAAATGAACATCCTCGTCGTTTTTAATATTTTTTTTGTTATTACACATTTACACACAATAATAAATTGACTTATCTGAAATAGATGCATTTATAGTTATCGTTCTGTTATTTTATTTGCATGTAATATGTGAATTAACAAAAAAAATTGTTGACTATGCAAATTGCCACGGTAACAATTTTCTATAAAGAGAAAACACAAGTCGCAAATTTTTTTTATAGCATATTATTATCCAAATATGAATGAAGAAACGGAAAAAAAACGTGACTGTAGCTTAGTAATATGTCAGTTTATTCAAAATTTGATTCATGAAGTGATTGAGGAATCGACAAAGGTTATAAAAATTATTTAAATCGTATATAATTATATATACACACACATATGGATATATTTTATTGTTAACAAACATAGCATAATACTTTAACAGAGATCCCCTCTAAACTGCGAAGAATATTCACGGGATAATCGATTTCTCGAACGAGAAAAGGAAGAAAATGGCTTCTATCATGTAAACGATTTGATGCAAAAATGGAATAAACTGCCGGCACGAAAAATATTGTTCAACGACTTTTTATCTGTTTTTCATAAATTTACTGAAGTATTGACTGAATTTTCTCTTAGGAACTGACAAATTGGCATTACGAAATAAATCACATGGACGAGATCAGCAGCATAACGTTGAAGTATCACGCTTTTCAGGTAAAATGGGCCAAACCGATGGCTGGTTATACACACCCAATTATAGTTATTAATGTTTATCTATTCGTTAAAATGATCCGCGCCCAATGTGATTACTCAGTCGAAGTAAGTTCTAATTGATAATTTTACTAATTACTAAAAAATAAATAATAATTTAACGCTTTACGTTTCCGTTTAGATGAGTTACAATTTTGAAGGATATCAATTTGTTCGTGATGCTCGCATTCCTTTCAATCCTAAATGGCTAATTAATGCTTACAATGATAAGAGAAACATTATTGCCGCATTGTCACTGTAATCAAGTGCGTGTATTAATAGAAAGTTTTGACAATAAATATTTTACATTTCAAAATTATAAAGAACATTTTGGAAAAACAAAATTGATTTCACTCCTACACGATATACATAGTTTTGTAAATTGCTTTGTAAATTATAAGTTTAAATTATCAAACTTTAATATATTTTTTAAATTATCATGATATACTTTCTTAATCCTTTGACAAAATAAAAATTTTATAAGGAAAATTATTACCGTTATTAAATAATGAAATATGCAAATTAATCTTAATCTAACTGCGGATTGTTACGTAAATCGTGAGATTGTTTTTACTTGCACAAGCTATTTAGTAATTTTTTATTTTTATTTTGCAACCATGCTATTATAAAACTATTAAATAATTATTATATCTGCCTGTCATACATAGTCATAATAATGTACATACATATAGATATGGTAAATCGATAAGAATCAAGTTCGATTAGTCGAATGTGATGTTTAGACTCTCGAAAAACGAACTACCTAAATAGATAAATTCTATAAACGAATTTTATAACCTCTCGAATCTGAAAAAACATAAACAGCATAATTGATTGCCAACTGCTGATGAACATTCATAATTTTCACTTATATCACTTTTGGTAGAAATCGAATATTACTTAAGCAAGTATTTAGAAAAAATCTATCAAATCGATGGTTGTCACAAAAGTTATGTGAATTCATCAATTCGTTGCTGTTTGTATTTCTTATAAAGCTAGATAATGGAAGAGATGGAAAGACATAAAAAACGTCGTCGCAATAAACCTATTTTTTCACTTCCATCTTCTGAGTTGAAAAGATTTACTGATAGGGCATCAATGAATGATGGTGAAGGTGTTGAACATTATTTAAAAATTCGTGAACAGAAAGTCAAGAAAATTAAGTTTTATGACCCAAAGCCAATTAACATTGTGAAACGTGAAAAAACATCTATTACTCAACCAAATACAGACTCAATTATCTCTTCAGCTTTAGATATAAAAATGGAGAAAGCTCTTGTCAACAAAAACAAAAGGCTTGCAATGCAAAACCACTCAACAGTAACAAATACAAATAAAAGTAATGATCGTTTGGTGATAGAATTGAAAGATTATTTAACTTTAACTGAAACTAGAAATATCATAAAATTTAAATTGAAGCCAATTTCTGACGAACCTGATAAAGTTAGCTCTATAGATGATATTATAAAAACTGCCAATACAGTTCAGTTTAACCAAATTTTAAATTATGGAATATCCAATCAAGAACCGCAGAGAACTTTTTTATTAGTTCCTCAAAATAAAGATGACTCTGTTACCAAAAAATCTAATTTATATATGAAACAAACGAATAGAAAAAAATCAATATTGCCAAGTGATTTGAGTAGTCCTGTAAAAATTTTGCAAAAAATTGAACAGATTAATCATAAAAAATCCAATAATCAGTTAATAAGCAAACGACAAAGTTCTAAATGTTCTACACGATTAAGTAATTTAAGTAATTCTGTAAAAACTTTGCAAAAAATGGAACAAATTAATTGTAAAAAATTTAGCAATCAATTACAAAATGCAAGAAAAAAATCTAAAAGTTCTATATTATCAAGTGAGTTAAGTAGTGATGTGAAGACTTTACAAAAAATAGAACAGACTAATCATAAAAAATCCAGAACTCAGTTAACCAATGCACAAAAAAACTTGAAAAATAGTTATTCAAATGTAAATACCAAGTACTCAGAGTTTAACATTCAATCACCAGAAAAAGAGATTCATCCTGTGATAAAAGTATTGAAAAAAGTTCAATTCAATAATTCAGTTTCTAATACTGATAATATCACCAAAACATTTATTAAAGGAAAAAAAAAAGTGATATTAAAATCGCATCCTTATTTTTTACAACACAAACCATTTGTTATTAAGCACAAACCCATTGTGACAAAAGTTATAGAAGACCAAAATTACTCTGTTAAAAATCAACAAAATCTTTCAAATGAAGAAATTAATTTAGATAATATATTGAAGTGCAATGAATTAATAGATGAAATTAAATTTGAAGTGCCAGAACATGATCTAAATTTTGTTATGTCGCCAGATAGGGAAACTATTGATCAAATATTTCCAGTAGCATTAAAGTCAAGTGATTCTGATGATTTTGAATATCTTGGATTTGAAACTAATAATGATGACATATCACCTGAAAGTGAAATGCAAATACTTGGAATTTAATTTCTACTTTATTTTTATGTAATAACTTTCTAAAACTAAACATGGTGTTTCCATACATTTCTACAATATGTAAATTAATTTAAATGATAATTGATCTATTATATAATGACTTTTTTTAATAATAATTTTATAAATTTAACTAACATCAAAGCAAAGTGTTATTGCTACAAATTTAATTTAATTATTTATTGTACACATGCATTTAATTTAAGTAGTCATTAATAGGAACTAAGCAAGTGTAGTATATATGTTTGTTGACCTATTACTAATCTGTAAAGCATAAAAATTTTTAAAATAAAATATATTTCAATGTGCATATGACATCTGCCACTGTTTTAATTTTTTTTTTATTTTAAAAAGTTAACTACCGTTGAGTTTCTATTTACATAAATAACCACTTGATTATTATAACTGATTATTTATATAAATAATCAATTTTCTTTCAACTTTTTCAAAGTTATCTATTAATATCTTGCATATTTATAATATATATAAATATGTCAGACGTTTTTCAATTATCTACAGAGTTTTAAAAGATTATCGACAGTGTGACATTTACCAACAAAATCAACTGATTGTGTTTCATTTAGGTCTGAATTTGAGTCATATAGCATTCTATAAAAATTCTGCACAGATCTAATATCATAACTTAATTAAACAGTAGTGAAGGTCCTTTGTAATATCGATTTCCTTATTATCATCTATTAAGCTACGAAAATGGAACAGAGTTTCGAAAAAAAGATGGAAGATGTGTAAGTATCACGTCATAGGTTAGGCTTCTTTGTTGTTCTAGTAAATTTTTAGAGAATTGAAAAATATTAAACCATTTCAGTACTAACAAAGAAGGTGTGATTGGATGCATTTTAACAGATAAGTCTGGACTTTGTTTAGGAGGTAATGTTTATTCTAATTTTGAGTAATTAACAAATTTTTTTGAATAATTCTTTCGTATTTGGATTCGACATTTTTTATTGATTATCAAAAATTCTTTTCAGTTAAAGGCAAGGTATCAAGTGATAGTGCAGGAGTTATTGCTGCGATGGCTGAATTAGTTACAAAAATTGAGCCTGGTTCAGAAACTCCAATAATATCTCTTCAGAATGAAGCTAGGTGATATTTTGTTAGAATTATTTGTACATATTAAGTTAACAGAAAATTATTTCTATTAAATTACACTAATGCCAGATATAAGGAACAACAACTTATTAATATATATAAATAAACAATCATGTTTCATGTTTTGCATATTGATAACAAAACATTTTTTTCCATAGGCAATGTCTCATTCACCAGCAAGGTTCAGTGATTGGAGCAATATTTAAAGAACCTTTAGCTTGAATATTTTCTTTCGACAAAACTTAATAGAGATCTGGAGTTGTTGTTCAAGATGTGATATAAGCTGAATGGTGTTAAAAGACTTGAATATTTTTCTATTTTAAGAAATATGATACTTGCACATGTTTTTTTATACAAATGTAAATTTTTTAATTTCATTGTGATTTGTTAGACAATTAAAAGATATAAAATTTTAATTAAATGTTCTATGAAATTGTTTTATTGACTGTGCAGCATTGCATAAAGGAATAAGCGCTCCTATATACAAATGTTATTTTAATTGGTACGATAGAGTTGTAATGGCTGCATAAGTAGACTTGACACAAAGAACACTTATCAAAAGTTTAAAATAATTTCCACTTGCAATGGTCGCTACCATTACGCCTTTGAAATCTACAATTTGGCTCCAGCTGACGAATCAAAAGTGTGTCTGTCTCAGTTTCCGAAACAAAGCCGGAGAAAGAGAAAAAGAAACTGACACAAAGAGAGAGGGAGGTCTGCAGTGGCAGAAACAAGCATATGCAGATGCCCGCGAAATGTCGTTAAAAAGTTGAGGGACTGCGAGTAGTGTACGTATATATATTTATATATATATACGTGAGTTATACGATCGGCACGCGCCCCCGCGCACTCCGCGCAAACAATGCGGGCAGGTGATTGTATTCGGAGCAAGACGAGAAAACGAATGAGACAAAAATGGGCCTCTCTATTAATGAGCATGTTGCGCGTATACACAGAGAATTGGCTCGGAGCTGCAGCTGACGTGTACGCCATGTATTTCGTCCTTTTTTTGATTTTAGTGCGCATATAAGATTTCACCGAGCCGGGATGGCGTTACAATGCGTTGGTCCTCTGCGCATATGGATTTTTAGAGCTAGCTCTTACGCATTTTCTATTATAATATCAAGAGAGACGCACACGTGGGTTGGCAATAGGGCTACATGCCCTCCTTGGAGATGCACGCCCAAGTTCAAGGTTTCCTCTTTCTCTGTTTTCATTCTCACATGGAATTTTCCACTCCAAGTCATGTATATATTCACGCTTAACTAATACCAATTATAAATTATACAAACACGCGAGTTCGCTACGCTCAA
This sequence comes from Phymastichus coffea, assembly GCF_024137745.1. NCBI lineage: Eukaryota > Metazoa > Arthropoda > Insecta > Hymenoptera > Eulophidae > Phymastichus > Phymastichus coffea. The sequence goes on along the minus strand of NW_026706861.1, from coordinate 1,072,562 downwards.
ATTGAAGTTCCTGAAAGACGTGTACTGCACCATCTGAAAAGCACACATGTTGCTCAGTGGTGATTCAGCGTGGCGTCGTTGGTACACGCAGCCGAGAGAGGACAGGCGTTGCCCGTCGTATTCCTTACGCTACGCCGTAATAACCACATGTTCGATCGCGCGAGGAACCAGTGGAACTTTCTCATATTTCACTGAGAATAAAAATGCAGCTCACCTTTTTTTTCCTTTTTTCCCTCCTTTCGTCTTCACCGGATGAGGCCAACGAATTGACTTCCTTGGTTCCTTGAAAACTCACGGATTTCAGAGGGAGCTTTACTCCTTTCGTGGATTCCCTCCGAAGCCGGTCCGCAACTGATAGGCACACTCTTGGACGACAACAGTGTATTATTATCAGCAACGAGAAAAGAGCCGTGTACGTTTGAACGCAGGGATTTTCATAAAAAACAAATTCATCTGTTGTTGGTTGTTTTGTCGCAAAACAAACTTTTTTGTGCGTGTCACGCGAAACGCACAATCATAAATCGTTCGCGCATCAACGAAACGTGCACGCGCAACGTGGACACCCTAATCTCTTTCGACATACCGTCACCCCAGGGAGGCAAAAATTATCTCAAGCCGCGTAATTCCCATCGAAACACTTTTCCGGTAATTAACGCAGCTCTGATCAAACATCCTGCAGCGTGAAAGAGAGAGAGAGAGAAAAGAAGTTCTCCTCTCACAGGCGTGGTTTTTCTCCCCCTCGAGGAGATTTTCCAGCAACACGTGTGCGCGCCGCGCTCAACAGGTTGTCGCGGCGACGCTTCGTCGGAAACCCGAGTCGAATGGGAGGCACAAGTGCAGCAGCGCCGCGCGCGTGAGAAGATCCCATCTCTCGTTTGCTTCTTGTTCTTGGGCGAGGACAAAAAATTGATTAACGCGTTCGCGTTGTTGCTGGGAAAATATTGTAATCGGGCCACACTGACTCGGACTGATTTGTTTGGAGCCTTTGTTGAATTTTCGAAAGCCCATTACACTCTTCTGTCTGCACGTTATTCGTGTTTTTGAAATCGATTTTAAACGATATTTTCTGCAGGAAAGGAAATGTTGTCGTTGCCGAAGATAGGTGCGTACAATTATCGTCTAGTAAGATTGAATTCCGCATAGCATTTATACCTCGAATAGCCTACATTTTCGTACGTTCCAAATATGATCGATTACAACCAATAATTGATAAAGCGCGGCTGTTTATTTTTTTACGTAAAAGATCGTCAATAGTATAATTGAAAATATAACAGCAATTATAAATATCTCGGTAACATTATTTTTTATGTGTTAAAAAAAGGATAAAGCGTATTATGCAATGGAAAACTAGCTCGCAAGTAATTCGACAAAGTCCAGAAAAGCAGCAGATGCACCCATTAATCGACTTGTCGTCACAGTATATACTTTATAAACAAGCAAACAGACGTGAACCAGACACTCGTTCGCGTATCACCCACGTCGAATCCTTGAAGAAAAAAAAAAGTAAAAGAAATCCTTTACCCTTCTTATTCCCATCCTTGCCATATAAATTTATTTATCCGGAAAAACAATCGCTCGTTTAAGAAACACATCACATCCGGCAGTGTTTTCACTCACTTTTCACATCCGTTTTTCTCGTGCCCGATGTTTGTTTTCTCTCGCGAGATGATTTTTCGAGGATGATTGTTTGTACGCGAGGCAACGTTGGGCAGCCACTTGCTTCTCGCGCGCTCGAGATTATGCTCCCTTTCCCCTCTGCCCCACGATTTCAACGTGTAAACAATTTGAGCAGTGCGCGCTGGCTGCGGTGAATTTCTTTTCAAACAGTCGACGTCGGCTTTGAAGATTTTCGCGCGTGTCTTCATTTTGCTGGATCGCGCCTCACAACGTTCAATGCGCGATTTTTATTTATCTTTTATTCTCTGCACAATCTTCCAGCGAAAAATCTGAAAATCAAGGAAAATAGCCGCAAGCTCCAACAACCGGTTGGTGTGTACGAGCGCCAAATTGCACGTCGAATGGTCCATCGGGCACATCGCCGCAACAATCGAGGGCCAGCCGAGGAGCTTGCGATCGGAAAAAAAAGAAAAGGTGGTGGTTGGCGCGTCGTATAAGGAAAGCGCGCGTACCTTCGCGCGCAAATTAAGTTTCGCTGCCGCACACACATCCCGTGTTCAAGACGCGGGGAAGAGACCGGGTGAGTGGGAGGTGTGTGTGTGTGGGGGGGGGGGGCACGAGGGCAATGAAACTGCGAAATAGCGTTTCCGGCGAGCGGCGCGGGACTAAAAAAAGCACCGCGGCGCGTGTCTCGCGCGGGCATCTGGCGCGCGCGTGCGCTCGCGATGTTTCGCTCGGCGCGTATATTTCAAGCGGCCTGCGTTACGCGGCGGCGCGCACGCACTTCTCGTAAATCATCGCACGACAAAGGAAAGTGCGAGAGCGCGCGTGCCCGAGTTTTAATTATTGCACGGTTGCGCGCGGCGCGCGACCCCGCCTGCGTCGTCGCCGTCGTCGTCGCCGTCGTCGTTGCGACCGCGGCCGATTAGCGCCCATCGTGGACACAGATATGCATTGCGCACCGAGTCTAGCGATTGATTTTAGGATCGTCTTGTCTTGTCGATGGGCTTGGAATGAGCAGCGTTACGAACAGGCCAAAGTGCTTTGGCGAATCGCGCTTCGAAGCTGCACGCGCGGATGCCGAAGGGACGACAACGAGTGCAAATAAGTGAGCCACGAGACTCTCGCTTGCGCTGCGACGAATATCGCGACTCGACGAGCATAAAGAAATCGGGTTCGGTTTTATCGCGGGCGGCCTTCTACGCGTAGGAGAACTCCCGAAAGAAACAGATGTGCTCGACGCACTGACCTCCGCAATGACTACAAGACGCGTGGGTATCACGGTTGCGTGGCTAAGCGGGAGGCTAAAGGATTTCTCTTGCTCTCTCTCTCTCTCTCTCTCTCTCTCTCTCTCTCTCTCTCTCTCTCTCTCTCTCTCTCTCTACGATGCGAACATTGTGTGGGGTGGTTTTTAGAATGCTAGTTTTATGAATAGCGATCGAATAGCATAGTCGCTGTTCGATATTTATAATAAAATATTTCTAGCTTGTTTTTCGCTCACGGGATTATTCCCAACGCGTCGTTACGGAAATTTTTAATTTTGTTGCGCCAATTTCGTCGGCCTGACGCAATGACGGATCGAACTTACGCAAAAAGAAAGAAGAAAGGAACGACGCTGCACACGTTTCCTCGTTTTTCTTCTGCTCTCGCAGCAACCACATGACGACGCGAGTCTCTTTTTTTTTGGCTCTCCGCACCACTTGTGGCGACAGTCTGCTATGTTTACGCTTTTTTTTCACCGGAGTGCATCAGAGTAGGTCAGCAAACAATCGAATGATTGTTGGTCAGTTTCTCCAATTGATCCGCCGTGGCCGATAACGCTCGCGCGCACCCGATTGTTCACGCGGCTAAAACGGCGTCGTCATCATCCGCAAAGATGTACAGCGAGCGCGGCTACTCGCTCTTTCATCCCTCTCTCTCTCTCTCTCTCTCTCTCTCTCTCTCTCTCTCTCTCTCTCTCTGGATTCGATCCATCAAAAATCCATTAAACTCGGTGCCGCGCGCGCGGTCGCTCGTTCGCCTGGATCCTTTCTTCTCCGGCGCAGCTGCCGATTCGCCGGACGCACTTCTAAAATTAGCGCACCCCCGCAGCCGTCGCCGCCGCCGCCGCGTTTCGCTCGCCCGGCAACGAACGCGAGCCCTTCTGTACGGCTCGTGCTGGCTTCTGGCGCGCCGACGATGGCTTCCACTTTATGGAAATTCGCGTCCACTGTCCCCGCAGCAACGCCGATGCTGCTTTTGGCGATGATCGCGCGCGGCCCACGAAAGCACGGGGCTTTCGACGAGATGACCCGGTGTGCTAGACGCGTAAAAAGAATGGGCGAATTTCCCGATATATACTGACTCAAACCAGTCGTAATGCAGTCGTATCAATCATAAAATACTTTCCATTCGTAACATGAAACTTTGTTAAAATGTTGAAGATAGTTAAAATGGGTAATAACAACAACAACAACAACAACAATAATAATAATAATAATAATACAGCATTTCCATAAATTTTATCGTAATCCTAATAAAGATATTTCTCAAATAGGATTCTTATTATTTCAAACAGATTTCGTGCTTCTTCTATTTGTTTCGTTGCACGTCCATTATAAAACGAATACGGTGTGGAAATTAATCGCCAATGTAAATTTTCAATAGCTATTATATCCATGGAATCTAACCACCCATCGATAATCCGTTAATTCTTTAGATTTTTATCGAGATGCATGCTATTTAGCGTGATAGTAAATTCCGCCGTTCTGCGACTCCGTTTTCAACGATGCATTCCAAAAAAATGCATTAAAGGCACGACACCGGTGAGCGCCAAAACTAAACTGCCAATCAATCCGTCGATACGGGCGGACGTCTGCGTGTGCGCGAAAAAGAGAGAGAGAAAAAAAAGACTCGCCCTTTTTTCTTCTTTCGTCGCGGAAACTTCCGCTTGCAAAAAGAAAAGGAACAAAATAAAAAAAGAATGAAAAAATAAAAGACTAGGCAGGTTCATCGCCCCCTTCTTCGGAGCTTTTCGTAGTAGGAGAAATAGGGTGGCACAGTCACAGTTCGACATCCCTTTTTCTCACATCTGCGGCGGATGCAGCCTGCACACCTTTTCTCCTCCCCCTCTCTCATCTCTCGTTCCTGATGTATTTACATGAGATACGCGAGCGTGCGTGCGCTTGACTCGAGCGAGATGATGAGGGAGTAACAACTGCTTTCTTTTTCTATGTGGGAGAGATGCTACGCTCGATTGATTTCGGAAATCTTCGTTGGGGGGAGAGAACGTTTGATGGATGATTTGTCGGTATGGCTACTGATGTTTGCGGGAGATAAGTTTTGTTAGAAACACAAGTCTGCAAATTGATTTTTAAATGGCTAGCAGCAATTCCGAAATGTTCGAGTGAAACGAACAACTCTGACTCTCGGTGATGGATTTTTCCGTGGATTTGAAGACAAACGAAATATTGAGAGTTTCGTGTGAATCTCGTCATCGCGATGTTACGAATTATCTAACCAAAGGCATCTTTAACTCCGAGTTTATAATTTTTGAAAGGCGAAAGCTTTTCGAGATGTCGCGCTGAGCCTATCAACAAATTGCATAATTAAAGTCCAAAGCTACTGAAAACAAACAGCTGGAGGCAGCTAGAGGAATTAAAAGGAACAGGCAGGAACTTCTATAATTAGATTTCCTTCCTCCGGAATACTTCTTTTTCGTTTCTCTTCCTCTGTACGTTTCTCTACTCCTCCCCCACTTCGCACGCATACACTGCACTTCCTTCTCTCTTCCATAACGCGTATAACTTCACTTCGTTCTTTTTTTCTACTTCGACTTCTCCTTTTTTTCTGCTTCCATCCCGGAAATCTCCGCGAGCTCTACTTCTTAATTAGCCCATTGAAGTTTCTCATGTTAATAACCTTGTTTCTCTTTGACGAAACGTTTATAAAGCGCATCGAGGCGCTACTTCGCCTAATTTTCGAGAATCGACATTTGCAAGTCGAATGCGAAATTCGGCTCTCGCGTCTTACTTATAATAATCTACTTCGTAGCCGATCAATTACGTTAATGAATCAACGAACCTCAACGCGCTCGCGTATATATTTCAATCGTGAAAAGTTGGCTTGGCGTGGACCGCTAACGAGAATCGAAAGAAGTGGATCAGCTCAAAGGGTTAGATGATCGACACGCCAAATTCGATGCAGCAACCTACAGGAGAGATAATTCTCGATTCGATTTCGAGATCGTCACGCTACTGGCCCCGAAAAAACGAATCCCACCTGTGACTGTTCATGCCAAGTGTCTTTGGCGTTTCGAACAACGATATACAAGCGACTTGGCGCTTACAGATACGCGATTACTTAACCATCTACGATGAGTGCGTAGATCGATCGATCGGTGATTTGTTATCCAACGCCAATTCATTATTTTGTATTGTTGATTGTTGTTAAGGTTTTAGTGTTTTGTATAAGAGTCAGTCGATGGTGTTCAATTTGCGGTTTTACGTTCGTTGCTATCCAATAAAATTTAATTTATATAAATTTTATATAGTAAATCTTAATGATTACAGCGAACAATTTGAGAACTTTGTACTGGAGAAATTGACGAACAAGTGGAAAGCAAAGCTATTAAACAACGATTCGTCCAATAAATGTCAGTTTTCACCTGAACACAAATCTCAGTGAAAACGTGAGAGATTATATAGATAATAAGTTCGCTGGCGCGGAAACTACTTAAGCGCGACTTTTTTTCTATCGTGACGTAATCGTCGCAGTATAGGCGTGCGTCAACTTTTGATTTATCCATCGCGTTTTCGTTACGTGTAGCATTGTACATGCTCAATTCAGTGTGCAAATGCGTACTAAAGTTGACAAGATAAAGTCCGTTTCGTAGGTTGTATTGACGCGATGATAGCAGTTTCTTGAAATGACGTTTTCGATAGAAAAAACATTATAAGCGAAAGTCTTCTCAATGCCATTGACATATATATAGTCAGTTATTATAATATCGGTTACAGAATAGAGTTTCAGCAATGCGAAATAACAACGATAATTGCTCTCGTTTGATAACTGTACAAGTAATTTGTGACTGTGCGAAAGTTGATACCACCAGCCCTCTGTCGAATCAATTACAAAGCAATATATGACGAAGCAATCAATTGGCTACGACCAATTCAAACACCCGTCTAATAACCAACTCTTTTAATCTGAATTCCTGACCAAAAAGAAATAAAAAAAAAAATATCCACGTAACCTCGCAAAAAAAGAAAAAACAAACGAACCGGCAGCAGTATAATTCACATCGACTGGCGTAAGCTAACCGAAAGCCGTGCGCGCGCGACAGCTGTATTGGTCCACACGCAGCTTCAGCCCGCGGAGAGAGAAAAAAGCGAGAGTGCGAGATGAAAGAGAAGGGGACGCGTGTCGGTCGCGTGCCGCTCATGACTCCTCTTTTCTTCTTTTTCTTTTTCTTTTTTTTTTTTTTTTTTTTTTCTTTTCCTTCCTCATTGCGCGCGCTTCGCCCTTTGACGGATCCACTTCCTCTTGCAATACGCGCTGCACCTTGTGCCGCTCTCGGATGTTGAGGGAGGAGAGAGGGGGAGAGAGAGAGAGAGAGAGCGAAAGTGGGATTTGCTCCGCGATTATTGAATTTCCGAGGTTCTCTCCCCCTTGCGCGCCGTCTTTATTTAGATTCAAATGGTAATTTGATGTCTCGCTCATTCTTTGATTGTGTATGCTGCTGCTCTTCGATTCGCTGATTTCGGGGTAGGTTATATAAGTGAAAGAGAGAGTATTGGGTGACGCTATTGCGGAGTGAAGAAGTTAGATTACGAAAGATGATAAGTGTCAAAGTATCGACGAGGGTTCATTGCTAAAGGGAAGTGAAGAGAGAAGCGCGATGTTGTACGCTTGTACGCGACGCTAGATACCCCATAGTATTTTTGGGATGGAAGCCTCAAAAATTAAATACTTTTTATTTGCCCTGTGAGCTAGTTCTGTGATCATCGTTGACCATCAAATATCACCATCGACTCTGTGCATTTCTCCCTCAATTCAGGAACTATAACAATCATCTGTCAAGTACAAAAAAAAAAACAAATATGCGTTGGATGCACAAAGGATTTTTAAAAAGAAATCGCCGATGAAAGGTGAACGGGCTCGTCTCGACAAATCGATGGTTCAAATCGCACGCGATATCCGAGTAATTATCCGCTCAATTAACGGCAAAGAGTCAATTTGAGTGAAAACTGAAATCTACAATTGCATTTCTTCATGGCTCGTCAGTCTCCTTCTTTCCTCTTCAAAGGTGAATTGAGACGGTACACGCCGAAAAAAAAATAGAATCACCGCTGTGTTGACGAACTCGACGACGCGCTTCATCGTGACTTGCTAGGAAATTGGAATTTGGAAAGATATCGAGAGTAAGGACATACGGAAAACCATGCGAAATGGCAACGATCAGGCGAGCTTGAACAGTGCAAAAAGTTCATCGACATCGTGCGTTCGTCGAAGGGAAAGAAATCTAGCAGAAATCTGCATTCCATCGTGCAAGGGCGAAGAAGAAGAAAAAAAAAAGGGTGGTGGTTTGGAACAATCGGGCGATGCATGCGGCGGCAGCAGCGACAAGAAAGACCAGCTGTGCTCGATAGGGGGTGAGAGCGCGAGTGCAAGCGGCGTGTATATACGTGGCGGCGGCGGCCAGCTGATCGAGACAATGCCTCGCATGAGCTCGCGTGTGAGTCTCGCTCTCTGTGTGTCTCGCCGACACGCCGAATTCCGCCACCTGTGAATTCCTTTATATGCGCGACGAATATAAGAAGACGACGAGAAAAAGCGAGCGTGACAGTAAGTGGTTTCGTGTCGCTCTTAATTTCGTCTGCGGTTTTGTAACGAGGCTGCGTTTCTTTTTCTTTAATTCCTTTTGCTTTTCGCCAGACAGCTTTTTCTGCTTTTGCAATAAGTTGTGGCTAATGAATTAACGGGCGCTCGCTCGCGCCACTCGTAGTCGATAATCTCCAAATGAAATGCTCGGTGGATTGATCGTCATCACTCGTTCGGATCAGCGCGGAGAGTGCATAATTATCGATGCCTCGGAATGGATTTTCAGTCTTGCGCTATCCCCCCAATGCGTCCCTCTGTCGTTGTAGAAGCTAAATTTTTCACATCAAGAAATAGCGGCTTTGACAACTCTTAGACAACAGTAACAAATGACGCACACTTAGGAGCATCGATAAGACGAGTACGGCAGTGGTGGGTCTCTCGATTGAAAAAGCGCCGAGTGGTTTATGCGTCTCGCAAGTGGCAGCGTCTAAGAAAAGCTCTTTCGGAAGGAGGAGGAGGAGGAGGGTAAGAAACCGGCTGCTCCGGAAGGAGCTACTCCCCCTTTTTTTCTGTCGACGGCGACGACTGTACGCTTCTCGCGAGGGCTTTTAATCAGAAGAGAAGTTGTAATGGGGGAATGAGAAATGTGTCGCTTTGTCATAGTATTACCGACTCTCTCTCTCTCTCTCTCTCCGGGGCTCGCCAACGTGTCTTTCAATGTTTCATTTGTTATCGCTTGGAAATCGACAGGACGAACTTACTTATGAGAGTTGTTCGTTGAGGTTTCGCTAAAGTTCATTCTCACGCGGCTTAAACGAACAATAGAGCAGCGCGGAATATTCAATCGCTTCCTTCGATATGATTTGTCGACACGCCGCAATGAATTCGCACGTTACTGCAGTCCACTGCTATTAGCTTATCCCTCCGTACGAGTGTCGAACGTTAAGCCCGCGCCGAATAACAAATGAAAATGCAGTAAAATTCCATCCCAACGAGTAATTAATTATAAATATCTTTGGAGTACGACGACGACGAGATCGCGCGCGCCGGATGCTGCGGATCTCGCTCATTTTTTTTTTGTCTTGGCTCCTCGCCAGTATTTTGATTCTCGCTTGCAAGTGTCTCGAGAAGACCAACCACGCGGCACTGAATAGATCCGCAGACCCGCTCTAGTGCGATAGCGCGAGTCTTTGTACGTTGCACGCGGGCTTTTCGTCAATGAGGGCATTATGTGCGCGACGTCGGGTTATTTTAGTCAAGGAATGGGCTTTTGTATTTCATCTGGGCTGCTCGTCTAACGGTGATAGTTAACGCCCAGCTGAGCTTTCTCGGATAACTGCGGCAGGACTTTCTACGTGATATCGCATTATTTTTGGTGCGTTGGCTGGTCGCACGACGTCCGATAAAAAGCATGCTTAGACGAGATTGGCTCGGATCGGTGTACAAAGAGAGCGAGCAAAGTAGAGCGATCGAATCGAAATAGTCGAATGTAGATGTTGTGAAGCGTGTCTCAAGGTTCTTGGAGGGGGGAGTCAACCTCCATTGCCGTAAATTTATTCGTCGAAATGACCGACAAAGAGCAAAGTGACTCGAAGAGAAAAGTTGAGCTGCCTGGGCAAACGAGCGGCATTCTGAAACGAGCGGCAGTAGGCGAGGTCGTCGCACGGGCTGACCGCGAATCCGGGAGGTGGTTTACCCGAGAGAGCGAGCGCAAGGCACAGCGACGGCAGCTGCGCGCGCGGTCCAAAATAGCTAAACCCCATACCGCGCGCGAGCGAGCTCAAACACGACTCTTTCCTTTTTCTCTTGTCCTCTGCCCCCTCCCCCCCCCCCCCGTGTACGGTAGGTGTGCACGCGCGCGCCTTCTCCTTTTTCGTCGAGGAGGTGACTCTCCCTCATATTTAGTAATGACGACCAACTTTCGTTTTCGTATGGAAAGAAGGGCTGACACTCTTGTAATCGCCGTTAAGCGACGCCGAACGGATCCGTTTTTAGCGCCGTGTTGCTGGCTTAATTACCGGGGTTTTGCCACGCGCTCGAGGGGGGAGGGGGCACGCACGTTTTCGTCATTCATACATTATCGCGGCGCGCCCTCGCCGGCCGAGCTCGGCAGGTGTGTGTGTGTGTGTTCTCGGCAATAGCTCGGCGGCAATCCGGGTTCGCGGGGCAACGATCCGCGCTCCCGCGGGAGCGCATCGTCGCCGGCAAGCTGGCGCGCAACAAGTGCTCGGGCCGCGTCCCGCGTCGTTGCTCGTCGTCGTTCGATATAAACAAGCGTATAATTAGCGAAAATCCGCGCGGGGCTGGTTTGGCAACCTGTTGGCCGAAAAGCCCTCGGGGAGCACGCGACTCGCCGGCCGATATCGAGCGCACCAACTTCTCGGCCGCGGCTAATAATAAAGGCCTCGGAAAACTGCATCCGAAATACACTCGGGCGGCGCGGCTTCTATTTTCGAAAAAAACACATCCTCGCCGCGGGCACGCTACACGGCAGCGAGAGAGAGAGAGAGAGAGAGACAGCGGCTCTTCTATTCTAGGTCCACCTCGTTAAACGCTCTCGCGGCCGCCTGTGTTTTTATTCTTTCTGGCTGCGCCCCTGCTATTTTTACCGCGCGCTGCATCGTCGCGCCGCGCCGCGAGTCTATCTCGTTATCTCGCTCCTCGGCTCTCGTTCTGCGTCTGCGACGGCAAGCTTTCCCTCGCGCGGCAGCTCTCTGCCGTCGCTCCCCTCCGCGACTGGCTCTTCCTCGTCCGACGGCATCCGTTTCGCACTTTTGCAGGCGTCATCTGTCGTCGAACCTTTGCAGTGCTAACGGTGCTGAACGACAATGTGACGTGCCACGGTCGCGTTTACGAAACGTTTTCCCATTTTAACGTCAGGGGATGCTTCGGATGTGGAATAGACAGTCATGAATAACCGAATAAAAAACTTTTTAAAAACAATTTTGTTTTAATACGATTTCTTCTTCAGATAAGCAATTTTGAAAATAGTCTTAGGATCAAAAAACAAGCAGCATTGCATTATTTGCAGGAAAGTATTAAACGTCGCGCATGAAGAATTAATTTCACGATGTCACGCGTGTCGATCAGTCAGTGTTTTCATTAAACAAGGAGTCACTGAAAGTAAAATTGTCATTGTCGTGAACATCCCCACACATATGTCGATCGCCAAAACACAAGTACTTTTGAATCATCTCAATAAAGTCAGCCAGTTCTATGTTTTCACAGCTCTCAAAACTCTTTTTTTCCGCTCGGCCCAGACCAAACCCAAGCGAGAAAGAACTCTTTCCATCATCGGAATCCGTCCCTCCTATACAATGTACATATCCACCGTAAACAGTGTCGGTAGAAAGCCCTACCCTTGTCTGATTTTCCAGGGTGGCGGCAGTCGGATAATAAGTTAAAGGGAGGATGGAACTAGGCGTTTCCGGCTACTTTTCAACTCTACGCGTGGCTTCACCTTTCTACATCCCCCCACACACACTCAAGGTGTGCGTTTTCCCTTTCAGCCGGCGACACACGTATGTGCTTGACTTGTTAAACCCTATAATGCGCACACGCGCGTATCGTCTTTTGTGCGTTTTTGTGATTTTCAAATGCCCATAGCCTCACCGAAGTGCGGTATGCTGCTGTTAAATCAGGATTTATGTTCGGCTGGGGAATATGTCGTAAACTGCTAAATTTGAAGAGAAGTTGTATAAACGTTTTATTGCTCGTTAATTATGTGACATTTGTAAACTATACGTGCCTACGTTGCGCCATGAATTTCAAATTGGGAAATAGAGAAGAGGGTGTTTTTCTTTTTTCTTTTTCACAGGTACAGCGGCTTTTATTAAAGTGACATTATAGCAAATAATAACATGCATGACTTGAATAGCAACTATGAATACTTTGAAATAATGCGAGAATCACTTATACTGAACTAAACGGCAAGTGTCACTTTACATTTTTCCATTATACGCCTTTGAAATCTTTCACTCTATTAAAACTTCCAACGGAAAAAAAACGGAAATTTTTTTCTCTTCTACAACCACAGTAAATGAAAGTTTGTGGTATTTTTTGTCCAACACACAATTCTACGCTGAAACATCTTCCGTAAACCTTTTTTCCACTTCTCTCTCACTCTTTTTGTCGATGTTTCCTTCCGATCTATACGCTCTCCGGCACGTGACCAAGCCACGCGATAAACACTCATCCGAACGAGGGAGTAGACGAAGAAGCTGCATGCTTTTTTTCATGGCTATTTTAAAATGCATCTCTTCGCGTTTTGCTCAGCTGCTGATGCTGCTGTAGATTGTAAATGCCCCTAAAGTTCATCTTTGATACACTGCTTTTTTGTCGAAATAGCCAGATAAAGATATTAATTTTTAACGAATAGTCGACGATTTAAATTAAATTCATTCGCAATAGTTGTCGGATGCCGATTGAAAGATTACTCCGAAATCGCATGCAAATTAAATGAACTAATATAAGATCGAATTATTTCTATACAGGTTTCATTAATGAAAAAAACATGTTTTTTTTATCTACAAAGCTATTTACGCATCGAGTTATTTAGTAGCTCCTCTCAAAAGAAATGAAAAAACTCACCCTCCCACGTGGAGGGATGCTGATAGCGTGGGATCCACGAAGAAAACCAGTCCCAGTGGTGAGGTTCCAAAAATGAAATTCGACAATCGCCCACAAAAACAACTCGTCAAAAGTAATTATGATTCTTTCTTTTTTTCGGTGATTAAAAATTGATCGTGGCGCAGGATAAATAGCCGCACTGAGATGTTTGGCATAGTAGCCAAGCACGTGAATCTTGAAAACGTTGCGCCGGGTGGCCAAAGCAAAAGGTGGCCACACGGCGGGCACTTGCGTCAGCAACTCTCTCGAGTGAGAGCAGCGCTTTATTTTCGGCAAGCGAAGAAGAAGAAAGGCGTCGGCGTTGGCACACGCGCTTATACTTCGTCGAGTGGAAAGCTTTCGGGACACCTGTTTCCCGATGAGCTTTCGTCGATGGCGAACGTTACTCAATCGCCTCGACGCCTGACGACAGTTAGCAAATACTTTTGCCGGTGCGCCTCGAATAGCATTTCTCATTGGGAGTATCTCTCCGTGAGCTTGAAAATGTTGACGGCGAATCGAAATTTCACCATCGCTGCCAATCAGACGATACAGCTACGAGTAAAAGGGTGAATTTATAGCCGAGCTATTCGACTGACCGACTAATTAATTATAGCCGCCGTCGATCGATCTTCGGCTTATTGGCTTGGGCGTGCATTTTCGACAGCTCGCGCCCGCGATCGGCGAAATAAGCCGTCCCTCACTCGCGAGCTTTGGAAGCCCGGCATCCTCGGGGAGGACTCCGGTAGCGCGCAGACACCGGCGCGGCGCGCGGTATATCTCGAGCAAAGCAGGTTGCACGCCGGGCGTCTGGTGCTTTCGCTGGCGCTGGCCGGACGCCAGCGGACAAGTCACCGATTTAGAGCGCGGCGCGCGGCTTCGGCGCTGACTAAGCCCTCGAGGCATTCATTCAGCGCTCGATCTTTCGCGGAGCGATCTTCGGCTTTCGCGGAAGTCGGCTCGCGAGCTCGTCGCCGCGGAGCGCCAGCGGCGACGACACCCGATGCGCTTCGCCCGAGCTCCCCCGCACGGCCCCACGTCCTCCCGATCTTGTGTCTCGCGTCGCGTCGAGAGCCACGCGCGCACGTCCGCGAAACGGATGATTCATGTTTTTCATTTGCGTTGCTCTTGTTTTTTTTCGCGCCACCTCCGTTATTTTCGGCGCGTCGCGAAAGCGAGCCCCGAAAATAAAGACGCAGACGCGCGGCTTCAATGAAAATCCGAGTATCCTGCGCACCGGCAGCGCGCGAAGGAGCGCATTACCCGCGCCGAAAATAGATCGGCGCGCGTATCCGAGCGAAGGGGTCCACGCCCACGCGAATCGCGCGCGGCGCCGATCGTTAATTTTGGCCGAGGTGAGCGTGCGCCCGCGACTCGACCAGGCGAGCGGGCGATCCTCGGCTACCTGTTGCGCTGCGCGGGCGCGCGCGCGACCGGGACCGGGTCTTCGCCGAAAATAGCGCGCTGCGAGGCTGGACGACGGATTCTCCGCGAATCCAGTTGGATTGCGCGCGCGATCGGACGCTGCGCAGCTCGCGACGGCATCGGGCCGATCGGCACGTCGGCGCGTCGGCGCGTCGGCGGCAGTCAGCGGGCTCGTGTTTATTTCGCTGGATAAACAAGGCGCGCACGTGCGCTCGACCGCGCGTCGCCAATTCGGCGAGGCCCGAGGTCGATCGGCGCGGGGCCTCGAAAATCAATAAGCCAGAGAATAAGAGAGGAGCAGCACACGGGGGGCCGTAGTCGTAGCGGGGTGGTGGTGGCGGTGGTGGTGGTGGTGTCGCTGCCGCTGGCACTGCCGCCGGTGGTGGCGGCGGTGGCGCAGCTGCGCGGCTACTGAAAAATCTCTCCGCGTGTGCAGCCTCGCGATGAAAGAGAGGGAGAGCGAGCTATATGTAGCCCGAGGGCTCGGGCGCCGACGGCACATTGCGCCTGCGACCGCGCACACGCGAGCATCGGCGCGCCCGTTCACGTGCGCGCGCGCGCGGTCAAGTGTCGAGTCAGTTGATTTCTGGTGCGGGCTATGAGGAGCGCGTGGTGAGGGCGGACTTCACCGCAGCGCGCGCAAGCATGCCCAGGGCTTTTCTCATCGCCAGGAGGCGATACGGCGCCGACGCTGCCGCCGAGGAGCTCGAGGACGTTGCCAGGGGTAAGTGCTGACCGCCTTCGCGCGGATCTTCCCTTCTTGCCCGTGGGACGTGTCGCCAGCGCGACCCGGCCGACTCTCGGTCGATCAAGCCGCGCAGCTAATTTCGACAAATCGCGCGATTCGCTGGGTAAATAACGTGCGTCGAACCGCCGGATTACGCCTACCGAGTGTCTTACGTAATGACGAAAATATAAATCGCTATCAGGAATCGACGATCGACGCGGGCATCGCGCGCTCAAACCAATTTTCGCGCTGATGAAACTCGCACGTATATATACATCCCATCTAAATTTACACGCTTTCGACTTTTCCATCGGTATTACAAGGGTCGTCGACCTCCATTTCGAAAAGTGC
Source organism: Phymastichus coffea (assembly GCF_024137745.1). Lineage (NCBI taxonomy): Eukaryota > Metazoa > Arthropoda > Insecta > Hymenoptera > Eulophidae > Phymastichus > Phymastichus coffea. The sequence continues at coordinate 1,057,033 of NW_026706861.1, read as the reverse complement.
ATCTCAATATATATATATATATATGCGTGCGAAGAGAACAAGAGATAGAGGACAGAAGAAAGAAAACACGATATAGTACGAGGCAAGGAAATCGGAAGAGTAAAGTGCGTGCCTGAGCGATAAATTTTTTTGGTCGTGACCGGCCGCCGTCTTTTCGGGAGCGCGGAGGTAACGCGAAGGTCTTTTTTTGCGCAACGTGGCTCTTTGCGACCAAATCGCGGCCGCGCGAGGAGGCGCGTCGTCGTCGAGGAGCGAAAGCCACGCGCACTCCCAGTGGATACGGCTCGAACGAGCGTCGCACCGCTCGTCGCGGTCGGACAAACGATATCGACGATAAATAAAGCGAACGCGCGACGAGCGTGCCAGAGCACCGTCGCGTTGGCGCTCGGTGCCAGTCAACCCCTCGCTCGGGCGCGCGCCTCCTTAAAGTTCTATTTCCGTTCTCGCCGAATAAGGAACAGCCGGGCCGCGCTCCGCCGCTCGCCAGTCGATATCGACGCCTCGTCGGCCGCCGGGGACGCTCTTTCGCGGCGAGCCGACGTCGTCGACGCGCGGAGTCGCGCGAGCGAGCAACAGGCGACGACTTTGACGCAGGCGCGACTCGCGGCCTCTTCCAAATCGCTGGAGCACTGCCAGCCGAGCGTCCGAGTTTAGACCGTCGGCGACGCAGCCGCGCGACCAAGCGACGACGGGAGAAAGAAACGGCAGGCCCACCACTCGCGACCACCTGGCGCCGAGCGGGCGGCCCCGCAGGAGCAGAGCTGAGCGCGCGCCTCCCACTTGCAGAGTACAGTCCCGAGCGCGGGGTGCGCCTCGCGGACTACGGCGGCGGCCAGCAGCCGACGTCGGACGGCGCGAGCGACTGCAGCGTGGGCAGCGACAGCTCGAGCGAGTGCCCCGACGAGCTGTACAACCTGACGAAGCTCGCGGAGGTGAGCCTGGCCGCGGCGGCGGGCACGCTCGTCCACCCGGCGCAGCGCTGCGACTCGGAGGCCGAGAGGACGCGGGCCTTCTTCGAGAGGATCGAGGCCGAGCGCGAGAGCCTGGTCGAGCTCAAGTCGCGCGGCCCGGGCGAGCGCGCGGACGGGCCGGCGGAGGGCGGCGCGTGCCCGGCCGAGTTCAAGGTGAGTGTCGACGCGCGAGCGCGCTCGCGACCCCGGGACTGACGGCCCACGCTTGCGCAGGCCGAGGAGCAGCGGCGCGAGCGCTCGGCCGCGCCGGCCGGCGACGCGCGCTGCGCCAGCCCGGCGGCCGCCCAGCAGGGCGACGAGGAGCACGAGTGCCCGGACTGCGGCAAGAAGTACTCGACCTCGTCGAACCTCGCGCGCCACCGCCAGACGCACCGCTCGCTGGGCGACAAGAAGGCCCGGCGGTGCCCCCACTGCGACAAGGTCTACGTCAGCATACCGGCCTTCAGCATGCACGTGCGCACCCACAACCAGGGCTGCAAGTGCCACTACTGCGGCAAGTGCTTCTCCAGGCCGTGGCTGCTCCAAGGGCACATTCGCACGCACACCGGTGAGTGCGCTCGGCGCTGACGCTGTCCGCGCGTCGCCGGCCGCCCGACTGAGCCCCGTGCTTTTGTTTCGCAGGCGAGAAGCCATTCAAGTGCACGATCTGCAACAAGGCCTTCGCCGACAAGTCCAACCTGCGGGCGCACATCCAGACGCACTCGAACACCAAGCCGCACGTGTGCCAGCGCTGCGGCAAGGCTTTCGCGCTCAAGTCCTACCTGTACAAGCACGAGGAGTCGTCGTGCATGCGAGCGCACCACTTGCAGCAGAGGTCGTCGAGCGCGACCGCGAGGGAGGCCTCCAAGAGCCCGTCGTCCACGCCCACCTCCGTCATCGTGCCGCCCAGAAGCTCGGCTTTCGCCACGGTCGTCAAGCACACCGGTCCCGAGGCGACCGCTCACCTGCCCGGCAAAGACCTACTGTCGCGGATGGTTATCAGAACCTCGGTCATCTCGCCGAATCCGGAACATTTGGCGAGGTTCGCCGAGAAGAAAGCTAGCCAGCAGAACCTTTTGGATCTCAATGATCCCAGTCGAGTTTCGGCCTTCTCGAGGCCGCAATCGATCACTTTCAATTTGGCTATCGCTTGAGGATCCTCTCGCTTTCTCGAGTGCGCCGCCAGAATTGCGCTTGAAACTTGCGATTGATTGCTTGCGTTTTCGCGACGAGTCATATTCCAGCTTTCGTATCCTAATAGGGACCACTTAGACGACACAATTTGTTGTGTTTTAACGATGTAAAAGTGACTTTCCGCCAACAAACAGACAATGAAACTGTTTCGCGCGAAAAAATGAATGAAAATCAAGTGATGTTTGTTTGAAGCGTCGTCGAGTCAAATCTTGCATTCTGTAAATATAAATTTTAAGAGCAAGCCTTTATCTTCTTTTCTCTCGTTTTCTTTTTTAATCTAAGTGTATGGTTAATTTTAATTGTACTTTGCCAAAGGTGCTCATTTTTCTTCGCAGTGCCATATCTAAGTAGCGAGTAGAAGATTGAATATATATATAGCGGTACGAGCTTACGTTTCTTACTTTTCTGTTCTTTTCTTTTTTTTTTATTGCCCACGTTATGGCAGCTTGAGATGTATAAATACAATGCGAATATAATTCTAGTTTGTGAGTTTTCACCACTTGCACGCTCGTCATAAACGCGGAATGCAAATTTTCCGTGAGAAAAACAACTGCAATAAATTTTAGGTTGCTCTGTATTTCTTTTCTTTTCATTTATAATCTCGTTTCTTTTCTTTTATTTTTTTTTATGGGATCGCTCTTGTAGGCGATAGAGTGTATGTGCTAGTCAAACTCATCTTGCGATCTTTCGATGCCCAAATCGTAAAATTTGACTTTGACTTTAGGCGTCGGCTTACGTCGAAATTCAACGAATGCAGTGTACATACGGAAAAAAATTGTTGACGTTATTTTGTGCTCGATTGAACATTATATACACACATGCACACCATCGAACTGACAAAGAAAACATACGATAGGAAGCATAGCGGGACAATGTAAAGATTACCCGCAAGATCAAGATGATGTTATTTTTGATATTTAAAATTAAAATGTCCTAGAAACTTAATCGACGGATCAGATGTGTATGACCTAGTCAAATATCGAACAATAAAACCAATTTTCGTTTTGTTTTACTTTTCCTCACAAGTTTCAACTGAAAAAACATGCTTGCAAAAATGTAAACTTATTTGTAGTTTTGCTTTTTTCTACGACGACCGCTCAAATTGCTTGATTCGATTGTGACAGCTACAACTTGTAACTGTACTCAATACAGCGTAGAATGCTCAACATTGTCGATTGTCCTCTGAAATTATAATCAACCATTTTTTGCTATACCTACGCTAAAGATAAAAAGAGAAAGTCTGCTTGATTAGATTTAGCCATACCAAAAAATTTACTTCAGTCTGTTATATATATTTTTTGATAATATAAAATTATAAGAAAATTATCATTGTATATATGGCATTCCCTTACGGTACTATGATGTAATTATAAAGCGAGTCGTTTAATTATTACATTTGTATCCTAAACTATGACTACATCCTACACAGAGAGTGCCTTAAACTTTTTACCAACTTTTCTATGACTTGTTAGAAAAACTTATCTGCGATTGTTAAATAAAGAAGTTATATATCCGAAATTTGTTTTGTTTCAAGTAATATATAGTAGTAATTAACCTTACACTTGTATACCGTTAACTATGAAAATTCTTGTTAATATCAATGACTTTCTGTCAGAATTATTATGCATTAAAAGAGTTGGCATAGCAGTTTCCATCAAGACATCTTGTTCACTTCGTTTTGCTGATCTCTAACTTGAGTTCTACGTGCAGTTGTTCTATAAATAGTTTCACTATGTGTACTTACGTGACACCATTGCTTACTTTTCTAGCTGTTATTTCAACAAATCTAAGGCACATTTCTCCAAAGTTTATTCAAACTTTGTAATCTGTATCTTGTAATGTATATCTTGATATTTTGCTTTCCAAAACAGACGATCTAACTACCATACGAGCGAATTATGTATATTGCCTTGAAACGTATAGGTACATTTATTCATATGCTTGCAAATATTAGGTCGTGCATCCGAAACGAAAGCTTTATGAATACGATATAGAAGTGCTGAATAAAGAAGATAATAATAATAGTGCATAAGAAAAGTATAACGATGATAAATAATTTTAATAATTAAGAAGATGAATATTATCGTGATCAAGAAATAAAAGTTAACGATGAAACACATGATTAAGCAGTGAAACTCTTGGAAGTCACGCGTATGACATAACACCACCAAAATTTAGGGCAACTTTTCGAAGAGCCGAGTCTATCGACACTAGTTCTTTTAAGAAGGCGATGTGCGTTATTAATCCATTACCGCTCACAGGACGGTTTTTCAAGAGCAGAGTTCGCATTATTACCACTTAATGAATTTGAACAGAAAACATTATTTTTTATTATAATTATTGTTATTCAGAAACTATTATTCCCTTATCTTTAAGGGCGCTCTTTTCAATGGTGCTTAAAAAATTTGTTGCAAAATATAGTTTTTATCCAAAAAATTCTTTATATATATACATATGTTTATACATGTTTCATCGTCGACTTATGTATATTTCTTGATCACGATAATATTCATCTTCGTCATTATCAATAATTTTTTTATTACCGTTATACGCTTCTTATGCACTATCCTTATTATAGTCTTAATTCACTACTTCTATATCGTATTCATAAAGCTCTTTGTTTTTATTCTCCATCGTAATAAATAGCCATTTATAAAATAAGCTTTTTTCGGAAAATTAACGAAAACATATTTTGGATTCCCAAATAAATATAGATTTTGAAGAAGAAATAATAGAAAATTAAGATTTCAAGCATAAATTGTACATTAGCTAACTAGTGTGAGGTTTACACACAAGCGAAGAGAGGAATTATACCAAGCTGGATTCGTGACAATTGTGAATTTGACCGAATTGTCGCTATGCGTATTTTATTTGCAGAATGCAGATTAACGCTGAAATAGTGGTCGAAATAGCTTCTAATTACATGAGATTCTCGCGTTCAACGTACACTAAAACAACTTACAGACATTTACAAAAAAACCTCTTTCTTCACTTATCAATTTACATATAGCGCAATCCATACTGATCCTATAGCATGAAAAAATCAATCAACAAATAGGGTCGTCTGCGTATGGTAAATATTAACTTCAACTCGTAGCTTTCCGTCAACAACTACTACATTTAGAACTCACGAAAAAATGCCAAATTTAACTAAAGGAACAAAGAAGCAGCGATGGATTCATGGATGCGTAACCGCAACTGAATAATTTCTCGTCTGCAATGACGAAATAATCGCAAGATCGATTTCGCATCTACAACAAAGGAGAAAAATAAGCTCGGCTGAATGATCGGCGTTGTGCGCGGCATTGGTCAAAAAAGAGCTTGGCTGGCACACGTAATGACGCAACTCGGATATAGACTTCACATAGGCGGCGGAGAAAGAAGATACTCGGCTATGGCTTATTAATGAATTGGGTCAATCGGATGAAGCGAACCTTGGGTTCGATAGGCTCCGCTTCACGTGACCTGCATCTCCCATTTTTTTCTTCGATTTTTTTTTCTAGGGTGTGCTCTTCCCTCTCCCTCCCTCTCTATCTCTCTCTTTTGCTTACTCAGGATGGGCTGTTGAGTGCGCGCTTGACCGCATCGAAATGGCTCTTCGATACCTACCCGTGTACGCGATATACTCTAAGACCGAAGTTCCCGTCGAGCTCGCGTCGTCTTTTCGATCGCTTACGAAATGTTTCCGTTGACGCCGAATAAACGATTCCCCGGTAGCCGACGCCCGATCGAGCGACGAGCCTTGCGCTACGTTCGCGCCAAAAATACACTGACGCGACGTCGAATAAGCTTCCGCACCGTGGCCCTAGGACCATTATCTTGAACGCACTATACGCCCAGCGCAAGGTCGCGGACATTTTCGCTGCTCCCCGTCGCCGATTCCATAAAGTTTCGCGCTCCGCGAGACAACGGTAGTAGTGGGAGGAGCAGCGGCGGCAGCGTCGCTAAGAAGAAGCGCCGCGAACGACGCCGAGAGCGTCAGTAGGCGAACGAAAGCCAACGGCACCGGCAGTTCCGTTCCGTTGCTGCTGTCCACTGCACCTTATCGCGCTTTCGGAGCGCTTTATCGCACAAAATGCGTATCTCGGCGCTCGTCTTGCTTCTGTGTCTGGCTGTTGCTGTACGCGCTCACCGATATCATGTGAGTTTTTAGGCGCTGATTTGCTTTTATTTCGACGCAAACTGGTCTTTATCGAACCGAGAGAGATGTGGGGAACACAATATAATTTGCTTCGATGATTTTATATCGCTTTTACCGCGATTCTTTCGTCATTTTGCAACTCGTTCCATGATCATTCTCGTGAATTAAAAACGTGAGATGCAACCATCAGCGCGTTCGTTGGAATTAACAGTCGCGTAGAATGATTCTCTCGAGTTGAATAATTGTGGAATTATAAATCATTCGCCTCGTTAAATATGCACACCGTGCATACGTTCGAATCGAAACTTCGACATTTAAACTTATCCACAGATTGTTTTTGAAATTGCTGAATTGTCATAAATTTTTTAAATACGAAATACTTCATCTCACTGTCATTGCAATTTTACGTTCCTAACTAATCATTGAATTTCCTTTAATAAAATCTATCGAACAAGTTTCAATTTATACTGTAACCATCCTAAACGTTCACAAGACTGTATGTTCAAGCACTGCACATGAATTTCTTGCTGACGGCGTAAAAAGTGACGAACAGCAAAAGAATTCGTTTAATAACTGGAATGACGTACACTGAATTCTCCTCAACGTTGAAAAAAAAATTGAACTTTATCTTGGTGAACAGAAGCTTGACTCGAATCATCATTAATAAATAATAAACAAACAGTTAATCGTACGTCGTATAACAATTTTTAAGGATAAAACACCAAAATACGAGTTCAGAGTTCAAGTGGGATAAAAGCGTTGTGTATGATAGACGACCTCTTTTTCTATGTGCGTACATCAAGTGGCGTACACGTGGTATATGTAGTAGGGTTTTTCATTACGCGTTGGTTTATAAGAGTAACCCGCATTTTATTTCACAATTGTATTTCGACAGAAGCTTATGAAAAAATTGTTCAGCCAAGCATAAAGTGTAATTATCAAAACGACGATGCTCATGAGATCCAAGTCGCTGATTCTTCAGACGAATTCAAATGTCTTAACTGTTTATCCTTGGTGTAGCAGAGCAGTATTTCCTCTCGTCGCGTTGACAGTCGAGTATTGAGTAATCCAACTCGTGTCAAGTTGAAGCGGAGCGCAAAACGATAAAAAAAGGAATTGCAATCAGCTTCGTATCTCCCAGCATCATCATTTTTGTTTTTAGGAAAAAACACGATTTGATCGTTCGATAGATTACGAGAATGAGAAAAACGCAAGGATCCACGTGCTGAACAAGAAGCCACGAATTTTCACAGATTTGGAAACGGTAAGAGGGCAGTTGAAGTCGTAACGACGATCGACTTTTATAAACGTACGTATATCAAAATTTTTCAGCATTACACAGCTTACAAAGACGCTTCCCAGAATGCCTGTTATCTCGAGAGTACACGAGACAACAGACTCGACGAGCTAAACTTCTGGACGGATGTGATTCGGAGCAACAAAAAAACACTTTACGCCTCGAATCACTCGCTCACTAAGATTGAGGTAACAATGCTAGCCGCCAACTCTTTACTTTCACTTTCTTATAGGCTCTTTATCTTTCTATTCGCAATGTAAATTCGAGCAGCGATTCTCTAAATGTAACTTTTATTTTCATTATGAACTATTCATTCAGAAAAAAGTACATTAACAGTAACAATTCAATAGTTAATTCGTCCTTGCAAACGATAAACAATCTTTATTGATTCTTTAATAATGTTCTCGAGGTCTTTCAACTATACGTTTTCCTTTATGTTATAAAATTAAAATAACAATAAATTACTAGTATACGCATATATCTTTTACATTCACCGAAATCACTGCAGAAAAAAGTACTGTCATCAAGATGCATTGTTTCGTCGAGCGCGTAATGGTCTAAACAGTTATAATTCACGTTCTTCAATATATTATGATATGCAGGTGTGTGTAATGTATCGCCGATTGTTTTCAAGTCTATTATTTAATGCAAACAATATAAATGAAGTTTTATCGAATTATAAAGAGAGTTTTCGATGCCATGAAAATTGTCGTTCGTCAATAAACTGACATTTGTTATGGCCGTTAGATTTCATCAATTTATACAGCGCTATTTTCTCAATCGTTTACTTATTAAAAAGAGAAAAAAGATACGAAAGAATCTGTGAAATTCGTCAGGCATGGCGTCTAGCAGGAGGAAGAATCGTAGAATTCTGCAAAGGCATGAGAATAATACAACTGACCGAAACCAAGCCCGATCCATCCATAATCGAGGATCCATTTTTCAACAAGTTGCCCGAGGATGAAAACGACATCGTTCAGAAGCGCATTGCCGATGTCGTATTGCATCCATTGAAAGCGCGCGCCAAGAGGCAAGCAATTTTGGAAGAACGCGAAAAATTGAATAGAGAGCTGGCGATGACGGAGCGCAGGAAGCGCGAGACGAGAGGCCGATTTCGCGGACAAACGCAATCGCAATACATGAACGTTGGTGCCGATGGTCAAAAAGAGGGTCGAGCTGAGGCTGAGGCTACGCAGCACGCGTCGCGCGCCGTCGTCAGTAAGTACATCGCTCGACGGTTCGCTTTACGCTATAATGCGCATTTTCGTGCTGACGAACATTTCTTTCGTCAGCATCGTTCGCAATCCGATAGTCAGCGGACACTTCGTAATTGTTAAACGCGTGAACGTTTTTTTTTATAGGTGGTAGCAGCGGAATGGGCCAAGCACAAAGTATGTCAACCGGATCCGACGGTTGCGACGGTTGTCCTGTATTGAACATCCCGTCTAGCGTATTTCAAGGTGTGAGAGAAAACTAAAAACAATTGCCTGATTTTTCTTTTTTAATATTAAATAACACGTTGCGCTTGACTTTTATCACAATCAAAACTAATTTGTCGTGCGTGCAATCCAGCTGACATGTCATACGTAATGATGCACGCTACTAATGTTTCAGAATGATGCCTTTTACGATGAATCTTTAACATGTCCAATGTATAAAAATAAAACGAACGATAAACAAAACAAATATTTGCGCATTATTTTATTAAACCCCAACGACTAAATAAATTTATATTTGTAAGTATCACGATGAGCCTTTTGCAATCACACTTTAACAGAAAATTCTTACTACTTGCTGCACTGAATAACAAACTGTAGGAAATAAAGACATTACATGAACAAGCGGTACACTTACCCTGGAGGTACAACAGGAACGCAAGTTCCCGGTGGTACTTATCTTCCAGGAACACAACCTGGGCAAGTTTATCCAGGTGGACGGGGAGTTATTCCCGGGTCAGTTCCTGATACTTCTGTGTTGGGAAGATTTTATCCTCCAGGAGCAGCCATTATGATACCGGGCGGACAAATGCCAGGTGTAACTAATCCTCCGATCGTAGAAGGTGGAGATATAAATATATGTATATCATTTCAAAATTTTTAAAATATAACAAAATCTAATTAAAATTTTGTTAAAGGAGGAAATGTTCCTGGAACTCAGACTGGTTCACAAGTGATTGGATCTCTGCCAACGCAGAGGCCAGGAGGCCCAACAGTCGTACAGATGTCTGGTGGACAACCTGGCGTTCAAATACCCAGTGGACAACCTGGCATTCAAATACTTGATGGACAGCCTGGCTTACACATACTAGGTGGACAACCAGGAACGCAAATACCTGGTGGGACATATCCAAATGTAGTTATTCCTGGTGGTCCAACTGGAGGAGGTGGTGGAACACAAATAAAACCGTATCCACCGGGTACTAAAATTCCCAGCATACAAATGCCAATCGCTAGTGGAACATATTTTCCTGGTAAATATTAGCTATGTATGTGATAAGGAAGTTTTTTTTAACTTACTTTATAATTATCTGTTATAAATTTAGGATATACATATCCTAGTGGAACATATCCTGGCGCTCAAATTCCTTCTGGTAAGTTTCCATTGGATAGATATTAAAGCAAAAATTATTTTAATGATAATAAAACATATGAAATTAACTGATGAGATATTTTTACTATTTCCTCGTGAAAAAGTATATTATTCTCCAGGTACGCAAGTAATTAGCCATCCGAGTATGGTATATCCTACAGATAACACGCAAAAATCAACAGGTTATCCATACCAACCATATAGACCAATAACACAAGTACCTGGAAGTGATGCACAGGTGATTGGTGATGGTTCAACGGGCCTGCAAATACCTAACATGCCAGGTTATCCATCTGGTGCACAAACAAATGGCCCTGATACGCAAATTTATCAGCCTGTAATACAGGTACCTGGAGGTAGTTCACAAATCGTTGGAGGTACTGTGACAGGCACTTATGTGCCGGGTACACAAGTTGGAGGTGGTAGTCAACAAGTAACAGGCGTCCATCCTCCTGGTACACAAGTAGGAAGCGGTGACCAACAAGTAACTGGGGCTTATGTTCCTGGTGTGCAAGTTGTTGGAAATGTCGCTACAGGCATCCAAGTACCAAGCGGATTGAATTATTCGCCAGGTTCACAAATTTATCAGCCTAGAAAACAAACTATTGGTAATATACTAGGTGGAGTATATCAACCTGGTATTAATGTAGGAGGAGGTACTGTCACAGGAACCCAAGTATATCAACCTGGTCAGCAAATGACTGGAGGTATTTATCCGAGTGGACACTTTGTCTATCCGCCGGGTACTCAAGCAAATCCTAAAGAAGCCATACCTGGAATTCAGTTCATTCCTGGTATGCAAATACCAGGTGGCGTAGTATTTCCAGGAGAAAATCAAGTACCTGGAACGTATCTATCTGGTATGAATTAAAAAAATCTCATCTTCATCTTTAAAACGGCATCCGATTGAAAATGCTTTGAATCATAATTTCATTCGTAATAAAAAATTATAGGTGGTACTAATGGCAGCGGTACAGCAGATGATGGAAGAACTACTACAACAAAACCTCCTACTCGAGGTGATATACCAGGTACAACAATTTATCCTGGAGGATCAACGGATACATCAGGAGTAAGCGTACCACCTTTAGTAGTACCAGGTAACAATCTTTTAAGCGTCGAAAATTTTCGAAATTTGTTAATACTATTTGTTTTCGTAACTACAATTACTATAATCCTCAGGTGGCTTATATCCGCCAGGCAATGCTGGTCAGACACTTTATCCTGGAGTAATACCGGGACAATATCCGGGTATAACTGGTGGACAACAACATTCTGGAACAGCATTACTTCCTGGTCAAGTTCCTGGTAAAGTCATGATTCCAGGAGGACCTGGAGTTATCGTTGGTACTCCAGGACAGACAAATGTAGTGCCTGGTCAAGGTATAATTCTAGGTGGACCTGGAGTTATCGTTGGTACTCCAAGACAGACTAGCGTAGTGCCTGATCAAGCCATGATTTCAGGAGGACCTGGAGTTATCGTTGGTACTTCAGGACAGACTGGTATAGTACCTGGTCAAGGTGTGATTCTGGGAGGACCTGGAGTTATCGTTGGTACTCCAGGACAGCCTGGTATAATGCCTGGTCAAGGTATGGTTCCAGGAGGATCTGGAGTTATCGTTGGTACTCCAGGACAGAATGGTATAATGCCTGGTCAAGGTATGGTTCCAGGAGGACCTGGAGTTGTCATTGGTACTCCAGGACAGACTGGCATAGTACCTGGTCAAGGTGTGATTCTGGGAGGACCTGGAGTTATCGTTGGTACTCCAGGACAGCCTGGTATAATGCCTGGTCAAGGTATGGTTCCAGGAGGATCTGGAGTTATCGTTGGTACTCCAGGACAGAATGGTATAATGCCTGGTCAAGGTATGGTTCCAGGAGGACCTGGAGTTGTCATTGGTACTTCAGGACAGACTGGCGTAATGCCTGGTCAACCAGGAATTGTCATAGCTGGAGATGACAATGCCGATTCTCAAGCGATCAGTTCTGTAAAGCAAGGTGAAGGTGATACAATGGCAAGTGCCACGGCTGAAGGACGACATGGACAAGGTAGCGCTAAGTCACACGTCAGCGGAACATATACCGGATCTGGTGCATTTTCCGCTGAAGCCGGCACAAGTGATAACAACAAGAGCGCTCAGACGCAAGTAAGTTTAACGTAAGTCGTGCGAATCTTGTGGAAGATGTCAATGACTATTCGTTTGTTTGCCAGGTAAGCGGTGGCAAAGAGGGTGCCAAGAGCAGTGCTCAAGGCAGCGGTGGTCTTGGTAAAAGTCAAGTTCAAGTCGAGTTGGACTCTGACTCAGGAGCAACATCAACCAATGCACAAAGCAGTGGTTGGAACCATGGCACAAATTCCCAGGTTCAAGCCAGTGGTAGTGGTGGTATGGCCGATGCGCAAGCAAACGGTGAAGGTCAAACCTCCAGCCAAGCTCAAATTGGCTTTCAGCCATACATCAACCGCAATGAAAAATTTGAGAAATTGAAGAATCCTTTTCGAGGCGGTGGCTCCGCCATGGCTCAAAGTGGCACTTACAGAGGCCAATCACAGTCTCAATTGCAGGGTTCCTTTCACTATGGCATTAGCTACACTGGTGCTGCTCAGGCTAATTCAGGTTCTGGTTCTACGGCCTTGAGGAAGCCCTTTAACTTTACTAACGATCCGAGTCTTTTCAAGCCATTTAAATTCGATAAACCCGAAAGCACAAGCGCAACTGTGCCGAAAGATCGATTAGAAGGTGCAAGCTCGACAAGGCAAACAGTTATAGCTATCACTTCGAGACATAATCAGGCGGACAAGAAAAGTAAAGTGGAACCTACGAGCAAGTATATAAGCGATGATGAAGAGTACGAAGAAGAATACGACGATGATGATTACGGCGATGCAGTCTCGTCTACGACTCCAAGACATACGACTTATCCATCCAGTATGCCTATGAGCAGACAAACGATGAGAGTTATCACCGACGGGGAGTACGAAGTAAGTGTGAAGCAACAAGAAACTACCGAATCGGCTGAACGTTCATTACCTGGTTACATCGCAGCCAGCAATCAAGGTAAAGTTGTATCAATGGCTGGGAAGAAAACTATCGCTCAAGGCGATGGAAAGTCTCAAAGCCAAACCGTACACATAGTCCCAGCAAATCGAACAACCGCAACACCAAAAATCGAGATCAAGAATCCTTCTACCGATACGAGGTCATTACATTCGGATCGCATGGGAGGAATTTATTACGGTAATGTGAAAACTTCAGCCGATGAGCCGTCGTCGCCAAAAACGAGCTTCGTTTCAGTGACGAACAGCGTTGCTGGCAAAATGAACGAACAGAATCCCGCGAAGAAGTACGAGCACAGGTATTACACCAAGAGTTCAACTTGCGGATATTTTACGTTCTCGTGTAACGTTGTTTATGGATCAAACGGACGCAGGAAGATTTGCAAACCGAAGCTACCGACTTACTCAGATGGCACGTCCAAGTGTTGATATTATTTTTACATTCTCTTGACCATACGCATTTTTATTATGTCTCGTAGATTTTTTCAAGTTAGCTTTCCAATGATTCTATTTTTATCAGACGTATTAGTACAATATCATTAGAAATATATTCATTAGTGATATGTAAGTTTGTAAGTAGCATTTTTTAATTTTGGAAAGTTATAAGAAATGACTATTGAATTGAATGATCTTTCAAAGTTTTAATATGTCTAGTTTTTTTATTTATAAATGATGAATATTGCATTATTAGTTTGACAATACACTGTCATTTGATAAAGACTGTATCAAAACTAAATAAAAAATACAAATGACAAATTGCTGTATAGCTTTGAAAATAATAATCGCAAAATTATACAATTTATATAGTCTGTGCATTCCAGAATGTAGTATTTATATATAAATAAAGCTTTTTATATAATTATTTAAAAATAAAAAAAAATTAATAAATTAGGGATTATTATTTCTCTCAGTTTTCTACTTAAATGTACGAAAGACCAAACAGTGAGCTTGCAATGAAGAGACAAACATTTTATGACACTGTATACGTCCTTACAAAGATTCCAACGATAAAAGCGACAAAATATCATGAAACGTGACTTAAGGTACTCGAAGATTTGCGTATACAGTTTGACGCATTATTGCTTGAAACTTGACATGTAAATTCAGATACAAGATTTTGAATCATATATTCGTTCTTGACATTTTTTCGTACATGACATCAGAAAAGGTATTATTTTTTTAAATTAGTTTCATCTTATATTATTTTCTTTTATCACGCATCAGTCGTTTGGTAATTCTGAGGTATTACTTATAATATTCATACGTGAGTCTTATTTGACATAAATGCACTGATTTGTTTGCAAATATGTACACACATGAAGTATTTATATACATAAATACTACATCAATTATGAAAAATTAATGTTTATTGATCAAGAAAACTAGAACGTCATGAGCATTTAAAATTGGAAATAAAAGCCATAGGCTCTTGAGCATTTACAAATTGTTATTAAAATAATAAAAGTACTAGTTAATTATATCACATAGTAGACAAAAAACTTATTGATTATTTCAACATTGACTAGTTTTCTCAGCTAATAAAGTAATAAAAAGAATTATCATTAAATAGTAATGAACACGTTGAGAAAATGCGAGACAAGCGATAGTCCTATATACACTAAGCGAGTATATTGTAAGCGTCACAGACAAATTGCAAATAAGTATCAACTAAATATGGTTGTTACAATATTATATTGAATGCTAACAAGTGCAATAGAGAAATAAGATTCAATTTGAATTATCTCAGTTTTGCTTTGAGCTAACGCATCAGCGAAATAGTCATATCGAGTTTTTCCTTTTGTAAGGAGACTATTTTTACAAATTTACAGAAACAGGTATGAGGAAGAGTGTCGTAGCGCTGTTTGTCGCTTTGATCGTTAAAAAACAATCATTACATTTTTATACACTTATATAGATCTCTGTTACACTTTTTCTTAAATATGGAAGTTTAATATATAGATAATATCCTTTATGACGTGCAGGTACTGGGCAATTTATCTGGGTTCTCCGAGAAAATACATTTCTAATATGTGTGAATGCTTAATATCTTTCATCGAGGCACAGTCTCATCTGAAGTTTCTTTTTATGAATTCTTACCGTTAGCATCGCCGTTCCCTTCATTATCGTTATCGTTGACGTTATCTTCGTTGCTAGTTTTATCATCCATAATCTCGGCGACTACGTCTGGTGCTCGGCTTTCGAAAATACTTTGAGGCAAAAAAAAATCAATTGTCATTTTGTTAATTTGAATGAACATTTTTTAAATTCCACTTTAAAAAAATGTCTCACCTATTCCTATAATGCTCCAGTTGCGCATTGGTGTTCTCTAACTGCTCAGTCAGATCTTCATTATTTCTCTGCAACCTTCTAATGGTATTATTCGCCGCATCAACTTCATCTTGGACTAAAGCCAATTCTTTCTTCAGTTCGTCGACTCTTACGCGAATTCTTTTAACTTCAGCCTCGTACTGTTCAGAACGACGCATAGCATGAGTAAGTTCCGTAGTCTTCTCCGCCAACATTTTCTTAACTTTCGCATGCGAATGTTTCAAGTCTGCGAGTTCTTTATTTCGATCGAGTAATTCCTGTTGTAGTTGTTTCGAATCTATATCACAACTGGATACCGGACGAGCTCGGCGCGTTTCTGCTCGATCTTGTAAATCACGCATTTCACTTCGAAGCTGTTTGTTCTCGCGCTCAAGAGAAATTTTTTCGGTTTCGAGGCGCTCGCGTTTGCCCCATTCTGCTGCGTTTTCTGCTTGAAGTTTCTCCAACTAAAATTTAAAATTGATACATCATTTTAAGAAAATAACGAAATATTAATAGATATTCATACAGTGAAATATTACCTCGGCTCGTAGTTCTGATAGTCGCCGATCCATGCCTTCTCGGTTGCTAGCTTCGTCAATGAGATCAGCTTGCGCTGCACTAAGTTCTCCTTGAAATCTACCTTTCAATTCTAAAAGCTCTTTGATTGCTTCTGTTCGACTGTCTTGTAACTCCTCACATCTTTCTCTGAGCTGAACTACTTCGTTTCTTAATTTTTCTATCCCTCTGTGCAATGAAGATTTTTCCCTAAGAAAACAAGTATTTTACATAAATAATTGAGCTTATAACACTCAATTACACTGATACAGAAATAAAAAGACATACTCTCTTTCAGCACTTATTGTCTTTGTGGCCTCTTCTAATCTTAAATTAAGCATAGACATTTTTTGCACTAAAATTTCTTCATTGGCTGACTCTATTTTAGAATGTCTTTTTTCTTGAGGTGTAGGTGATGAATCTTTGTCCAACGAATGCTTTGGTACAGCTCCTTGCATGATATAGTCATCAATGTCTTTGTCTGAAGAGCTTCTAGTATCTGAATCTTTGGGAGGGCTCTTACATATAATAAACTCTTTTTTTGAAGAAGAAGGAGTACTTTTTTCTGATTTTTCAACATTACTATCAAGTAGCTCATCAAAATTCAAACCACTTTTGCATTGAAAATCTGTTTCTAAAGATGAGATCAGTTGCTGGTCAATATGTCCAGCATGGTTTAGAAATATACTACGCAATTTCTCTAGTTCTCTTTTCAGATATGCATTCTGTGTGCCAAGTTCTTTAGACTCATGTTTATATACGCTAAGTTCTTTTATTGACATTTCTAATTTTGATTTCAGTGTTTTAATATCTTTTTTGGCTTTGTTCCTTTCATCTCGAACTTCACACCACTTTTCTCTCCAATTTGCAGTACAGTCAGACCACCATCGCATGGTCTTTTCCATCTGTGCTGCTCTTGCTTTGGTTTCTTCAAGCTCTCTGTAGAGCAGTGTCTAAAATAGTTATGATAAAATAAATATATATTTTGATGTTCTAAGCATTATATAAAGAAAGTTAACTACATATTTCTTTTTAATTGACAGAACTATGAAATATGTCTAACCTCTTTGCTTTCCCATTCACTGTCAGCATATCGAGGTGAACTTGGTAAGCTAGCATCATGTTCCCTTAGATGCCTCCTCGAGGAAGTGCCACTTGCTGAGGATGATTGTGCCATGTTACATATGACCTACTACATAAATGAATTTTAATTTGATATTATGTCTGATTAACCATTTTCTATGTTTCTATATAAAAAAGTGATGTTTTGATTATATTTATATTTATTAAAATGAAACTCACAATTTATAGATGTCAATCCATTTATCTCATCGCGTATCCAAATACACTTTCCAATAAACGTCAAAGGGTTTAAAGTGTTTAGCCATTGACATTTTTGCAGACACTAATGTATGAATCACAATTGAAATCGATCATATCCGGACATTCGAATAAAAAGGGGTGGTAGTGACAAAAGCACTTGTCGGCGCTGAATTAACATAATATTGCGATCAACAATTTTATACGGCTAAACTTAATAATCTAACTGATAGATTTCCAAAATTATCAAAACAAGACTTAATATTTTTATTTAGTCATCTCTCTGGAAATGTAATCTTATAATCTAGCTTCACTTTCAGGATAAATATGGCAGCGCGAGCGCGAAAAATTTGAATGGAAAAACAAGATAATACATTCGAGAGCATATATAAAGAGAAATAAAACACTTGCACTATGATTATGTTCACTTTGAATGAGAACATTTTTCCATTTACAGTAGGTATCATTCATCTTTCACGAAACTTTATTTTCTATGCGTTATATAGCATATTTTATAAATTATGCACGCTGCTATAAAATGCCGAGGCTAAATCTACGCAAAAACGCTAATACTGTTTAATAATTAATATAAAAGTATTAAATTACAATATTTAAGAGGATAGAGAGAAACAAACTTTTTCATTTTATTAACATTAACTTTATTATTTTTTTTTTCATAACTCATATTATTTTACAAAAAAAACTTGTATATCAATTCACAATAAATAGTTCTATAAGAAACTCGCATTGTATTTTATAATTTACATATTTTAACATTCCTTACGTACATTATTTATTGATAGGTATAATTACAAATAAATATATTTAATCAGTTGTAACTCTCAACTTGCACTCTATGATATGAAAACTCAACCCAGCTTTCACTTAACATTGATCCTACAAAAATACTATTGCAAAAATACTAAAAAGCCAAAAAGAATAATTCAATCAGTACATTAGATATATCGTTATGCAATGTTGTCTATTATGAAATATTGCGTATTGGTACACAAACTTGAAAATTCTATTAGAGACTGGCAAATGAAATATTAGTCCTAGTACTGATTTTAAATAACGTATTATATTCGTGTATCACAGCTGAAAACTATAAAATATGCTTACGTCAGTGCCGTATATTCATAAAGTGGGTAAATTCTATTCTTTACAAAATTATATTCAACTATAATAAATATATATAATAAATATTGTAATTTATATTTGTAGCCTCAAGTATCCATCAGAATATTTTTTTCTAAATAATTAGACACTTAAGAATGACAAATAATTATCTGTTTGAATTGCCGTATATAATAAAATTTACCCGCTTTTAACTTAGACAACTAAATTTTTAAATAAATATGAGAATTTTGATATTGATGCAGTACTCAAAATTTTTGTTATATCTTACTACAAAGCTTCAGTTTCAAAAAATAATAAAAAAGTATTGATATCAACATAGTTAGAAGTGACATTGCAATTAGTTATTAAGGGTCGCGGCAGCGACCCTGCGGTATGAAGGTACATATAACAATAACGTCGGATTATCTCCGTTTGAAAAAAAATGTAAACATAAAAAAAAATATCATTTAGACAACAAAAATATTTGTTTAACGCTGAGTTACAGACTTATTATTATTATTATTAATATAATATATTGCAGACTTCTTAAAAATATAATTTATTCATCATTATAAATTATCAAGTAAACTAATAAGGCAAATCGAGTTCTTTCGCAGATAGAACATCTTCGATTTATATATGTATACAGATGATATAGTTTACTAATAAACTATAAAATAGAAATTACATTCAAAGAAATTATAGAATGTTACGTGAAAACCAATAAATTTTTTCATTAAACTTATGAAATATTGATTTCCAAAAACTCTTCATTTTAATATGCATTGTTCAATGAACTGGTATAGCAATGACTAACAAGTTAGAGCAAAGAATTAATTTTCACACCTTATCACTGAATACTTATACGATGTCATCTAATTTTTGCCGAAATTTAATCTGAACCGTATATTCTACTTCTCAACTAATGTACATTAATAATTTATCTGCCAGAGAATTTTATATTAACGTAGACTCGATGCGACTCTCCGTCAATATCTGGCAGTGCTGTTCTAGGCGCTTTATGGTTTCTAAATTTTGAGAATTTTCCACGAACAGTTCCTTGGTCAACAAGTCACCTTTCATCAATTTTTCATTCTATAATAAAATAACAAAAACTGTTCCAAATGAAATTCTTAGTAAAACAAAATGAGTAAAATAAAAAAATAATTTACCAGCTCCTTATTAATTTTTATTTGCTGATTGAGCTTATCCTCTGTAGACTTGATGATACAGTGAAGATTATTAGTTTCAGCTACGTGTTGTTTCCACATTGCTACAAATAATTCAACATTTAAATATTTAGTTAAGAAACGTTGCTATTCAAATAAAAAATGAATATACCATGCATAGCTCGTTGACCCTCTTTTTGTTGAGCTTGAGAAACAAACTGCATGTACTTTAACCTATGCTCCTGTGCGTGCAATTTCGCATATAAATTCGAAAAGATATTCTGTTCTTCGGTACCAGCCATTGGGTACATATGATAAGCATTCATGACTTTGATGTTTTGAAGTTTAATTATCTCCTGCTTGAGTTTTTCCTTTTGCTTCAACATATTTTTGTACTCCACATCACCATCTAATTTATTCTGATGGCGACGATGACGCTTGTTACCTTTTCCCTCGCCTTTTCCGTGAACTTTTTTCTGATCCTGTTGCTGATGCTGCAGGTGCCTCTTGTCACAGCAGTTTGAAGTAATTTGTGTCACCGGTTTATGGCACTGAATACAAATGAATCACGGAAAAAATAATTGCTTTCTACGTAACATTTATTATTACTTACCTGATCACATTGCTGTGTATAATTTTTAGCTTCCGGATGAACAGTAAAATCGACCTTATCCGATCCACCCTCGCCAGATCCACTGGATGAACACAAAACGTTGTATAATTCCGGATACTTATTCGGAGGATCATCTTTATCTGGGAATTGCACTGATATATCAGCAAGCGACAATTTCTTTCCATTCTCTAATTTTTCTTTAAGCTCTTCAATTTCTTTCGTTTTCCTTTCCATCTCCTCTTGAGCCTCTAACTTCCATCGTTCGAATTCTTCTTCAAGATTATTATACTGCGATTCAAGCCCGGATGTTTCCTCAATAGGCGACAGTCGACCGCCATGTTTATCATTGGTATTAAACTGCTCCTCGTATTCGGCCATTTTCTCGATTAGTTCGGTAAATTTTTCGTCGCTGATCTTTTGTTCTTGCTCGAACAACTGTCGCTCTTCGTCGAGCTTTGACGCCCAATAGTCCTCGCATTGCTCATACTCCGATCTAAGCAATTCTAAACTCTTTTCTAGGTCATTACACCTGTGTTGGCAGAAAAAAAATGTACGCGTTAGGGATAATCGACGTATATTTGAAAAAGTGTAAGGTGAATTAAATCATATGCACGTGAATTATGTTACTTTGAAGTTTGAAGCTTAGAGTTAGAAAGTTTTGCTTAGCTATTATTTTTCAACATACATACCTTTCAAGTAATAATTTTCTCTCTATAGCAAATCGAGAATCTTCAGATTTCAATGAATCCCTGCTCTGGAAGTTTAATTTTTTCGAATCTAAATTATTTATAATACCCTTTTTGTTGTTGTTTTTCATTTCTTTGCGCGGTGTATAATCTCGGAAACCTGTAAGTTTATTCTTCATTGCCTTAATACAATAATCATCGATGTTATCATCAAGCAAATCATGAATCGTATCGTCGCTGCTCGATATCCTTTTGTAGTGTTTGACTCTGTCAGTCTTAGTGAAGACTGAATCTCGATAAGTTTCCGTTGGTTGTAAAACACATCTTGATTCTGCTTCTATTAACAGTTAAATTCAATTAAACCTATTCACATATAAAAAAAAATCTATGTACAAAAAATAAAAGCCTACCCAATTCATTGGCCAAATTCCTTAATTGCTTTTTTTTCTTGTTGGGAGCAGGCAACGGCGTATTCACCGGTACACTCGACTGATAAAGTTCCAATTCACTAATGAGACAAGATACTTCATTCCGGAGAATGGAACATTCGGCGCAGAATTTAGCACTGGTCAGGAAGTTCCGGAATTCTTGTATTATCTCAGTCAACTTGTTGATGCTGTTACCGTTGCTACTATCCTCGAAATTTATTCTATTTCTCATCATATCACTTGTTTTATTGATTTTAGATTGATCGGCAGGAAGTTTTGATTGCTGTTTATCCTCGTCCTCGGTATCGCTGACTTCGGTTGTAGGCATACTTACGACACCTGCGGAAAAACATCGAACTTTTGTTTGGATTGATACAAACTCAATGTTTTCGCCGATCTAATTTGATGTGTTTATTCGTCTTTTTGATTAATTTAAACATTATTACCTTGTATTTAATGCAAATTGATTTTTATAAGTAATAGTTATACGATAATTATACGATATGTAAATAATATGTAATGATACAAGTTTTTACGACTCAACTGCTAAAGTAGATAGAATAAAAGTGAATAAAATTTCAGATATGATAATATTATAAATAAAGTAAAAAAAGAATCACCATCATTCTCATCTGATATGGTAGATCTGACATCAACACTCGAGACGACACTTTTGGCATCATTATCACGATGTTTGAGCATCTCAAGCTCGGATGTGAGCTCGTCGTTGTGGTCCCTCAATATTTTCATTTCCTCGTGTAAACGTTTAATATGTGCCATGAAGTCGCTGACTTGTTCATTTTCTTTTGTCTCGATACTTTCCACCTAAAACACACATAAAAAACAATTGACAACAGCTACGATCACACATGTAGGCGCGCGAGATGCGCATTAAGGCAGTGCAATTCACGAAAATAGAACGTTGCGTGTGGGGATAGGGTTATAGTTTATTCCGGTCTCCCGTAGTCGTCGAGAAAATTTTGTTTTGCTCTCTCAGTCAAATGAAGAATGATACGCTGTAGGATAGCCCACGCAGATTATAAATTCGAAAGTACGATTCGCTTATCAAGGATTTCAAGTGGGATTTCAAGTGGGTTGGGTGATGATTTTGGAATTCGTTATATCAGGAATTATAGCTCAAGAATTCACAACGACGAAGTTTTGCTTGCGATTTAAAGCTTATCGATTGGTTATAACGGATATGTTTAAGAAAGAAAAATAAAAATAATTCCTGTACGCGTGGTGAGTTTGCATTTTTTCCGTTACAATTATCATTATTTATTACGCTCATTGAATTATTACGTTCTCATTGAATCGTTACGCTCATCGAATCATTATTAACTGACAGTCACACGAATAATAAATCTTAAAAATCTCACCTGAGCATGAGCAGCAGCAAGCTCTTGAATTTGTATCGATAACTGACTATTGCAAGCCTCAAGTTTCACGATCTCATCATTCTGGTTTCTATTTTCCTGCTCAAGTTGCTTCAACTCCTCAAGAACGGAACTCAACTCATTTCTAATTCTTAGCTCCTCCTGTTGCGCCAATTGTAACTGATCTTCCAACGATTTAAGACTACTCGAATTTTTCTCTCGTTCACTATGCAATTGATTGGACAGTTCTTTCAAAGCTTCAACATGTTTGGCTTCTAATTGACAAATTTGTTCTTGATAATTTTTCTCCAAGCGAGTCTGATGCTCATCGACGTCTGAAGCCAATAGATTCGCTCGATCGTTCGCCTCGATTATGTCAGTGCGTAGTTTGTCTCGCTCGCAGCTGAGATGCTCCAATGACGAACTACCAAGTGGGTGGAATACAAAATTACGTTTTATTTTTTTTTACGTAATTATGCTAATTCAGTATCTCGATAAAAAAAATTCTAGCTCGAGTGTTTTTTCACGTAATAAAATTAATTGTTTTAAATATTGACTTACTTTAAATTTCGTACTTCCTCTTGATAAAGACTTAATGCTCCCTTTAATAAGCGTATGAACTCCACTGAATCCCCCTTAGCAGACATATCACGATGAAGCTTAAGCTCGGACGATAAGGCATTTAATAAGTCGGTAAGACTAATCATTGCTGAATCAAATCCTAATGTGTTCAGTAGTGAATTAGCTTCCCATACACCAGCCAACTCCCACAGTTCAACAATCACATTTCTTAATACTTGTCTACTAAAATAATTTATGATCAATACTGTTGTCAATAAAATTAAATGTTCAGTATCTTACCCAGCATGATAATGTACAAAATCTTTATTGCAATTTGACTTTGTAGCATCTCTCATTAGATGGGTCGACCAATTGGTGTTTGATTGTTCTTGAAGTTTGTTATTATTGTAACTTTGAAAAAAATGTGAAAACTCCTCGAGGTTGATTAAGCCGTCACAGTCTATATCGAGTTTTTCAAAAATAAGCTCGATTGCCTGAGAGTATTAATATATATATATATATATATATATAAATTATTTACCAACAATACCAAAGTTATTGTATTAACTCACTTGTTTAGGAAGTGTAGGTCCTTTACTACAAAAACTATTTACATCATCACACAGTAGCGAGTTCTGATTGCTCCATGTTTCTTGCCATCTTCGACGGCCAAACGTGTTATCTGACAAAGATTTAATTATAAGTGCCCTAATAGCAAAGATTCTGTATCGAAATAATATTATCTACTCACCATTTTGCTGTTCTCCACTATTCATGGTCCCAATTGGTTTCTTATTCATTTTTCTTTCAGATAAAATCAATGATTCACCATTGATGTCCATCTCAGGACTATCTGGCCCCTCTTGATATTTGCCCAGTAGTTGAAGGAACTTATTACGAAACTCATAGAATGATATAAACTTCTGGGTGGTATCAATATTAAGCAGCTCAAGTATAGCATCTCTGTGATTGACATCAAGTTCAAGTTTTTTACAGAGAACAAGCAGGCCATTTTTATCCAGTTGGCTTCGTCCTTCTGCTAGGCAGCTTTTGAACACTGCAAGTAATTGCTGCTCGTAAGGATCGGTAGGCTCTTCCTCCATCTCATGCCTCTTGCTTACGTCTGATAATTGTCCAATGTGTAATTGGTTCAATACCTAAACCAAGTAAGTCACAGTAAAAATCTTAAAAAAATTAAATGACTCTGCAGTCTTTAAATTGAAAAAAATACTAAAAAATTTTAATATCAAAAAGCACAATGATTTGTCAATTGAATTATTATGGCTTATTTCACTAAAACGAAATGGCCGGTAAGGTTATTCATTTGAATATTCACACGTACGTTGGCATAAATCAATATCCTTGAGCAAGAATAATGCTTGTATCATCGATCAAAATCATTAAAGGTTAAAACCAACAGATTTGCGTAAATGATATTGACGAAGTACCTCTACAAATACACACTAAATTGTCGTGCACAGAGCTGATCTTTCAGTAATCAATTGATTGTAAGATAACATATCAAGAATATGCACAGTTAACAAACTTACTAAGAGCAGTAACAGCCTCTAGCTAATACGAAAGACAAACTCTTTCTGAATACTATGAAAATCAGGTAAATAATTACACAGTACGCACAAAGTCGCTACACACACACATTCATTGAACGTGAACGCGTGTTCTAAAAACCGCCAAACGAGGAAAACAAACAGTAAGAATGAGTCGACGCAAACGTGTATATGGAATAAGTTGTATATATATCGAACGTCGTCGTGCAGCGTGTATGGCAGAGACCAAACAATAGACCACGCTGCAATTCCAAAGCGTATATCTATATATAATTATTTTTACCCTGAGAATGCTCGACAGAGAAGCTTACTCGACAATGACATGCGTCGAATAAACGTAAGATAAATGGAATGATGCGATCAGCTGATCGAAACATAGTCTCCTTGATCGTGCCTTACACACGGTTAGGTTTTTAGATGCCTTATATAGTAGACGCAGTGTAATGTATGCATACGTATGTCCGCACACACGTACACGTGCGCGCGCGTATACTTGTCCTTGTCAATTTGATTATATCGACACATTACTTACACGATCCTACGACCACTCTTTCCATTATACTCGTTACAGCAATAGCTCCAGTATGTATGTGCACGTGTACAGTAATACGGTGCGTGTCTTCGAGGGGTATATTTTTTATCGAAACGTGGGAGGTTGACTACGCACAGATTTCTCTTTTTTCCTCTCTCTCTCCCTCTCTCTCCCTCTCTCTTCTCTCTTCTCTCTGCTCTCTTTCTCTCTCTTCTCTCCTCTCTCTCTCTATTTCCCCCTCCCTTTCTCTCTCTCTCCCTCGGGAAAAGAGATCTAAAACAACGATGATTTTAGCTATTTGGGTTTTATAGTATTTATTTTAGGAAAAGGTGATTTTTAATTTGGATTTGGTAATACTTTGTGTGACGACGAATTGGCTTCTAAAAAGTTTGCCGTATACCGGTCAATCTACTTATATTGATTAGAAGTTTAATTGAATAAGATCAATTTAAAATTTTAAAGTTTAACATCATAGATAATATCATAGAGCTAAAAACATCCGTAAGTCGTTAAAATTGTTTTGATTTAAAAGGTATCTGTTGTAAGCAACGTATATTGTATAGTTTGTTGTTTGTTAATTATTAATTGTTAATTAATCAATATGTCTTTGAGCTAAATGTTAGACATGTTGCGAATTGATTACATTGTTATTTTACAACACGTTGAATTTGTATCAGCTTTATCAAAAAATAAAAATTTAATACACATCCTCCTCCCTAGTTTTCTTAAATCGTCGTTCTACTGAATTGATTTTGCTATGAATGGCAACTAAAGGAAAAAGTTTAATTATTTATTATTGTCAGCTGTCAATCAACTTGCACCATAAACTGCGATAAGAACTGCTTACACAATCCATGTGTTTAAATTTAAACGTTTAATATGACGTCACCCATAAGAAATACATTGTCACCAATTTTAAGCACTTCTAAACGTTTAAATTTAATGACAATGTATTTCTTATGAGCGACGTCACATTTGCACACTTAAAACCTTTAAAGTTAATACATAAGATTTTAAGGTTTTGCCCTGAGTAATTGTCATAATGTATATTAATTTTATGCTAGATATATAACATTTTCTTAAGGGAATTATGGCCAACACTAACATTCTCATTTAGTCATGACGAAATTATCTCAGACCCATATAACAAAAGCGTAAGTATAAACGAATTCTCGTGCGTCATATATTTCTTGGCCTCAAATAATGTAATTCCGGAAAATATCGATAATCGCATTAAAAAACGCACAAAAATCGAGATACAAAATTTGTGTATAAAATTATTCAAAAAAAAAAAAAACGAGTAACAAGTATTCCGTGAAATGTCAAACAAGAAACATCCTACATTTCGGACACGAATATAAAACCATTATATCGAAAGGGTTTGGACGATTATCAAATCAATTGCGATATTCAGTTTAGGAAATCTTCAGCTTTAGTTAGGGAATACCGCGGCTCACGAGTCACAGATGTACTCGTATATACCTAATCTATGGCTGACGTAGATACAAACGACGGTCAAGGAAAACTACAAGAACATTCGACTACAACGATGTCCTATTAATTACAATTTCAAAATATATAACGATGTAAAAGACGTTACGCGTGCAAAGTTTCAGGCTCAACTGAGCAGAAAAAAAAATTCATCCTCGCGCTATTTCATTCGCAAAAACGAGCGGTTCGTCCGCGCAACGACGCTCTCGAAATGAAGATGAGCGGCATACGTGACCACAGGTACTGGGCGTCTGACGACGAATGCGCGCGTGTAGGGCGTTCTAAAAATACACGTCACGCGCCTACACACAGCAACTACTCCATCGAAACATTGAACTCTCCAGCCGCAATTTAGCGCGGCGCTTAAATGTACTGCGCGTAACTTTTTTCGAAGCTGCGCGCGCGTGTGGGTCGCGTAATGACATAGCACCGATCGGCGTGCGGTAACGACGGAAGTAATCAATTGTTTGCAATCGCTGTTGATTCTTAATGATCAAGCGCTTTACAATTGTGCCTGGAAATGTGCGACAAGTCGGCCGACGGAAGATGCACGTTATGGCAATTTTTTTTTTTTTTCGACGACACTGCATTCGCGACGACTTGGCCGCTGTTCGCGCTCTTAATCGGGGCTACGGCATCGCCCGATTTGCCGCTGATGTTGATCGTCAGGCGACGTCGTTTTTGGCATTCGCGAGATTCGTTGCACGTAAAAACCCAGCGCGCCAGTACGTAATATCCGCGAATCAACGAGGAAGCCAAAAAAGAAAAGTCGCGTGCGCGGATTCGAAGTGCAACGACGGCATTGGGCAAGCAAGGGGCACGCAATGAAGTATAGAAAACCGAAGAATACCGCTGACACGATCTTTTGGTGAGTCGGTGGGACAGCAGCCGCATGTAGACGAGAGAGCGCGTATAAAAAGGGTGAATTAACGCCTGAGTCGGTGCTAGTGTAGCATGCGTCGGCGTAAGAGGAGGCGGCCCATTTGCCCGCTTCCAACTGAGATTCACGTAGACAGCTGTTGATTGTGTGCAACAGTGAAGTCATCAACAGAGGCAATGGATTCGGGCTGTCTTTATTTATTTGTTCTCCTTTGTACTGGTTACGCTCATGCCGCACCTCATGATAATCGAGCTGATGATGGATGGATTAATTTCAAAGTAAGAAATGGAATGATCGTTTCTTTCTTTTTATATAAGGGTAAATTAATATTTAAGTTCGAAGATCATTCTTTTTATTTCTCAACGATTGTTTCATTTTATTCTTCTTTTTGTGTGTTATTGAAGAACAGTTTTTAACTTGAATTATAAAATCATCTCTTTCGGGCAGATATATTTTATAGAACGAAAATCGGAAAATAAAAATTATTAATGTTATTTTGAGTAGATAACAATATATAATGATGATTGATTGATTGATCAATGCATAGTATATTATAAAGTAATTTTTAGTTTGCTGAACAGAAATATTTATTTTCATATCTCTATGGCTACCTTTGAAAAAGTTTGTTTTTCACATTTGCTACTAAGAATTTAATAAAACAAAAACAAAAAATTTACAAGCTAAAATCATTGACAAGAAAAGTTTCGAGATAAAATTCGTTATCCCTTTGTTCACCGTTGAATGCCTATTTTCGTTGCAAATTGGAATTCAATCGAATTTCACGTGAACCCGTTACCGTTCTTTCGCAGCACAAGTGTGTCATCGTGCTACGCGCTGGATTGTCGAATCGTATGCCGTGAACCAACGAACTAATGCATTAAAAGCGAACATGATGTGGTTCAAGGTAAAATGCATATCAGCCCGTGTGCAGGCACGATTGAGAGCTCAGTTTTTATGCACGATCCAGAAAACTTTACTGCCTGTCCCATTTCTACGTTGGCCACATTGCAATTAAATCAGTCTTAAACTTTACGCTTCTATTCTTTTTAACGATCGGCCATCCCTTGACAATTGCAATCTTGCTGTTTCAGTATCAATACAAGAAGTTCTACAGCAACGAAGTGGAGGAGAAATTCCGTAAGAACGTGTTCCACGAGAATCAACAAAAGATAGCGGAGCACAATGAGAAGTACGAAGCTGGAATTCACTCGTACAAATTGAAGATTAATCAATACGGCGACATGGTGAGTATTGTAATCATGAATCTCATGCCAATACACGGTGGCGTCTTTTGCGTAAGCCCTCGTCTCACCTGATAATTGTCTGCGCGCACAGCTGTTCGAAGAGTACAAAAACTACATGCATCCCCAAAACAACACTCTGACGAGATTGCGCAGGATACCGCGCGGAGGCGTGTTCGCGATGGCGAACGCGAGCGTCGAATTGCCGGATTTCGTTGATTGGCGGAAGCAGGGCGCAGTGACACCGGTACAAGACCAAGGTCTCACGTGCGGCTCATGCTGGGCCTTCTCCGCCGTAAGCACACGCACGCTCTTCCTCTCCTCCGCTCGCTTCGAACTCGCGTGGCAACCAACAATTCTCAAGCGCGTACCGAACGCAATTCTGACAAAACGAGCTATTATGCTATTTTGAACTGAACGGTGGTCGTTCACTGTAACTTATATGTCTTAGGAAATTGTATGAAACGAGGCACGAGTGGCTCTTTATTGCGCAAATGACAACTTTAACGAGTGTAACGAAAAACAGAAGACTAGCGTGACATCACTCAGTTTTTCTACTCGCGACGTGTCATCTATTTTTGGACACTGGCGTGCTTTCTCCCCCCCCCCCCCTCTCTTTCTCTCTTTGTTTTATTTTACAGATAGGTGCGTTAGAAGGCCAGTACTTTAAGAAGACCGGCATTCTGCGACTACTGAGCGCGCAAAGTCTGATCGACTGCACGACGGACTATGGAAATCTTGGTTGTGGCGGCGGTAGCGCAGCTCTGTCTTTTCAGTTCGTCGTCGATCACAAGGGTCTCGAATCCGAAGAAGAATATCCGTACGTAGGTCGCGCGAAAGACTGTCCTTACGATCTTGACGACGAGGACGAAGAATTGGAGGCGAGTTTCGTGTATGTGCCCACGGCCGATGAAGCTGCGCTTAAAGTTGCTGTTTCGAGTGTTGGACCACTTTCCGTGGCTATTGACGCTTCGCACGATACGTTCAGGTTTTACTCGGAAGGTGAGCATTTTACTCGCGATACTTTAAACTTTTTATGAGAGGCTTTGCAAAATACATCCAGTTCATAGTTTCATACAATTTTTTTTATAATGATATGTACTTTTATCAAGCCCTAATGCAGTCAAAGCCTTTATTTGATCGTGTGATTCAAATGTCAACCTGTATCTCTGAATTCGTTCAAACTCTGAGACTTTTCATTCATTTAGTAAACATTTAAAGCTAATATTGAACCCTCTAATAAATTAAACATGAAAATGGAGAGTGGAAGTTTGGCTTGAAAGTCTCTTAATTACCTAATAAATGACGCTAAAATAATCTAAAAAGAGAATCGAATTTTCTTGGATCAATTGTAAATTGTATTTCTTTATGCTTATAATGTAATTGTAAGCAATTATAAAAATCAAATGGTAAACAAGCGCGTAGTAAGATTAATGTGTCTGTTTTAGATATGTTTGAAGGACTGTAATTTATGTCATATCTGTATATTCATAACGTATGTACGAATCAGTGACACCCTATTATTTCATTTGCTTTTCAAAATATTATTTTATCAAAATTAATTTTCCGAAATTCTAAGTTGAACCGTATTTGATATTTACTATATACTGTAAATCACTGTCACTCTTAAGACATCATAAAAAACTTTATAAATTTTTTGGATCATAATGATGAAAATATAATTCATTGCGTCGGAGAAGTATGACCACATAAACAAAATAAGTGAGTCTAGCTATTAGTCATAAAAGCTTGCGTGAACCAGGGTCAATCGAAGCAGTATAAAGCTTTTTACTGAGTATAGGCATAGTACCGACGCGATGTCTACTTTACCGATTCCTTTTCTCATTACTTTATACATCGTCGTTCAATTCTTTCTGCGTTGAATCTTGGAAAATATTATCGAACTGCTGACAAAATGCGGTATCGATTGTTTTTAGGAGTTTACTATCAGTCGGAATGTGACAGAAGCGACCTGGATCACGCAGTTCTGGTAATCGGTTACGGCACAGATTCCAAAAATCGAGACTACTGGCTGGTCAAGAATAGTTGGGGTAAGAGTTGGGGCCAAGATGGATATTTCAAAATCGCTCGGAATCGACAGAACCATTGTGGCATTGCTACTACTGCAATTTATCCAATCGTGTGAGAAAAAAGACTTTCTCAACCGGTACCATGGAAGGCGATGAATGCAGCGCAGGAACGTTTGCAGCTAAACGATGCTCGATAATTCCACGCCAAATTTTCTGTATATTGTAGAATAGGCATTTCTTTCTGTATATAGAGGTCAGCGATAGTTGTTAGCGTAATGATTTTTGAGACTAAAATTCTGTCTTGACTTTTATATTAAGTTTTATGTGTACAAAACTCGTCGGACAAAAGTATTTACAACAAAAGCAAATTAAGCTAAAAAACTACTGCTGTGTTATAATTATAGAAAGTCACAGCTTGTTTCGTAAAATCTGTTCTGCATTTCGAATCTCATATTTAAAAATATTTAAATATACCTACAGCATTATACGTATGTTTTGCGTAAATATATAGATTTTTTATTAATTTAAAAATTAATAAAAAAATTAAATTTGAAGAATTGCATTTATTCAACACGACAAAAGGAACATTAAGACGCGCAGAGAATGTGAGTCATATTCAGTGTTTAATTCGAAGCAATACCTAGTCTTGATTCACAGTAAACTTCATTATCTAACAACAGCTGTACATCCTCAGCATTTTTTCCATTCTTTTATTATTGTATTTAGTCAACACTTGTTTAACATTCCATTCGATTTATTCCTGCGCATCGAGTCAGAGGTATCACGATGATGAATACAAATCGAATGATTAACTTATTTATTTTGAGTGACACGTTATAATCCTTTGTGACTCAAATCGTCGAACAAAGATTAACTAATAAATGGTCAATTTTACTAATTTTTTTGACAGTCGATGAAATTCCCCTATAGTCGATCAATTTTGAGAGCGTTTATATTATTAGATAATTTTCTTTGAATTTTGTAAACATTTTGTTGACGTTTTATTTAGTTTTCAATTATATATGCATAAAAAAGCATATAAATCAATTTTTATTTGCGATATATAAGCAGAAAGAAATAGATAGTTTATACATATAGTTTATACATGTTTTAAATGTCTCATAGCTTTCTTCGGAATAGACTTGAAAGTCATTGCAACTAATGATGAACCAGAAATTGCTTCTAATACTTCGGCAGTATGAAAAAAATACTAGAGAAAATACTACCGTTATTATTGTTTGAGATTTAACAAGGAAAAGGCAAAACAAATCTTGGATCTCTAAAGGTATAATAATTTTATGCAAAACTAAAAAATAGTTACACGAAATATAGAGAAGAAATCCAAATAATTTGAGGTCCAAACAAGAATACAAAAAATATTAAACAATACACAAAAGGTGATAAGGGATGCAAAAATCAAAACCGAAATTATATGTTTCAATAGCACTAGTACGAATAGTAAAAATGAGTGGAAAAATATCAACAACGAATTAAGTAGGAAACGTATCGATCAAGTTATGACGTAATTAATTAAATATAATGGCACTAAGTACAAAAATTTTGTTAAAATTGCCGGCGTATTCCATAGATTTTTAGTGAAGTTGCTATAAAATTGGTAAGTAAATAGTAAACATATATTAGAGCTATCTATAAGATAACAATTTTTATCTATACTAATAAAATACAGATACTAATAAAATATATAGGATCATACAAATTCTTAAAAATAAAGCAGGAGGTATTAATGGTATTGACGTATTACTGATTTAAATGTCTTGCTATCTGCTTCTAAATTGATAAGATAATTCTTCGTACCGTATTATCACTATAATTAGTATTCTAAATTACTGATATACTATTTTGATCATGTGCTGTTATTTATTTGGAGTAGAAAGTCAATTGCCAATGAAATTTCTCATGTTACTTTATCATTTTAATAATTACCAACTCCACAATTCATTATATTATAAAAATGAAACATTTCCATGAAAGAATAGCTTTTATTCTCACTTGTAAAGCTCAATCATTATTCTATTTATCGAGTATATATAGTCAAATAAGCATATATTCCAATCATTCAGTTAATGCAACGAATCCAATAATTCATTAGAATATCAAAAATTATAATAGATATATAGCATTACATCATATGAAGCTCGCTATCGACATTTAAAAAATTTTAATTTAATTTTATTATTTTCTTTTAATTAATTTAAATGCACAAACTAAATTGCATCCTTGTAAAGATACTCGAACACATTACCTAAAATATTTGATGCCTAATTCAGCACAAATGAGTTCAACTAATGGCTGTGGATTGTGTTTGATGATAGACGAGCATTTAATACACGTTTTACATATTAAGAGCTGACCTCTCTCTCTCCCTCTTTTTCTCTGATCTCTTTTGCTAGATAGCTATCGGATAGATATTCGAGTCATATGACTTGCCGACTATAATAGCGGTATTGAGTTAATCAGTCATTGCATCATACGTGGAATTATGTCTATCTGTATGCGACTGTACTATCATCGTCGGACTTGCACGTGTCGATCGATATTACCGGCGGGCCGATCAAATCTAATTTCTGATTATCTACGCAAGTTGATGTTTCGTCTAAACGCATATTTGTCGTTGAAATATTTATTGCAATACCTATTTAACATTTAATGCAATCATGGATTTTTCATTCAATTTGTTGCTATGGCGTGATATATTATTATGTACCTTCGCTGCTCATATAATATTACAATGTGATTACTTGTTTATAATCTAGGGACATCAAACGCACTTTGCGCGCTTTCATCTTCTTTTTCATTTCTCATCATATTTATTAACATATTCAATGCAAATCACTTTTTTCAAAGGTGGATTTTTCAATTTTTTTTTTTTTTTTTTGCAAAACACATATTACAATGGAAAGCAATGTATACTAGTAAAACAATTCAGCGTATTCCATATCAATGATTGATTATATCGAAAACTATCTCTATAGTTCTTTTAAACTATACAGGTAAAAATACTATTAAACGTTTATTCTACTCTTTAGATAAAGATTGTAACATTACAACAATTTTCCAATCTTATCTTCAAAGCATAATAATCTCTTGCTTTTACCAAACGATTTGCTCCCTATTAGTTTCAAAAAATGAGTGTAAAAACAATAGAAAATCGCAGCCTACTTTTTTAAATTTTCATTATCTTCCAAATTATTCGTATCTATTAAGATAAATTAAATTTTTATTACTAAAATCTCAACTGGAAACCATATTGGCATGCTTACTAGCCGTCATAAAAGTATATCACATGACTATATCTCAAATAATCAGATCACGAATAAAATGCTTCAATATGGTATCCATCACTCTTTTATAAGAGGAAAATAAATTATTGATCATAAAATTAGATAGAGCGTCAAATATAATTATAGATTCTTATTTTACGTTTACATATTGAGTATATAAGAGTATCGGAACATCGTAAATATAAAGTAAAATTGATAATTAAAAGATAATCTCATAGTTAATAACTCAATTTGGAACTATGGCCTTCTGACGTCAAATTCCATGTAAAGGACAGATTTGATCGCTGTCAACAACATACATAGATATACTAATATATTTACGCCTAATCTTTGATCATTTTAATCAGAAATAATCGTAAATATGGCACGTTACCGGATACCGGTGCTTCAAATAACTAAGTGACCCGTTACATACTATTCGGAATATGATAAGACAACAATGAGAGAGTAAGGATATGATGAATACGACTCATGTGACGACGTATAACAACAAAAGAATGAGCTTGCAAGGCTTCCTCTATTCGTCTTTTATTATAATTATCCCCTGTTTATTCATTATGCTATATGAAATTTCGCAAAAACATTTGAATTTGGTTATGTGTACACATTAATTAAATAATTTGATTGTGATTGCATATTAATTCAAGTATAAAAAACCTCACAGGTGACTGAAATAGAATTATCGTATTGTAAAATTAGGGTGTGGGGAGTTGAATACTAGGTATGAAAAATCCCCTATATTCCAGGCTGAAGGTATAATGTTTTTACAGGAATTTGTTAGAACATTTCTATAAATTTGATTAAAATATAGCGATATAAAAATCCAAAAAATTATTTGATAATTAAAAAGCTGCAATTAATTCCGCTGCTGCAATAACTTCATCCAAAACAATGTCTCTTTAGTGCATCTTGGAAATCCTGAAATGACACACTACAATAGTATTTATTTATAGACCATTGATGATGCAACGTAGAGAAACATAGTAAACATTTTTTTCATTAAACTGAGCTTTACGTTTTCAAATAGAAACTTAAAGTTTCAAGAATTTCGAGTTATTTTACAATTTTTCTCTATTGTTATATGTATTATAATATACGTAGACTATATTCAGCTTCCACGTGTGAAATAGTTGATTAGTTTTGAATGTCTTGATATTTTTGAATGTCAACCAGTAAGGGGTGCGTGTAAATTGTCTGCAAAATGAGCAGCAGTATACATTGAAAAATCGTCTTTATAAATTTTATGCATCAATCGGTGCTTGAATTCTCATAGATTGTGCTTCGCGAGTTCGAGTTCATTTTGATGAGTAAAATGAATAATAAATGAATATGACGAGTACTCAGTGACTAGTTGATATAAAAATGAGTAGCATGAATTGAAACAAGCTAAGCAATCTACACTTCTGAAACAAAAAATATACAAATTCCATAAATACAAGTCTGATTGAACGATGTTTAAAAATAAATCTGAGTATTAACCCATTAACGCCGAAAAAGCCAAAAATTTTAACTTAACTTTGCGTTTATTTTTGAAGTACTTAAACATCAAGAATATGTCTAAAAATGACTTACTTTATGTTTTTGGGATCGCTCTACAAGATTCTAAAGTCAAAATGATGATTAGATTCTAAGAAAAAAAAATATGGCGACTTTTTTCGAAAAAAGCACTGAAAAATTTGTCGAAAAAAATTTAAAAATCAAATTGTCTATCAATAAGGTATGTTTTTATTCAACAGAAATGAGCACAAGTTTGCACAAACATCTCAAACTTTCGAAATATGACCTATAAAAATTAAAAATTCCAGAATGTACGCCATAATGGCGGCGAAGTAAAAATTTCTTTTTTAACTTTAGAAGCGTTTTTCTCGAAAACTAAAGACTTTAGCGAAAAATTTCTAGGAACAAAAAAGTCTTGAAATCAGTCAAGGAACACTATAAAATTTTTTTAAAATTTTTAAAGACATTTTTGGAAAATTAGATGTTCTGGATTTTCGAAAAAGTCGA
Source organism: Phymastichus coffea (assembly GCF_024137745.1). NCBI lineage: Eukaryota > Metazoa > Arthropoda > Insecta > Hymenoptera > Eulophidae > Phymastichus > Phymastichus coffea. The sequence continues at coordinate 1,020,622 of NW_026706861.1, read as the reverse complement.
AAATTGTCTCAAAAAAATCTGAAAAAATTTGAGAGTATTTTTTGGCCAATTTTAAGACTTTTTTGTTCCTAGAAATTTTTCGCTCAAGTCTTTAGTTTTCGAGAAAAAAGCTTCTGAAGTTAAAAAAGAAATTCCTACTTCGCCGCCATTATAAGACGTACATTTTGAAATTTTTAATTATTATAGGTCATATTTGGAAAGTTTGAAATGTTTGCGCAAACTTGTGCTCATTTTTGTTAAATAAAAACATGCTATTCTGATAGAAAATTTGATTTTTTAATTTTTCTCGACAAATTTTTCAGTGCTTTTTTCGAAAAAAGTCGCCATATTTTTTTTCTTGGAATCTAATCATCGTTTTGACTTTAAAATCTTGTAGAGCGACCCCAAAAACATAAAGTAAATCATTTTTATACATATTCTTGATGTTTAAGTACTTCAAAAATAAACGCAAAGTAAAGTTAAGATTTTTGGCTTTTTCGGCGTTAATGGGTTAAACGACAACACGTTCTCCTTCTATAGAAAACACATCTCTCTTAGAAATCACAAAATCGCTTGTTAGACAACCATCAGCGAGACGCTATTCTCGTGTAACTAGATGATAAGAAATTTCTTTATAAAAGATTAGGTTCCGTGACACTTCGATTCAGTTTACGCTTCAATAACGAAACCTAACGTTCGGTTCTTTCTTACATTTGACTATACTACTTTACTTTCTTTCTTTTGTAATTTTTGAAAAGATTATAACTCTTGTATTATCCTCGATCATGAAGACTTTAGTAGTGTTACTTGTAGCGTTCATAGCCGTCGCTCAAGCCGTGTCAATTTATAATTCTGCGGCACGGGAATGGAATACTTTTAAGGTATGATAGTTCACTAGAAATATTCAACGCATTATTAATATTTCTATTTAAAGGCCGAACATGGAAAGAGCTACACGAATGAAATCGAAGAAAAATCGCGATTGAAAATCTTCATGGAACATAAGCAAAAAATTGCCGAGCACAACGCAATGTTCGAGCAAGGATTAGTCACCTACAAACTAGGACTTAACAAATACTCCGACATGGTAAGAGTGATGGAACATGCAATGCTACATTAACAAAGAATTTAGAAATATGGATCAACCAATGTCATTCGTTTGACAGATACATCATGAATTCGTGCGCACAATGAACGGCTTCAACAAGTCGAGATCAGGAATACCTGACAGTTCCAAAAAGATGAAAGCAGTGCGATTCGCGTCGCCAGCACACGTGCAACTGCCTGCGAGTGTAGACTGGAGAAAGGAAGGTGCCGTCACCAATGTCAAGGATCAAGGGTTCTGCGGTTCATGCTGGTCATTTTCAGCAGTAAATAACGAACAGTTGATAGAATCCGATTTTCGCGCAAATTTCGATCACTACAATCATAATATTTTTAGACGGGTGCACTGGAAGGCCAACACTTCCGCAAGACCGGTAAATTGGTATCCTTGAGCGAGCAAAATCTTCTCGACTGCTCGGGTAGTTACGGTAACTATGGTTGCGACGGTGGTATCATGCAATATGCCTTCAACTACATCAAGGACAATAAAGGTATCGATACCGAGAAGACATACCCTTACGAAGCTAGTGAAGAATATTGCCGTTACGACCCACGCAACAGCGGCGCCGAGGATGTCGGTTTCGTGGACATTCGCACTGGGGACGAACAACAGCTCATGGAGGCTGTTGCCACTATTGGCCCGATTGCCGTCGCTATGGATGCATCTCACTTGAGCTTCCAAAACTACAGATCTGGTAAGCTGTGACAGGTTCTCGCATTGAAAATTACAAGTAGCCGAAGTTGTAAATAATGTTTATCCACAGGGATCTATTACGAGCCAAAATGCAAGAACAAAAACGATGACCTTGATCATGGGGTCCTCATAGTTGGCTATGGTACTACTGAAAACGGAATAAACTACTGGCTGGTAAAGAACAGTTGGGGAGATAGTTGGGGCGAGAATGGTTACTTTAAGATACCGCGTAACAAGAATAACCATTGCGGTATCGCTACTGATGCCAGTTATCCTCTTGTTTAGCAACGGGTAATCCAGTCATATAAGATCGCGCGATGCTTATTTCACTTGGTGTTATTAAAATGAAATTTGAATGTAAAGAATGGTATTGTTGTGATATTCAAGCAGTTAAGTGTTATATATTTAAGTCGACTATTTCCTTTTTGGAATTGAGTAAGAATTCAAATACGTTTATTGTAAATCACTTTTGCGTGTATTTGTGGAGACTCAACTGTTAATCACCCTAAGCACGCTGTTCGTTTGTTCGCGCGATATTTTTGAAATTACTAACATAGTGAAATAAATATTAGTGTAATAAATATTAGTGTAAAATATTCGTGTCTCTTGTCATTTATCTACCATCCTCCGATTGCATTCGCAAATCTTTTATATAGGAACATATATTCTTGTCATATTTGGTTATGTACTTATAAGCTTGTGAGTGTAATGTGCCAGATAAAATAGACTTTTGAGCGAATATGTTTGATAAATTCAAACGACGATTTTTAGACAATCACAATATCGTATAAAAATTGATTACAATTTTATAATCTCGCGCAAATCAAATTATTTTATAGAAATATTCACGTCATCACGATTGAAAGCATAAAAACCACATTATTTATAACTTTTTTATGGAAGTCCAAATAATCACTTGACGAAATATTGACGAATAAAGATTTTCATATTTTATTTCATTCTTCGTTCCTGAATAACAATTTTGAAATGGATATGTTTATATCGGTAGTTAGTTGAAAATAAATTGATTCACTTAGGAATACTAGACGAACTCAGATGCGCGTTGATTGCTCTTATACGAGTTTTTTAAAAGTTTTCGGTATTTGGAAGATAATGATTTCGTAAATATTTGAATATAATGGGAATAAATTTGACTATATTTAGAAATAAATTATAAGCTAGAGGTTAAGGGTATATTAATTTTTTTTTCGTAGCGCTATAAAAAAATCTCCTGATTAACCGATTTACTTCCACTTATATCAAAATATCTGTAGTATATTTAGTCAACATTTATTGAACGTTTTTTCCGATTTATTCCCGCACATGATATGACAGGTATCACGCTTATGAGTATAAATAGAATGATCAATTTATTTATTTTAAGTGATACATCACAATATGCTTTATGACACTAGTCGTCGCACAAGAATTAATGAATTAATCGTAAATGGTCCTAATTTCTTTGACAACCGATGAAATTGTCCGGCGTGGGGACAATTTTGCACGTTTCTATTATACACACAAATTATTGTGCAGAATCATTTACAATGTACCGTAAAACCATGCACAGTTGTTAGTACACTAGTTGTCCAATGTAAAATATAAAATTGTAAAATGAGGGTATAGGAAGCAGAATACAATCTTCTTGTAGGTATTTATTAGATAATTTCTACGATTTCAGTTGAAATTTAGCATATATATATAATCATTAAAATTATTTGATAATTAGCGAGTCGCAATCAATTTCCAAGATTATCGGGGAAGTGCAATTACTTCATCCAAAACATGTCTGTTTTGTATATAATAGAACGCGCGGATTTATACGCTTAATACTACTCACTGATTACATGATGTAGAATAACAAAATAAACATTTTTCGTATAATACCTAGCTTACAGAAATGTTTCGAAAAGAATTTACAGTTATTTTCCAATTTTTTGCTATTCTTACATGTACTATTATTTACGTCGACCGTATTCAGCTTCCACATGTACAATAGTTGATTAGTTCCTTAACAATCTCAGTTCCTCTTTCAAAATTAAATATGAATAGATTTTTTCAACGAAGTAGAAGTCGTGATATTTATGAATGTCGATCCGGAAGGGGCGCGCGAAAATTGTTTGCAGAATAAGTAGTAATACGCGTTGAAAAATAGTTTGTATAAATTTAATGTAACGGTTAGTGTATCGGTTGACAATGTCTCGTGAGTTCGAGCTTATTTTATATAATGGAATAAATAATAAGTCAATGCGACGAGTATTAAATGACAAATAAATGTAAAATCGAGTGCAGAGTAGGATGAATCAAACTTTGAAGCCTATACATCTGCAAATAAAATTATTAAAACTCCATATACATGACTCCACTTGAACGATCCATTTTCAGTTGAAACTGAACGTGGCTATTGAGCGATAAAAATTACGCGTTGTCCTCTCTTAGAAACCACGTGACCACCCGAAATTCCTCGATAGAAAACTAGATGCAAGGCGTAATAATCAAGTCACAAGATGATAAGAAGTCTCTCTATAAAAGAGTAGGCAATACGGCACTTTGCATTAGTTTGAACTTGAGTACCGAAACGTAACATTCGGTACTTTCTTACATTTGACTATATTACTATAATTTCTTTCTTTTATAATTTTTGAAGAGATTATAACTCTTTTGTAGTATCCTCGATCATGAGGACATTGGTATTGTTACTTGTGGCTTTAATAGCCGTCGCTCAAGCCGTGTCAATTTATGATTCTGCAGCTCGGGAATGGAATACTTTTAAGGTATGATAGTTCACTAGAAATATTCAACGCATTATTAATATTTCTATTTAAAGGCCGAACATGGAAAGAGCTACACGAATGAAATCGAAGAAGAATTGCGATTGAAAATCTTCATGGAAAATAAGCAAAAAATTGCTGAGCACAACGCAATGTTCGAGCAAGGATTAGTCACCTACAAACTAGGATTTAACGAATACTCCGACATGGTAAGTGATGGACCATGCAAAGGCTACATTAACAAACAATTCGGAAATATGGATCAATGAATGTCATTCGTTTGACAGACACATCATGAATTCGTGCGCACAATGAACGGCTTCAACAAGTCGAGATCAGGAATACCTGACAGTTCCAAAAAGATGAAAGCAGCGCGATTCGCGTCGCCAGCACACGTGCAACTGCCTGCGAGTGTAGACTGGAGAAAGAAAGGTGCCGTCACCGATGTCAAGAATCAAGGGTCCTGCGGTTCATGTTGGGCATTCTCAGCAGTAAATAAACAATTGTTGGCAAGGTTTGATTTTCGCGCAATGTTCGACTACTACAATCGTAGTATTTTTAGACGGGTGCACTAGAAGGACAAAACTTTCGCCAGACCGGCAAATTAGTATCCTTGAGCGAGCAAAATCTTCTCGACTGCTCTGATGATTACGGTAACGACGGTTGCTCCGGTGGTCTCGTGGACAGTTCCTTCAACTACATCAAGGACAATAAAGGTATCGATACCGAGAAGACATACCCATACAAAGCACGTCAAGGCCAGTGCCATTATGACCCACACAACAGGGGCGCCGAGGATGTTGGTTACGTGCACATTCGCTCTGGGGACGAACAACAGCTCACGGAAGCTGTTGCCACTATTGGCCCGATTGCCGTCGCTATGGATGCATCACACTTTAGCTTCCAAAACTACAGATCTGGTAAGCTGTGACAGGTTCTCGCATTGAAAATTACAAGTACCCGAAGTTGTAAATAATCTTTATCCACAGGGATCTATTACGAGCCAAAATGCAAAAACCAAAACGATTACCTTGATCATGCGGTCCTCATAGTTGGCTATGGTACCACTGAAAACGGAATAAATTACTGGCTGGTAAAGAACAGTTGGGGACATAGTTGGGGAGAGAATGGTTACTTTAAGATACCGCGTAACAAGAATAACCATTGCGGTATCGCTACTGATGCCCTTTATCCTCTTGTTTAGCAACGGTTAATCCAGTCATATAAGATCGCGCGATGCTTATTTCAGCTGGTGTTATTAAAATGAAATTTAAATGTAAAGAATGGTATTTTTGCGATATTCAAGTAGTTAAGTGTTATATATTTAAGTCGACTATTTCCTTTTTGGAATTGAGTAAGAATTCAAATACGTTTATTGTAAATCACTTTTGCGTGTATTTGTGGAGACTCAACTGTTAATCATTCTAAGCACGCTGTCCGTTTGCTCGCGCGATAACTGAAATTACCAACATAGTGAAATAAATATTAGCGTAAAATATTCGTGTCTCTTGTCATTCATCTACCATCATCCGATTGCATTCCTAAATATTTTATATAGGAACATATATTCTTGTCATATTTGGTTTTGTACTTTTAATCTTGTGAGTGTAATGTGCCAGATAAAATAGACTTTTGAGCGAATATGTTTGATAAATTCAAACGACAATTTTTAAACAATCACAATATCGTATAAAAATTGATTACAATTTGTTAATCTTGCGCAAATCATCTTATCTTATAGAAATATTCACGTCATCACGATTGAAAGCTTAAAAACCACATTATTTCTAACTTTTTTATGGAAGTCCAAATAATCACTTGACGAGATATTGTTAAGATCTCCATATTTAATTTCAGTCTTCGTTCGCAAATGATAATTTTGAAATGGGTACGTTTATATCGCTCATTACGAATAAATTGATTCACTTTGGAATACTAGAGTGACTCGGCCGCGCTTTGCACGATATAACGCTCTTATACGAGGGTTTTCGAAAATTTTTAGACTTTGGAAGATAATAATAATTTTATAAATATCTGAATATATTGGGAGTAAATTTCACTATATTTATAAAGATATTACAAGTTTGAGGTTAATAGGATATTAATTTTTGTTAGAAGTGCCATTAAAAGTCTTCTGATTAACCTGTAACGGAGAATCAGCGACCGTTCCCGTCTGGGTAGTTCGTGGCCGTCCGCACAAATTATTTATTCGGAGATTCGGGAAGCAAAAGACGTTCCCACGACTGAATAACGCGTCGAGCATAAACACGTTAAACGCACAGATTCGAAGTCGGGATGAGGAGTGATACAACGGTGAATAAACACAACATTGGATTAGCACATTAATCCTTTACTTGTCAACAATAGATTTCAAGACGGCGATCTTACGCCTATACACTACGAGCGGCACAATAAGAAACCCGAACGCGAAGGTGAATCGGTGGCTGGTCAGCTTGCCGATTCCCTGTCTAAAACTAAATGTTACAACAAATGCCCGACAAAACACTTTCCGCCGTTAATCTATCAACGGAGTAGCCTGCAGATCTGTCGTGCTACCACCCATAAGCTGGCGCCCAAACATGCAAGAAACAGAGAGAAACAAGAGAAAAACACGGCTCCGACCTCGACTTTCAGCCTCTCTGACGGCTAGAGCGCTCTGCAGTGTGACGTCACTGGTGTGCTCCTCGCTGACCGTCTCGCTGGTGTTTGTTGTCGTTGTTTTCCTCTTTCTCGTCCTCTCGTTCGCTCCACAATCTTGCTGCTTTATTCTGTTGCTCGCTTGTAGATTGTTGTTGCTGTTGTCTCCGACACCTCTCGGTTGCTTGGTGCTGCAGCAACGTCGAAACTGTTCGCGCGCGCACCCGCGCACCTCGCCGGTTACCCACACGCACCGGTGCCGGGTACCCTTCGGGACACGGCTGGGCGCGACCCAGTCTCACACTCAAATACTCGTCCGCGCACCGAGCGTGTCTCCGAAAACGAAAAAAACGTCGACGAGTTCGCGGGGCCAACTCCGGAAAAACCGTGACCTTCGGTTCAATCCGCGCGCGCGTCTTCCTCTGCCCAAAGCCTAGCAGAGACTCTCCCGAATTTCCCGCGATTTAAGCGCTCTCTCTTTCTTTTCTTATTCTGCGCCATCTCTGTCGCTCCAGCCGTCAACTCAGTCCTTGTACAGCACCTCATAAACAGAAACCAAGCATGAGTGTGCGTACCACACGCACACACTCTCAGCTTGGCGCGGCGCACGGACATTTGCGAAAGCCAGACGGACGAAATCGGCCTAACCGAGATTCTCTGTAATAAACCAATCAACTTCTACTTATAAAAAAATATTTATTGTATGTTTAGTCAAGATTTGTTCGACATTCCTTTCGATTTATTCACGCGCATGATGTTAAAGGTATCACACTGATAGGTATAAATCGAATGATCAACTTATTTCAAGTTGTCGCACAAAGATTGACGAATTAATCGTAAATGTTCCTAATTTCTTTGGCAGCCGATGGAATTGTCCGACAAGCGGTTTTAATATACATATTTGATTGTACACAAAAAGTATTATGCACAATAACATAGCATAATAATTGATACACGCTGATTCGCGTTATATTACCGTGCACAATAGTTTACATGTACAATAAAACCATGATCAATTGTCTATACGCCAGTTGTCCGAGGGACAAATCGGTTATGAGAGGGTTTGTTAGTTCCGCGCATATTAATATGTAATTTTCTTCGAAAAATTGCAGACATATTCCCAGTACATTCTTGAGGTTTTATTTTGTTCTCAAACATATGTATTTACAAAAGCATGTAAATCAATTTCTGCTTACGCATTATGAACAAGAAGAAATAGATAATATGGATGTGCGCGCGCGCGCGCGTGTGTGTGTGTGTAGCGCATTGATGTTTGAAATGTGTCTTAACCTTCTTCGGAATAGATCCAAACGTCGTTGTAATTATTAATAAAGCAGTAATTTTTTGTACCTATTCCATACAGTTCCGTGTGATGAAACAGATTTCATCGCAGTCAACAATAGGTAAAGACATACTAATCTATTTTCACCCAATTTTTGGTCACCTTAATACAAAATAATCGTGTACATGATGGGTTGCCGCATACAGGTATTTCGACATAAATGACCGTTATATACTACTCACAATATGATAAGACATCGTCGAGAGTATAGAGATATGACGAGTACGACTCATGTGACAACGTCCAGTAACAAAAGAACCAGTATGCAAAACTTTATGGTTTGATTGTTTATTATAATTAGCCCCTGTTTATTCATTATACTTTATGAAATGCGTCAAAAATATTAGAATTTTGGTTACTTGTACAAATTAATCATATAATTTGATTGTGATAGCATATTTATTCTCGTATAAAGAACCTCAGGCATGCTTCAAATAAGATTATCGCATGGTAAAATGAGGGTATGGGAAGTAGAATACTGTGTTTATGAGATCCCCACATTCCAGGCTACAGGTACAATCTTCTTATAGGCATTTATTAGATAATTTCTACGATTTCAGTTGAAGTTTAACATATATATATAATCATTAAAATTATTTGATAGCGAGTCGCAATCAATTTCCAAGATTATCGGGGAAGTGCAATTACTTCATCCAAAACATGTCTGTTTTGTATATAATAGAACGCGCGGATTTATACGCTTAATACTACTCACTGATTACATGATGTAGAATAACAAAATAAACATTTTTCGTATAATACCTAGCTTACAGAAATGTTTCGAAAAGAATTTACAGTTATTTTCCAATTTTTTGCTATTCTTACATGTACTATTATTTACGTAGACCGTATTCAGCTTCCACATGTACAATAGTTGATTAGTTCCTTAACAATCTCAGTTCCTCTTTCAAAATTAAATATGAATAGATTTTCTCAACGAAGTAGAAGTCGTGATATTTATGAATGTCGATGCGGAAGGGGCGCGTGCAAATTATTTGTAGAATGAGTAGTAATACGCGTTGAAAAATAGTTTGTATAAATTTAATGTAACGGTCAGTGTATCGATTGATAATGTCTCGTGAGTTCGAGTTTATTTTATATAATGGAATAAATAATAAGTCAATGCGACGAGTATTAAGTGACAAATAAATGTAAAATCGAGTGCAGCATAGGATGAATCAAACTGTGAAGCCTATACATCTGCAAATAAAATTATTAAAACTCCATATACATGACTCCACTTGAACGATCCATTTTCAATTGAAACTGAACGTGGCTATTGAGCGTAAAAAATTACGCGTTGTCCTCTTTTAGAAAACACGTCACCACCCGAAATTCCTCGATAGAAAACTAGATGCAAGGCGTAATAATCAAGTCACAAGATGATAAGAAGTCTCTCTATAAAAGAGTAGGCAATGCGGCACTTTGCATTAGTATGAACTTGAGTACCGAAACGTAACATTCGGTACTTTCTTACATTTGACTATATTACTATAATTTTTTTCTTTTATAATTTTTGAAGAGATTATAACTCTTTTGTAGTATCCTCGATCATGAGGACATTGGTATTGTTACTTGTGGCTTTAATAGCCGTCGCTCAAGCCGTGTCAATTTATGATTCTACGGCTCGGGAATGGAATACTTTTAAGGTATGATAGTTCACTAGAAATATTCAACGCATTATTAATATTTCTATTTAAAGGCCGAACATGGAAAGAGCTACACGAATGAAATCCAAGAAAAATCGCGATTGAAAATCTTCATGGAACATAAGCAAAAAATTGCTGAGCACAACGCAATGTTCGAGCAAGGATTAGTCACCTACAAACTAGGACTTAACAAATACTCCGACATGGTAAAAGTGATGGAATATCCAAGGCTAAATTAACAAACAATTTGGAAATATGGATCAACCAATGTCATTCGTTTGACAGACACATCATGAATTCGTGCGCACAATGAACGGCTTCAACAAGTCGAGATCAGGAATACCTGACAGTTCCAAAACGATGAAAGCAGCGCGATTCGCGTCGCCAGCACACGTGCAACTGCCTGCGAGTGTAGACTGGAGAAAGGAAGGTGCCGTCACCGATGTCATGGATCAAGGGTTCTGCGGTTCATGCTGGGCATTCTCAGCAGTAAATAACCAATCGTTAGCAAGGTTCGATTTTCGCGCAAATTTCGATCACTACAATCATAATATTTTTAGACGGGTGCACTGGAAGGCCAACACTTCCGCAAGACCGGTAAATTGGTATCCTTGAGCGAGCAAAATCTTCTCGACTGCTCGGGTAGTTACGGTAACTATGGTTGCGTCGGTGGTTTCATGCAACATGCCTTCAACTACATCAAGGACAATAAAGGTATCGATACCGAGAAGACATACCCTTACGAAGCTAGTGAAAAATATTGCCGTTACGACCCACGCAACAGCGGCGCCGAGGATGTCGGTTTCGTGGGCATTCGCACTGGGGACGAACAACAGCTCATGGAGGCTGTTGCCACTATTGGCCCGATTGCCGTCGCTATGGATGCATCTCACTTTAGCTTCCAAAACTACAGATCTGGTGAGCTGTGACAGGTTCTCGCATTGAAAATTACAAGTAGCCGAAGTTGTAAATAATGTTTATCCACAGGGATCTATTACGAGCCAAAATGTCAGAACCAAGACCTTGATCATGCGGTCCTCATAGTTGGCTATGGTACCACTGAAAACGGAATAAATTACTGGCTGGTAAAGAACAGTTGGGGACATAGTTGGGGAGAGAATGGTTACTTTAAGATATCACGTAACAAGAATAACCATTGCGGTATCGCTACTGATGCCAGTTATCCTCTTGTTTAGCAACGGGTAATCCAGTCATATAAGATCGCGCGATGCTTATTTCACTTGGTGTTATTAAAATGAAATTTGAATGTAAAGAATGGTATTGTTGTGATATTCAAGCAGTTAAGTGGTATATATTTAAGTCGACTATTTCCTTTTTGGAATTGAGTAAGAATTCAAATACGTTTATTGTAAATCACTTTTGCGTGTATTTGTGGAGAATCAACTGTTAATCACCCTAAGCACGCTGTCAGTTTATTCGCGCGATATCTTTACAATTACCAACATAGTGAAATAAATATTAGTGTAATAAATATTAGTGTAAAATATTCGTGTCTCTTGTCATTTATCTAGCATCCTCCGATTACATTCCCAAATATTTTATATAGGAACATATATTCTTGTCATATTTGGTTATGTACTTTTAAGCTTGTGAGTGTAATGTGCCAGATAAAATAGACTTTTGAGCGAATATGTTTGATAAATTCAAACGACGATTTTTAGACAATCACAATATCGTATAAAAATTGATTACAATTTTTATAATCTCGCGCAAATCAAATTATTTTATAGAAATATTCACGTCATCACGATTGAAAGCATAAAAACCACATTATTTATAACTTTTTTATGGAAATCCAAATAATCACTTGACGAAATATTGTAAAGATCTTCATATTTTATTTCATTCTTCGTTCCTGAATAACAATTTTGAAATGGATATGTTTATATCGGTTGTTAGTTGAAAATAAATTGATTCACTTAGGAACACTAGACGAACTCAGAAGCGCTTTGCTTGCTCTTATACGAGTTTTCTTAAAGTTTCCGGTCTTTGTAAGATAATGATTTCGTAAATATTTGAATATAACGGGAGGAAAATTGACTATATTTAGAAAGATATTACAAGCTAGAGATTAATAGTTTATTAATTTTTTTTCGTAGCGCTATAAAAAATCTCCTGATTAACCGATTTACTTCCACTTATATCAAAATATCTGTAGTATATTTAGTCAACATTTATTGAACGTTTCTTCCGATTTATTCCCGCGCATGATGTGACAGGTATCACGCTTATAAGTATAAATTGAATGATTAATTTATTTATTTTGGGTGATACATCACAATGTTTTATGACTCAAGTAGTTGCACAAAAATTAACGAATTAATCGTAAATTTTGCTAATTTCTTTGACAACCAATGGAATTGCCCGGCGTGCGAACATTTTTACACGGTTTTATTAAATGCACAAATTATTGTGCACAATAAAATATCGTAAGAATTTATTTTTGCTTATTCGCGCTATATTATATACACAATAATTTATATGTATCTTAAAACTATGCACAATTGTCGGCATGCCAGTTGTTCGATGTAAAATGTAAAATTGTAAAATGGCGGTATGGGAAGTAGAATGCTGTGTTTAGGAGATCCCCACATTTCAGACTTAAGGTACAATCTTCTTAGAAGAATTCATTATAAATTTTCTAATAAATGTAGGATACGTAGTAGTATACGTTAAAAAATCATCTGTATACATTTTCTAGGTGAATAAATGTAATAAACAATATATATATATATATATATATATATATATATATATATATATATATATATATATATATATAAACAAGAGATAAATAACATCCATACATACAGCTTTACTTGAACTATCTATTTTCAGTTCAAAATAAACATGGCTAGTCCACGACAAACATTGCACGTTGTTCTTTTTTAGAAAACACATGATCACTTGAAATCCTTCGTTAGAAAACCTTTTGCGAGACGCATTTCTCATGTCTAAATTTGGATATAACCATTTTTAGACGATTATAATACTATATCGCAAATGATTATTATTTTACAAGTTTGCATCAAATGAATGATTTTCTAAGAAATAATCACGTCATTACAGTACATAATGTAACCATATCTCAGCTAATCATATCGCGAATAAAATTTTTCGACATGGTATACATTAATTTTTTATAATTTTTTTACGTTTTATAAGGGGATAAAGGAACTAGAAATGTGCCACGTGCGTGCAATTTAATGTTTCGCATACGATAATATGATCCGATATTAGTTGACCAATAATGTAAAAAACTTTTTGTTGCTGTAAATGCTCGATTTCCAACAGCTAATCGTAATTCGAATAATAAACTACTCAATTTCCTCTCCCACTTAAGTTCTAGTATAGTTTTAACTCTCTTTATGAATGGATCGAATGAATAAAATGGATGAAATAGATGAAATGGATGAAATGGATGAAATGGATGGAATAAATGTATAGATGGAATGGGTGGATGGATGAAATGAGTGAACAACTCTCTTTTACGTACGGATGGATAAGAGGATGTCTATGAATGCTGTTAAGCTTTGAAGAGAAAAATGTCGTAACAGTTATGCCACATATAACAACGAATTGACGAAGTCTGTACGCGCAGAAAAATGCTTAAAAGAAAAGAAAAAAACAATATAAACATAGATTGAAAAAATTTATTTTGTAAACGAAGCAAAGAAGCAAAATATCTTTTCAAAACAAATATACATCGTAGTAATTTTTTCAGTACTATTTCAGTTAATTCTGAACATGTAAACAACGATAATTCTCAAACTGCTGGAGATTATTTCATCATAAATATGCGAAATGGAGCAATACTCTCCATATCTATGATATTTCACAAGCTTAAACAAATATTTTACCCCAAGATTTGGAAGCAAAGTTGAAATAATTCTGCTTCATAATTTAAGAGCAAATATTAAAATAATTAAATAATATCAAATTGTCCGCCATGGAATTGTTAAAATTCCGTTCAGCAATATATTCGATTTAAGAATGGAAATCTTCATATAAACGATTTAAGGATGTTCGATGATTAATCGAAAGTTAAGAGAACTGCTCAGATTTTCGATAGGTTATAATTAAGGCAACAAACATTCACATACATTTTTTAAATATTTTTTCCGCTGAAATTTTAAAAATAATTGATCACAAAGTTCACCTCTTATACATGAGCTCTTATGGAGTGCGTTGTTAAAAAGTAATTCATTTGGAGTGCGAATTGACGAGCAATTGTAATAAAAAACATAAATAAATTGACAATAAATATTCAATAAACTAATCGCAAAACTTTGACGTACATTTCCAGTAAAAATCATAAGTAATCGATCAAATTATAAACAAAAACTTGAGCTTATCGGTTATGCGCTAAGATGCGCGGGTTGGGGAGCGGCGTACACGATGCAAAGAATTAATGGCTTTGCTCTAAAATATACATTCATGCACCCATTACTACAAACCAAATTCAGCAGCAGAGAAGATGCATCGGTCCACTTTGAAACATACGCAGACAAATGCGTAGACAAGGGATCAGTGAATTGCTTCATCGCATAGTCACAAATGAGAGTGAGTCACGTGTAGTGGCTGTACATCTGGTGGGAGAGCCCCACGCGAGCAAGTAAACACATAAAGAGATTGCCTCGTCCAACGTTCCATAGCAGTTGCAAGGGCGACTTCGAACGTTCACTGTTTTTTTTCTTACGTTTGTGTGTCTTGTTGGATTTACGTTAGGTAAGTTGAAACATCATTGCAATTATCCTTTCTCGTCTCATTTCTCACCCGTACATATACGTTTGTAATTGCATGTCAGATGATTTCCACCAAGTAAATTACGCGATTTAGGAAAGGTTATAAAAGTCGTCGCGACACTCTACAAAGAACAAGAGAATGAACTGAATTTCTTTATTCTTGTTAGGCTATGTAGTAGTGTCGACCTTACAAAGGGCCATCCGACTGCTGTAGTTCGTTGCCATAGTTTGAAACTTTTTTATATTCCTTTTTGCCTTTGGCGTCGTCTAACGCAATAATTACAACTTTACTTTGATATTTGGCAAGCGTCATATCTAATAAACTCGTTTCTTGCAAAAAATATCGATTGAACGGTCTGTTTTGACGAATATCAACATACAGAGGTGAAATTCTATGACTTGGTTTGTAATGTACATGTACGCTGTTATATATGTATGTATATTTGAAAATACCAGCGTCACGGGAACAAAGAGTCACCACAAAGAAAAATGTTGCGCTTGAGACGCACTTCTCACGGAAATGTTACTTGAGGATGCTAGATACTACAGAATATTTTAGCGTCGTATAACGTTCTTCTTTTGTACGTTATCGCAGATAGTTTATTTTCTTGCTTTATCTGCTGACTTTTTGCCACTATCGCTACGCCGTTTTATCTAGGTCGTTATGATTGAAACAATCTTTATTTTTTTCTTATTAAATTGTCGGTAGAATATTTTATTTTGACTTGCGACAATTTTCAAAACATTGTGATTATTGTCTGATCGAGTGTGTATTGAATATTTTGCGTGTCGAGTTTAGGGTTTATGTGGATTGAATTTAATTTGAAACATTTACGTTAACGTTCAATTTTGTTAAATTATCAAAGTAAAAAAAACTAAATACTGATCAATCTTGGAAATGTCTTATAGTGATTAGTTATACAATTTTTTCAATAAATGCAACTTGTTTATATAATTACGATTTAAACATTAATGATATAAGATTATATTTTTACTGTTAAAATTATTGGTCATATGAATTTTTGTATCCCAAAAAATAAAATTCTAGAATATTTCTTCAATAAAAAATTTTAATTAATGTTAAATGCTATTTATAATACTGCAATGAGTTTAAAGAATAAAATTTGTTTTAAATACGTAGTGAACATTTTTTTAAAGCAGTTTGTTATATATAAACAGGCAGTAATATAAAATAAAAGAATAAAATACATGAGCAATAAGTATTTTACAATTGCTTTTGGATAGTGGTTGATTGCTTGTATTGCTCATTTATAACTTTTTTAAACACTGATGATTAACACTAAAATAAGTTGCAAATGCCTATTGTATTGAAATATTTGATTTCCTTAAATAATATCTTTGTTCTGCTAAAAATGTAAAATAAAATAAAATAAAATAAAATCTGCAATGGATATCAACAACTTATTTTCAGATAAAATCTTTTATCATGAAGATATTAGTAGTTTTACTTGTGGCCTTGGTTGCTGTCACTCAGGCTGTATCTATCAATGATCTGATATCAGCAGAATGGACTAATTTCAAGGTAGTTAACATCATTTCTCATTTAATAATAGTTATAAAATATAATTTTCTTCACTTGTCAATTCATTTTTTTAAATATTTTTCAGGTACAACATAAAAAAATCTACCAAAATGAGATTGAAGAAAAGTTCAGAATGAAGATCTTCATGGAAAATAAACATCATATTGCAAAGCACAATTCCAAGTATGAGCAGGGTCTGATACCATTTAAATTGGGAATGAACAAATATGCTGATATGGTAAGACCTCGAATGATTCAAATAATTTTTAATAATTTCAATCAAATAATTAATGTTACTGATATAAAATTATTATTGAAGCTTCATCATGAATTTGTACATACCATGAATGGATTTAACAAGACTAAGCCAGGTATGCTCCAAAGTTATCAAAAACCAGTAGGAGCTAAATTCATTGCCCCAGCTCATGTTGAACTGCCAAAGAGTGTAGACTGGAGGCAAGAAAGAGCTGTTACAGAAGTTAAGGACCAAGGACACTGTGGTTCATGCTGGTCTTTTTCAGCAGTATGTACTTTAGATTTATCACTGCTTCTGTAGGTATTCACTTATAAAAAGTCTAAATTGCTTGATATTTGATTTTTACAGACTGGTGCACTGGAAGGACAGCACTTTAGACAAACAGGCAAATTGGTATCCTTGAGTGAACAGAATCTTATTGACTGTTCGGGTAAATACGGTAACAATGGTTGCAATGGTGGTCTCATGGATAATGCCTTCAGATATATCAAAGACAACAAGGGTATCGATACCGAGAACACTTACCCCTATGAGGCCGAGGATGACGTGTGTCGTTATAACCCAAGAAACAGCGGTGCCGATGACGTTGGTTTCGTCGATATTCCAGAGGGAGATGAAGAAAAACTCAAGGCAGCTGTTGCCACCATTGGTCCAATTTCTGTTGCCATTGATGCTTCTCACCAGAGCTTCCAACTCTATCAATCTGGTAAATTATACCGTACATTTTTACATGAAAATTTTGCTATACTTGATAAGGTATTACTTTAATTCAATTTTTTTTCTGGTCTAGGTGTATATTTAGAACCTGAATGTTCGTCGACTGAACTTGACCACGGAGTTCTTATAGTCGGCTATGGCACGGATGAAATTGGCCAGGACTATTGGCTCGTGAAGAATAGTTGGGGGCCAGGTTGGGGTGACAAAGGATATATCAAGATGGCTCGAAACAAGGAGAACCACTGTGGCATTGCTTCGTCGGCCAGTTATCCTCTCGTTTAAGGATACTTAAATCACATTATCGTCTCTTCATAATCGGCGTTGTAAATATGATTTTTTAAGTATTTCCAATGTTGTATCTCGTTTGCCTCGTTCGACTCTTTTTTTTTTACTAGCATTAAATACACATACATGACGTTAGCGTAGGGTAAATTGTTTTCCTTTAACGATATTTAAGCACTTTATTGTGATTTTTGTCTTTTTTATGAATGTGTAATGACATTTTAGGAAATATTAAGTTTTATCTCAATATGTGTTTGTTTACTATTCATTACCATGATACATCGTTATATCGACTCCTTTTTTTATATTTATGCAATCACAGAAAAAAAACACTTAATTTCTTTCTTTGTATTTTGAATATACTTATGTAATTCGAAATAAAAAATTGTAGATTTTTAAATTTGTCTATATTCTCTTATACCCTAATGAACTTATTAACAAATATACAATATACATCAGAAAAATAATTTCAAATACAAAATAATTTTATTTTAAAGATTGTGATGAGTAATTATTTACTTTCACTCTGTAAAAGCATTTACACTCGTTTTAAAATATCAGTAATTAAATCCAAGTTCTAAAGGTGTACAATAGCGCCATCATACGGGGAAACAAAATGATAGCTCAGCTTAGGAACGCTCTGACGGCATTACCGATTGAGTAAAAAAGTTTTTAAACAAATAATCTAATCAACTTGGAACTTTTTTAAGAATATTCATCGTACATAAACAAAGAGCCCTAAATAGCTATTTTTTTAATTGTCTTGGAAATTAAGATAAAAATTAAAACTTTACTTGCAGTTTTCATTTTTTATCTTGATTTCCAAGACAATTTTCAAAAAAGCGTCACTTTACGGCTTTTTATTCATAAAAGATGGATGTCCTGTAAAAGTTTAAAGTTAACTAATTTATTTGTTTAAGGACAAAACCTGGAAAAACTTTTATTTAATCGGTAATTTTATAAGCAGGTAACTAAATTTTTTCTAAGTTATTTGAAAAAGTAATTATACCATTCGATAGTTCGTTATGTAAACAATAAATTTTGTTAATAACATTTGTTTGTTCGTCTATAAATTATTATTTAAAAAACCTAATGAAGTTTTAAGTGTTGAACTCAGCATCTAAGTTTAACCGGGCTAGAATATTAAAAAAATTTATAAATAAGCCAATTGTTAGTTAATAAGATAAATTAACGGTATCCAGTAAAAATTGCAAGAAGATAAATTATTCATCGAATTAAAAATGCAAAATCGGTTTGGTCTATGATTAAAGGTTCACTGCCACTAGTTGAAGCAGTATGCGTGTATTCCTATTCTATGCGATAGATGGTATATTTGAATTTTAGCATATTGGCATTTCAGGATGAAACCTACAGCTATTTAAGGTAGAAGAAGCTATGCGGCAGAGGCTGAGGGAGTGAGCAGTGAGAAATAAATAGAGAGAAAAAGCGCGATGGTGATGGTCAATAAGATTAAGAGCAAATATACATTGCAGTAGCAATATTGAACCTACATAACTTGATAAGAAACAGATCAAGTAGGTAGGTTTTTTCTTCAATTACTATTCATTACGATGGAGCTTATTCATGGAGAGGACATGTCTACTGCAGTGGCTGATTAAAATGCTGGCCGCGAACCTTTAATTATGGTTTTATATTTTTTAATTAATTTTTAATTTATTAATAATTGATTTACTTGCAATTTTATACCGAATGCTGTTAGTTCGTTTCATTAAATAACAATTATTTTATGCTTATTTATCAATTTTTTAAATATTTTATTCAACCTGATTCAAACTTTGATGATGAGTCCAGTACCTAAAACTTAATTTATTTTTTAAAAGGTAATTTGTAGACAAACAAACGAATGTTATCGATAATATTTATTGCTTGAATAGCGAACTATCAAATAGTATAGTTATTTTTTTAAATAACTTAAAAAAATAATCTAGGTGTTAGTTCTTAAGACCTTCATTAGCCGCTATAGACGCTAATAGTCATAGCATAGTTGATAAAATTTGGCTAAGATTCGTTAGTTAAGTTTAGTACGTTGCGCACTATGCGTTACTTTAGAGCAAAAGTTTCTCCACTTGACGGTTGATATGTTTAATTTATATTGTTCGCAACTGGATAATTGATTGTTAATACCGAAACTTATGAATAAGTGAAAAACAACAACTTGTTCCCAAAAAATGGAAATGGTACAGTGACGTTGAATTTACGTGAGGGGCTCTTGTTGGATTGTGTTTATTTACTAGTAGAAGTGGTTCCGCAGATTGATATATTTTATTTGCTTACAAATGGCTATCGATGGAAATGATGTACGAAGGAATTTGTAATCTTTTGGCGTACAGTGAATATTTTAGAGATACTTGTGTAACCTCGGTTTTTTAAACTAAACGCTCCTAGTGTTTATCTACTTGTGACAAGTAGATACCACTTTGTTAGGTCCTTCAGGACTTTAAATTTTTTTAAGGAATAATTGTCATAATGTCGGAGTCCGATGAAGATCACGATAGAGATTACGACTCTAAGGGAGTAGATCTTGCCGGATTTATGTTTGGTAACATTGACGAGAATGGGCAACTCGAAAATGACATTCTTGACTCCGATGCCAAACAACATCTTTCATCACTAAACCAACTAGGTATTGGTTCCTTTCTGATGGAAATAATGTCAGAGGAAACAGATGACAAAAAAGAAAAAGATGAATCTGAGACTGAAGAAAATAGCAAGGAACCCATACAGAACGGAGATGTTAATGCGGAAGATATAAAAGATGTTGATTATCTTGGTAAGGACCCAGAGGCATTGGATTTTTCGGATATCAATGAATTAGCAGATGACTGTGTTGATTCTCTTCAAGGTATATAAATACATACCTATTGTAACTAGAATCAAAATATTGAACAAGAACTCTATTTACAAAAATGTCTTGATTTTAGGAATGTCCAATGGAACAAAGTCGGAAAAAGAGGCTGGCTATGACGCTGATGATGAAGATATAGAACATAAAGAAGACAAAGATTTAATGCCTCCACCTCCTGTACCAGAAGAAAAAGAACCATTGACTGCTGAGGAAGAAACATTAGTGATGCAAAGAAAACTTGAAACTCCTCTTGCTTCTGTGTTACCATCTAAATATATTAATGTTGATGTTACAGAACTTTTTCCACATTTTCGTCCACAAAAAGTTCTTCGATTTTCTAAATTGTTTGGTCCAGGTAAACCAAATAGTTTGCCACAGATATGGAGAGGTGTAAGGAAAAGACGTAAAAAGAAACAAATGCAGCAGGATACTATTAAAGATTCAGATTCTGGATCTGACAAAGAAAATAAAAAAAATAAATTTAGGGTAATTATATTTTCTATGTTTACAAGAACCAAAGAATTGATTTTTGGAAATTTTATTTTATGTATATTTTTAGGGGTGGACTATGAACTATGGACCAGATCCAACTCAAGATCAATTGGCTGAAGATGATGAGGATGCTTTATTAATGCCAGCAAAAGATGAAGAGCAAGAGAAGAATCCTGGCGAGACTGATGAAAATGATATGGGGCCAAAAGTTGCTGACTGGAGATTTGGGCCAGCTCAAATTTGGTATGACATTCTCGAAGTGCCAGAAACTGGAGAAGGCTTCAACTATGGTTTTAAGTTAGCAGAAGAAGTAGAAGAACAGACTGCAGTTAAAGATGAAAATGTTGATGAAGATGCTTTTCTTATGGTTTCTCAACTGCATTGGGAAGATGATGTGATCTGGAATGGTGATGATGTCAAACACAAGGTACGTTTCTTTTACAAAATGCATCTTTACCTCGAAAACTGAGTTTTCTACTAAATTCATTTTTTGTTTTTAATTTTAGACCAGAAATAAATTAAACTCGAGAAATAAAGCTGCTGGTTGGGTACCATCGAGCGATAATAGAACAGCACAAGCTTTCAGTCAGCCGGGAAAAGCGATACCTGGTCAAATCGCTCCGAATGTCAGATTGGCAACTTCACAAATTGCCGTACCAGCTCATATGCAGAATCAGAAACATAAAAAGTATATAATTTATTAATTTCTGATTTTTGAGAAAATTTCAGAAATATATAATTCATAATGTTTACAGTGTTAATGTTAATAAAGATCAAGCCAATGAATACACTGACGATACGTGGTATTCAATTTTCCCGGTTGAAAACGAAGAACTTGTCTACGGTTTATGGGAAGACGAGATTATTTGGGACGCTGAATCCATGAAAAAAATACCAAAACCGAAAATTCTGACTCTTGATCCGAACGACGAGAATATTATTCTTGGTATTCCCGATGACATCGATCCAGCTTTGATGCATAGAAGCAATGGGCCACAACCAAAAGTAAAAATTCCTCATCCTCATGTTAAGAAGAGCAAACTTCTACTAGGTAAAGCTGGAGTGATTAATGTTTTGGAGGAGGATGCACCACCACCACCACCAAAGTCACCGACTAATAGTGATCCCTTTAATATATCTAACGATATGTAAGTTTCTGTATTCGATTTTATTTAAATTAATTAATTGATCTGAAGCACAACCTAATAGTTTTATTTTTCTACAGTTATTATATGCCTAAATCATCAGAAACCACTATAAGACTGAAAGTTGGCGGTGGCAATCTCATACAGCATAGTACCCCGATAGTTGAGCTACGAACTCCATTTGTACCGACTTACATGGGACCGATGCGACTTAGAAACTTTCATCGACCACCTCTCAAGACATATTGTCGCGGTGCTTTGGCTCATTCAGGCCCACACAGCGTGATGCCTTTAACTAAGTTCATCAAGAAGCAAGCAAAAGTAAACTCGAACATTTTTTTTCGTTTCTTAAAAACGCTGTACTTGTTAAGTCGCTAATTATTTTAAATAATTGCAGCTACGAGAGCAAGAGCGAATAGCCTCAGGTGGTGGTGATGTGTTCTTCATGCGCACGCCAAACGACTTAACAGGTCGCGATGGTGAAATAGTGTTGATAGAGTTCTCTGAAGAACATCCACCACTTGTCAATCAAGTAGGCATGTGCTCAAAAATTAAAAACTACTACAAACGCAATGTTGGTAAAGATACTGGCCCACCCGAGTTCAAATACGGGGAAACAGCTTACGCACATACGAGTCCGTTCCTCGGTGTTCTTACGCCCGGTCAAACAATACAAGCCATAGAAAATAATATGTACAGAGCACCGATCTACGAGCACAAAGTCAACGATACCGATTTTCTTGTAATCAGAACACGAGATCAGTACTATATCAGAGAGGTCGACGCATTATTTTTAGCTGGACAGGAGTGTCCATTATATGAGGTTCCAGGACCCAACTCGAAGAGAGCCAACAACTTCGTTCGAGATTTCTTGCAAGTATTCATCTATCGACTCTTCTGGAAATCCAAGACTAATCCGAGAAAAATAATGATGGATGACATTAGGAAAGCTTTTCCTCTGCATAGCGAGAGTACTATTAGGAAGCGCTTGAAATTGTGCGCTGATTTTAAAAGGACAGGTGAGTTTAAATTACGAAATCAACGGAATTTTCACTTACTCACTCTTCAATGACTACTAGAAAATATAAAACTTATATTGATATTCGACTATGAAACGGATTTTTTTCATTCTTCCAGGAATGGATTCGAACTGGTGGGTTATCAAACCAGATTTTCGTTTACCAACCGAAGAGGAAATTCGTGCGATGGTGTCGCCCGAACAATGCTGTGCTTATTTTAGTATGATAGCCGCTGAACAAAGATTGAAAGATGCCGGTTATGGTGAGAAATTTTTGTTTACTCCTCAAGACGATGATGAAGAAATGCAGTTAAAAATGGAAGACGAAGTCAAAGTTGCTCCATGGAATACTACACGTGCCTACATACAAGCCATGAAGGGTAAATGCTTGTTACAACTGACTGGTCCAGCTGATCCGACAGGTTGCGGAGAAGGATTTTCGTATGTCAGAGTTCCTAACAAACCGACTATCAGCAAGGTAAACTTAATTACGTTTATATATATAAAAGAGCGTACTTAATTCCAATAGGATATTTACTAAAATTTACGTACATTTTCAGGAGGAACAAGAGGCTCAACCGAAGCGAATCGTCAATGGCACAGACGCTGATTTACGTCGTCTACCGCTTAACGCAGCCAGAGCATTGTTGCGTAAATTCAGAGTACCCGACGACGTAATCATGAAGCTCTCGCGATGGGAAGTTATCGACGTTGTGCGCACATTGTCAACTGAGAAAGCGAAGGCTGGAGAGGAGGGCATGACAAAGTTCTCCAGAGGCAATCGTTTCTCTATCGCTGAGCATCAAGAACGTTACAAAGAAGAGAGTCAGCGTATTTTTGATCTTCAAAATCGTGTGTTAGCGTCTAATGAAGTTCTCAGTACCGACGAAGGAGAAAGTTCAGATGAAGATAGTTCGGATATCGAGGAAATGGGAAAGAATATTGAGAACATGTTAAGCAATAAGAAGACTAGCACACAGTTGATTCTTGAAAGGGAAGAACAGCAGAGGCAGGAATTGAAGAGAATGATGATGAAAAATGATCATTCGGGTTTGTTTAATGTTTTTTTATATAATTATGTAAAAATTATCTTTATTCCTTGCTAAAAATTTTCTTTGTTTTTATATTATCACGTATATATTTCATATAATACTATAAATAAATTAAAAGAAATCAATATATTACCTACAGATACGCAAGATGATAAGAAGTTTAAAGACAAGAAGAAAGATATCGAAGATGAGAATTCAAGCTCAAATTTCAATACTCAACCAGGTCGAGTATTAAAAATTTACAGAACATATCGGAATGCCGACGGTTCAGTGTTCACACGTACAGAGATCGTACGCAAACCAGCGGTGATCGACACGTACTTAAAAGTTCGTAATTCCAAAGATGAGACTTTCATTAAGCAATTCACCAGCATCGATGACGTACAGAAGGAAGAGATGAAACGTGAGAAACGTCGCATTCAAGAGCAATTACGTCGTATCAGACGTAAACAAGAACGCGAAAAAATGCTCGCTGGTGGTGGGCGCAACTTCAGCCACTTGAATCTGTCCAATCATTCGCAAAATCTACTCGATCGCAGTGACGACATATCGCCAGTCAATTCATCCTATGATGGCAATCCTTCTCCAAGTAATTTTCCATTCCCAAATAACAAACCATCTCTCACTAACAATATAAAAGCTTTATCCACATCTGACTTTCCAATATCTTCGCCCTCTAAAAGTAAAAAACCCAAATTAAAATCAGATGTCAAGCTCAAATGTGGTGCCTGTGGCAACGTCGGACACATGAGGACCAACAAGTCATGTCCACTCTATCAAAACAGTTTAGGAGCACCATCGGTCACTCCTACTCCCATGCCCGTGGTTGAGGAACCAGAAATTGAGGTGGAGAAACCGAATTATACCGAAAATCAGGATCTCGTTAACGTCGATGGCACCAAAGTCAAACTCTTGGCGAAACTTATCAAGGTACAATATGTAAACTGTTTTATTATTAAAATTATTTTTAATTTAACAGTATTTTTTAAATAATATCTAGTTCAAATAATATCTAAAATTATTTGTAATTTAACAATATTTTTCAAATAATATCTAATCATTTTTTGAATTGATCAACGTTTAATTTTTCAGCATGTTGAAGAGATGAAGAACCGTACGAATATTCTGAAAATGCCAAAAGAGCAAACAACATCGACAAAACGTAAACGGCAGCATGGCGAAGATGATTTTGATTACGTTAAACGTTATCAAAGACCAGCTGGTGCGAATCGTCGACGAACGGATCCAGTTGTCGTTCTATCCTCGATCTTCGAAGATATTCTTAAAAATTTACGTACCCAAGAATTTGCACCTTTTCTGACACCTGTCAACTCGAAACTAGTACCAGATTATCACCGTATAGTTACACAGCCGATTGATTTGCAAACGATCAATGATAACCTTCGCCAAAAAAAGTACCAGTGCCGGAAGGAACTTTTAGCCGATATGAACCAGATAAAATTGAACAGTGCGTTATACAATGGTCCTGAACATCCACTCACGCACACCGCACAAAGAATGTTAGAATTGTTCGCCAAATTAGTAGCCGAGAAAGATGAGAAAATAATCAGGCTAGAAAAAGCTATAAATCCATTGTTGGATGATAATCATCAAGTCGCCTTTACATACATCCTCACGTCAATGATTGAAAATACTATTAAAATAATGCCTGAAGCTACACAGTTCTTGAAGCCAGTTAACAAAAAAATTTATAAAGATTATTACGACATCGTTAAAAATCCTATGGATGTTGAAACCATTCATAAGAAGAGCTCAGCACACAAATATCATTCTCGCACAGAAATCGTTAGAGATTTTCAACAGATCTATGAAAACAGTGTGATGTATAATGGTGATCTTTCACCTTTGACTTCCAAAGCTGATATTCTGCTAAAGACGGTCACTGATTATTTGAATAATGTATGTTTTAATAGTCGTGAAAATTTTTTAGTGGTTTTAAACGCGTAAACATTATTGTATACTTTTGTAATTGCTTTAGATATCCGAGCACTTGACGAGACTGGAGAATAAAATCATGGAAGCACAGCAGAAAGCTATTGAACAAGATGATTCGTGGATCCCCGAGGAGGAGAATTACATCATTCCCGAACCAGAATTCAGAAGCGTAAGTATTTGCGTTCATTATGTTGTATACCCTTTTAAGGTAAATTCTTATGTATTTTTGTATGATACAGACTCAAGCCACTTCTCCAGAAGAAGTTTTAAAAACAAATATGGACATCTCTGATATAGTAGACATTGAAGGTGTCGAAGTAGATGTTGGACTTGATAGACCGGCAGCCGTTCAAAAGAGCGATGTACTTGAAGAAGATTTGCAATGTTCGAGCGAAGACGAATTCGATGAAGTACCTTTTGGAGTAGACGATGCTTTCGAAGCGACGGAATTGAAACCTTTGATGCCAGTAGAAGTTTCAGCCGATGAATTGCTTGCCGATGATGGTAGTCAACAAGTTGCCGAGGCTATGATTCAACTCGGTAATGCTGGATCTTACGTGGAACCGCCATCGAATCATGCAGGTGAATATGTAGTTTTTTATTTATTATGTTATGTTTATTCATTCGATTTATATTTTCTGATATATTGATTTTAATTATCTTTTTTGCAGATGAAAGTCTCGACTCAAACTACGATCCATCGGATGCATTCTTCAACACAATACCGGCAAGAAAAGATGATGGTTATAAGATTCAAGATGATTTAGCTGTATCCGATAGTGATGAAGAAGATAAAAAATCGGGTATAAAAATTGAGATTGAAGCACATCCGATTCCAATCCAACAACAAACGGAAGATGATCTCGGAAACTTATGGTTTTAAGCTAGCTGTTAAATTGGTGGGTTTTAATAATGTTAACCCATATATTTAACGTATGGATTTTTAATAAATTGAAATTAATATATATTTTCGCGGATCAAGCTAGTTATTGAGCATTATGTATATAAACTTTGGTAATATATTTCAGAAACAATTTTTTTTATTAATATCATCACCTGTATGTAAATATGTAAATGTCTTAAATCACATTTTACTGCTTCAAAATTTATATGTAAGTTGCATCTAATCGTGTGACATGTAGTATTTATATGTATTTTGAAAAAAACGTTTATTGTGATAATCACTGGAACATTAGTGTTATGATTTGATCAATCATCGAGTGTGCAATAGACATTTAACAAAGAAATTGTAAATTATAGATCAAGTTAAACTTTATATTCTCCAAAATTTTTTATCTATTTTGGATTTAGTGTTTTTTACATAGAAAATCTCATTTTCTATGTCAACAAAAATTATACCGCGGCCAGTGTATTTAACGATGAATCATGATAATCATGATGTCCATAGCATTTTTGTAACCAATGATATGAATATCATAAATACAATTTTTGGCGTTTTTGTAGTTTTATGCTACATCAAGTTTATAAAGGCGTATTTGCCTTTTGTAAATCATTTACGCTGCGACAAATAAAATTCAATCTTTTTTTTTTAATTATTATATATATACAATTATTCAATGCCATAGCTTTCACACATAACTTTAGTAGTTATCGATAATTTCTATTGATAAATAAATAATGTACGTGATTCTTTCTTCATTTTCTAAAAGTGATTAACAAGAATATGATGCTAATTATTCGTTAATAATTGATAATATGTTAATAATTAATAGATGTCTACTTTGTTCGTGCTGCAAAATTTTATTTTTAGGCATTTTCTACTGTTAATTACCTCTATAAAGAATAAGAATATGCAACATAATGATAATAATTTTTTACTGTAATTTAGATTACTTTAACTTCATTCCATAAACGATAAACCAAACCTTACTTTCTCCTTCTACAAACACTTGGGTTCTCTACCAAAAAAATTACATAATTTATCACGCAATAAACAACATATCATTTTTTTATTATCTATGGTGTAAATCATATAAGTAAATTGTTTATTTGGAAAATGTGGAAGCTACGTGATTCATCACGTATGATACCGCGCGATATCACAAAGATAAGAGACTTCCCTACCTCTTTTGTTTCTACCAAAGATTCTGTGACTTCACGTGATTTTATATATATGATGATGACATTTCACGTGATGTCACTAAGGTAAATGGTTCGTATAAAAGAAGATATCCTTTCCCGCACTTGTATCATAATGTACTGTAATTTATTATAATATTTATTATATAAGGAATATAAATAATATGACATTCTTTCATTCGCTATTTATGAAAAACTACGTTTATAAATGTATTTAACGAAAGAATTCATGTTCGTATTTGTAACCAATTTTCTTTTTGGATCTTTATTTTTTACTACTTCTTTCGTAAAAAACAAGGTTTGCGTTTAAATAAATGCGAGGTGTATTAATTTACGTCCTGAATAAAGGTAAAATTCGTTGAAAACTATACAATAAATAATATTGGCTAAAATTTATTTCAAATATTGAAAGAATATCGTATGCAGGAGTCAGAGTTCGTAATTGCTTTCAACGTTATCATTATTCGTTATTTTATGATCGACGATTATGTTTTCCTATAGCATTATCATTTTAGATTTCTAGTGTAAAATAACAAAAGTAATCTTATTTCTCTTCTAATTTGAAATAATACAATGTAGTTGATATTCGTAGTTTCCAACGGTGAAAGTGCTTATTCTTATCTAAAATATCGACTGTGTTGTTTGTTGAAATAAAACATCGTTATTCTTTGAAAATTCATTTTTGACGAATAAATATTTTGTTTGAAAATGTTATCGACAGCGTTAAATGTTAAACACTTGTAAATTGTAATATAATTAATTTAACTTTAAAGATAATAGTTTATTAAGGCACTTACATTTCGCGCTAGCACATATCCTTTTATTATTTGGTTTCCGCGTGTAGACTTACTTTTCTTTGCCTAAACATGTGCCGCTCTTATCAGAATTATTGATTGTAGGATGAGGGTAAGCCCATCGCGGTACCACACCTTACCTTTACTACCCGTAATCGTCGTCGTAGATCGTAGAGCTCTTTCACGCTTAACTCGGCGATCCTCCACGGCGACCACCAGCGAATCATGAATAAAATGGTTTATGCATTCTTATTCATAAGGTTCTAAATTGACGTATAGCATGGGATAAAAAATTGACTAGTTACATTTTTATTTTACTTATTGCCGGTATTTTGACATCATTTGTTATAGTTTGATATTATTATCGTATCTGCTGGTGTGTCATTTTATACTAACAAGCTCTATAATGTTTGAGATCATAATCTATTTCAAAATAATAATTTTCTTTTTGTATGTTAAATCAATTCAACTAAGATTAGTGGAAAAAGTTCTTACTTCCTCCTTTTTCGTTCTCTAGCTCCATATCCCGGACACTATTAAAGTTTTTTGTTGCACCACTTCTCAGATCTGTAGCACAAATTGTCGCTTGCAAATACTGAATGAGGCTGAATAATAGCAAACACAAAATCGTCAAGTACTTCATTTTATTATTCCAAGTAGCAATGTATTCCAGAGTAATCCAAGAAGTTGACTGTGGATCAGCGTAGTTATATATACGCAATAATTATAATGTCTGGTCGCCACATAATTATCATAATGACATATTGCACTCTGACCTAAAGCTATATATGTACTTAAGACCTAGTTATTTATCGCATAATAATCTATAATTTTATATTTACGATAAATTAAGACTAATTTACTATGGCACGGACTCGACTGTACACGTACTTTTCTGATAGAATAGCAGTCTCCAAAATTTTCGCCAGCAAAACTCAGATTCTTCATTTTAGCCATTTTTTTTATTCTTATATAAACCAATTTTCAAGTTTAAAATCTTTTTTTTTCATTGCCAAAATCAATATTCTAACACAAGGGTAGCATAGAGAATTTTAAAGAGTTCATTGAAAATCGTTTCAGATATATCTTTATTGCAAAACTCCGCACGCTGTCAATGATAAATGCTATTGCTATAAATGTATGTTAATAAATTCTACAATTTTACACTCATTTTCAGCGGCAAAAAGATGCGTTCCAAAATAAGTTTTTTTCATATGCCATACTACTTTTTTAATAAATGATTGCTATTAAATAAAATGTCTTTTATAGCTCTTAAATACGCTGACTATATTCCAGGAATATCTGCAAAAATTATGCTCTACAGATCGAATGCCATAGTCCAGATTTTGATAAAAGTCAATAACACTGCAAGGAATACCGATAGTTCTTACAATGCTTGTATAAGTACTGAAAAATCTTGTGATCATAAAAGTACAAATGATATATAAGACTGTCTCTGGATATCCAATTGTTTGAATAAATAAAGAATAACAGCACTCAAATATCGTCCCAATGAACATTGATGTACTTTTTGTCGGTAACTTAAATGTGTTCAAAATCTCTTGTTTGACACTGTGTTCGATCGGTGTATGTAAATAAGAGAAGAAAGCCACTTTTGGACTTTTCATTAAACCTCTTAAAAAAAGTAACAGCCGAAAATTGCTGTAGTGAGAGCAAATGTAATGTAGTCGAATACATGTGCTCGAAATCTGTCATCGAGATGACAAGTATTAGTTAATAACAGGATTAATGAAAGAAATTGAGTACAAAAATTGAAAAATGTTCTTTAATTTCGTTATAGTTGATAAAAAATCTAGAGAACGGTTCTTACGTTATCCTTATAACATTTTTTATTTTTATTTAACGTTGAATAGGCCGAAGAAAATATGGAATAATCTTAATATTTCTTTTATTGGTTATTTACAAGTATGCCTTTGAATTCCAGTCAAAATTTTGTTGTAACGCGGTGTCAGTGGCAAGCCCCACGATAACTCTAAACGCATTCTACGACAGAACGAATACGATCCCGTGCATAATTTTTTCCGCGTAAGAATGAGACTAACAAAATGATAAATTTTATAAATTTTCATGGCATGCATTATTCAGGAAATTACGAAAATATGCTGAAAATATCGTCGACTTACTGAGTGATGGCAACATTTTTTCGAGACAGATTATACCCGTCGAAGTTCGAGTGAATAGATGAGAGAGCTATTAAAATTAGGCTAAGATAAATTTCACCGACGTGGAAATTGAAATAGCGGTCTGCAGTGTGACAAGTGTGGTAAGTATGAGACGCTTATTAGTTCCATGATTCGATATTGTCTGATCCGAACCAGAGGGAAAGCTAAAATTCATCAAATTAGAAAACGACCGACTGGGTCTCTATTAACTCAAGCTCAAGTGCTTCGATTGTGCAAAGTTTGTGCGATCAAGTTTTCATTCGATACTCAAGATTATTGGCAGACTTGAGAATAATAATAATAATAATAATAACAAAATAAGAAGATTATTAAGTAACAAATAAATAACGCAAAATTAACAAAATAATATGCACGTTGAGAGTCGTGAATGAAAAGAGCAGGAACGGAATCCGAATTGATTTAATTTATGTACGCCTTCATAACATAACATTTCACAAACTTTTAATAACAAGGTTGAAAAAGTGGTGTCAAATTGCGGGACCGAATTTCGCGTTAATGAAAAATAAGTATCCAGTGTGTAACGCGAGATGGCCGTGCGATAAGTTCAGTGAAGATATTCGCAAGCAGACTATCTAAAATACATAACAAATGGATCAACTGTATCTAATTGCATATAAGCTATCTTTTCGGCTACATTGGCGATATCATCTTCGTGTAATCACAACTATCATAGTATCAAATTATCTCATTTGTCAAGTAAAAGACGTCACTGCTACGCACGATCGAAGATAATAACACGTGTAATTATGTACAGCGACAGAGCATAGCTGCATCAATGTTTACAGGAATATCATTTACTTCGACAATCAACATATTGTTCAGTTTCGATATTACTTATTATTGATGGCAATCGATCATTTTGCCATTCCACGGCGACGCGCATTATTGTTCAACTGATTCAAGTTCAAAATATCTATTAGAAGAACTTGAGAAAGACGATTTTAAGAGTTTAAAATGAAATCCATTCGTGCCTGTGTGTATAAACAGTCCGTGTACAATTGAAATATTTTCTCATTGTATTTAGTATCAATCTGAAACGTTTACATTTCCATTATAATTTATGATTCATACAGCATATACTCACTGATAACTCCACTATCAACATAAGATTCCTTCCGGTAACTTCGGTCTGTTGTATATACAGGGTGGGCCATTTTAATCTATAGTGGACAATATCTCAGATGCTTGTGCACATACGAAAAAATGTTTCAGACAAAAGTTGGAGGGGATAATGGGGGGCATCTACGGGTACCAATAACTTTGACCTTGAAGTCGGTTTTGAAGGTTATTTCAAGGTCGGAGTCATTTTTTAAAATGGAACCACTTATTTTTGACTCCGGATTTGAAAAGAGCGGGAAATTTTACGTTCAAAATGATATTTTTATCAAGGTCATTGGTAAGGGCAAATAAAGGTCAAATTTGAGGAAAACGTTAAAAAACTGATGTGAGCTTGGAATGCACGTTGACAAGTCCAGGTTTTGAATAATTAAAATTTAAAAATAAGAACTTTGCTTTGCATTTTACAACAATGTATTTCAAGTTACTTCAACATGTTTACTAAAATGTATGCGATCTTACCATAAAAAATTCTCAACAAAAATTGTGTTATTAGGTTATTGGGTTATTGGGTTGTTGAGTTTTTGGCTTATTAATTTTTTCGGATCCAGATTTCAAAACCAGAGGTGCCGTTGTCAACGTGCATTCCAAGCTTACATCAGTTTTTTAACGTTTTTCTCAAATTTGACATTTATTTGCCCTTACCAATGACCTTGATAAAAATATCATTTTGAACGTAAAATTTCCCGCTCTTTTCAAATCCGGAGTCAAAAATAAGTGGTTCCATTTTAAAAAATGACTCTGACCTTGAAATAACCTTCAAAACCGACTTCAAGGTCAAAGTTATTGTTACCCGTAGATGTCCCCCATTATCCCCTCCAACTTTTGTCTGAAACATTTTTTCGTATGTGCACAAGCATCTGAGATATTGTTCACTATAGATTAAAATGGCCCACCCTGTATATGTAATAATACTTTATAACAGTAATGTGACTTTATGCTGTATTAAAAAAATATATATTTCACATAAGAAAATGTTGGTTTAATGCGTTAGTATGGAAAACATATCAGTTCATCTGATCTATCAGTTATGGCATTCTTTTTAATACAGATCATGAATCAACTCTATAAAATCTCATTTATAATTGATCTCTAGTCAATTTGTCATACGCAATAATTTTCAGTTGATTTAGTCTGCAATTTTAATTTGATAATAATAATAATTAGTCATTAAAATCTAAAGAATGAATTATAATTGATCAAGGAAGCATTTTTTTATACGAATATCGGCTACGAAAAAAAGTATAAGATATTTGGACACATATACATATAAACATTCTGGCTAAAGTTGGAAGCTAGAACAAGCTAATTATCCTGTTAATATCATACGTACGTTACATTTCATAAAAAAATATTTAAAATGATAACGATATGAAATATAGTCTCATTCAAAGACCCCTCCAACAAAATACGTTTTATCGTAATTCTATACCCGTTTCACGACATATGCGAAACGAATAAAAAGAGCTCGAAAATTTTTCACGCTATGCAGTCGTGTTCTGGAACGTTTATCCGCGCTTAATTATTGCGAGTTTCAAGATTAAAATATCATTTGCGCGTATTTCATCGTAAAAACGTAAAAAAATATAAAAATGAAAATATCAATTATATTTGTTTTAACTGTAATTTACGTCGCGCATTCATTCTCAGTTTACGATACGATTCTAGAAGAATGGCAGCTATTCAAGGTAACGGAAAATTATCGTTTGCATCTTTAATTATTGATGGCTTTGAATTAAATGCAAACTTTTGTCGACTTATCCAGACAATGTATCGCAAGAACTACGCTAATTTCGAGGAAAAAGTGCGATTTAACATTTACATGGAAAATCGCAAGAAGATCGCTGAACACAACAAAAAGTTTGAAGGTGGTGAAGTGACTTTCTCGATGGCTATCAATCGTTTCGGCGACATGGTAACTGCGTATATACACGTAAAATGATTTAAAATTAGCAAATTGTTTCATATTCCCTGATCTCGTTAAAGACAAGCTACGAGGTCTCGCGTAAAATGAACGGCTTCAACAAAACGGCTCGAACGAAACAAGTCGAGGAATATGTGGAGCCGAGTGAGTTGGCCGAAGGAGCCACGTTTATCGAACCGGCGAACGTCGAGTTGCCGAACCAAATTGATTGGCGAAAGCAGGGTGCTGTGAGTCCGATCAAAGATCAAGGCGAGTGCGGTAGCTGCTGGGCGTTTTCTTCGGTGAGCGATTGCAAAGTATCCGAAGAACGTAAATTACTCGTTCGATCCGTTTTGCGCGCAACCAACAAAGAAATTACAAGTGACGAACGCAATCTTTCGCGGCGATCAACGATGAAAATATCTTCGCTGTAATCCGCCAACATTGATCGACAGACAGGTGCGCTGGAAGGTCAGCACTTCCGTCGCAACGGCACTCTGATCTCGCTGAGCGAGCAGAATCTCGTCGACTGCTCGGGACGATATGGTAACAATGGCTGCGACGGCGGTTTAATGCAATTCGCGTTCGCATACGTCAAGGCCAATCGCGGCATCGACACAGAGAAGAGCTACCCTTACGAAGGTGAGGACGACGCGTGCCGTTACAATCCACGCAATAGGGGCGCCGACGACGTGGGATACGTCAGCATACCCAGGGCGAGAGAAGACAAGTTGCAAGCTGCCGTGGCTACTGTTGGTCCTATCTCCGTCGCCATCGATGCCGACAGCGATGATTTCATATTTTACGAATCAGGTAAAGATTTTACGGTGCTCTTGAACGCGGTGCTTTGAATTTCGCGATGGATTTCCGCGGTTGCATGCTCTAAAAACGATCAACTCCGCGCGCGTATCTTTGAGCTTACCGACTAGTACGCATGCAATAAGTGAAATTTAAAATTTGCGACAAGTGCCAAAATGAATGACTGCTCCTCGGCAGGGATATTCTACAGCAACGAGTGCTCGTCGGTGATGCTCGACCACGCAGTCTTGGCAGTCGGCTACGGCACGGACAATAAGACCGGCAAGGACTATTGGCTGGTCAAGAACAGTTGGGGCGAAGACTGGGGCGAGAAGGGCTACGTGCGTATGTCGCGCAATCGCCATAACAACTGCGGCATCGCCACATCAGCTATTTATCCGCTCGTCAAGTAATAAAGTCGCACCGCAGGATAATTGATCACCGCTCGTACCTCGCTATCTGCATATTCACACTTATCGACTTGTCATTTTCGTATTGTAACATATACGTGCCTTGATCAATAAACTATTCCATTTTTTCTTCAGTTTATGCTGTTATTTCATTCTTCGTGGAAATTCTTCGCGCGATTCAAATACGAAAGATCAATCTTTACTATCTATTCCATAGAATTTTCCTAACGAAGCATCTCATTGACATTTTTGAGTACTGACGAATCGAAATTAACGAAAATAACGAATCCAAATCAAATGGCTTTCATGCTATATCAAATCTTTTATATTCTCAGACTTTTCTCTACATCGTTTCGTTTTAATGGCTGTGGGTACCTGAGGACTCCGATGCGCCACAATTCAATCTCTACATCGTATAAACAACCGCACTGGAACAAGTTCAAAAATACATTCTACAGTTGGATACGTTCAGAAGATTTTCACCGAGTGTTTGACGTTCAAAATCGTAAAAATTCATCATGACAATAGTCAAACGTATGCCAACTCATAAATGCCAGTTTAACAGAAATTTTGTATGCCTTGAAATTACTGACTTTGAAAAATTAAAAAACCAAACCGGTAAATAATTATTTTAATTTATTTTAACAATAGATCATTTTGCTGTTCATATAATTGTTAATTTTATCATTAGATTTGCTCGAAATATTTTGTTTCCAAACATATAATTGAAGTTAATTTTCCTCAAATGATTCCGGAAAACATTATAGTTCATTTAAATCCATGCGAATTTTACACGAGACGCCGTGCGCAAGCGCAGGCGCTTCGAATGAAAACGTAAAAGAAACGCTAATCCAATGGCGACTAGTTGATGATCGTATACGCCATGATGCGGGATCGATTGACGTTTTGTTGCTTTTCCCTCCAAGCCGCCAAAATTTCATGTTTTCATTGAAAGTTCATTCGCATCGAATTCACACCAAGATCATTGAACTTTTTTAATTTGGAGTCGTGAGGTGGAGTAGCGTCAAAATGACGGCTACGTTCTACTTGGAGCATTATCTAGACAGTGAGTGTTATTTTGAAAAAAATACGAACATTTCGCACCTAAACTTAATTTTTATGAATGATAGGTGTCTTGTTTAAATGAATATTATTAATCTAACTTTTAATCGTATACCAATAACGTTTCTGTACAACAAGTGCTGATAGACTCTGTGAATAATTCAGCATATCCCTTGAAGAAAAGTACTAAAATATTATGTATTCTAAATGACAATATACATAACTCCAATATGTTGAAAAAATTTATAATAAGTTTTTTTATCATGTGGCTGAATACAATATTTTACTTATACAAATGACAATCTTATTAATTAAAAAATATTGCCTACCATAAAGTAATAACATAGCATTTCACCTTGTTCAATTTTTATTCATTTGAATACTTAGACATCTCTAATAAATTAATTTTAAAGGTTTAGAGCATCTTCCAACTGAATTGAGGAGAAATTTCAATTTAATGAGAGATTTGGACACAAGAGCACAATCTCTAATGAAAGATATTGACAAATTAGCAGATGATTATCTGAAAACTATGAAAAAAGAGTCCAACGAAAAGAAAAAAGAACAGCTAGACAGAATACAAAATTTATTCAACAAAGCAAGAGAGTATGGCGATGATAAAGTACAATTAGCAATACAAACATATGAATTAGTTGATAAACACATAAGAAGGTTGGATTCTGACTTATCAAGGTTTGAAGCTGAAATTCAAGACAAAGCGATAAATAGTAACAGAGCCAAAGAAGAAAGTGGAGCTAGCAAAAAAGGTAGAAAAAAACTAAAAGAAAAAGAAAAACGAAAGAGAGGTAAGTACTACTTGATGTATATGTTTGTTATTTTTCCAAATATCTCTTACTTCACTCTCACTTTTTTTAGGTACAGCAAGCAGTGAAGATGAAGCAAACAAAGGAGCGAGGAAAAAGCAAAAGAAAGGTGCATCAGTTGTGTCAACAACAGGTGCTACAACTGGAAGTGGATCTCAAGGTGATTCCAGTACACTTAGTCATCCAGCTGATGTATTAGACATGCCTGTTGATCCTAATGAGCCTACGTACTGTGTGTGTAATCAAGTTTCATATGGTGAAATGATAGGTTGTGATAATCCTGATGTAAGTATTATCCTATTCTAAATTCTCTTGTTCTACAACTATTGTTAATTTTTTTGAAAATCATTTTTCAGTGTGGTATTGAGTGGTTCCATTTCGCGTGTGTGGGGTTGATAATCAAGCCTAAAGGAAAGTGGTTCTGTCCAAAGTGTACTCAAGATCGAAAAAAAAAATAGACATAAGGAACTGTCATATCTTGATAACAGAGATTTAAACCGTCCTAAAGAACATTTTTTAGGTGACGTGACTCAGTGATTATAAACATTCTTTGTTCAGAGAACAACAAGAAAGTATTTCTGTAAATGATTAGATGAATTTAGAAAGGAGATGATCAAGCTATGTAATTTTTATCAAGATGAATTATCTTGGAATGGCTATAGATCTCCTTTTTTGCAATGATCTCTATTGAGAAAGTACATTTATCGTTTTCATTTTTATTATTGAAAGACATCTTTTGTTGCCTGTTGCATACATTTTATATGCCAATTTCAAGGTGTCTGTCGACTATTTTCAAACCTAATCATTGAATGAGTTACACATGGTAACTATTGTAAGTTTAAATTTTTAAATGTTTTATATTTTATGGCCTTGTACAGTTAATTTATACTTTTGTACAGTGAAATTGCAATAATGTATTGATACAAGCATATGAATTTTAGTAAATCTTGATTTTTTCGTTATTTTTACAATCAAACATTATTGAGTTCACTTTTGCGAAAAATAAAAAAGTATGCTTGCAAATGGTGAAAAACTCGTATTGTTAAATTAAATAATTGTAAAGCGACATAATGTAGTTATTAATTTATATATTGTAATTAATAAATATTTGATTTTGCAATAAAGCAATTTTTAATACAATTCTATTTTTAAAATGCATAGTTTTGTATATATTTACAAATTTTTTTATTTACAAAATATTTATGGCACACTTAGGCACGCAATCTTGAAAATAAATGCTTATAGTGAGAATGTCATTTTAGTTTATCACTTTAATTTAAATAGTAGAAACTAGCTTGATCTTATGCTAAAAACTGCAAGGAAATATCAGTTACTATTTTAACTGTAATTATTTCCAGAGGTTCTATAAACTTTGCTGTATACTATATAATTTACAGAAAACTAGAAACTTTTAATTATTAATTTTCAAAAGTTTAGAATAATCACAATTTCCTTTAATATTAAAGGTTAAGTGTTGAAGGACTTAAGCTTAGTTAAGATTCAAATGTAGAAATGGTGCAACAATTCGTCTAGACAATGAAAAAGTTTGCAAAACCCTTTAGGGAATTCCTGGACGTCTATCACAACATAGGCTAGGTGGTGCAGTCCAATTATATTGGTAACCTAAATACGTACTAATTTCTTGAGCACATAGATTACCAGTTCTAGAGTAAAATTCATATAATTTTTTCATATCCTGTGTGTTTTGTTTATGAGTGACTAAATACTGATTTGAACAACCACGAGATCTATACTCAGTGTCAAATCTTGTATCATGTTTTCTCTCAATATTAGATAGAGGTGCCACCCATAATCCTACTGAAACATCTTCTGAGTTATACAATCTAAAAATTATGAATAGAAATTAAAATAAAATAAAAACCATATTTCTTGAAAATGAGATTGAGTTGCACTCACTTTAAAAAATCAGCATTTTCAGCAATGAATTTAACTAAATTATACGATAATATATATCCACCTCCAAGAGCATATGGTAAATAATAATCACATAAAAACCATTCGGTTTCTTTCCAAGGTCCACTTCTTTTAACTCGAGCCTTGCCATTGAAATATCCCCAATAAAGTTCTTGTCTTGTACCTTTATTCTGCCACTGAATGAGTTCTTTCAGAATACGGTCAACCAATACAAAACTATCATCATCAACTTTTAATAAAAAGTCAAACTCATAAGTTTCATAAATGTACACTAATGACTGCAGAACTTTTTTCGTGATCGTCATGTAGGCATCATGCAGTTTTGGTAGTAACAACAAATCATTATTTTTTTTATTCTCCAAAGCAAGATCCTGCTTTTGCTCTAAAGTCGCACTCATCAATCCTACCGCGAAAAGATGTTTAACGTCGTTTTGCGTGAGAGTCATCCAAGTTTTGCGTATTGTATCCCTTTGATCAATATTATCCGGTGCACTCAGCACTAATGAGATCAGTTGGTACTTTTGTTTATTTACGAATCCGTTGCTCGAGGGACATTGCATCGCTGTTAAATAATGCACAATGATAATCGTTAGTAGAAATACACCAAGCAGTGAGTATAAATTTAATTTAATTTTAGGCATTGTTTAATAACGACTGTTCACTTTTTTAACACGACGAAACCATCATTTAACCGGCTACTGCGCTCATTCATTTCACTGCGGTTGTTTTTCTACTCAGTGCGCAAAATCAGCTGTTTGGCACGTCATATACGCACACACAGTTACACACCAATAAGCTGTTCTGAAAAAATATATAAATAAACGAAAACAAGCATGACAACACGCACTCGTGATTTTAAATGAATTTAATTTTCACTTTACAGGAATGAAAAAGTATTAAACTAATTTAGGACTAGAATTTTATAGTATATGATAGATTATATATTCTGAAGAATAAGAAAAATTATAAATATTTTTCTTTTTATTATTTTTGATGTAATTTGGAATGATATGGCATACTGTGTGAATAAGTAAGTCAATCTGAATTTGTTAATAAAAATTTTTATATTACATTCATTC
Source organism: Phymastichus coffea (assembly GCF_024137745.1). Taxonomy (NCBI): domain Eukaryota; kingdom Metazoa; phylum Arthropoda; class Insecta; order Hymenoptera; family Eulophidae; genus Phymastichus; species Phymastichus coffea. The sequence goes on along the minus strand of NW_026706861.1, from coordinate 980,128 downwards.
TTATATGCTTTATAAAACTTTAAACAAAATCATACGATTGGAGATTGATAAATTCTTTCCATACTTACGCATTAAATAGATCGTTTTAAATATAATTCTTTCATCATTTATCACAAAATTTAAATATGGTCTGGACTGAATGTGCCAGATACTTTTTTTGTGCCCACTGTAGTAACACCGAGGTTCGATTAGCGTAAGCAATGAATAAAGACGTTGATTTAAATAATTAAAACAATTAGCATACATCAAATAACATTCAGATGTATGTACATGATTAATATATGTATATGGCGTTCTTAGAGAATATATTTAAGTACATGTACATTTAATTTAGAAAGGCTTGTTACAGTAAATTAACTTTCACAAGAAGGCACGATAAATAATATGATTGAAAATATGTACAGATGAAACACAATCGTAACAGCAAATCCTCACGCGTAATGTAAACGACGTCGATAATATTTATTGCGAACTCTTTTTCGTCAGCTATTAGAATCTTCTTCTATATTGATCTAGAAAAAATGTTTTTGAAATATGTTAATTATGGATTCTGGTATTATCATTTTATATTACTTACTTCAGATAAAATGGCCCAGTTGTCGCTTTCACTGTGGACTGTCAGGCGAAGCACAGCTATCTTTCCTAATTTTTTATCCACAGTTCCTCGGGCTACTCCAAGAGAATCAAATCTACCAATAATAATGTATCCATCTTCTGTAACATTATTATGATTCCTGTTGATAGAATTAGATGATTGTGGCAAAACTTCAACAGTTGTATTGTAAAATTTATCAGAAGGATGCTCAGCATTTCCACTTCTAAATAAATATCTGTAAAAAAATTAATTGAATTCATTTGGAGAAATTATAATAATTTGATTAATTTAATCTAATTAATTCATACATACTTTTTTATAAAAATAGGATGATTAAATTTGAATCTCAAATGATCACCAGGTTCTGGCAAAAGGCCCCAAAAAAAAGATTCTCCTTTATAAGCTTTATTAAGCGTAAATTGTTTATATGACTTGATCTGAGATTCAACAACCGCATCTGGATTTCTGTGGCCATAGTACAAAGTGATTTTACCAAATTGTTTGTCCTGAAAAATTATCATTTTAGCATAAAAATATATATAGTTATAGTAAAATGTAAATTTTTTTTGTATACTTTTAATTTTTGAACTTTTCCTTTTAACGATGAATGAGTACCAACGTGTTGAAACAATGAGGGTTTATAATGAAGCCACAGTTCACCTTTCGCCACTTTACAACGTTTCTATAAGAAAACAAAAATTATATAAGTTTATTAAATCAAAAATCTTAAATAATGATTTTTATGCCCACATTATCCATATCAAGACTGCAAATCCTTGTTGAGATTAAATTATCTAGAAGCCAATCAACTGGCTTGTCATTGTAAAACATTAGAAAAAATTGCACAATTGAAGGTAGATCGGTGCATTTGAATAATTTACCTGAAATAAAATATATTATAATTTCAAAAACTATACATAAAAAATTTCATTCAAAATTCATGAATCTTTACCAATAAAACCTAGTTGACAAAAATCAAGCACAACCCAACTTTCTTTCATACTGACTTTTTGCAAAGCATATGATTTCATTGTAGTGATAAAATTTTTTTTTGCAAGAATGTCATCTTCCAATTGGACATAAAACATTCCTTTAGTGTGTGCATATGACATAAGAAATGCAAAATCTAAATTTTGTTTTGACCTCCAAATTACTCTCTGATGATTATCTCCCATTGTATCTCGTAATTTAGAAAAATCAGGATAATATGATGGATGAGGAGATATAACATCTATTATTCCCAATTGATATTCACTTGGAAACCTGAAATATAATAATATTTATATAAACTGATATTAACTTCAGAAAATATATATTTTTTATTTTTATGCAATTATTTCAATGATACTTTCAAAATTACAGTAATTTTTCAATAAACATATCTAATTTTGTTTTTTTAAATTGCATTTTACATTATATTACGCAAACTAATTTTAATAGCACAGGACATCATATCAACAAAGATAAAAGTTTATCTTGATTTGTTGCACACAGGTATGACTTATAGCTTTAATTCATATATGTTGCAAATAAAAAGAATCCTTATTACTTCTTTATAAAAGTAATTTAGATATTTTTTTCATATAAATGGAATGATTTTTGTAATTTTTATTTAGAATCACGTACCTTCTGTTATTGCATGATAGAAGTTTGAGAGGAAACAGTGACAAGGAATAAAATAGTGATGATGTAGCAAAACAAAACAGGTGACAAAAATTCTTCATGTTATGTATATAGAGAGAAAAACATAAGATGCACCAGGAAAACATGAACTACCAAGAAAGGTGAGTAAGGTTATCTAGAAAAAAGGAGGGATTAAAAAGCCAAATAAAAAAAAATTGAAGTATGTTGAATAACGATTCAAAAAAATACTGAAAAATAATTAGTCAAATTAGTCAATTAAGCACTAATAAAATTCTTATGATGTAGAAAATCCTTAGGTTGTAGAAATATTCTCCAAATTAAAATGCAATGGTTTAATAAAAACATATAATAGGTACTCACTGTACTTCAATTTGTTTTGCAACATAAGACACATAATCCATATCAGTCTGAAAAAAATAAGAGGATATAAGTACTTAATTTCTTTAAATGCACGAAAAATGCCAGTACAGAAAAAATATTGAAAAAATCTATATACATGTATATTTACCTCAGCAATTAATACTACAATGAGAGTATCAGAAGTTTCGACAGGGCTCATTCGATCCAAGAGATTCTTAAGTGTTGCCATTAAGTAACTTTGCACTTCTCTCTTAACAGTGGGGATACCTAATACCATGCTTACTCCGGTTCTTCCTTTGCTATGTATAAAAGCAGGACGTATACTGTTTGGGTCATTGAGTAGATGAGGAAGAAAATTGTATACTGTTGGCAATTTCAAATTGGTGATATTGGTGTTTGAGTTGTTTATAAATGCTTGAATATCAGGTAGCAAATGTGCTCCCTCTGTCAATTGAATTAACTGATAAGTAAGCATCTGTATCTCCTCTTGACTTGTTAGATACTTGGAGTGCAAATGCTCCAATTTGATCTGCAACTCTGCAATACTGTTCTGAAGTATTGTCTCGTCTTGTATATCTGGGGTGGATACAAAATTCAGTATGATGCATGGCACCAGAATCACCACCAGCACAATCAGCCAGCGTCTTCGAGTAGGAGCAAGACTCATTACGTGGGTCATCATTTTCTCTACAATACTCTACATGATGCTTATTTTCTGCAACGTTTAACGGCATCGTGTGACATTCTCTACTGACAAACTATGGAACACCTGCAATGCACACTAGTTATGAATGGCTTGTTAATTCAATAAGCAGCGTATAGCTACTGCTTATACCGCGACAAGAAAATTGACTTCTCATTTAAAAAAAAATCAACTCATTATATAATTCATCGAGTCAGTTAATAACAGTCTTGAACTTAATGGAAAATAAGTAAGTAAACAAGATATCGTCGTTAACTGAATTATGTACGCACATAATATGATGAAAACTCATTAATAATTTAGAGTTTAATAATTTTCACGTTAATAAAAACTAAAATTAATGTTATACACCATGTTTCATCGACGATGAAGCCACGACTCACAGCCACATAACACTTTTCTCCTTCGACGATCGATGGGTTTTTTATCTCCTTTCTCACAGGCACCGCTAGGTGCGATGACTGCGTGTGCAGAAAAATGATCGTATGTAACTTTGCCCTGCCTTCCCGCTTTATATTACGCGTGCCCAACGTAAATATGTAAGTTAACTGCATGTCAGTGATACAAACATTTACACGTGAGATGACTGATATGTGATAAAACACATGATGAGGTTGGTTGTGGCAAATTAGTAGGTCACCAATCGTTTAGGAAGGTAACTATGCGAGGATCGTTTGTTTTGGTGTTAATTTGATAATTAACTAACGACTTTTTCATTTAAGTTTGGCTTTTATTGCAAAATTTTAATGTCTGTTTTTCAATCGGTTAAATTATGATATCACTTTGTTTTCCCCGTTTTACAACGAATTTAAATGACGAAGAGATTAAAAAAAAACTTGAGAAATTACATCTTTACTGTTCTACTCCAATGTTAGATAGCCAATTAAGCGAACCAAAAAAAGATAAAGAATTGAAATTATTTTCCGAAATTATTCATAAAGCTTCTTGTTCTCAGTTGCTGTCTCAAGATTTTAATGTTTTGGTTAATTGTGCCATAAAAATTCTCTCAAAGTATTCGCGTTATCATATACCAGACATTGAGGTATCTGGGAAGAAACAAAATAGTATCTATCAAGTTGCAAAAGATAATTTTGTCAAGTTACTTAGTATTTATCCAAAAGAAAAACTAGATGATGTTGCTAAAATTGTTCTCACTATCATCGATAATCAAAATTTCTGGCCGACAAGAAAACTGTGCGCTGAGATCATTATATGTTTAATTGATCTTGGAATATCTGGATCATTAGTTTATCATGAATTGTGCGATAAGATTGAATTTCCTAATGTTTCTACTGATGTAGATATTAAGCTTGTTGTTAAAGTATTGTATGAATCACTTGAAAATTACAAATGGCCTGAAGATGAGGAAACTGTTATTTTTCTCAAAAGACTTCTCAATATGTTCAATAAAAGTTTAAAAAGTGCATCTAAAAAAACCAAAGATATGGCTTACACAAACTTGAGAGCTTGTTTAGAACTGTCTGTTCGATACTTGATTCGCAATATAGCTAATAATCATCGTATGGTTGCCATAGAATACATGAGCTCATGGGCAATAAAGAAAGATATGTATGATGATTTCATTTTAAATTATGGAAGTACTCTTGAATATGCTGCATATATGCATCAAGGAACTTCACTGACAGACACTCTCAATGCTGATATTTTATCAATGTTGATGCTGATGATTGGATCCAATATTCGATTTGTATCTTTACTTGGAAATAGAATTTTTCAATATCTCATAGACAGTAATAAGAATCAAATGTTGTTCAATAATCCAAAAATATTTTTTCAAGGTATGCATTTGAGTATGAAACCTTGCAAGTATAATAGAGAAGATAAACAACTTTTAAAGAAACATAGAGAAATCATACATGAAAGTTTAATTAGAAGTTTTGTCAATCACAAATCAACACGTTTGAATGTAGAGACTACTTATTGCACTGTATGTTTGTTGATTGTTGCAATACCCTGTGGTTTTACTGCAGCAGCTATATGTTGTCTTATGATGAATCTGCAAGACATTGTTTTAAATAAATTGGAAAAAACAGGTTTGAAAAAATACTCAAAAAAACAATTATGAATTGACCAATGATTTATATCGTAATTAATATATTAGAAAGGAAAGAATTATACCATCTACACGCGATTATAATCTCAGTGATAACGTTTATATGCTGGATCGAGGAGGCTGAACATTTTCACGAGTACATGAACAAAATAGTAATGGAAAGAGCGCAATGGGCGCCACATTTAAATCCACCGCTTCAGTCGTATTATAATTTCGCGTCACATCATTTGCTATGGGACAAGCCAGAATTATTTCCTATCGACTGGGAAGTACGTTACGGATTGTGGAAACGATTTAGACTCAATATATCTACTAAAACTAAAAAAGTCTTATATGTGGTTGATAAATAATAATGCATAGTTTATATAATTACAACAAATGTCTAAACTCTTCATTTTTAAAATTTTTAAATAATAAATACATAAAATCCTATTTTCTAGTCGTGCAATTATTTGCACAAGTAACGGTCGCAAATAAATCTTTCATCGGTAAAACAATAATTCAAAAATTTACATATGTACATGTATAGGTGATGCTATTTATAAAACTTTTTTTTCAAAAAGCACGATGTACAAAATTGTATTTACAAACAGGATTCAACAACTAAATCTATTTGCAAAATTATCTACTATTCGAATTTATGAAAGTCTATAGTATAAAATATAACATTATTATAACATTGCGCAACCGATTCAACAACATTTTAAAACCACACGTTCCCAAGGTCATCTTCTGATGGTTGTGGAATCGGGTGCTTTTCGATTTTTATATCGGATCGTTGCTCCTCCTCATCACTTTCAGACACAGCCAAATCATCTTGTATTTTGTAATCATCTTTTCTAGCAGGTATTGTAGTGAAAAATGCGTCAGACGGGTCATAATTAGAGTCGACACTCTCCTCTACAAAAACAAATTATTAACATTAACGTAACAAAAAAAATACTACGTAGCGATAAATGGATGTGAGAGCCAACGAATATTGCTTATAGCGCAAAAATAACTTTTGAAGGTTGAAAATGCAGATATTAAATATATATATATACCAGCGTTATTTAAAGGCTGTTCAAGGGAGTACGATCCAGCATTGCCGAGCTGAATCATAGCTTCCGCAACTTGTTGACTATCATCGTCAGCAGGTAACTCATCAGGCGCCACTTCTATAGGCATCAGAGGTTTTAACTCAGTAGCTTCGAATGTATCGTCAACTCCAAACGGTACTTCATCAAATTCATCTTCGCTTGAAAATTGTAAATCTTCCTCTAGCACATCCTTTTTCTGAATAGCTGCAGGTTTGCCAAGTTCAACATCTATGTCGACACCCTCAACGTCAACAATATCACAATCGTCCATATTTGATTTGAAAACGTGCTCTGGAGAATTAATTTGGCTCTGAAGCAAACGTGTTATCTTTAACAACAGTTCTAAAATATTGGAAAAATATGAAGGCAAATACATACTCCTTGAAATTCGGGTTCGGGAATTGTGTAGTTCTCCTCGTCGGGCATCCACGAATCATCTTGTTCCATAGCTTTTTGTTGCGTTTTCATAATACTCTCTTCCAGCTCAGTTGCGCGTTGTGGCAACTAAAATATTTTTCATATATAAAAACAAATTCTTTCAAATATAAAAATAAAATTAAAAATCTTTAAACATACATTAGTCAGATAGTCTTTGACAGCTCTTAACAAAAGGTCAGCTTTGAGAGTTAACGGTGAAAGTTCACCATTGTACACGGTGCTGTTATCGTAGATCTGCTGGAAATCCCTGATGATTTCCCCGCGAGAATGATACTTATGCGCCAAACACTTCTTATGGATGGTTTCAATATCCATAGGATTCCGAATAATATTGTAATAATCCTTGATAACTTTCTTGTTAACGGGCTTGAGAAACTGCGTGGCTTCAGGCATTATTTTTACCATATTCTCAATCATTGACGTGAGAATGTACGTAAACGCGACTTGATCGTTATCATCAAGCAACGGATTGATAGCTTTCTCTAATCTCATTATTTTGTCTTCCTTATCCGCTACCAACTTTACACACATATCAAGCATACGCTGTGCTAAATCTGTTAAAATGTGTTTAGGTCCGTTGTATAAAGAACTGTTTAGCTTGATTTGATTCATGTCAGCCAAGAAATCCTCCCGGCTTTCGTACTTCTTGTCACGAAGTTTGTCTCTGATTGTCTGCAGATCAATCGGTTGCGTTATTATAATATAATAATCTGGAACTGCTTTTGAATTGACAGGAAACCAAAATGGGGCAAAATCTTTGGTAGCGCGTATATTATTAATGATATCTTCGAAAATAGACGAGAGAACGATAACTGGATCCGTTCGTTGACGATTCGCGCCTGCTGGTCTTTGGTAGCGCTTGACGTAATCAAACTGATCATCGTCAAGTTGCCGTTTGCGTTTTCGTGTTGATGATGATACATCTTTAGGTACTTTAAGTAATAACGTTCGGCGTTTCATTTCTTCAGCGTGCTAAAAAATCAAATTTTTTATAAGATTACTATTTTATAGATTCAAACATCCCTAAAGTACAAAAAAAAATTGTACGTTTACCTTGATAAGTTTCGACGACAGCTTGACTTTGGTACCGTCGACGTTAACGAGATCCTGATCGCCTGGATAGAACTGTTTTTCTGTCTCATCCTCTTGATCCTCGCTCGTGACCGTAGCTGTCGGGGTAGATGGACCTCCGCCGAAATTGTTTTGATATAATGGACAAGCTTTATTGGTTCTCATGTGACCGACGTTACCACAAGCGCCGCATTTAAGCTTGAGATCTGGTTTTAATTTGAATTTTTTGCGTTTAGAGGGCGAGGACGAAAATAATTCGGATTTGAAAAGCTTGTAGCTTGGAGTGTGTGATTGGAATGGAGATTGTTTGTTAGATGGAAATAGGAAATTACTTGTGGAAGTGTTGCCATCAAAAGAACCGCTTATCGGCGATGAGGCACCACTGTGATCGATTGGACTTGACGGTAGATTCAAAAGATTAAAGTGGCTGGAACTGTGACCACCGGCAAGCATCTTTTCACGTTCTTGATTACGTCTAATACGACGCAATTGTTCTTGAATACGACGCTTTTCTCGTTTCATCTCTTCCTTTTGTGCTTCGTCTATTGTAGCAAACTGCTTGATAAACGACTCGTCTTTGGAGTTGCGAATTTTAAGGTACGTGTCAATCACAGCGGGTTTACGTACGATTTCTGTACGCGTGAACACTGAACCGTCGGCATTCCGATATGTTCTGTAAATTTTCAACACTCGACCTGATTGAGTGTTGAAATTTGAGCTTGAATTTTCATCCTCGTTGGCATCCTTCTTCTTGTCTTTGAACTTTTTATCATCTTGCGTATCTGTTATTTAAATAAATACATTCTTTTTAACAATTTTTTGTTATATATGAAATGAAAGCTTACAAATAGTTGCTAAACAAACCTGAATTATCGTTGTTCATCATCATTTTCTTCAGCTCCTGTCTCTGCTGTTCCTCTCTCTCGAGAACTAACTGCGTGCTTGTTTTTTTATTACTTAACATGTTCTCGATATTTTTACCCATTTCCTCGATATCCGAGCTGTCCTCGTCGGAACTCTCTCCTTCATCGGTACTGAGGACTTCGTTAGACGACAGAACACGATTTTGCAGATCGAAGATACGTTGACATTCTTCCTTATAACGTTCCTGATGTTCAGCGATAGAGAAGCGATTGCCTCGTGAAAATTTGGTCATGCCCTCCTCGCCAGCTTTTGCTTTCTCAGTTGACAATGTGCGCACAACGTCGATAACTTCCCATCGCGAGAGCTTCTTGATCTCTTCGTCCGGTACACCAAATTTGCGAAGAAGAGCTTTGGCGTTGTTAAGTGATAAACGACGCAAGTCGGCGTCTGTACCTGTGACCGTTCGCTTTGGTTGAGCTTCTTGCTCCTCCTAAAAATATATAATAAATTTGAATATTCTATCAAAAATGAATCGCACGTATATACAAATCAAGTATAATTTTACCTTGCTGACAGTGGGTTTGTTAGGAACTCTAACGTATGAAAATCCTTCTCCCATACCGGTGGGATCAGCCGGACCAGTTAGCTGAAGCAAGCATTTACCCTTCATCGCTTGTATATAGGCACGTGTGGTATTCCAAGGGGCTACTTTGATCTCGTCATCCATTTTCAATTGCATTTCTTCATCATCGTCGTCTTGTGGCGTGAACAGGAACTTCTCACCATAGCCAGCATCTTTTAATCTTTGCTCTGCAGCTATCATACTGAAATATGCGCAGCATTGTTCGGGAGATACCATCGCGCGAATTTCCTCTTCGGTGGGTAAACGAAATTCTGGTTTGATGACCCACCAATTTGAGTCCATTCCTACAAGAAATCAAAATATTAAATATTTTTATAAAAGAGCTTTGTATTATTTATTCACGCAATGATAGTCAAGCATTGAACTATAACCTGTTCTCTTAAAATCAGCACAAAGTTTTAACCTCTTCCTAATACTACTTTCACTGTGCGAAGGAAAAGCTCTCTTGATATCATCCATTTTTATCCTTCTCGGATTATCCTTGGATTTCCAAAACAATCTATATATAAAAACTTGCAGAAAATCTCTTACAAAGTTATTAGCCCTTTTAGAATTGGGTCCAGGCACTTCATACAATGGACACTCCTGTCCTGCTACAAATAAAGCATCAATCTCTCTAATATAATATTGATCTCGCGTTCTAATCACGAGAAAATCCGTCTCATTGACTTTGTGCTCGTAAAGTGGAGCTCTGTACATATTATTCTCCATTGTTTGTATAGTTTGACCTGGTGTGAGTATACCAAGAAAAGGACTGGTGTGCGCGTATGATGTCTCCCCATATTTGTATTCGGGTGGACCGGTATCTTTGCCAGCTTTGCGTTTGTAATAGTTCTTGATTTTTGAGCACATGCCTACTTGATTGACAAGTGGCGGATGCTCCTCCGAGAATTCGATCAAGACTATTTCACCATCACGGCCGGTTAAATCCTTTGGTGTACGCATGAAAAATACATCACCACCACCCGAGGCTATTCGCTCTTGTTCGCGCAACTGCAAATGCAATGTTCAAAGCAATGAGTAAATATTTAATCATTCAATATATCAAAATAATGCATTTTAGTGTAATTATGAACGTTGTTTTACTTTTGCCTGCTTTTTAATGAATTTAATCAGAGGCAATACACCGTGCGGACCTGGATGAGCCAAAATACCGTGACTGAAACGTTTAAGAGGTGGTCGATGAAAGTTCCTGAGACGCATTGGTCCCATGTGAGTTGGTACAAATGGAGTTCGTAGCTCGACTACCGGAGTGCTGTGCTGTATAAGATTGCCACCACCAACTTTCAATCTTATAGTTGTTTCTGACGACTTAGGCATATAATATCTGCAAGACAAAGTAGCAGATGTTTGATTGTGAACATTATTTTATTGTAATGAGATAATATGGAAACTTACGTGTCGTTTGAAATATTAAAAGGATCTTGATTGGTAGGTGACTTTGGTGGTGGTGGTGGTGCATCCTCTTCTAAAACATTGATCACACCAGCTTTGCCAAGCAGCAGCTTACTTTTCTTCACATGAGGGTGAGGAATTTTAACCTTTGGTTGAGGTCCATCATTTTTATGTAATAAAGCCGGGTCAATGTCATCTGGAATGCCGAGGATAATATTTTCGTCATTCGGATCGAGAGTGAGAATTTTCGGTTTAGGTATTTTTTTCATGGACTCGGCATCCCAGATTATTTCTTCTTCCCATAAACCATAGACAAGCTCTTCGTTTTCGACGGGGAAAATCGAATACCACGTGTCATCATGGTACTCATTGGATTGTCCTTTACCAATGGCTCTGTGTGAATAATCATAAGTTTTTATTTGAGCTCATTAAGAATCAACGATTGGTGATAAACTTACGATTTATTTTTTTGAATTTGCATATGAGTAGGTGTAGTAATCTGTGAAGTCGCTAATCTTACATTTGGAGTGACTTGACCAGGTAGCACTTTTCCTGGCTGACTAAATGATTGCGCCGTTCTGTTGTCGCTTGAAGGTATCCAACCAGCGGCTTTATTTCTTGTATTTAACTTGTTTCTCGTCTAAAAAATAAATTTCAATCTTATAATAAATAAAAATTTGTTATTAAAATTTTTTTAAACATACTTTATGTTTGATATCATCACCATTCCAGATTACATCATCTTCCCAATGCAATTGTGAAACCATAAGGAAAGCTTCTTCATCAATATGCTCATCTTTAATAGGCTTATCATTTTCTACTTTCTCGGCTAGCTTGAACCCATAGTTAAAACCTTCTCCAGTATTAGGCACTTCAAGAATGTCATACCAAATTTGTGCTGGCCCAAATCTCCAGTCAGCCACTTTAGGCCCTGTATCATTTTCACCAATATCTCCAGGACTCTTCTCTTGTTCTTTATCCTTTACAGGTAATAATAATCTTTCTTCGTCATCTTCATCCAACTGTTCTGAAGTAGGTTCTGTTCCATAATTCATCACCCATCCCTAAAATTTAATTATTAAAATTTAATCATTAAAATTCAAATAAATCAAAATATATTTATTCAATACGTATGCAAATAGAATGTATAATTACTTTGAATTTAGTTCTTTTGTTTTCTTGATCTGATCCAGAATCTGAATCTTTAGTATCCTGTATTCGTTTCTTCTTGCGTCTCTTTCGTACACCTCTCCAGATTTGTGGTAAACTACTTGGTTTTCCAGGTCCAAACAACTTTGAAAACCTGAGAACCTTCCCTGGACGAAAATCAGGAAAAAGTTCTGTAACATCAACATCAGCATATTTAGATGGTAACATTGATGCAAGAGGAGTTTCAAGTCTTCTTTTTATTGCTGCCTCTTCTTCCTCAGCAGTTAATACTTCTTTTTCCTCGGGTACAGGAGGAGGAGGCATTAAATCTTTGTCTTGTTTATGATCTAAATCTTCATCATCAGCATCATAATCTGTTTCTTTTTCAGATTTTGTTCCATTCAACATTCCTAAAATCATAACATTTGCTTGAGTAAAGGTCTCATTTAGAATTATAATAACAAATATAACACATTGTATATTGATATACCTTGCTGAGGATCTATACAATCTTCAGCTAGTTCATTAATATCTGAAAAATCAAGAGCCTCAGGATCTTTAACGAAATAATCAACATCTTCTGCTTCATCGTGTTTAGGTTTTCCATTCTCCACAGGTTCCTTGTTAGACTCTTCACTGTTGGATTGGTATTGTTCTTTTTTGTCTGCTTTTTCCTCCGACATAATCTCTTGCAGTAAAGAGCCAAGCCCGAAATGACATAGCGATGAAAGATGCCGCTTGGCATTCGGATCAAGAATATCATTCTCCAACTGACCATTCTCGTCGATGTTACCGAACATGAAACCAGTCAAACTCATCTCAGACTCATAATCTCTGTCGTTATCCTCATCTGAGTCGGCCATCCTAGCGACTGTTTTTTAACCAACAACACAAACGCAGAGAACAACGTTGTCTTAATTTTATATATCAAAATACTCTCAATATATAGAATATGTATAAGTTCGAGGTTATATTGATAATCTTGGTATTTGTCATCATATTATACGCTAAAAAATATAAGGTCTTTTAATATTTGTATAGATTGTTGAATCAGAATACATTGTCACGCATAAATAAAAATATGCCAGATTTGTGACTACCAAAAATTAATAAGAAAATAAACAAAACATAACGTGGAGTGAGAGTTCTTAAAACCACGATGTGATCAGCTCTAAATTATATCTTCGACTAATAACCTGATAAATTTCAATTTATTAATATATATATATATTCATATATATATATATATATATATATATATATATATATATATATACACACACACACACACACACACACACACAATACGCGCAACGCACGCACTCGCCACACATGTGTGTTATTAAAAAACCGCATGCGCCACGCATGACAATTACTGTGTATACTTCGTACATGCGCGCACAGTTTAAAAGGAATAATCAATAGTGTGACAAATTCTGTTTGTTTGAAAAAAAATAATATAAAAAAATTCATATTTAAAAATGTATCTATTTTTCATTATTCCTTAATTAATTTGCAGAAAACACTTGTTGCTTTGTTAATTAATTTAAAATTTATACATCTCGCTACGTATTCTACCTATGATCTTTATTCGCCAGTTGTTAGGTTACGATACTCGAAACGAGGTTTCATGATTGGTCGACTGATTGAACAAACGCGCTATGGCCGACTGCAACTCTCGGAGTCTCGTCATATAGGTATAGTTTAATTACGAATCGACCTCAACGGAGCGAAATAAAATTCGCGGGATATTGTGAGTTTGTTTGGTTTTTCTGCTCAGCGTTGATCCTGAGAGTCACTGCTACAATCTACGTCGTCGCTGTCGGCAAACATGTGAAGGTGTATAAGTTATTAAGTGGTGAGCGCAGAGTAAGAATCGGGAAAGAAACAGAAGAAAGCCTAAAGTGTGCGGCGTCAAGCTAACCTCTAAAGTCAGACGACGCAATGGCGGTAGGCTCGACGAAGGTCGTCCAAGTGACCAACATTGCACCTCAGGTCACTAAGGACCAGATGCAAACGCTGTTTGGTTATCTGGGTAAAATTGAGGATATTAGATTGTATCCGACTATCAGGGATGTCGCTGTGCCCGTGCAGTCGAGGATCTGTTACATCAAGTTTCACGACCCCACCAACGTCTCTGTTGCCCAGCATATGACCAATACCGTCTTCATCGACAGAGCACTCATTGTTACACCTTGGCAAAATGGTGATATTCCTGATGAGCAAAGGGCTTTGGAGCTTACGAACAATGGCACTATTGTTCCAGGTATTTTACTGTTTATTACTTTCACTTGTTTTAACAATATTGAGTAACTTTACTTGAAAAAACACGAAAAAATTAAATCTCCAATTCTCATTTTAGGGCTTTACCCTGCTGAACCAAAGCTTCCACCTCATGTAGTCAATTCAATTGAAGGCATCCCACCAAATCATGTAATCTCTACAATGGATCCTAAGCTAGAATCTAATGGTTTGCCTTTGTATCCAAACTTGCCTGGACACTTGGATTCTAGAAAAATTGAAGAAATTCGTAGAACACTAGTAATTGGTAATCTAGATTCTTCAACCACAGAGCAGCAGGTCATAGATTTCTTTAGTAGTAACAATCTTGAGGTGAAATATGTGCGTTTGTGCACCAGGGATTCTGATAATGATCACTATGCTCTAGTTGAATTTTCTGAGCAAGGGTCAATTGTGCCTGCTTTGCAGCTCAATGGTCAAAATCTCAATGATAAACCATTAAAGATGACTCACTCAATACAGGCTATTGCTAAGCCAGAAACTAAAAGTAATGAGGCTGCTCAGAAGGAGATTGAGGAAGCAATGTCAAGAGTAAAGGAGGCACACAACCTTATCTCAGCTACTATTGATCCTATGATAGGCATGTTATCCAAAGATAAGCGTAGCCGCAGTACTTCTCGTGGTAGGAAAACAAGGTAATTTTCATAATGTTGATAATCTAAATACAGATAAAATATATGTGTCAATCTTTTGGCTTATTTTACTCATAAATTATTCAGAATTATAACTCAATAAATTTTTAGTTAATTTTTATTGTTGACTGAAATATATTCCTTACTTAATTACTTTCATTTATATTAAGATAAAATCAGCAAGAAAATCTTTATAATTTTTGTTAAACAATTTACCAAGAATGTATTTAATTTACTAATTTAATTTATTTACAATAATGCAATTTAGTTGATAACACTTCATTAAATTATTATTTTTTTATTTAAATTAAATTATTTACACGTTCAGTCATTTTATAAAATTAACTAAAAAAATTTATAAATCCACAAAATCTTCACTACATTAATAAATAAATTACTATAATTATTATTGATAGAGTTTCAATCGAATCGTAATTTTGCAATTTTTCTAGATCGCGCTCCCGTGGTCGCTCGAGGAGATCTCGCTCTCGCAAGCGTTCGCGGTCCCGTCATCGTCGCTCACGTTCTCGTGGACACCGACGTCGCTCAAGATCACGATCACGCAAACGTTCAAGATCCAGAGACTCAAGACGACGCAAGTCGAGATCGCGTAAACGTAGTAGTTCTAGAACACGCCATCGTTCAAGATCCAGAGATCGCCGATCGAGGTCGAGAAGATCAAGATCCAGGTCCAAGGACAGAAAGAGGGACAGGAAATCACCCGAGAGGAGGTCAGTTTCATTCATGGAATCATCTTCAGTTAGCTAAGTGTATTATATTTTTCTAATACTTAATATATTTGTTATTTTTTCAGAAAACGAAGTCGTTCACGTTCACGCAGTAGGCGTTCAAAATCAAAATCACGCTCTCATCGCTCTCGATCCAAATCAAAATCGAGATCTTCCAAGTCCAAGTACTCAGAGAAATCTCGCGATAAAGATAAGGACAGGGATAAGGATAAAGAACGAAGCAAAGACAAAAGTGAAAGCAATGGGAAAAGTAAGAGCAGTAGCAGCAATAGCAAAGACGATCGGGAGAAGAACGATGACAGCAGTCGTAGTTCTGAAAAGAAATCCAGGGATAAGGAAAAGGAGAGGAAAGCTGAGAAGGAAGAGAAAAAGTCAGAAGACAAAAGTCGCGCTAGTTCTGAATACAGCGACAAACAAGATAAGGATAAACACGACTCTGAGAAAGAGAACGTATAAATTATATTTATTCACGTTAGTGAAAGAAACAACTGCACAACTCGGGTACGCAATTCCTTTTCCCCCCTCCTAATTATCCATCGTGCCCGTTCCTTTGTTTTTATCTTATCTTTTTCGGTTGTTTATTTTTGTAGTCGACAAAAAATTCAGTCTGGCAAACGATTTCAATAACCCTTGTCTGTGTAAAATATGTCATGTATGGCTTTAATTTTATAAGTTTCAACTTTATTTGTATAAAAAGAAAAACATACGAAGAAATGATTATACTTTGAGAAAGGTCAACAATGCATTTTTCTAAGATTTCTATTAACTACCAGTCTCGCTCTGCTTTTCACAACATACACATTATATCTATATATATACACACAGCAGCAATAACAAAGAAACAACAAGACACAACTATTACAATATCTATGTTCGTTTAGTCATGAGCACACGGAAGGGCTTAGGGCTTGCGGTGACACCGTCGACGTACTCGTTGCGCGGCGGATCTTCGCCTGGCACTGGCGCGAACGTGAAGCTTTGAAGTAACGCCGCTGTTATTACGAACACGTTGCTCTTAGCTAGCACTTCTCCTATGCAGCGGTGTTTGCCTAGAACAAAGCGTTATTATTTTCAAGGAGCCGTGGTGATGTTTTAATTAATTAAAATGCGTATTTGTACAAATAAATTGAATGTCTTTTCAATTAAAGAAAAATGAAATTACATTGTTATTTGTTTTCTTTTGTGCATTATACGTACCGAAACTGAATGGGAGAAATTTTTCGGGTAGAAATAATTTTCCAGATTCGTCGATGAAACGCTCGGGACGAAATGCCTCTGGATCGCCCCAAAAGTCACCCATTAGAATTTGATTAAAGTTCACCACTAACATTGTATCCTGTAGTTTAATTGCTCGTTATTTTCGATGAGTAAAAATGTGTTTTTATTTTGTCTGTGAAAAATTTACCTTAGGTATTTTGTATCCCATAATGGTAGTGTCTTTCGTGGCTCGATGAGGTACATTCATCGTTCGACCCATGAACATTCTTATTGATTCCCATACAACCGCATTCATGTAAGGCAATCTGTGAAAACATAGTAAATTATCATAACATTTTACTATATTCGGAAAATATTGTAATTCTACTTGCTATATCAAACGCTATATATACCTTCGCAGATAATTCATAATTCACAAAGGATATCTTAAATATGAGTCGTTTGAAAAGTCCGTGCAAAAATAAAAACTGCTTCGTTCTTTTAATAAAGTAGTAATGTATCCATATTTCAACCACAGTGATGAAACGACGCTTAAAGCCCTGCGGATATCACTGGAATAGCTGCAGATCGTTCTTGCAACACTTCACACCATTTGGTCAATTGTGAGCAATCGCGGCACCCACCTAACGGATAGCTTTTTCACGTCCAAACGTTGATGCAAAATATTATTTTTCGACACTCCGTGCGCAAAGTGCGCCTTTCCCGCACGCTCGGCAGAAAACGTGCGTTGAAAATTCCACACGTCGTATCAAAAAATACGGTACGGCAAATGTTCGGGAAAGAGTTTCTTGCCTCGTGTACCTTTCCACCCTCGCTTCGCTCGGGCTTAAATGCCACACGAGACAAGAATCTACTTTCCTGCACTTGTATCGTAATGTACTATACCCGTTCGCTCAAGATATTTACAGCACTAACAATCTCACGCACCTTCACTCTTCTGTTAGCCATCACCGTATCATGGATTTTATCAATGATTTCTGGAGTGGTGACCTCAACAGGTCGTCCAGAACGTTCAGCGTCTTTAGTGTTCATATGACAACTCCGAAAATTTTAAAACTATTTATAAACCATTCTAATTGAAGGTGCACGATCATCGTAATGTTTATCAAGCTTCTGTTTCATCTTCTGAGGCATTTTGCCTTTAATAAAGTAATGTTTAATCATTACACGAAATTCTTTATCGTTCATTTTTTACAATCACTCGATTTCTTTGATTCAAATAAATGTTATGCACGAAGTAATAGACCCTGGCTGAAATTTGGTGTGTGCTTTTCCAAGAGATGCTACTAAATGAAAATAACCTCGATATACACCAGTAGTGCTATATCTCTGACTTTGCAAGGGTTTTTCAAACGACCCTCGTATATTAATTATTCTCGTCGTCAAGATAGGCGTTAAAATGAGAAAAAGACAATTTCACGATTGACGTGAATCTTCAGAATAAAACAACGAGATGTCTAATTTTAGATATGACCTATAAAAACATGTCCAAATTCGATCGAATAATTTTCCAAATAGACTCACTTAGCCCTGTCGTTCAAGGACGGTAACCTTTCGCGTCCGACGACTAAGTCGAGCTCGTGTTGGGCCTTCTTCTGCACTTTCGGATTGAGCACGAGATAGAGAAAGCCAAAGCTTAGGGCCTTGGATGTTGTTTCCGAACCGGCGATAAACAGGTCTACACATATCGCCAACAGTTGACTTTCTGTAACACGTTTTTTAAGAAAAGATTTTCTTATGCAATGTCAATTTTTCTGAGCTTAGTAAATTATTTCAATATTGAAAAAAATACTCGAGTAGTTGTTTTATAATACTTTTTTAATCTTACTGCTTTATTTATTTTACTTATGAAAAATGAATATGTATGAAATTGCATAACGATAGTGTATAGAATAATTACATATACTCTCTATTATCATATATTTTTTGGCAAAAACTGTCTGTCGAAATACAAGATGCGATTAAGATGAATTTTCGAGGACAATCATGAAAAATATGCTTTCATTCTTTTACCGGTGAAAGTGTGATCATAATCTGGATTGCCAGACTCCAATACGTTCAAGTAAACGTCCATCAAGTCTCTCGGTGCTTCTGGTTTAAAGGTCTTTTTGTGATTGTCCAGCTCATTCTATTTTTAGATTAAATAACCGAGTTAGTATGGAAGAATTATGCAGAAAAAAATATAAAGTATTTATAAACTTACACGTAGGAATTTCCAAACTTGCGCGTGAATCTCGACAAATTTTCTGTAGCCTGACATTTCAGGAGCTATGTATCTGAGAAAAGGAAAATGGCCAAAGAGGCAGCCAAACATGTCAACATCACGAAGGAGCCTGGTAAAAATTCTTTGCAGATAAATTAATTCTTCGTCGTTGAAATTGTACCTGAAATCGTGTTATTTAATTTTCAAAAATCAAAATTGATTAGCTATAAAAAAAATTGTTTGTGTTATTTGGAAAGTATTTTGTTTCATCAAGAATACTTTGTTTTATAAGTTTTATAAGTTCATCGTTTGATTTTAACTTATTCCAGTCACAGTATTCTAATTTAACGCAGTTATAACGTCGGGCTCATTATTTAAAGTGTAATTGGATTCTCGTTAATAAAAATTGGTCAAAACAAAATCTCATCATTGTCAGAATCATGTTACCATCGATATAATTTCATAAAAAATGAAAACATAAATTTATTATCTCAGGTCAATAATTACTTCAATTTCAATAATAAGAAATAAACTAGATAAATCAATTGTGAAAAGCTACACCAAAAATGTTTGACAATAACAATTCAAATGCCATTTCGGAAAAATATTTTATTACACCGATCACAGAGATGAAAATAATGGTCAGATCTTACCTCTTGCCAGCCATCATAGTCCACAACGTATTCAGCACCGGCACTCCAAAAAAGTCTTCCATCTCGACAATGATACCAGGCACCTTGGCAGCTTCCCTAATTTCGGCATCATCATCAATCTTCATGTAAAAATCTTCAGCAGTAATTGACTTCTTCATCGGAACTTCTTCCTCTGTCTTCTCTTCTTTATCTTCTTTCTTTAAATCACCTTCAGCTAAACAATAAATTTTCCCGTTACATTTTGCCTTCTTCTGTGCTAGTTTACCGTCGACGTTGTTGTTGAAGCGATCGTAAAATTCACTAGCGTTATCGCGAATCAAGCCCTCGTAGTACTTGACCAATTGGGCTGCTTCGAACTCAATCTGTAGTGCCATGTCTGTACGACCGAAACCAAAATCACGAAGTTGCCGGAGGATGAAACGACGCTGCTGCGTCCATAGATGGCCGTCTACTACTATTAGCCCTAAAAAATACCATCGACTTAATGTTACTTTCAAAGTGTTATGTTATTGTTAAGCTTTACTATCAAAAGATGTACTTTTCTCTTTGATAAATACAACAATTTTCTTGTCACAATGAAAAGTAATTCTTTTTGCAGTACGTAAGTTATATATATTATTGTTGACGTTTCTTCATATAATACATATTTTATTTTTTAAATCCAATGTCACCTTACATTTACATCAAAAACTTATAATTATTGCTGTAAGTTAACATAAATTGTCGAATTTTTTTTAGTTTACGTATCACAAAATTATACGTCAAGTGATCTTTAGAAAAACAATAAAGAAGGAACGCTTAAGAAAGTACAAGATCTGCATTATCTTACGTAAGCTCACGGCGAATGTTATGGCAGCTATAAAGTCCTACTTTTGCTTCCGCCAAGTAGTAAATTATCTCGCTCGGCGGTTCTTATTATATGCTCATTACGTTTGATCTATTCATATAAAAATCTGTATTTTTCATAAATTTCGTTTATATAAATCGCATTTTTCCATTGCTCATAAATATATATAAATTGCATTTATGCATATAAGTGCATTACGCCTAGAAGAAATTGATTCAAAACGAAATGTAGGAGGAAAATAAAAAAGCGAGTATTTGTAGAGATAGCAATGAAGATATTTAAAATCACGAATAAATGCAATGATGTTCACCTCGACGTTTGCCAAACGTGCGTGATTCGTAGACAGGCCCGACGGGTCTACCGTCGCAATCTTCGTTCGTTATCATTGCCTTCATACTTTCAAAGTCATTCAAAATAACGATCTTATCAAATCCAATCTTCAGTCCAATGATCGATCCATATTTGGCGCTGAGGATGTTGCATGATTCCGAAAAGTAGCCAGTTTCTTTCCGTAGCTTTGAAACTTCGAGTAGAGAGCCTAGCACTGGTAGCCATTTCGGTCCTGCAAGCGTTTTCATCTTTAGATTTGTCTAGTAAGCTCTATTTAACTTACATCGTACAAGTTACCTGGAGGAAAACCTCTCGGTTTTCTCGTGCTCAAATAGTACAGTAAGACGAGGACCGAACACAGTAATGCTACTGTCACTAAGCCACTGAAAAGACAAACGAATAAAAACAATGACCACCGACAATCATGAAACTGCTAAAAACAAAGAAAAGAAAGATCGCAAGTGCTGTCGTGAGAAAAAAAAAACGAATTGCAAAGCAAGTGAAACGGGTATGCTCAAGTGTACGACGGATCTCCATGCCTGGCAAGGAGAAAGTTGCGCATGCATGTCCACGCGGAAGGTGCACTTTTATCCGGAGATAGAGAGGAGCAGTACGTAACCGCATCCGTTGCGCAATGCCAATACAAGCACATCTCGAATTTTTCCCCGCGCCTCCTTCCGAATGAGTAAGTGCTTTTGATTTATCGAAGAAAGCTGATCCAAGAGGTATAAATAATCTGATATTTTATAAAAGTGTTTCAGGAATTACGTAAGAAATGAGAAAAGTGATGTTTTTTCGTTTTGTTTACGACGCATTGTTTAATGAAATTATGTACCCTTTAGGAAAAAAAAGAGGTGAACATTTTGTAATTCATCGTCAATCTCTCGATCTGCGGCAATTCATTCATCTTGTTTATGAAAAAACTCTTACTTTGATTAGGACATGAAAGAAAATATTTAAAGCGAAACAAATATCTTAAAAAGTTATATATAAATTACTCAAGCAATTATAAGCATAAAAATTAAAAAATTATAAACTAAAAAATCTATCGACTTATATTGTTATTATTGTTACTTCAAGAATTCGTTATATGCTTAATATAATTTTTGAAATTTTCATTTATTTATTTTATGCACATCACTAATAAACATTTTTTATCCAATAACGCCTTGGAGCACAACACTTGAAACCATCGAACGATCTTTTATTGTTATTATTTGTTATTCGGTATTTGTTATTGTGACTTCAAGAACAACGTCCATGAGGAACGCTTAGAGAAAGAACTTTTTTATTTTACACATACAAAGCAAAAACGATGATCCGATTTCACTACAACAAGCACTAAACGAAAATATAAAAGACTTAAAAACAAGTTACCCGCTTTCCACCAACATTCTGCCAAAATGTCATGAGCTTGTATGTTTCGCAAGGCTGGCTTCACTTACCTTTTATACGTGCCCCTCTCACTTGCTCAGAAATTCGCTTGCATTTCATGTACAGACGTGCAAGTAAAGCACCTATACGTCCGATGAAAGTTGTAGTCTCGCGGCTTCTGTTACTTTTTTAATAAGGTCAACACCGTGCGAAATTGGGCACTCCTCAGAGAAAGTTCAAAATGAACACGTTTAACGATCATGGGATTTACATCAATTGGAAAAATTATCTATTTTACCTTTTGTTCTTCTTGCGTAGTTGGCTGTCACGAAACGTAGTTTGCAATCTTTGCATGTAATTATGTGAAGAGATGAAACAAACTAATTTTTTTAAATCTACCGAACATCAACACTAATATAAGGAACTTTGCAAATCAATTTTCCATTATTTTAATTAAAAAAAGGGTTTAAATTTTCAAAGAAATCTCTAATAAATCGGCCATCCTGTTTATACATTTTAATATATGAAGATGTTATTCAAGTATTCATTTTCAAAATATATATAAACCATGAAATTGTTCCATTCGACCTATTAATGATGAATCTTTAATTTTTACGCAAAAGCTTCTGGTTGAAAAAGAAGCTCTTCTCCAATCGTAAGTCACATAGAAAAATTTTAATCGTTTCAAAACATTCTTCCAATTACTCATCCTAACTTGAATTTACACATTCAATTTTCGCAGATCAAAGATCTCATATCTAACATATCATGTATATGCATTCTCGTCTCGTTGGCTCTACTCATTAGTTCATATTAAAGGACCATTCCGAAAATTAGAGAAATATTTCATCATGGGGCGGGAAAAAACACTCAACTCAAACACGTATTATAGATACCGGAAAGATAAGAGTGAAGAAATAACGTCTAAGAATACTGACCGAAACCATTCTTTTGACAGCCGTTAATTATAATTATTTTTTATGTATTTTAATCTCTTATGTAGTTTAAATAAGCATGACCACTATAATTTTTGTAAGTATTCAATATTGGGTATGCTTCTGTATGTAAATTATCAATATTTAGAATTATTATAAAAATTAAGCTATTTTAAACATATTAGTTGCAGTGTTTATTTACGTATATATATATATATATATATATATATATACCTCTCTTAATTTCATTTAGAGAATTAATCGATTCAATATAAAAAAAAAAATAATTTAATTTTATATTTAATGTTGTTTTCTTCCAAGAGGCTTACACAATTTAATTTAAAATTTGAGTAAATTTTTTTGGGTAATCAAAATAATATTTCTCCGTAGTATTCTTCGAAAATTCTCCTAATTCTTCTAGTTTTTAGTTTATATATATTGTTTATATATATAATTTACATATATTATTATTTGTTGTCATTTTTTATGTATATGACATCTTACATACAAGTAACAAGTTTACTTCTGCAAGATGATTTATTTTTGATTGATTTGACCTTATTTTTGATAGTACTTTTAGGATAATAAATTATACTACATTAAACGATTCTTCTAAGACGAATTTATTTGAAAAAATATGACGACGTTTCGGTGACGTTTTTATCACCATTCTCATTATTGATTTGAAACATTCCTCTAATTTTATTGTTATATCGTGTATCAAAATTTTTTACAAGAATTATGTAAAATATCCGATTGACGTTTGTAGCTGGAGAATGGTGATAAAAAATGTCACCAAAACATTGATATATTTTTTCGAATCCTCCGTCGATTTATAAGAATCTTCTGGATAATAATTATTTTAATTAACCAAAAAATCTACTCAAGCATAATTCAATTAATTTCAATAATTTCATTTCTAAAAAGTCACATCTTGTTAAAAAACCTTTTCGACTTAACTTTCAAAATATTGAAAACGCGCCAATTTATGAAACATAATCGGATCGCTGTGCACAATCCGTTAGTGTATATATATATATATATATATATATATATATATATATATATATATATATATATATATATATATATATATATATATATATAGAGTGAGAGAGAGAGAGAGAGAGAGAGAGGAGTCGCAAGTGCACGTCTTAACCTTCAAAGCGTTTAAAAGCTTCATATGATATATTTTTGAAGACGATGGTTTTTGTCAGTTAAAATATTTTTCAACAGTCTTATCAGTTTTAATATTGTTATTTCTTGTCGATTATAAATAAAAACTTAGAAAAAATGAAATTTAGTACAGAATGTGTAGCTCGTTGTTCTGCGCGTATTGGTACATTATCAGAGATTGAAAGGCTACCAAATTTGTGTTTTGAGACACCAATGCTTCTTTTGTATACGAAGGTATATTAACAATAATTTATTTGAAAATGATCCGAGCATAACAACTAAATTTCAAAAATCAACTAGAGTTTTTATAATTTTGATTTGAAGCAAGAAAACCCGAATATAATTTTGATTTTTTTCTTGTAGAGAGGTAGTGTTCCACATTTAACAAAGGATGTTTTTAAAATGTTAACTACTGATCAACAATTTTTAATGACATCACTTCCCACCACTGTATCTATGACAGATTTTGTCAAACAGTTTGAGTCCTTCAATGAGTATGTTAGCATGCAGGTAATATTTTGTTAACAGAAAAATGTTTAAATAGTGTAATATTTAAAAATGTTTTCAAATCAATTATAGGAGTATCCATTTTTCTTGACAATTCAAGATCCATCAGAGTACACCAAACCAGGTCATCAAAAGAAATCATTTGTCACTGTTTGGTCAAGAAACGGTAGATTTTCTGTTGGTGTTGACAGGTATATCGAAATAGCAGAAATTTTTAAACCTGACATGTACGTAACTTTGTGTGATGGTGACACAGATAAAAACAGTAGTCAAAAGAGATTATCTAAAGGATTAGAAAGGAGCAAAGATCAATTTGAAAAGTGTCTTAAACGACATCAAGAGTCCAATATTTTGAAAAATAAAGGTTTTTTAGGGGCTATTGAAGGTGGTTACAATTTGCAAGCTAGAGAAAAATCTATTAAATATATGGAAAATGCTCCTGTTCTGGGATATCTGATTGATGGTTTGCATAGAAATGGACCAGACACACAAAACATTAGTATAGATGACATTAGACCTATAATTGAACATTCCCTTGTTAGTGATGAACACATATTATGTTTGATAATTGCAAAACCTAATAGGATTATTTTTTATTTGTATTTTTCTTTCAGAATTTATTACCCGTTGATAAATTGAGAGTAATGATAGGTTGCTGGAGTCCATCTGTAGTTTTAGATTTAATCCACCTAGGTATTGATTTGTTTGATTCATCCTATCCATATGTGATGACAGAAGAAATGAAAGCATTAACTTTTTTATATGACGATTATGAAAATGATTTTATAAGTCTCAGTGACAAGAGGTATTAGTTATTATCAATTTCAATGATTGAATTTTTTAAATTCTTTTTATTAATTTATTTTCAAAACATTAAATTTTACAGGTACGCTGAGGATTTTGAGCCTATTTGTAAAAATTGTACATGTCTGACATGTAAAAATCATCACAAAGCTTACATACACCACCTCATTCAAACCAAAGAGTTACTTTCTCATGTTTTGTTAATGATGTATGTACACAATTTATTAAAAACATAATATAAAGATGTACTAGATCTTATTAAACATTAATTTTTATATTTTTCAGACACAACACTCATCTATACACGAAATTTTTCAAAAATATTCGTGTTCACATAAAAAACGGAACATTCTGTCAGTTTCGAGATAAAATTAAATCTAAATGTTTGTTGAATGTAGAAAATTCTTGATTCATATAAAAATGATTTATAAAAAATATAGTCTATCGTATTTGCTTTTTCCTATTTACATAAATTCTTCTACTCCATTAAATGTAGATAGTCTATTGTATCACAAGCCGCTTCAGTATGGCATACAAAAATATATAAATTTCAGCAATTTAAAATTGTTCTCGCTATGATACGTATTTAAAACACCAATCAACATAATTATTTAGTATAATAATATAAAATTGAAAAATAGTTAAAATTACATTTCGATGTTACTCATATTCTTTTGCAATGTGTTACTGATATTACCAGGACAGAAATTAGGATCCATATAATTAGTTGAAGCAAAATTATTTGGAAGATAGTCGGAATCATAACCGTTTGAACACTGAGTAGGAGGTTCGATGCGTGTCAATTGATGTGTGCAAGGATGTAAGGGTTCCTCTACTTGATGTTGAGCGAGACTACAGTGTGAACATAGATCTACTTCAACACAATCTTCGCAATGAAATCTATGACCTTTTATTGGCTCCTCTCCACAAATATAGCACTAAAAATAATGTTTACTATTTAGAAATAGCATTAAAAATAAAGAAAACATTTCAGTAGCTGTTCAAAGTTAAGGTCAACCTTATATCCATGGTGAGTACCAATAGTATCTGCAGAGTTGATGATTTTGTCCTCTTTGAATTCCTGTAAAGAGCCCACTTGACTCAATTCAGTATCAGTGTCCATATTTGGAATAGAAGATGTAGAATCTTCATCCTACAAATAGAAATGTAATTTACGTAGATTCATAAAGTAAAAACTTTAAAGATGTTGACAAGAAAAATACACAAAACTTACAAATGGTTCTTTAACAGGCTTTTTTGTGATTTCATCAAGTAATTGTTCATAAGGAAAGAAGGTTGATTTACGAAAGCTTGGTTTGTGTCGATGTGCACGGCATCGTCCATCACTTTTCATTCTTGGTTCTCTACCAGGAACAGGTAAACCACGTTTCATGAGCTTAATGAAATACTTTTGAACTCTACTTGATACCTGTTTGGGTGTTCGATTTCCTGTAAGAAGTAAAGTTTATTGAATACAAGAATGCAATCTTCAAGAAATAAAAATATACAAGAAAGTTTATGATCATAAAGTATACCTAAAGCATTAGCAATTTTTGTCCATCTTTTCATTTCTACTTCTTCTGGAGGATATTTATATAATAATTCTTCCAACCGTTGTTGTTCTTCTTCTGTCCAAGGTTTATTGAATGTTTCTGGCTTGCCTTCACTATAAACTCGTCCTCTGACCAAACGTTTTTCTGAATCATCATCTTGCTTAGTATTACTTGTTGAAGGTGCACTCTTGGCATGACGAGTTTGTGGTCTCATATTAGCATCTGGTTGAGCAACATTATACTTAGACCAATCAATTTGTGGAATTTCTGCTATCACTTGTGGTCCAGGGTATTCGGGAAGAGTTCCTGTTTGAATTTTATTCACATATCCTATAGGATCTTTTAAAGCTTCTTTCTTTGCCATCAAAAGTGTATCTACATCTTTAATTGCTTGAGTTCGTTGTGCTTGCAGAATAACTATAGTTTTAAGCATATTTCTGTAATCATCGTTATTCTTTAAGGCTAAGTGATCAGATTCAAAATAAAAGTTATCTTCAGGATCAATAGTTTCCTCTTCATGAAATATTGATGGTGTTCTTTCTACATGGGGTGCATCGGGAGGTCTACTTCTAGGAAATATTGCAGCTTTATAATCAGATCTAAAAGCTTCCTCGGGTCCACAGCCTGTTAGTACTTCAGATGGTATATCCGATAATGCAGATTCTAATAAATGATTTTTTGATGTTGAGGGTTGTGGTTCTTTCGAATTATTAACAAATCCATTCAACGTAGGAACTTGACTTGTAGGTGTAGATGACTCAAGGTAGTTAAAAATTTGTGCTTGACTGATATTATTTTCATCCATTTCATCAACAACAATTTTCTCTGACGATTCCATTTTCTCAAATAACAAACTATATCACTAATTTAAAAACAAAGAGTCCTGGTAGCGACCTGCGGCATGAATGCCGAAGGTGCAGCTTACGCGACATCAAAGGTCGCGACAGCGACCTGCGGCATGAATGCCGAAGGCACGGCTCACGCGACACTGCACATGCTGAAGGCACAGGTTACGCTACACTGTTTACACGCAGCTTCACAACGCCACGAGTGCTGTTACATCGTAACAGCTCTGCGTGCTAGTGTGTGAATAAGTAAATTTTACTTCAACACAGGACTGAGGGAGCGTCCGCATGAGAAGCGAATCATCGATAGTAGTGCTGGGACAAACTAAGGAAAAGTGGTTAGCGGTGCACTTCAGTCTATACATTCGCAGACTCTATGAAGATACTGAACTGGCCACTATTATAGACTGAAGTGCGCCGCCGATCACTTTTTTTTAACTTCGTCTCGGTTCAGTGGTGGCAGCACTTACCAAGTTTTGTACAATAATACATACGCAGTACAATTGTACGCCAATCGTATCTATTACCAAACTAATGCTAATTTAAATAAATTAAATTAACAACAAAAACGTTATTTAGTAAATCACAAAATATAATTGTAAAATATAACCTTAAAATATATAAAAAGAATTTTAAGTTGATGCCTAAAACATTTCATTTTTATAATTTATCCATTCCAATATTTTGCCACTATTTTCATTTTAAAACTAATCTTCTGATATAATAGTGTACAGCATTAAAAGTGGTATTCGCATATAATAATTGCATGGATTTAAAAAAATGTCTTATTAGCTTGAAAGTTTATTTTTCATTGGATAAAGATATAAACATTATATTTGTATAAGCATATAACTTATTGCGATTGGAAAAAAATGAGTAATATCAACATTATCAATTCTAATTTCTAAATTGTACGCTCTGCAAATGACAAAGTATATAGATTCTACTATATTAATATTATTAATACGATAATTGGCTCTTTTTTCACTATAGTAAATGTCAAAAGAAAATCTCTAAGCACTTTGTCATCAGATGTTTACCATGATTAAAGAAGATAATCAAATGATATATTATTGTACTAATAATGTTAAGGTGTGAGATCTATATTTTTTGCGGAGTTCGACGTTTATAACTAAAAACTGTATACAAATTAATTGAACAATGTCTTTTAAAATTATTTTTCCTACGCCACTTTTTTGTAATTGAATACGTAAAAGTATGCAATTGTTAAAAAATAAACATATTGAACTTTTTCATTTTTTCTACGCGGAATATTTTTTATCAATTACGTACACGCCCAGACGTTAATCAAATCATTTGTTTTTAACTTGAAAATCTCGGTACACATACGATGTCTAATATGTCTCCTTAAGTAGCTTCTTACGCCATTACACGTGAGTAGTTTCATTGATTGTCGAAACGAATTTAAATATTGGATTATAGAATTAAAAAAAATTTTTTATAAGCTATAATCAATAAAACATTTTATTTTGTGAAAAATAAGAATGATCAAATATGTATTTTTGATTGCCTTGAATAAATAATAAGCTTCTATGAACTTAAGTAATTTTCACGATCGACATATCGAAACTATATCGTAGATTAATGTGTGATTATATACAGTCATGTACGATCAATCAATGAATATTAACTAAAAATATTTTTTCGAGACACTTAAAATAAACGATCTTTAGCTAATTATGCCAATAAGAAAATAATATAAGGTTAAAAAGAGGGCGACGATGGGTAAAAAATTAGCCTGGCTGAATTGTTGTGCCTTTTCTGCATTCGTTCACACGTCTGTTTGTTGGCAGCCGTTGTTGTTGGCCATTTGGGCGAAGCCCCTGATCGCCATCAGGTCCTATATATATATACCTTGTGCAAACCGCAGCACTCGGCTGCAATGTCAACTGTCTCTTGGCCGCCCTGAGGCAAGGGCTTTACCCGTATCCAAGGTAAGAGAGCTTTCTATATCGAATGCATTCCATGTAGCTTACCAGTACTCTGCGATGTACGCATAATGTTATTTTTAAAGTTAAACTTGTAATCAGTGTGTCCTTAGTAACTTTCCTTGTAAGTTAGCTTTCTTTATGGCTTCTTTCCCACTCGCGTCTGGGCTATTTTGTGCCACTTTTTCCTAATCATTCCAGTCAGTTTACTTATGTAATAGGTCTGTCGAATACTATTATTTTATCTAATTTAACGTATAACCAGCGCATAGTTATTATTTTAAGATCTTATTGCAGCAATGATATGGCATCTAGTCTTTTTTATATTACAGAGCATTAGTCCCTCGATTGATATCTCTTTATTAATGATATCAAAACAAATCACCCGTGGGATATTTATCGCCCGCATTACAATTAACGTTTGCGCAACCACCATCCCGAAATCCAAATTGTCATTGGAACTCGATTGCCGGGTGAAGCTGTCAGGAAGGGAAAAGCTTTGCCGCATGGGAATAGAGGACGAAGGTTCAGTGCGGTCTCACGGCTAAACGAGGGATAACGGGAAAAATCTCTGTCGCCTAAGAAAGAGAAGAGAGCAAATAATTGAATTATTTCGGCGGGCGCGCTGTACTGCGTAAT
The DNA here is from genome assembly GCF_024137745.1 of Phymastichus coffea. Classification (NCBI taxonomy): domain Eukaryota; kingdom Metazoa; phylum Arthropoda; class Insecta; order Hymenoptera; family Eulophidae; genus Phymastichus; species Phymastichus coffea. The sequence continues at coordinate 949,398 of NW_026706861.1, read as the reverse complement.
GCGATTTACGCGTCGGCAACACTACAAACGCGCTCGCGGAAAAATCCGACATCGTACGTCTAGCTCCCGCGCGACTTTCGACGTGTAACGACGGGAATGCTAATTGAGAAAAGCCGTCCGCGTCGACGCGCATATTGCTTATCGGCGAGAATCGGTTCGGCACCGAAGGAAAAAGCAGTCGATTTCACAAAGCATTGCCAGGCGTGTAATCTTATCGTCAACTACTGAGTGTCGATGGAAAGCGTCTCTGCTAAGGTTATACATGTAAAATAAAGTCAAACACGTGACGTCAGGATTGTCAAATACGGGCAGTTTCCCGCTGAGCCAACAGAATATTTCGTTAGGCAAAGGTGGCGCTTGCTTATCGCCTCATTAGCGAGTACGAAATCGTTTGAGCGCCGGAGGCCGCGTGCCGCTGTATCGCTGCTACCGAACGCGTATCTTATCGATCGGGGGTATGGTGTAAGAGCCGCGCGTTGGAATGCTTTCGCTCGCGACACTTGCATCTCGCGTGTTTTGAGCCGCAGATCTACGGGATATACGCGCGGCCTCTATTCGAGCGCGGTGTGTTTATACGGTCGATCGAAAAGTCACGCGGGAATCGATTGCGATGGAGCCGCCTTCGGAGACGGTAAACAGAAGCGCGTGTTATTTACCTTGGCCGCGAACCTCGCTGGTAGCAGCGATGAGTCGTCGAATTGTCTCTCTCGGGAAAGGGGACGTCTTTAAATGGCGATGAGCCCGACATCGAGTACGGAGCCGCGCGCACTTGGCACTTCGGCTAGCGCCGAGCCGCGTTGACAAGCGAAATTCTGCCTGGCGGAATCGACGCCGCACCGTTGCGCGACCGGTCGATTGTCATTTTTTTTTCCTGCTGCTATTAACGTGTAGAGGATATTATTATTAATAGTCTGCAGAAGCTTATCAAGCGATATTTCTCTTTGGCCTACTTTTATACGATCCACGTCAATGATATTCGAGAGAGAGACTCGATGTTAATGGATAAGTGAAATGATTAGAATTAATTGCACGGAGTGTCGATGATTCTGTTAATCCCCGAAACGCCTCAGAAAAAGCGTAACGCACAATTCCCGAAGCAGGAAAAACGCGATATTTTTCAGCGGCGTTACGGTCTCAACGACGAGAAGGGCGAAAGAAAAATGCCGCCCCAGGTATGAAAATCGGAGCGCTGCCGTTGCGACGTAAGCAGCGCAGAGTGCAGCGAAGAAAAACCGCTGGCGCAACGAAAATTCGCCTCGCGCGTCGCCCACGTGCGGCGCGTGCGTTATCAAATCGTCTCTCTCTCTCTCTCTCTCTCTCTTGCGCGCGCGCGCTGTCGAGACGCTTTCAGTTTCGTGCCGAGACTCGCTCGCGCCGGTAGCACGCACGCGCGATGCTCCCGTGAACAGCGCTTTTATATATTTTTTTTTTGGAAAAAAAAGACATAAACAAAAAAATGTCGGTGGTTAAGGAGAGGACTGGGGACGAGCAGCAAGTCGGACTGAAGCGAGAGCTCGGATTGTTCAGTGCGATCAGCATGATCGTGGCTGTGATGATCGGTATGATCAACTCTTTTTTTCCATTCCGTTACCAATCGTCGACGTAACTTCCGAACGCTTCCTCTTCCTCGGAAGCATGCGCCTCGTAGTTGCGGATAAGTTTTAACGTTTGTGTCGCATCGGCGATTTTACGCCGCCGTTGTGAATTCCCAAGTGCGCGCGAGACATTCCGTTATGGTCGGCACAGCTGAAGCAGCGGTTTGAACAATTTCGCGAGCTTGGTGCGTTGGTTCGCCACGCGTGACGGGGATGGAGCGTAAACAGTCGACGACGACGGATTCGGGGCGATTGGTGATCCCTGCAAGCGCGCGCGCGCACGCACACACACCCGTACGCGCGAGAGACATTTCCTATACATGCGGCTCGGAATAGAATATCGGCGCGAGCGCGATACACTGCGATGCGTCGAAGCGTAGACACAGCCGACGAAAATCAACAGCGTTCTGGAACGAAAACATTTTTGCTTTTGCTTTGTCAGTTGCGAAAGCGACGCTCGGCGTTGTGTTATTGTTGAATGCATTTTTTTTTCGAATTTGTCCGTTGCTCAACGCGAAGTGTAGGCATTTTTCGACATCGCGAAACCAAATCTACTCTGATAACGTTTGTCCATCCGTCGGAGCACGTAGTTATTCGCATTGCCATACGCTTACGAGTAATAAGAACGCCACGAGCAATTGACATTTGCAAAGTAAACAAAAATGAATCTTGCGTTAAAAGAAAAACATAATTTTCTTATCGCCGTATGTTACGAAAGTTATCCAACTCGGGATTACGTCCGTCGATTGTAAGCGACATTGCCCGTTCGGGATACGAGCGCAACGTGAAAATTCTCTCGCGACCGTTCGAAATCTCATTAATCGCGGCAAATGTGCACCCTCTTCTCACCGCAATAAACCATACTTGCAATATTACACGAACATGTCAGTGAGCGTAATCAACGAACAACTGCTTCGCGCGGTGATATAACGCAATTATCAGTCGTCAGCTCTTGCACGCGATAACCCTCTAGTAACAAATAATTTTTTTTTGTCTCACAGAGATCCATCGATCGGCGAGAGCGCTTTACGTGGAATTTCATGCGTTATTATCATTATCGCGCGCGCGCGCCCGAGTGAAATAATGGCGTAATTGGCTGTGCTTTGAACGAAGATAGGCCAGGTCGTTAAGACGCGAGTCAACGTCTCTAAATGCCTCGAGGCGTGTGTACTCCGTCGTTCCCACGCGCTCTCGTCCGCTTTCGGGCTCGATTGAAGAATCCCGCCGGCAGACCGCGCTTCATTTCGCGTATCACTCGATCCGATCGTCGGAGTTTCGCCGAGTCAATTGCGAAAGACAGCGGATGCCTGGGCGCGCACGAGGGCGACGTCATCGAGGAACGCGCGGGACGAGGCTTGGCGGGCGAGCGCGCGGCATATAGGCGTGTCGATCGCGACCGCCCGGGAAAATAGCGGCTTGCACCGTCGGGCGCGCACGTCCGCTTGGACTGCCAATTGAGCGTGCGATTGCGAGGCGAGCTTTCGCGCTCCGCGGCAGGAGATTCACTCGGCAATTAATTAGCAGTCGTCTTGCTGCGCGGTGGCTCGTCGTTGCGGAACGCGCGCAGTCTTGTCTTTCATTGCTCGTTGCCGAGCTTTCCGCGAAGTAGGCCAACGTTCTCTTCTGCGCGGAACGATCGATTTATCGATGAGTGACGCGCTCCATCGGATCAAAGTGACGCGGCAATTCCATTTGGCGCTGCTCCTGTTCGCGAAACGAGGGCCCGTCGAGCGCGGCACAGCCTCCAGCTGAAATCGAAGGTCTTCGTCTTCGACGAGCTGACGACTGCGTACAGTCTCACCGGCAAAATACCGACGCAGGTTGCAACTCGGGAAACGCACCATTGAGTTGGTCGCGTCGAGAGCTTGCGCGAAGATGCTCAAATTCGCGGATGCGTACTTACTGTCGAGCGCTCAGTGCGCACGTTGTAGTGTCGCACGAAGCGAACGAGCCTTATCGTTATTCACGCGGTTCACTCGTTAACCAGTAAGAACTTTCATCACGGCACTTGGGGAGAAACACCTGATCAAACACATCGCGAAACAAGTCGTTACACCATCATCTCACAGTTCAGCGGTACGACGATCGTCACCGCGCCATCCTCATATTGGCGTTTGATCGAAGCCGACGGCGCATCGTTTAAGCCATTTCATTTCGATTTGATGCAGCGCGATCGTTTCATGCAACGCTGCCTCGAGGTCGAACTTGCAGATCACGGTATTCGCGTGTAATTGAGAGATTGATAGAAAAAAATGTACACTGGTTCGTGACGCTAACGATGCGGCTAAAGCCCAGCTTAGAAATAAAGCACAGAACTGTTTATAAGAATTGAATTTCGAATTGGAAGTTAACGAGATGCTGCGATGAGAGTTCACGTGCACACGCGAGCTATCAAGAGTGGCCTTGAACTACTTGAGCGCAAACGGTTGTCATTAATGTGGTGCCGAGCAAGAAGTGTGACACGCAAAATCAGCATGTCCGGCATTCGTTTCGGAAATAGCCGAGGCAAAGTCGGCCGGCGAAAGGCGCGCGTGGCAACGCAGGCAACACGGCAAGCGAGCTCATTATGCGGACGGCACAACCATGCGCGTGTCGCATATTGCATTTGGCGATCCGTCCGGCGTCCAGTGTAAGCTCGATCGCGGCCACTCCTTCGCTATCGGCCACTCGTCACGCCGCGCAGCTCCTTCGTCAACGCGCCACGCTTCCCCCCGACGCGCGCGCTCGCGATTTCACGCTTATCTGCGGCCTGGCGGCAAATTGATTGCCCGCGAGCGGATTGTTACGCGACATTCGAGCGCGCGACTGTTGGTTATCGACTAATTCGCGATCGTCCGCGCAACGCGCCCGCATAATTTGTATTTGTGCGTTTATAGGAAAAATGTTAAAATGTTGATTACGACATACAATAGTTCGTTATTAGTGTGTGACAACAAGTTGTTAGCGCATAAAATTACTGCGGGTACTTATAGTGGTCAAAGAAAAAACAACTGGTAGCATAGATTTAATTTTTTTTTTTTTTTCATTTAGTTTTTTCTCCTTAAGCAATGTAGGTTTATATATGAATGTTTATAGCAAAATAGGTTAATAATTCATAAAATATTCTATTGCATACTGTATTCTAAATTATTATAGCAGACTAGTCCAAGAACAACTGGTCATTGCTGAATTTATATGTTTATGTTTAGAAGGAAAACAGCCAATAAAGATTATATTTAATGCATCTTCCGTACATGAAATATGACAAAGAAAATCCTGTAGATTATTAAATATATTTTGAGATGTAATCAGTATCTGATTTATTATCTTGAATATCAATATTTTAATTAATAGCGCTTTGTTGGCTGAACTAATGTTAGTAACGAAGCATTTCGCTAAAGTTAATGTAGACATCAAGATGAGAATAAAACATTCTAAATCAAACATACGAATTCAAGCCATTAAATTTTTCTATTTGAATAACTCATGTCGCTAAAAACAGAAGCGTATATGATTAAGAAAAGTTAAATCGAATATCACAAATACTCAAACAATTGCGGGGTGTCGATTACAGTATCCAATGATCAATTCTTAAATTATATAAGCAGATTAAATTTTAAAAATAGGAGAAGCTCATCGACGTCATCGTGCTTTATGTGCGCCTAGCAGCTGTTGAAATACCGCGGTAGTAAACGTAAATTGATGTTTCATTGTTAAAATTAAAAAATTGTAAAATGCTTTCTTAAGTTCGAAACCTCAGACAAATACACAATGACGACGATGATTGTACATGAAACGTACGAAACTCGTGAGTCACAGAATTTGACTAAATAGAGCTTTTCGAATAAAGAGATAATAAAACAAGCATTTAATATCCGAATGCATGCCAACACGTAAACATGCAACACATCAACTGTTTCGAATTGCTCGATTGAACGTTTCACTGAATGTTCAGTAAAACAGACTGACGGAAATACTTCAAGCATCTTGTTAATAATTCGTAAACTATAAAAGACAACACTTTTAAAAATGGTTTAAATAAACAATATTTTTCTAAGAATAAAAAATTGTTTGTCTTAAATAGAAAAAAAAAAACATTTAAATTGGAGAACATTTTTTTTACCTGGAAGTAATTGGTAGAAAGCGAAAGTAATAATGTACTGTTTTTCACAGGCTCTGGGATCTTCGTCTCGCCAACGTCGGCCTTAGAACGATCGGGTTCGATCGGTCTTTGTCTGATCGTGTGGATCGTGTGCGGTGGATTGTCCCTGTTGGGTGCTTTGTGTTTCGCAGAGCTGGCCGCGGTGGTGCCGCGCTCGGGCGCCGAATACGCTTACTTCATCGACGCCTTTTCACCGCTTCATCGATACTTCGGGCAACTGCCCGCCTTTATTTGTGCCTGGGTCTTCGTCTTTGTTCTCAGGCCCGCCGAGGTTGCTGTCATCACACTCACCTTTGCCGAGTACGCGGTACAGCCGTTTGTCGGATTATTTGGTGAATTGTGCCCTGACACTTTGAATCAGGTGAGTTGATCAGCCCACTCATCCAATGTGACTCAAAGCAAGTTCAATTTCCGTAGACGTTTTCTTTTATCGATTAACGCGCTGTTGAGAAGTTGGATGAAGTGGAAAAGCTTTCCTTGGTATATCGCAAGTTGCTTTGTCTTTCATTCACATCTCAAAGTACAAGCAACATTGAAAGAAAAATATTTTTTAAATGAAGATGAAAAACAGTGTAGAACGGCATTAAACTAATTTTTTTTGGAACGTTTATGTTTACAGGTGAAAAAACTGATCGCTATTCTGTCACTTGGTTTGATGGTCTACATAAACATCACCAGCGTCAAACTATACGTGAAGGTGCAAAATATTTTTGGAGTGTGCAAGATAGCTGCCTGTGTACTTGTGGTTATCGGTGGTGTTTACTGGCTCGCAATCGGTCACACGGAACGCCTACAAGATCCGTTTAAAAATTCGGATTGGTCGCCAGGTCGGTGCTTTTTTAACGTTGTTTATTGCCATTAACGTTAACCTGATGCTAATGGAATCGCGTACGATAAAAGAAGAAAGTCGAGGCGTTCGACATTGAAATTTTAATATTTGGTCAAGTTGAATATTGAGTAGTGTTGTTTTTGGATTCAATTTACTTTTTTATGAATATTCAAAATCAATACGCCGCCTCAAGGTAAATTGAAAGCAGAAATACAAATTATTGAAAAAGAAAATATTCAACGATTACTCCGTTTTAACTAGAATAATTTTTTATTAATCCTTACATAAATAATGTTGAAAGTTCTAACGCGTGAGCTAATTGCAAGTTATGAGCCAGACAAGTCACGCAACGATAATAGAAAAAACAAGGAGATTAATTTTTGTTATTGTAGACTTGCGGTGGGAAGGGTCTTGTTCCAATGGGTCGTTTGTCAGCCCCAGGTACTATAATCCCGAATCTCGCAACGCATTTGTGAGCGTAGAAGTGGCAATCCAAGTTGCGACAGCAGTCTTCGTGAACGTTACACTGGAATAAATGAAACGCGTGAAACCACAGAGGGAACCAAAGTGTTCTTCGTTACTTACGGGTTGACCTAATCCGCTGCAGGACCTTTCCAACGCAAACGTGGTCGTAGCAACGATGACAATTGCAAACATCAGATATACGAATTTCGCCATGATTCAATGTCGTGTGCACAAAGACGCGCGAGGCAACGGGAATAACGATTGTGTGTCCGAAGCACGTATGATCCGACTTATTTATACGCTTTCGTCGTTTGCAAAGAGCGGGGGCATTTCGAGATAGTGAAGTGGGGCAGGTTCGATATATATACGCAGTTTACTGTCACTGACATCCTGATGTAATCCACAATTGTATAGCAGTTGAAAACATATCGTAAGGTTCCGAAGCGACAGGTTCTTGAAGATAGATGTCTGACTAATCGTGCTGACTAATGAAGAAGTTTGTTTTTTTGTCTTTCTATACGATTTTATCTACGAAATGCCTATTTATCAGATAAGCGATAGGTTAATTGTAAAACCCTGCTCTTTTATCTATTTTTTAGAAGGCTTTGGGACCTCGATTAATTGTTTCTTTGGAACCAGATTGTGTGTTTGGATGGCAATGATTGTCGTATTTCACTTACTACAGCTGATATCGTCGCAACATTAAATTAATAGTAATCATGTATTTCGGTTTGAATGTAAAAAGTGAATCGAAATGCTTGAATTCGGAACGGAGCATAATGCGCAGATCAGTAGTGGAGTGGCGAATAAAGTCAGACAAACCGATTGCATTCGTTGGCATCTACCGGCAAATCCTTCGATTATCAAACAAAAGCGCTAGCTCAAATAGAAACATAAGATTGCTTTCAAATCACAGGCTCGCTAGCGTTGGCCTTCTACAGCGGCCTATGGGCATACGACGGTTGGACAGCCGCAGCCATAGTGGCCGAGGAAGTTCAACGCCCGGAGGTGAATATTCTGCGAAGTATCCTCATCGCTGTGCCAGTCGTCACTGTCCTTTACGTGTCTATGAATCTCATGTACATGACTGCACTTGGCACTCAAGAGATGATTAAGGCCCCCGCCGTAGCTGTACTTTGGGCCGAGAGAGTGTTGCCCAGTTGGCTGGGCTTCACCATTCCTCTTGGCGTTGCACTCTCCACTTTTGGTTGTGGATTGAGCGTACAGTTTGGGGTTACTAGGTGAGTTTCATATTTTGTTTATATTGTTTCGCAAAAAATCGTTTGATTTATATCAAATCGACGACACGAAAATTAGTAAATTAGAGATCGACAAAGCAATGATTGTAATGTATTGTCATATAGCAATATCATGAAACGTTGTCCCGTATTTTTAAGATAAAAATTAGTCAACCTATGTTTTCCCAGAAGATAACTCGCTAATAAACTGTGACTTAAATTTCCCAACAGATTATGTTACGTAGCCGGTCGTGAGGGCCACGTGCCACGTTTCTTCAGTTGGGTACACTTCGAGAAGATGACGCCGGCAGCGGCGGTCGCCCTGCAAGGTCTCCTCACACTATTATGTATGCTCATGGGCAACATAATCGAGTTAATTGAGTTTGCAAGTTTTCTTATTTGGGCGTTTTACGGACTAGCCGCCGTCGCCTTGGTGATTATGCGCCGAACGAAAGCCGACGTCCACAGGCCTTATCGCGTGCCTATTATTGTGCCGTGGATTGTTATTCTCATCTCTGTCTTCCTGTCTGTCATGCCAATTATCCATGATCCTTCGCTAAAATATCTGTTTATCTTGATGTTCATACTCTTAGGGTATGGCTTTTATCATTTTTACGTGTACAACAAGGTTAAAAGCAAATTTATGAGTGAGTATTCTTCTATTGTTTTATATTTTAAAATGTACGTTAAAGTTCACTCGATGAATAACGGAATGTTTCAAGTTTTTTTTTAAAGTTAATGATGATACGTACATACAAATATTTTCGTATTCACTTTGTTAACGTAGTCCTTGTAACTTGCTAATTTCCTTATGAATAGAACATGATATACTTATTATTTTGAGGTGTACAATAGTAGCGTAGTCTAGAAAAACTAACAGCAAGAGCGGATCGTAGCATGTAGGCCTTTTTCTATTTCAATACATTAATAAGTAATAAAATTCATATTTGTATTGTAGTACATTTGAGTTACAAAGCTTAAATAATTTCAATCTTTTATTTAAATCACGCAATATTAATATGTCATGAAAAAAAATGATGTTTAAGGATTTTTCAATAGAAAGGCATTCGTTATTTCAAGAAGAAATAAATTATTAATTTTTTGGAGAGATAGATACATAATATTATTATTAATTCAACATTTTCAATTCGAAAATCTGTTATTTTTTTCAAAAGCATTGTTTACGAGCTTATATCAAACAGTATAATGTAAAATTTATACCGTTCATTTGTTTTCAGGGAAACTGACATATCTAGTTCAAATGCTGTTTTTGGTCGTTCCACCAGTAGAGTTAGAGAATGGAAGCGAGGAAAAAGCTAACCGATGATGCCTTAATATAGAATTCACTGCAAAAGCCTGCTATTTGCCAGAACAAAAGTGCTTTAACACTTCAAACTCCGAGGCTGTGAGAGATAAAGAACCTACATATCAAAAGATAAAAAGTGTTCCACGAATATATGTTTCAACGCTGGGAATCGAATGAACATTCGTATTTTAAAGCCTCTATTTGTAAAATATATACAAGTCTTTTTAATTTTTATATCGATAAATATTGTACAAACATTTGTATATATACTGCCAAATAACAATTGAATGTATGGTGTCGAGTACCTGATGATGTATGGTACATATATTTATTATGAAATAACATTTCTAGAGAATCAATTATATCAAATGTTTATACAGTTTTCCATGTTTTTAAATAAAATGTTTTATAAGTATGTATTAGCTATAGTAGCTATCAGTTATAGTCATTACAAGTTTGTGGAACGCGCAAATCAATAGCTATTGAAATGAATATGGCATAAGGGGGGGGGGTTACATGATGTATAATCTGTTTGATCATATCATTCGTTAAATGATATTTAGATATTCAATATTTTAGTAAGTTTTAAAGAAATTGATAATGTTTACCGGTATCAAATAATGATAATCAATATTGAGAACGAGTCTTAAAACTCACATTAGTATTCTTAAAATTGAGTTTGCCTAAAAATGACAGTGGTTGATAAAATATACTTCTTAACTACATCTATAAAACTTTCATTCATAGTTGCAAAGTAATGAATAAAAAAATGAAAGGAGTTGCTGCGAAGAAAGAAATTCAAAGTTGATGTGTCTTTATTTATGTCTGTTGACGTAAATAATATAATTCTTCAATCGTATGAAAAAGGCTTTATTTAATTAAGGTTAATCACCCGTTTACGTGATTTAAACGAATATCTAATCCTCTATAATAATGCCATATTACTACATTTGACGTTAACTAGCAGATGTAAGTATAATAGTCAGGATTTCATTTACAAATTGTGGAACAGATGGAAACTGAATGTGGTTGATAGGAAAAATAAAGGCGGCAAGTTTTTCGACTGATATTTGCAACTGGAAATAGGAAGCACCATCATGATGATAGAACAATATATATCTGATGACCACTTGATAGAACCAATAGTCAAAGCGATATTGAAACAACATTATTCCGATATTGTTAATGATTTGAGGTATTAGGTTTCAATGACAGACGACCAACTGAAACTTGTGGGAAGAAAAATTACAAGCATGTCGGCAAGGCTAATCTGCAGGTGAAATATATATGACATGTGACTTTCTTCAGTGAATTGAGGACAAGGTGTAAGGGAAATTTCTTATCAACAAGCTTATAGAGAAAATAGGTTTGATAACCTTCCATAATTTCATTGCCAACGAACGTAGTATAATGTTAACAAAAATATCGAAGTTTCGAGATTTTATCGACACGTGGATTATACCACTGGAAGTAGCTTCATTGAATCTGTTTAAAAAGAGTGTCTGTTTCTAAGCTAAGAGAGCTAAATACAAACAGATAGAAGATAGCGAGAATCATAACGCTTTTCAGACATTGTTGAACTAGATGACATAGTTACATAGTTACTTAGAGACAGTCTAATGAAACTGTGCATGATAAAGAAAACGAACGTAAAGTGTATAAGACAAGATAACGCAAAGAATTATGATTACTATTCTTTGATAATTTTAATATTTACGAATGAATTTATTTCAAGATGAATTGAATATAACTATAAGAATAATCGATTTTTACGAAATAACTTTAATCATTTCCTTTTTCATGTGGAACATTACTTTCATCTTTTTCTAATTTAATTTACATTCCTAGTCATACGAAGTTTACAATATCCTGCATATTTTGAAGTTATCATCGTCATCGTGTCGGACTTAAGTGATTTGGCAATCCGAAACTCATTAAAGCAAATCCTTAAAATTTCAGTCAAAATCTTTTAGCGTTAAATTAATATGAGAGAGACGAGTGGCATGAACTTACGATTTTCTTATATTCAACCCAACCAAACCCAACCATCAGTCTCACTAATCTGTTATCCACATAATTCTAAGCGTATATAGGATCGAACAATCGAAAACATTAGCTCGAGAAGTAGAAGCAGATTAAGAAAATATCAATTGCTACACAAACATTTGTAAATATGCGTTTATTTCAGTGCACTTCGAATATTCGTCCACTTTAAACTCAAGATTATTTTCTTATTTAGTTGACTTGATCTGCTATCATATTGTAGCCTGGCTCAACTCCATAACTTATTAGTCCTTTTTTATTTGCGATATTTTTATGACATAAGCTTTTGTCTGAAAGTCTCATAAATATATAATTATTATTCGTCACTAGCGTTAGTACAACTTTATTCAAGTCAATTATCTTTTTAAAACGAATCGTTGCGATGGACATTTACTTTCATTTTTTAATAAAAGACTCTGGCTTACATCGTAATTAACAATATATATGAACACCGATAGATAGATAGCATCTGTGAAAAATCGCTTAAAAGTTCAGAATCAATAAAAAAATCTTTTAAATTCACAGGCTAGAACTACAGTTCGATTTGCATAAAGAATCGGTGCACTAATCTCAAAAATGGATACTGTCTTAAAGCTCCAACACCTGGCCATGGTGAGCATCGGACAATACGTGTGGCAAACAGCCCCAATTAAGTGTCACATAAAAGAGCTATTTACAACGAAGAATGAAAGAAATTGTGAAACATCAAGATACCTCGACTGGGTCCATATAATGCGTGCGATGTACAACAAACTGCAGCAAAATTATTTGCCAGCGAGACTGACTTGTGAGTTACTTTACGTGGTGAAACAAATGGGCGATCGAATGTACGAATGGTACCATTATGTCGAGCGAACGGACAATTTCCTTCACGATAAGTGCGGCCAAACGCTGGAACATCCGGGCAAACTTTACTGGTTGCCATCTTGCGCGATCGACGTGCAGCGAGTCATTTCCGAAAATTGGATACGAAACGTTCGCCTGGAAAACGCCTGCGCCGCCTACTTCGTGTCGATAATTCACGGACTCGACAACAATCTGACTGATGTTATCTGGAGCTCGATGTCCGATGAACTGAGGAACACGTGTCGCCAAATCCTTTCGAGTAAGGAGTCTTACGCGAGCGCCTTTTTGTACACGTCCATCGGCAGTCCGCAGGAGTCCTTGAAAATCGCTAGAGAACTGGGCTTTTCGACGATCGCGGAAGATCAGCGGTTCTTTTTGTTTGTCCGCAAGGGATACCTCGAGCTGGTAAAAAGCGTGTGGTATGGTTTGAGTCATTCGACGAGGAACAGCATTGTCGACAAAGGTTTCCGACTCGCGTTGCGGCTCTCGAGCTTCATCTTCGATTGTACATTTGAGAAGAGGCGGTTTGAGGAGATCGCTCTGTTTCTTTATTGTCAGATGAGCGATCAGTGCAGGCATAGCATTCTGTGTAATTCATCGTATATTCATTACATAGCGAAAGTATTATACATAATAGCGTCAAAGCCACATCTTGACTTACTGATGCCGACTTTGGAAGTCACTTTGACCTATATTCTCGACGATTTGGAGTACATTTATTCAGATCTCGTCATTTCTTTGACTTACGATATGCTTGAGGACTTCGATTGTACTTACGTCCCTCGGGGTACTTTGGTGAAGGTTTGGCGCCGAATACCTGATAAAATTAAAAGAAAAATCCAGTTTTGTGATGTTATAAGAGGCCTTGTTAACGAATGGGACTTGATAAGTTTGAGAATTCTTTTCAATATTCCTGAGTTTGACGAAGAAAAAAACGAACTAATGATATGTTTAGTAAACAGTTATCTCAAGTTAGAGTGCAGGGAAAGATTTGACAAGTTGAATGAATTGGTAGAAAATGTTTTTATTTCTGATTCCGATATAGATGATTTTAAACGCAGAGTTCAAGACTGCAAAACGATAAATATTTTAGACATTAACCGAGACTATTGAAATTCTTTTATTTGTTAGATATGTATAAATGACGAGTGTGACTTCGTTTAGCCATGTTATACTAGCACATGAGTATTTTTTAAATGTAATTGAATATAATATTTTTAAGTATTTAATAGAATACCGTTAAATTATCATATATTGTTTATTCTCAGTTGAGCAGTGATGTTGATTACAATAGAGTAAAAATTAAAATAAGATCTTATTTGATTGAAAAATAAATAATAATAATAATAATGCTGAACTAGAAGACATTATGCCCGAATATCTCAATCCTCTAAATTCATAGAGATTACTATTTTACCAATTGAATTTAAAAAATAAGTTATATTGTAATGTTAAGAAACAAGAATTAATGAAAAATGTGTAATAAGAAGTGTAATAGCATGAGATTGTAAATCATAGATTTATCACATCAATTATTCAAATACAAAATTTCAGCAAGTGTTAAAGTTGGACAAAATGATTTCATAAATTATATATCTTCTTAACGCGAAAACGAATATCTATTTGTTTTTAAGAGAAGACAGTTTTCAATAAAATTAGCATATGCTATAAATATTTATAAATCTCAAGGTCAAATTTTTTGAAAAGTAGTCATCGACTTATGTAGTCATTTCTTTTAGTTACGAAAATTACATATTTCATTTCTCGAGTTAGATCATGGAATTCCATTAGAATATGTTTTAGAAATCATATGCATCAACGAAAAATAAATATTACGATTACAAAGAACTGCTTCGAGGTAAATTATAACACTTTTGAAATTATTGATTCACTTATAGATGCAAGTTTATAAGAAATATAGCAAATTATATAATAAAGATTTATATCGTGCATATCCCACGTACGTTTACCGTGCACAAAGTACGCATGCAGTTACCAAAGTTACAATTTACCGAAATAATTGATTACCTCAAAAAATCACTCTTATCTATGCAAAACCATAACTCGTTTGTTTCTGTTTTTCGAAAATATTTTTATGTTTTACTGATTATTCAACAATTAAATAGTATATAGTGATTGAAAAAAAAACTTGTATATTAGATGCAAGACAACGCTCAGTTGATCAAGACTTTTTATAAAATAATTGTACAAATGACAGAGAAAAAGCAGTTCAAATAGTTTTCAAAAATTACATTGTACGCTTGGAACTATCAATCAAAAAGTTGGAGATTGATTCTAAATTTTTATAAAAATATCGTTATCAGGTCGACGTAATAGGAATATTCGCGAAAAATTTTTCCTAACTAATAGGTTTCAACATCAGTCGCAAACTTCGGACAATGTCAAGTTTAGACACGATGATACTTCAAAATATTTCTTGTTTGTACATATTACGATTGCAAAGTCAATTAGATCCGGGAGCTTGTTTACATCTATTGACCAGATCAGGATCCAAACAAATCCTCCTGGCTCCAAATCTAGACAACAAAACAATGTACTGTAAGTCTTGAAAATATTTCTCGATTTCTCACAATCCACTTCGAATAAAAATTATAAAACTATAGATTGGAAATCAATCAAAACATCAAAAGATTGCTGTCTATTATCTACGAAACGTTATTGTAACGGTCACGAGCCTACGGCATAATTATAGAAGATACGGCGCATACGTAAATTGTTAATAGTGACGAGAGGATATCTTAATCGTAGTGACGAATGCGTTTTTATGATCACATTGAAAAAATATTTCACATTGTAGAATGCCACATACATATTCGACAGCTCTAGACTGCGAAATTGGCTTTCTCCGAAAAGTTCCTTGATTTCTTTGATGAAAATCATCAGAACTTTCTCTTTCTATAAATTAGATCAGCCCTGATTATTGTCAAGCAGCGTTGAGAAAATAACAATAGTCGTTGAGCGTAAATTCGTTCGAAGTCAGCTGCAAATTCGTCATAGTTCGACGAGATCGTTCGAAGTGAAATCAAAGTGAGTCCACTCAACGGCTCTCGGAAAATCATCGCCTGGGGTGTTGAGAATTCGAATCTCAAAGGTGCCGTTGAATCGACACTTATTACTATCTTTTAATCGTCGATCCCTGAATTGCTATTACGAAGCAACGACACTACCATAAGACAGAGTCCGCTGATTGGCTGTTGTTATTGCTATTACGAGTGGTGGTGGTCTACGAAGCGACTCAAAGCCTCTGTATTTGGAATCAGTCTCGCCAGCGCCGCGCGCCGTGTAGCCTCGGTTCGATTCCGAGGTTAATCAGAATGACTCGTCGACGACTCGGCAGCTCCAAATGCAGACCGGTGTACTCGCCCAAACATTGACAATTATCTGCAGCATGCGTACAATTTCGACAAAGGCGAAGACTCACTCGGACCAGTCGACTATTTTTCCTGCATTGGTCACATTCGTAAGTGTCATTCTGACTGTAAGTGCCAATGTCGATTACAACGTATATTTTTAACAGGGCACCAATGAGAACACGGCAAGCTGCAACATATCGGGCAAAATTCGACAAACAATGACGAGTATTTGAAGAAACAATCGGTGCCGGATATATTTTTGAGTTTACCAGTAAGTAACAATCTCATGACCGTTGTGTTTATCGAAGTGGAAACATTTTCGTCGGGACAATAAGCTTAAATGTCTATGACTTAGGCGGGTTCAAGGTCGTCGATTACGTTGGTCAATATAGTCGAGCCATGCCTTATCAAAAGGTGAATAGCATAAAATTGGGTAGTCTGTATTAAATCAAAGCCATTTAACCATTCGGTATTCATGTGGTGACGCCCAACCATCACACAGTCGGGTTGTTGTCCGTTTCGACTTAAAATATACGAATGTTTACACTTATCGTAGTTGAATTTTCTTATTTGATGGCGTTTGGAAAAATAAAATTGAATTAAAACAGAAGCTGACGTTTGGTTACTTTATTAAAATAAAAATTACAAATTGAATTGAAAATCTGTACGTATCAATGTTACGTACGCGTTACTCGCAAGTATATTGTATGTAATAAGTCTTTTGTCTATAGATTAGTAACAAAGAAAAAGCACACCAAACCGAATAATTACATTTAACAGTTGAACGCAACTAATGGGTTATAAATATCGACGAACATTATATTTATATTGACACTAGTTACAATTACTAACAGTTAGCTATAGATAGGATTACGAAAGGTCGGTCAAAAACATCGATTTACTATGCGATACATTGCATTAAATTTCAGCAGTGGGCCGTTAATTAAGCAAGCTGCCACCCGAATAGAACGTCGAAAGGAAAAGATGGCGCTCTATTCCATTCGTCCCAGATCTCAAACCTCGCTGGTATAAAAATATTGAAATGCTATTTCGCGAGCGATCCACGGCACGAAGCCGTCGAGCGCTTGTGCACTGCTGCTTCCTTCTCCCACATGGAGTCACCGTGGGCTTGTACATCCTGGAGTGTATCCTGCAACTTGCCGCGATAAATCGGGAGATCCGCTTCCGCCAAGGAGTCCGCGAAACTCATTACGAAGTGCTGATTCCTCTCGAGAAAGGACACACGCTTGGATGGCAAGCGACGTTGCAGAAGAAGCTGATGCCCTTGACGAAATTTAAGAGCTTGTTGTCCTCCAGCTCGCACAGACACTACTGGAAGAAAGTGTGCATCGAATCCAGAGGAAAGCTGTTGAGGAACCGGCGATCCACGCCGTTCAGTCCAGCGGCCTTTGGCCACGGAAATCACCAGGTCCTTCACGGCGAACTCGCATTCATCGTCGAGCTCGTCTCTGGACTTGAGCAATATCAGCGGCGAGTCGCCGTCGTCGTCGATGGCATTGAAATCTGCCCCGCGGTGCACCAGCAACTTGATGATCTGGAGACTGGCACCGTTCTCGCGAGCACCGTGCAGCTGGGTGTAGCGGTGCCTGGCGCGCACCGCCTCGTCGAAGCCATGCGACAACAACAATCCGACCATTCTAGGCTTGTCGGCCCGAATGGCTTCGAAGAGCATGAGCGCCCTGCGCTCGCAGGGGCGCGCGTGACGCAGCATACCCAGCAGGCGCTCGGCGGCGGGCAGGATGTCGGGCTCGTAGCCGTAGTTCCAGATGGCGCAGCGGATCGCCGTGAAGATACGGTACTCGCGGATCGACTCGTCGGGCTCACCGGCCTCAACGAACAGCGGTAGCGGTTGATTGGCCAGCGCGTGCGCGGTGGCCGCCGCAAATTGATGGTGGAAGACACAGGCGCCACAACTCATCACCTTCTCCACCAGGCCGAAGTCCGAGTGGCGCGCCTCGAGTACGTGCAGCAGCACGCTATCCGCGTGCTCGGTCAAAGCTTTAACGTCAGCATCGTGGTCGATCATAAGCTCGGCTAGCCTTCGATGCCGCGATTCGCACCTCGAGCCTAGCTCGTGCCAGGAGCTGTGACCCACCGGATCGTTGGCTTTGGGCTCGTGCAGGGCAACGTCGGCGAGGACCAGCGCCCCGACGATCTTTGTCTCGTCGTCCCGTATGGCCTGCCACAGGATCCTGCTTCCCTCCCGTCAGTCCAAGCGAGACGCGTCCTTGACTAGGATGGACAGCACCAGCTGTCCGTCGCCCGACAACACGGCTTTCGTCAAGTTTCCTAGCATCTTGCAGTCCCGCTTCCAGATTCTTCGGTATTCAGCCAAGTCGTCGAAGGATGTTGTCGTTCAAGAGGAAAGGACATTTAGAGGTCAGAGTCCAATGCCACCTGATCCAGGAAAGTCGCGAAGACTGAGACGCTGGTCGTCGAGAAGCGAAACGACAATGGCCACAAGTAAAGATCCGGCCACATGAGCTGCAGTCCTTGCTCCCACTTCGTCCCTCTCGCCCTATCTCGCGGACATTTTCTCCACCCCCTGTTGCTGTGCACTTCTGCCAATATTTCCAAGATTCCGGAGTCCTGTTTATTCTCCCGCGGCGTTCCTACTCTCCGGTTAGTCCTGCCCATCTCCAATAATCTCACTCGGCTTTTTCGGCTCACGAAGTGCAACTACGCCGTAACAGGGTTACAGCCATTAAAGCCGATTAAGTGGCATACTCGATTGATATGTCATGACAATAAACTTTCTTCAATGCTCGCAAATTTTATATTCTTATTTACCCTAGTTCCGTACAATTACAATTTTAGGATTAATACAAAATTACATCTGCAATTAACTTTCGGGCACCACGACTCTCTCAACCATCATTGCGATTTTACAAAGCTGACGACTGTTACGCTGATCATGCTTCATTTTACTTCAACCGTCGCACCCATTTTTCATTAGCTCGTAGCGACCTCGGTGAAATATACACGTCGTTTGTTTGACGCCATTGTAGGAGGACCCACAGGAGAGTCGGTCGCAAAGAGATCCGAAAATTTGTTCAAATTTTTTCCGTCATCGAGGACTGACGTTTCCGCTTCAAGTTTCTCCGAGCTCTCCAAAGTAGGAAGCCTGCCATACGGATAACTTTTCCTTGATTCGCAACTGGATTGCCAAGAAAAATTCATCATTTTCAATGTGACGACGATGCCACAGCCATTGCTTGTGCACTATCCTCTTGCGCGTTAAGTTCCTATCTTTAAAAAATTATGGGTCGCCGACATAGAGCGTTCTATTTGGTTCATTCGAAAAAAATTCCTCGGAATTTTCATTTTTTCTATCCTTCGAAATACCTGTATTATATATTTAAAAGTGATAGATTATTATTTCAGTGACCAATTCAATTGATCGATCATTAATATGGATAATAATCTAGAAAAATTGAAGGACGCCGTTAATAAATCATTTCAGGAAATAATAGGTTACCTTTTTGAGTTATATGGAATAATTAGTATAAATAACATGTGATTTGAGGTGAGAAAAAGAGGATGCAATAAAATAGGGAAAATCGCTTTTTTTTAATATGGTTTGTTCAACGAGGCAACAAAAAACATACGACGTTGAAATGTATTACTAGAACTAATATAATACTAAGGCCGTGAAAATCCACTAGGATAGAATAATGTTATGATTGTATGATAGAAATAAGGTAAAATTGGAATAATTTAGTAAATGTAATAATGTAGAAAATGGAAAAACGTGTACAAAATTCGAACGAATTTTATATCGCATAAGATTTGTAAAAATTTGATGATATCCCTGTGCAATATTTATATACTTAGTTTCGGTAAGGGTGAGAACTAAAGCTAAAGAAGTGTTCAATATTACAAAACAAGACAAACATTCCAATTCTCTAAAGACTTATTAAATTGCTTTGAAGAATTATTAATTACTATTCACTGATGTGAACTAATACATTTGGATAGTAGAATGCGAGAAAGTGATTTAAGCCTCACGTAGAGGTTTGCGACCAAGCTAATTAAGCTAGCTCTATAGGCTGTACCAACAAAAACTTCTTGAACGTCAGCTTAATATATAAGAGCTTACAGTTCTCCGTTGATCTTGTGGTGGCGCATTTATGACTTAGGGAGAAAATTTTATAGCGAGGAAAGCAAAAAGACAAAGGGCTTGGTGTAAACTAAAAGAAAAGAACTAGGGGAGGGAGCGGCTAGCTGTAGCGAGACGACTTTTCTGCTGCATTTGGGATTTTCTTGTGCTGAATGTGTATACTTTTCTCATAAATCTCGATTCGAAAATAGTAATAATATTTCTGCAGAAATAAATAGATAGTTGAATGAATTATATGTTTAATATTTTACGCCAATCGTTTGTCAATTTTTCTGTAGGAAGGTATATTCTGTAGGAATATATGTCACATAATATTTCATTTTTTAGAAAATAGTATTACTTTTTCTTTGTTCGATGGTAAAATATGTTTTCTGTTAAAAAAAATCCGCGTAGAATCAGTATCTGTATATAAAACGGCCTTATTTCCTAGCGTTCCTATTAAGTGCGGACTCAAAACTATGGGATGATAAATTTTAAGCGTGCTCGCTTTCTTGTGTACGCGCAAAGTATAGCAAAGTTAAAATAGTTGAATTACTGTGACTCAAAAACCAAAAGTGACTATTTTTTAACGTAGAAGTGATTGCTCATTGTATCGTTTAAAAAAAATTGTTCGTCCAAACGTTTATTTATTTGCATGTTGATTAAATGATCTCTTGGAGCGTAAATAAACAAGGTTGAGCGAGGGATGAACCTTCACGGTACGTTCTCAGTCGAGTTTATCGATGCAGCAATTCCCGGCGCGTCCAGTCGAGCCTGTGAATACAGAGACCTCCGTATGCTTTCGTCTTTTCCTTCCAAGTTTTCCTATCAGCCCTTCAGAAGATCACGAAATGACTTTAAAGAAACAACTGTTTGAACGAGCAATGCTTGGTGAAAATATCATGAATTAGTCACTTGTACGAAAAGAAAAGAATAACTTTAGTTTTTGAACCATAAAACTTGAACTACTTCAACTAAATTTGATAATAAGAGTATTCAAAAATTATTTACGTTCAATTTGAAAAAAATATATGACGAACAATTTGTTAAAAATTAAAATAAACATCCCTTTATTATCAAGTTAAAGGGGAAAAGTTTCAAATAAAACCAGTTTTTCATGTTTAATTGCTCAGTTGTTAATTGTTTAATTGACAATCCACTAATAGATGCTATCAAAATTTTTAATTTTCATCTTATCAAGATGCGACAGTTTTTTTTAAATTATAAAAATATCTGTTAGAACAATTAACAATTCTCTTAATACGAGCGAAATGAACATTGGATTGGATTTTTTTAACCGCGGAACGATCCGAAGTTGAGCACCAAGCTATAGAGCTACTTTAAGCGACGCTCAAATCACTTGTCAATACTCTGTGTCCGAGGATGGATTGATACAGGCTCGGGAAAGAAAGGATTACTTTGAATTTTCCATCTAACGCATCACATTGAAATAGTATATTACGCATCAAGTGCGGGAAAGTAGATTCTCGCGAAATCCGCTTCGCTCGGGCATAAACGCCACACGAGACGAGAAATTCATTCCTGAACATGTGTCGTATTGTATTTTTTTATACGACATATGGAAAATGCGATTTTCAACGCACGTTTTCCACCGCGTTTGCGGGAAAGAAGCGCTTTGCGCACGAAGTGTCGAAAAATCAAATTAGACACATGCACGAGAAAGTGATTTCAGTCTTGCTTCACCGTCTGCACGAGGTTCAAACAATTTCGTCCCATTAGAATTGAGATGTACTATTCTCGCACTAGCATCCAAATGTATTATCATCATTGCATTTAGGCACGATGCCGTTGTACAGACGTCACAGTGAAGTGAGATGGAAGTGTGGAATTAGATTTTAGCTATATTACAGAATTGGTTGACGAATAACGCTCGGAAGACATTAGACGTAATCCGTTACACAGTGTCGGATTCCGATTCTCTCAGACCCGATTCTGTAGCTCGACTCCCCTCTACTAACTCTACGCAATTGTGTGCAAGACAAGCACAGACTATGTAATTACAACTAGCTAACTCCAATACTGCTGCGTTGCTCTGCAAAACGCAAGAGAATTGAAATCCCTTAAAATCAATTAAAAATCGATGGTCATAAAACTGCAAAATCCTGGCCATCGTCGGGATTTTATTGCGACGCAGACGTGCTGCCGAACGGGCTGTTTGAACGACGTAGCTCTGCGACGAAGGCGAATGGAAGGTGGAAAACTGTGTATACACTCTTGTTTGTGCCGCTAAACTAAGTTTTCCGTCAACTGTCATTCGGAGCATCACTGGATACCTTTGGAATCGTAACATATTTGCTGCGTAGATATTTGTTTCCAGTCAAAATTTGGTG
Source organism: Phymastichus coffea (assembly GCF_024137745.1). Classification (NCBI taxonomy): domain Eukaryota; kingdom Metazoa; phylum Arthropoda; class Insecta; order Hymenoptera; family Eulophidae; genus Phymastichus; species Phymastichus coffea. Next base: position 927,090 of record NW_026706861.1, on the reverse strand, counting down.
AATATCAGGAATTTTCGCGACGTCATAATGGTAAACCCGGAGGGAAACCAGGCGGTAAGTAATCGTGCTGGATTATTCAAAGAACAGGGACGTTTTCGAAAAGTAATGCATGTATCTGCAATCTACGGTAACGATTGATTTCGCGCCGTTTCAATTGGTGACCGTTGCAATGACGCTTCGTAAATAACAAGCAGCAATGTTCTGACATTTTGATCGTTTTCCAATCTGTAGGTCTATTATTTTCATTCCAAGTGGATTGTAAGAAAACCGACGAGTATTTTTAAGGCTCACGATACATTATTTTGTAGTCTAGGTTTTGGAGCCAGGAGGGTTTGTTTAGGTCCGATTGGTGTCCATTACTTTTTTCACTTTTCCTAAACTATCTCCAAATCATAGGAGAACTCAGCTGAACACTCGATTGTCCACTTGTCATTCACGATTTTTTATTTAAATTACGAAATAATGGGGTTTTGATCAGGCCGAACATTTTTCAGAAAATATGGCCAATTTTAAAGCGAAGATGCTCTTTAATTGCTTCCCATTAAATGCATTTTCCAAGCTCGCAAATACGATGCTTCTTTGCTAAGTTTTTAATAGGTAAACACTTATATTAATATTCAGAGTCAACGAGAAATGCTCGATTTTCGACCTTCGTCAAATTTTTTACTTTTGAAAATACAAGTGAGAAACTAGTTAGCGAGACATGCTCGGCTTAAGATCAGCCAGATTTTCGGAAAAACATTTTGACCAGATCGAAAAATCCATCGTTTCGTGATTGAAATAAGAAAGTAACGAGCGAGTCTTTTTTCCTATTTGGCATCAGGCATCGAAAATTGGCATCCGGAGATGAAAATACACGGAAAAGACTAAAAAAGTCTAATGATAGTCGATGGACCTGAATTCTAGACCATATGAAATGAGACTAACGAAAGGCAAACTGTCCATAAATGCTGATTGGGACGGTGTAAAAGTACAGTTAACGGCGTAATATCACGTAATGGTAGCGATGAAAAAGTGTGATTTGAAAATTGTTTTCAGCTGTACGAAAGCAACGGCCTGATCTTCTTCAACTGCCATCTGATATGTCACATTTCGCGGGGAGAGAACGAGGAGGCGAAACGCATCCTTGAGAGAACGAAAAGAAAGTGCTCTATACGAAACAGCTTGGGGAGATCGCTGCTGCATTTCTCGGCGAGGTACGGAAACGCAGAAATGACCAGGTACTTCGTCGACAAGGGCATCGAGGTGGACGCGCGCGACAGATACGGCGTTACCCCGCTGGCGCTGGCCGTGCAGTACTGCCACGTCGAGACGGTCGAGACACTGCTGAAGGCGAATGCCGACATTTATAAAACGGAGCACGGGCCGTGCATGCTGCAAATTGCCTACAACTATTTCGTGGACAGCGTGGACCCGACGAAATATCTACGCATAGTGAAGCTGTTCGCCGATATCGTTCGCCGGGACTTCGGCAGGATCAAGTTAGGAATGGCCCACAGACTGATGAAGGCCGGCATCTCGCTTTACCTTGCCATCCTGATCTTGAAGAACAAGAAGATCATGGATATATACCTGAGGAATGGCTACCACGCGGACAGCTACGACTCGCACTGCAAGCGTACGGGCATGCACGCGGCCGTCGAGGTGAGGAGCTTAGTGATCGCGCGCCTGTTGCTGGAGGCGGGCGCGGACGTGGACGCCTTGGACTCGACGGGACGATCCCCGCTTTGCTACTACAAGAGGCGCGACCGGGACGACGACAACTACGAGCTGCTGCAGCTCCTGCTTAATTACGGGGCCTCGCTGTCCCTGCAGCCGGTCAACACGGCGTACAGCTCGCCGATGGAATACTTGATGAGCAACGGCAGTACCAGAGGGCTGATCCTGGTGCTACGACTGGACGTCGATTTGTACCACAGGTACAGGCAAGACAGGACGCCCATACACTTCTTGGCCAGGAATGCGTACCCGGGCGTGGTCAATCTGCTCGAGGGTCAGCGATTCGACGTGAACGCGCGCGACCAGGACGGCTACACCCCCCTCATGATCGCCTGTGACAAGAGCGTCAATTTCAATACCGTGGAATTCTTCCTGAACCACGGCGCCGAGGTGAACGCCGAGTCGATCAACGGCGAGACGGCCCTCGTTTGCGCCATCATCCGCGCGATGCGCAAGCGCGACCTGGCCCAGATAAGCATCGACATTTGCCAGTTGCTGCTGGAGCGAGGTGCCAAAATTCAGCAAGTGTTTCGGCAATACGACAAGGAAAGCAAGCAGATGAATTATAGCATGACTGTGTTTGAACTGCTCGTCGATTGCAACCACTTGGTGCCCATTTCGGACATGCTCATTTCTCGGCTGGCGTTGAAAAATGCGATAGGTGAACCTATTGCGCTCCTCGTTCTTTGGAAAATTCAGTCCAAAGAATATATGCGCGAATACCTGAACGCTTGCAACTTTCAGATCGCAAAGATGAAAGACACCTGGATCAATGAATCCTTGTCGTTATTCCAGCTGATATCCGACGATGAGAATCACCTAAGGGTTAACTATACCAATCATCCGCAGTTTATGACTGACGTCGCAACTAATCTGCCACGAAAGATTCTACGCGAATATTCCTATTACGCCGACCTTATAACGACGAAGTTTCGAAAATTTCAAATCGATCTCGGACTATTTGATTGACAGTTTCACGCGTGCGATGTAATTTTTGAAAACTATTTGAACTGCTTTTGCTCTGTCATTTGTACAATTTTTTTATAATAAAACTTGATCAACTGGGCGTTATCGTGCATCTAATACACGTTTCTTTTCAATCACTATACTATTTTTGTTTTAATAATCAGTAAAACATGAAAATAGTTTTGACAAGCAGAAACAAACGAGTTGTGGTTTTGCGTAGCTGATAATAATTTCTTAAAGTAATTAATCGCTTCGATAAATAACAAGTGTCCATATTTGAACCACACCGTACCTTCCAACAAAATAATTTCTTATTAGCTTTTATCAATTTATATTTTAGTCGTGACTCAACACATTCACATATTAACATCAACCGTCAATCGAAATTATATTTCTACCCATCAGCAACAACTCTGTTCTCTCTTTCTTTCTCTTCCATCGTTATATATATTTGCTATGCCTCGGTTGCTCTTTACAAATTATTTTTATTCGCAATATTTTAAAGACCATAATTTCGAAGCTGCAAATCAAGAATTAATTATGTCAAAGAAATTACTTTTGGTAGGTTTTCAAGATATAATATTTGCGATTTTATCAAACGTCATTGGATCTTTACTAAACTAGCGTCATTTCGTTCATTCGTTGTTTTTCTGCTATTTATTACATCATTTGTGTCATACAGTCATAACTTCACCTAATAGTAGTGCATTTCTATGGCCTTAGTAATACATTTCAATGTCGTATGTTCTTTTGTTACCTTGTTGAAAAAAAACCGTGAATATTCTTCAAATTTTATATTCTGACAATTAATTTCGGTTTCCTTCATGCCTATCACTTTACTATGTAAACAGAAATAAACATGACTTCCTCTATTTTATTGCATCCTCTTTTTCTCACCTCCAATCACATGTTCGGATGACACTTTTAATTTCACAGATGATAATCGAACGATCTATTTGTACTAATTATTCCATATAATTCAATCAGCGTAACAGTCGTCAGCTTTGTAAAATTGCTATGATGGTTGAGAGAGTCGTGGTGCCCGAAAGTCAGTTGAAGATATGATTTCGTATTAATCCGAAGATTGTAATTGTATGGAACTAGGATAAATAAGAATATTAAAGTTTATTGTCATGACATATGCCACTTAATCGGCTTTAATGGCTGTAACCCTGTTACGGCGTAGTTGCACTTCGTAAGCCGGAAAAGCCGAGTGAGATTATTGGAGATGAGCAGTATTAATCGGATGGTAGGAACGCCGCGGGAAAATAAACAGGGCTCTCGGAATATTGAAAATATTGGCAGAAGTGCACAACAACAGGGGGTGGAGAAAGTGTGCGAGAGAGAGGGCGAAAGGGACGGAGTGGGGGGAGCAAGGATCCCAGCTCATGCGGCCGGAACTATATTTGGGGCCAGTGTCGTGTCGCTTCTCGACGACCAACGTCTCAGTCTCCGCGACTTCTCTGCATCAGGTGACATTGGGCTCTGACCTCAAGATGTCCTTTCTTCTTGGACGACAGCACCCTTCGACGACTTGACTGAATACAGAAGCATCTGGAAGCGGGACTACAAGATGCTAGCAAACTTGAGGGAAGCCGTGTTGCCGGGCGACGGACAGCTGGTGCTGTTCATTCTAGTCAACGGCGCGCCTCGCTTGGACTGTCCGGAGTGAAGCAGGATCCTATGGCGGGCCATACGGGACGACCAGATCGAGATCGCCGGGACGCTGGACCTCGCCGACGTTGATCTGCACGAGCGCAAAGCTAACTTTCCGGTGGGGCACAGCTCCTTGCACGAGCTGGGCTCAAGGTCCGAACCGCGACATCGAAGGCTGGCCGAGCTTATGATCGACCAGGGTGCTGACGTTAAAGCCATGACCGAGCTCGCGGATAGCGTGCTGCTGCTCGTACTCCGCGCGCGCCACTCGGGCATCAACCTGGTGGAGAAGCTGATGAGTTGTGGCGCCTGTATCTGCCACCAGGAGTTTGCGACGGTTACCAAGCACCCGCTGGCCAATCATCTGCTGCCACTGTGCGTTGAGGCCGGCGAGCCCGACGAGTCGACCCGCGAGGACCGTATCTTCACGGCGATCCGCTTCGCCATCTGGAACTGTGGCTACGAACCCGAAATCCTGCCAGCCGCCGAGTACCTGCTGAGTCTGCTGCGTCACGAGCGTCCCAGCGGGCGCAGAGCGCTTATGCTCTTCGATGCCATTCGCGCCGACAAGCCTAGAATGGTCGGATTGTTGTTGTGGCATGGCTTCGACGAGGCGGTGCGCGCCAGGCGCCGCTGCTATCCCAGCTGCACAACGCCTGCGAGAGCGGCGTCAGTCTCGAGATCATCGATTTGTTGGTGCGCCGAGGCGCTGACTTAAATGCTATCAACGACGACTGCGATTTGCTGCTGACATTGCTCAAGCCCGGGGACGAGCTCGACGACAAATACGAGTTCGCAGTGGGGCGTGCTGGCGATTTCCGTGGCCAAGGGCGCTCGGCTGAAAGGCGTGGATCGCTGACTTTTCAACAGTTTCCCTCTGGATTCGATGCACACTCTCTTCTAGGGTGTCTGTGCGAGCTGGAGGACAGCAAGCTGTTAAATTTCGTCAACGGCATCGGTTTCTTCTCCAACGTCGCTTGCCAGCACAAGCGCCTGTCCTTTCTCGCGAGGAATCAGCACTTCGTGAGGGATTTCAAGGACTCCGTGGTGGAGCCGATTTCACGATTTATCGCGGCGAGTTGCAGGAGGTACTCCAGGCTGCACAAGACCACGGTGACTCCCTATGGGAGAAGGAAACAGCAGTGCACGAAGCGCTCGACGGCTACATGCCGTGCCTTGCTCTCGAAATCATATGTCAACATTTTTATACCAGCGAGGTCTGAGCGCTGGGACGAATGTGGGATGGAGAGCCATCTTTTCCTTCCGACGTTCGGGTGGCAGCTTGATTAATCAACACCTCATTGCTGAAATTTAATGTAATGTATCGCATAGTAAATTGATGTTTTTGACCGACCTTTCGTAATCCTGTCAATAGTTAACTGCTAGTAATTGTAACTAGTGTCAATATAAATAATGTGCGTCGATATTTATAATCCAACAGTTGCGTTCAACTCTTAAATGTAATTATTCGGTTTGATGTGCTTTTTCTTTGTTACTAATCTATGGACAAACGACTTATTACATACAATATACTTGCGAGTGACGCGTACGTAACATTGATACGTACAGATTTTCAATTCAATTTGTAATTTTTATTTTAATAAAGTAACCAAACGTCAGCTTCTGTTTTAATTCAATTTTATTTTTCCAAACGCCATCAAATAAGAAAATTCAACTACGATAAGTGTAAACATTCGTATATTTTAAGTCGAAACGGACAACAACCCGACTGTGTGATGGTTGGGCGTCACCACATGAATACCGAATGGTTAAATGACTTCGATTTAATACAGACTACCCAATCTTATGTCATTCACCTTTTGATAAGGCAAGGCTCGACTATATTGACCAACGTAATCGACGACCTTGAATCCGCCTAAGTCATAGACATTTAAGCTTATTGTCCCGACGAAAATGTTTCCTCTTCGATAAACACAACGATCATGAGATTGTTACCTACTAGTAAACTCAAAAACATGTCCGGCACCGATCGTTTCTTGAAATACACCGGTTTGCATTTGGAGCTGCCGATTTGTCGACGCGTCATTCTGATTAACCTCGGAGTCGAACCGAAGCTACAAGGCGCCCGGCGCTGGCGAGACTAATTCCAAATACAGAGGCTTTGAGTCGCTTCGTAGACCACCACCGCTCGTGATAACAATAACAGCAGCCTAATCAGCAGACTCTCTCTCATGGAAGTGTCGACGCCTCGTAATAACAATTCAAAAACCGTCTATTAAAAGGGTCGATTCGTCGGCGTCTTCGAGATTCGAGCTCTCAACACCCCAGCCGATGATTTTTTGAGAGCCGTTGAGTGGAATTACCTTGATTCCACTCCGAACGATCTCGTCGAACTATGGCGAATTCGCAGCTGACTTCGAACGAATTAACGTTCGTTTTCAAGACGATACACAGCTTGGAACTTATGGCTACCGCAATGGGGTGGGCAAGATGCGTCACGATAGTTTGCACGACACTCGTGGCATCGTGCACTATAGTACCAAATTGCTATTGACCTTGATATTCCAAACCTTGATATTTAAAAACGTTTTGCCTATTTCCTGAAAAACTGTTCGTCAAATTTTTTCATATCAATGTAAATGTAAATCATGGATTTTTCTTGTATCAGCGTCAAGCGAAATTGTTTCTCAGTATGACCATCTAGAAGATCTAGTGCTTACTCAACTCTGCTTGACAATAATCAGTGCCGATCTAATTTATAAAAAGAGAAAGTTCTGATGCTTTTCATTTAAGAAATCAAGGAACTTTCCGGACAAAGCCAATTTCGCAGACTAGAGCTGCCGAATATGTACGTGGCATTCCACAACGTTAAATATTCTTTTGATACTCCGTGCATAAAGTGCGTCTTTTCCAGCAGAAAGCGTGCGATGAAAATCGCACTTTTCACACGTCATATAAAAAAATACGATACGGCAAATGTTCGGGAAAGAGTTTCCGCTTCGCTCGGGCGTAAACGCCGCACGAGACAAGAATCTATTTTCCCGCACTTATATCGTAATGTACTATAGAAAATGGCTCATTGGACGAAAATCCGAGTTGTCAACTGAAAACAAATTACTGCTATACAAAGCTATACTTAAACCAGTTTAGGCTTAGGGCATTTAACGACAGAGTACTACTTCAAACTTGAATATTGAAATCCTGGAAAAATTTCGATCGAATAAGTCCTATTCAATATTGTACAGGCCCCACATGATTCGTCCCAAACGAAATTATCTGAAAAGACCTACAGATTCCATCAGTAAAAGAAGAAATAAAAAATTTGTATGCAAAATATAACACCAGATTTCAAAACCACACGAATAAACTTATCAGCAGTCTCCTTACGACAACCATTACAAATACTAGACTCAAAAAACAAGCTAACGAATAAATAAATAAATCCTAATCTTCTTCTCACACTTTAAAATAAAGATAGAATGCTCCTGAATCTCATGTACATATTTAATATAGCAATAGCATTTACTTATCATAAGATATCATTAGATTGTTTACATTTTTATTCTTGCTGGTAAATCGTACAACTACCTGTTTCATCAAATTTATTGTCACTAATAAATTTGCTAAAAATACCATCAACAAAGCTTGTTTCAGCTGGTAATATACAATGTTGAGGAATTTCGATATAATCATCTTCATCATTTAATGTACCATTTCCGATATTTAACCGAAAATTCAAAAATTAAATTTCATTTGGTAAAACTTTTATATTAGTAGTTAACTTAAGTGTTGTTAAATGCTTCTACAATGGACTAGTATTCTAAAGATGGATTAAAAACTTTATTTCTTGTTCCTCTGACTTAAATAGATAAGCGTTGTTAAAAAATGTCACCTAAAATCGTTATTTTCCCACCAATCGGTAAATCATTTATTAGAATGCATTGCAAGAATTTATTTGTAAAATTTAGAGCGTATCTAGAAGTCATTGGAGCTTTACCTCAGATGAATATTTTTATTTTTTTTTTATCATCCTTAAATTTTTTTTTGATATCAGATAAAAAAATATAATAAAAGAGTCTTCAATGTTTTAAATGTCATAGTAAATAATTTTATCAATATCGATTCATAATTTGGTTAATTATTTATCTATAAAATTACAACTTAAAATTATTTCTATTTGAACATTATTATTTAATAAATAATTATATTTTACAATTTGATTTGAATGAAGGTCAATTACTAATTGAATCAATTAATCAAAATATTTCTATATACAAAAATATATAAAAAATGAAGTGAAAAGAAAATCATGTATTATTAATGTAATTAAATTAGTAAGATCTAATTTTGAATATGAAAATTATACAAAGTATAACGAAAAATACTATGTATGTTATTAATAGTGTTTTACATTTTTTAAATTTAATTACAAAATTATTTGATGACTAAATTTTATTTTGAAAATGATTGGGTCTAGGCATGAATAAAATTATTAAATTTAGAACACATTATTTTTTACACAATACTTTAATCAATGCTTAACAAATGGAATAATACATAATACTTCGCACACTATGTACAATTACTGTGAGTATGCGATAGAAAGGTTTTTCAAATTTTGCAATGTACAGAAGCGCATGTGTTATTTAATCGTTGTGACAGTAATATAATATTACAAACAGTAGTTGATATCAGATCGTTAAAAAAACATGTATGAATCCTTCAAGGTACCTCGAATAAAGTTTGCTTACGTAAGTTAAAAAAAATCTTATATTGAGGAGTACAAAATAAAAGATCTATAGCCATATACATATTTTATCTTATATCGAAAAAAAAAAACAGAGAAAAAAAAACAGATGTATATACAAATATTTCTTGCGTTTACAGGAAAGTAAAATGCACATCTCACGTGTCTCTTCGGCAGATACACGACGAACCCAAAGAGTATGTTACATATCGCTATATTAAAAGCTATCTGGAGAACGACATTCGGTGTCTTTTATGGAGTTTTGTTAATAAGAAAAAGAGGAGGAAAGAAGAAAACACAGTTACAGGCAAAAAATGCGTTGCTTTGGCCATCGTGTACATATATACAGGTAACCAAAACGCAATACGCACATGAGATCAGCCGATTGCCGATTGCCAATGCAATTCACGTTGCATCAACGTACAAAGGGATGCGAAGGTCAATAGTCTATTTATCTTTGTTGTAAAGTTGTTTTTTTTCTTTCTATTTATCAAGTGAAAATGTTTTTATTATAAAATTATTTCCAGCTTAAAGTAGCTGATAACTCTTAATTTTGGATTTTAAAAATATATAATATACAATTTCCACGACTCTTATTAACGATATAATCAATCATTAAAGCTTTTTGAGAATTTGAACGATCGCGTTCAAGTTCTTTTAAAAATAATTAAAAATAACCCCAATCACATTCCATTGGAAATTCTGGAAAACTAGCGATGTTGAAAGCTAATAAGATCAAGACAAAATGATCCATCATCCAACATCAATTTACAATATTTTATCACGCTCAGATAACAACTAAAAGACTCTCGCATACACCTTATTGCCCGTTCTCTCGTATGTATTATTCGTAATATTTTAATGTACGCACACCTCGTCCATTTTTACTTCACTAAAACACACTTGACACTGCGAACGCGCTTTTCGTCCCACGAACGAACAATGTTGACTTTAAAAATTTTTTCTGTTCTCTTCCATCGCATCGACGAAGAAGAAATCACACCTCGCTTTTTGCTTCTTTTTTTATCACTTGTATAAAGTCTTTTGATAATAAGAAAAAAGTCGAGGATACACCATCACAAAGTTCATTTTTATATAAAAAAACGTTACAAATATTGCAAGTTGTCCATCATCACTTTCATAAATATAATTTTCTATCAAATTTTGTATCACTCTATGGATGCAAACTATATTTTTTGCCTAATATATAAGTGTAAAAGCTCTTGTGCGATTTTGGTTTTACTTGATATATCATCTTTTTGTTGCTTGGTTTGGCAATTTGTAAATATTCATTATTTATTTCATCTGTTACTTTTTTACAATATCTTTGTTTGGGTACGAATAGGTGACAGTATTTTTTTTTTAAGTTTTTCAAACTTTTCAATAACAATCTTTTAAAAATCGCAATTTCACATTTTCATAAAGTTTTTGCTCGTATTTATTTTCGCTTCGCAACGACGAAACGCGTTAGTCAAGTACAAAAACACGACATTTTATACATATAAACTTATCAAATGACTATATATCTATTCATATATTTATATGAGACGTAATGTATGCACTAGATTGTGTGTTGTGTGACTGATGGATTTTTCTTGAAAAGTAGCAATGTAAATGCACGCAAAATAATTTTCTAGACTTTAGAATAATATTTATTTCGTACTAGTTTTCATATAATACGGATTATCCCATTCAAACGGATACACAATCATTAAAAGTCGAAATAAATAATTGCTACAAGAATCTAAGCCTAACTTAAAAATTACAAAAAAAAAAAAAATCATTCGTGTTCGTATCGTTTCCCTCGATAACATCGTAATCTGATAAGTCAACACACTAAGTACATTGAAAATCCTTCTTCGCTGAACCGTAAAACTAAAGTGTATTGTGATGTTTAAAATAAAAAAAATACTCTTTCGATAAAAAAAATATAAATAATCTTTACAGTCGTCAGAGATAAGTTTTTCACGATTGACGACAAAACATAGATTAAGAAACGTATAGATATCAAGTCATTGGTCAATAAAAACGTTAATATAACAATGATCTTTGTGCGATGCGAACGTAAAGAGACAATGCGGTTCAGTCGAGTTGAGTAAAAGCAAACACGAATGAATGTTTTCTTCGGCGTGTGCGATTTGCAATGATTCCGATAATAATTTTCAAATGTCTTTGGAGAAGCGAAACTTCTGTCTCTTTCTCTCTCATTGGCGCTTCGCCTAAACAATAATTATGCATTCAGCATCATTTTTCTTTTTCTTTACATTACAACTGCGTGCTTCCCGTTTTGCTATACTTTTTGGTTTGATGCACTCGCTTCGCTTTCATTATTTAGACACTTGCGTGAATTCATGCTATCTATTTATCAATATGTTCAAATGAAAGTTTATTCGTTCAATTCGTTCACTAAGAGCTTGCCCTTTCAAAACAATAACGTTCAAGTAAATATATCAGCTTATTTTTAAAATATCAAGATGTCAATATAAAATTATGAAACTCAGTTTGAACTATACGCTATAATAATTTTTTAGCATTATTTGCCTTTTCATTAAATATAAAACTTCTTTTCTGTAAAAATAAAACTCTGTATAATTAAAATATATGGCTTATATTTTAACAAATAAAAAAAGAGCAAACTGTCTCATACATAATTTCATATGAACAAAAAATCTTATGCATCATCATGCTAAAAGTTGAGTCTTTCAACTGTAAACTCATTGCACTTATAGTTCAAAGTCTTTTTTCAGCTTAAAATAACTACGTTCACATGCGAATTGTATTTATTCGCAAAGGACATAGTATACAGTCACATAAAATTAGATTTGTTCTAAAAAATATCACCACAACAAATTAATAGAAGTGATTGTCTTGAAATTGACAATTAGCAGCAAACTTTCATCGAATTTCAATTTTTATAGCTATGCAATGCGAGCATAATTATAAAGTATTGCAAATCGCGGAAAAAACACGCATCGCAACTATAACTTATGAAAAAAGAAAAAAAAAACAATCTCAATGATTATTATCACCTTATTTGAAAGTCGCATTGCAAAGACGTTATGATATATACAATTACATATGATAAAGATAACCATCATAATAACATTATAATATTTTATGGCAGTCGTCGTATTTTGTTTTGTATTGTTAGAGTCCTCTCTCATATATGTATAAAATATGTATATATGTATCTAACACATTATTTGAATGTTGCAAATCTCGCCTATTTCTTAATAGTTGTATTGTAAAAAAAAGTTTATCTGCTTAATACATCGATCAGTCTCACAATCGTTATTTTTTCCTTTTATATATTCTGAAAAAGAGCGGTGTAAATAATCTATGACATTTTTATGGATTTCAGGTGGAATCAATCGTTGAGCTGCAACTTATTTTATTTTGTACATTGTGGCCACTATAATGCTTCATTATAATCAATTTAAAAATATAATTTTATTTTTAGACAGCGTAAGGTGCCATCGTATTAAATTTAAATTTTGTCTACGGGCCTCAGGGGTATTTATTTTGTGAAGTGCACGTTCGTCTTGGCTTTGTGTATATATTTGCACGTGAACGCGTTTCGCGCGATCAAAGTCGATAAACATTTTTCTGTTCTTTACAAGTTTTATAATCATTTCTCTTTAGATTCATATTTTTCCTCTTAAATACATGGTCATCACAGCGCAATTTGACTTGCTACTTTGATAATTAAATGACTCGTTAAACAATCTTTGTAGCAGCAATTTGTGCGAGCATATTTGTTGAATATACTTAGATAAAAAAATTGGTACTTTGTATAGGAATGTAATGACTGTATACTCATTAGTTATTCACATGTACATATAAACATTCTAATCAGTAATCAACAGTTGCTTAAACTGCATTGTAAAAAGTGCAAGTAAGTGACAATATTTGATTGACTTTGGAAGGTTTTTCCTTAGTTATTAACAAATATTTTGTAAATTCCTTGGTAAGAAACTTACACATGAGGTAACATTTGTAACACTTACATTCGTACACTGTACCATTATCAACAAGTTAACTTAGAAGCTTTTATGTTTTTACTCATAACCATTTAATATTGACGTAAAACTCACTCTCTTCCATTACTCTGGCTTATAAGATTTGGCTTGAGAAAAAGTGTTGCAATTGATTGTCATCATACTCAACAGCTTGGCCATTAATTAAACTTCATTCTAAGTTATATCAAACAAGTCTATCCCTTAAAATGATCAATTTTTATGAAACTTTGCAAATATGTTGTTTACGTAAAACGTTTTCAAAGGAAAAAATCAAAGAATATGTATAAACAAGAATTTTTGAGAATTAAGAAGACGTTTTTGAGTTATTAGCAATTGTTTAAAATAAGGTTGATAAAATTGTTATTAACAAATATTTGGATTCGTACTAATTATATTGTCAAATAAACGTTATTAAGAGTATTTTATGTTTAATAGTTACAGAGATTATAAACATAGAGTAAAGTCAATATTTAAAATTATTAATAATTGTCAAAAGTATTTTCATACTGACTTGAAATTTGATGAAGATATTAAAACCTTTATGCAACGGTACATCAATGCCACTCATTTTAAGGGATCAAATTGATCGACGTACATTAGAATGAACCTTAAGTGCTGTTTTTATTTTTCCGATATGTTATTTAGCCGCGAGATAATAAAAAAGAGAGAGCGAGAATATGAGCTAACTTATCGTTATCACCTTTGATTTTCTCATCAATTACGTATGTACAAGTAGCATCGAAAAGCGTCTAACACGCATTCTCAGTCACACAATAAAGATAGTATTGTGTTTGATAATTTCGTATAAAGTGATTTTGGTCCTTAGAAATGTTACTTGAGTCATGGAAAAATTACAAATAATTTGACCTCCTTCGTACAAACAAAGACATTCGTTTTATCATAATCGTTATATGATTTGTCGCTGGGGCTACAATCAAAGTCATTACAATAAATTTAAAGAAAGAATATAAAAACGTGATAAACATCATAATAAATTATTTTCAGGAGCATAGTCTAACAGCACGAGTGTTTTAAAAATTTTTTTCTTCAGTTAAACTTCACAGCCAACCCCACAAAGTGAGAGAATACTAAAACTAGCGACAAACGATATTTTATTGTGTAGCATCATTTCTCATCGGAAGATCTTTGTCTGCATTGAAAGGAAGACTGCACAACAATAAATGGAGCGACTTTTATCGTCACGAAACACTTTTTTGAAGAAACAAAAGGCGTACGGCACTTCTTAACAAGTTGCAACTCAACCTCGTAAATATATATATACACATATATATGTATATATGTATATATATATTTATGTATGTATGTATATATAATATACGTATGTAATGATGTATGTAAAAGGTCCTATTTACAAGTTATAGAGTTAAGCGAGAAAAGGTAGAAAATAAATAAAGGCTCTTGAACGCTTTTTCATTCGCGCGCGTGTTTGTGTGTGGTCGTACTTCCCCAAAATTGGCGATAAACATAGTGTGGGTAACTCACGACGCAATATCTCATGGGAACACTTATGATGGTGTCTCTTCCACTGCTGGAACTATAGCGTCGTTTTAGTTAGCCATTTGCTGAGTTGGGCTGTGCATAGCAAAGTCAACGGCTGCCGTTGGTGGTATCGCTGTACTGGCATTACTCAAGCTTAGTTTGGCGGAACTAACCAGAGCTACTGGTTTGCACAGTAGTTTGATCGGCACCTTAGATCCTACTGCGTTGGCTTTCAGCCGTAGAGTCGTCGACATTGGTACTATTTTGTCAGTCGATGGTATTTGCACTGTACCCAATGGCTTGTCTGCAAAAGAAATTTTTAACGAATATTTAAATATGCAAATATTGACTTTCGGAATTATCAAAGCTTAAATTCTTGAGATATGTTGTTTTTTTTTATTAATTTCAATAAAGATGAACTGAAAAGAATAGAACTTACCAGACTTAGCGACGAGTGGCATTGCTTGCTCGATTGACGGGGGCTGCTCGACGATCATTTTCTTTCCTTCGGTAATCATTCCCTGACTTGAATCATCATAGCCGGAATCAGATGACGAATCGCAAAAACCTTTGGCTTTGACAGCAGTCTCATTGTTGGATTCGACACTGTATGCTGGACTGGTGGATGCGGAACTATGGCACGGACTAGCCGATGCAGAGGAGTGTGATGGGCTTGAACCCATCATTGTAACAGCAGCAGTAGCCCGCTGACGTTCACGTTCTAAACAACCGTGGCAACGTTTGAAAAGGGACGGCTCGATCAGCAACTCGTTCCTCATACCCACGAATACTACACCACAGCAGACATTTTTTCTGTAAGGGCCATGGAGTAAATCATTAGCCCGATAAAAATTTAGAAAGTGATGAAAGAGGGTGTAATGATTTATACCTTTTAAAGTAGGTCAAGTCAATAAAGCTACTAATTTCCATCTCTCCTTGATCCATATCTTGGCTCTTGTCACCAATTCCATTGTCATCACAGCTGTCTGGAGTATTTGCTCTACTGGACCCTTTATGATAAATAACTTTCATTATTTGATTCTAGCAAATAAAAGTTTATGTCAATATTGAATTTCGCAAAACTTAATTTTAAGTAGTTACCAGTTGACTGTACATTAAAAGAATTTAAAATTATATCACTAAATACTGATTCAAATATTATTCAGCAATAGGAATACTTGAACCATTGTTTTGAATTGATCGATAACTTATCTATTAGTATTATATCTTATATAGTCAAAAGCATCAACTTGCTACTCAACAAATAGTAAAGCAGCCTTTGTCAATAAAAAAGTTAATTTTTTGAATTGTTTAAGAGTCTCAATGCATAGACTGACATGATTTTCTCTTAGCCAATCACTTCACGTAATAATTCAACTGTAATGTGCTTCCTATAAAAAATTCACATGTATATAATAATTGTCTAGAAACAAATGCCAAACCTGTGTCATCGCTTGTCGTTGGGCTATGCTCACGATCTCGGTCACCCTTAACATAGACATGCTTCTTCTTCTGTATTTTGTCAAATTTCTCCACCTTTGCTATTTTAGCCTTCTTATTTTTGGCTTTGAATTTTGTTAAGGATTTGATCCCTGGACCAGCTCTGGCATCTACCACCTGTTATCCAAGAGACATTTATAGTTTAATAATAGAATATTCATTTGATGCTTTGAAATGCTTGTTAATGTTTCTAGATAACTTACATGTCTCCAGTTACGGTCGCTACCAACAGGTAGTTTCTTCCATCTCTTGACCAAAAGAACACAAGCATTGCATATTTCTCCAGTACGACGTTCCTCCAACAGGAAGCATTTGATAAAATCCTCCTCATACTTCTTACTATCCGTAAATCTCGAACTGCTTGATTTGGCTTTGCAAATACAACAGCCTGTACTGGACCGATAAACTTTTGGCTTGTGAAAACTGAACATCTTGGACTTTGCTACTTTTCTACGTTTTCTAAAACATACAAAAAGAACCCTGAATATTGTAAATAAATGATTGTGCAATAAATAAACCGTATGCTTATCAATACGCGTTCCAATGAATGAAGTAGTTTATTCAGAAATCAACTTCATTTTCGCTGAGACTCATTATTGAAAAAAAAAACAAAATAGTTTAACTATCAACAAGTGACATTGACGCGAACTCTGTTTCAAAACAAAATTCCACCGTTCTAGAAATTGAACGGTCAAACCGCGTGCAGATTCAATATCCCTTTCCGAGCATACAAAGTCAACCACTAACACAAAAGACAATTGCAATCATTTGACATTGTTTTTATTCTCACACACATCAAGCGACCTCAATACTATAAGAGCATTAACTCACCTCCCACGTAAAACAAGCGACTCATTGACATTTTCATCACTGACCGAATGCTGCAGAAAAGACCGTTGGAAAATAACGCGGCGCGTCTATGCGCGAAGCTACCCAAAAGCTAGTCGAAACTACCGTCGATGCCTCCCTTCGAGTGGGAAGCGAAAGGTCAAGGGTAGGTAGAGTATTGCAAACAAAAACTACACACACGCCACGTCACGTAAGCTAAAAGAAACAACTGCGTGCTTGTCGCGCAGTCAGGTGGTGCGTAGAACCACAACGCTAGCAAACAGGGAAATTGGGACAGGTCAGTGCAAATTTACGAACGCACAAACGCTATAGACGCGTGCAGCTGCTGTTTTTACGCCAAAGAGTCGTGCTTCCTCGCTCACTGTCATTCAACCGGCGGCAAGGCGCGCAGACGGACAATCGTATTCGGAGTGGGGATGCCACAACTGGGGAGAGAGTCGTTCCCCTCTTTCTGCTGGCTCGTTTTAGTGCAGGCGTACCTAAATCAAGAGGATCGCCGGCTATTTTTAACGCGGATTCTGTCTCCTTTTATTTTGCAGTCGCGCGGCGCGAAATTTGCGGCTTTATTTTCGATCTGGATCGGCTTCTTTTTCGAGTGCACATGGCGCCCCCTTCGTTTTGATAAACGAGGTACGCTGAACGCCCGGAAAAAATAGAACGCAATAGCCACGCAAAATTCGACCAGTTGTTTTGACTGTTATCCATCAAGCGACATGGTGACTGTCAAATGTTGTCACAGAGATCATTGTGGCGATCCTTTGTTCCAGTATTTTATGCTATAGATATATTCGCTCAAAAATACAAACTTTTCTCAACGATCTTTCAAAAAAGTAAAACCGTTTTTTACCCGGCATTGTTGTATCTTCCGAGCAGTCTATAAAAAAAGAGTAACCATCCGAATCAGATCCTCCATCGAACGACGCAGACACATTGGAAGCCAGACAGAGCCATCAAAAATCCATCGCTTACATTTGTATGTCTGTCTCGCATCCCTCTCTCCGTATCCGCAGCCTTTCTCCGCGCGACTGCGTACGAGAGAGAAGCCGGTTTATATTCACGCTCATAACGGGCGTCGCAGGCAAAAATCTCTCCGCGACGACGCGTCGTTGCGGGCGAGCAGGGTGGGAGAACTTGCGCGATTCCCGACCTCACCCGCGAGAGACTTTCAGTTGGCGATTGGTGGGCTCGTCTCTCTCGTTATCCCCTTCTTCGTTTCGCGTCGTACGATACACCGCTTTAAAAACTTCTCCGCGCGCGTGAAATTCTCTGTTCAAGTAGCGAGCGAGAGGAAAAAACAAAGCTATTTAACGTTCAGTGTCGTTACGCAATTGCATCGAACGTAACTGCGCGATGACCAGAGCTTACGATTGCAATTTATTCACACGTTGCTGAGCATCGCCGAAAAAGAGAAAGGGAGGGAGAGGGAGAGGGAGAGGGAGAGGGAGAGAGAGAGAGAGAGGGAGAGGGAGAGGGAGAGAGAGAGAGAGAGAGAGAGAGAGAGAGAGAGAGAGAGAGAGAGAGAGAGAGAGAGAGAGAGAGAGAGAGAGAGAGAGAGAAGGGGAAGGTGTGCAGAGCAGCTGTGTAATAGCGTGCGCGAACGACAATCATCTGACGCGCGAAAACAAGGATACTACGCATGCGTGACCTCGAATCGTCCAAATATTCGCGACAAAGATGCGCCGCAGTCGCATATATGTATAGAGAAAAACCGGTCGAATCGCGGCGACGACCTATTCTACAGTACTGTGTACAAACTTTATCTTCTCCGGAGAGGAAAAAAAATCGTGCGAAACGGTACATATATCCGTTTGAAGGTTAAAATGCGCGTCGTTTTTTATACGTTCAACGACTCGTATATGGCATGGCAAGTCAATTTGATTAATCTATGGATTCATTCGGTATGCCCGATTGGGTCATTTGAATTTCTGAATAGGTCGCGGTCTATTTGACTGCAAAATACTTCTTTTTTTTGTTGTTGCAAAGATTCAACGGTCGCATTTATTTTTGGACTGCGTCCGCGATTGTTTCATAAAGTGTCATTGTTTTATAATGAATGCCATTCCAGGTGGCAAGACATCGAAGAAATAATCGTTACCGAACATACCACTTTTGCGTTAGAAGATAGCAATGACTCCGTAATCAAAACGAATTGAGGGAAGAAAGTTCAACGCACCTATCCATGCTCTCGACCGAGAGCAAGAATTCGCGGACGTGAAGCCCGATCGTTTTTCAAAATACACTCCATCCCATATAACGCGCTACGGCAGAATTCTCTCGTGCGCGGCTCGCTCGAGCCGTGTAGCTTTCGCATGGCGCGCAGAAAAACCGGCCTTCGCCGGCAAAAAGGAGCGGCGCAGCGAGAGAGATCGCGACAAAACAGAGCCGACTGGTTCTATAAATAGAAAACGGCGCGAGCGGCGGTTACGAGCTGAAAAGCACGCAACACGTGCTCAGCGCGCATGCGTCGATTGAGTCGAGCCCTCCTGCCTCCTGCCGATAGTTGTACACGTTACGCGTTAGAAAAACGGCTCTTTTGTTTTGACGAGCGAACGCGTGCCTCTGCACTCTCTCTCTTTCTCTCTCGTGCGCGCGCGTGCGCACACGTTTGTCGTGTTGTTTTTATGACGCGATAATTATTGTTATATAGGCTCTTTTTTCGCGAGTTACGGGTACTCGTAATGGATTACCTTCGATTAGTGACGTGGTTGCGGATAAGGAGCTTTTTTTCTTTAATGAATGAGATTGTCGTTTGTTTTCGGGGTGAAATTTTACAGTGATTATTTTATTGCCGATTGGTTTTTTTCAGAGTTAATACTCCTTATTTTTGCCAAGAAAAGTCTTGAATAATATTTACCTGCTAATCGAACATTGAACCCTATCGATCGAACATTAAATGGCGAGCTCGACGGAGAATAACAAACAAGCAGCAACAAACAATCAAAACCTGTTAGCACACCAAGACGAGTGCACGCGTTAAAGTGAACCGGCACGACCCCGAGAGAACCCTCGTGGCGGCACTTGCTGCTTCTTTCTCGTCGTCCCGCATCGAAATTTTCGCGACGGCCTGTATACCTCGACGGAGCGGCGATGAATTGTGTTGTTCTGCGATGCCCGCGAACGTAGAAATAAGAATCCGACTTGAATGAACAAGGCCGAGCTGCTGCGCCCGTTGACCGCGCGCTTCAAAGTTGCACCTATACCACCTGCTTGAATATTGTCTCGGGAGCGCGTTGACCTTTTCGCCATTGTACTCAAGGTGATGCGATGCACGCGACACGTTATATACGTATACATCAAACAGGATGTTGTGAAAAAGAAGAAGAAAAAAAAGGAGACGAGACGCCAAGTTTTCAATACCGATGAGAGAAAGGAGAGAATCGCCGGTACCAAACAACCACCACCCCCTCCTCGCACGCAATTGGCTGCAACCGGCGAACGCACTGCGCAGTTTAAAATAAACCAGTTTTGCCGGGCCGCCTTTCCCTTCGTCGAAGGCCTCGCGCACACATGCATGCACACGAGGTTAATCCGTTTTCTAACAACTCGCCTGGAATAAGTGAAGGAGGATTGACACTGGTCAGTGCCATTTCGCCGAATCTCGACTCTTTCGGGTGTTTACCTTGGAGTCTGCTGCTGCTCGCTCATGGTTCGAGCGGCCACATCCTGGAGCGACTGATTTTCCGATAGACGCATGCAGTCTGTTTCGATCGAACGATGCGCCGCCGCGCTTCTCCTCATCTATCCCTCTCGCGAGCCCCACGAGTGCGATTGTTTTCTTGACTGTCCCCGGCCTTATCGGTCGGCAAGTTATGCCGAGCGATTACTTCAGCGATTTGTCTTCGAGACCTCGCCCGGTCCGATGTTTCCTCGCTCGTAGCAATTATCTCTGGAAGTGCGGCCGCGTCGACGTTAAGATCTCGGATCACGCACCAAGGAGGAACGCCGCGCGAATCGCACGGCCCTCGATAAGAGCATTGCGGGGGAACGAAAAGAAAGATAGAAAAAGAAAAAACAACAAGCGGACGGCTAATAATGCAATCTCTCGAGTACCGCGAGCGGCGCTGTCAACAAGCGGCAGCACGTCGTTTGCAACTGGCCGCAAGCATATAGGTGCCCGCACTTGCAAAGAGATCGGCAACAAACAACTTTGCACGCACGCAGAAGAAAGTAGAGGGGAGGGGTGGGGGAGGGGAGTGTGTTATGGCGCCGGGTCGCTACGTGCTTCACCGGCGAATCGCAAACTTCGCTTTTTGCAAACTCTCATCTCCGTCGCTCCCTCCTCCTTTATCTGTCGCTTTCTTTCGCTATATTTAGGACGTACGCGTACTCGCCCTCGCCGTTCCAACTGCAACACGCACACGCATCTGCGCGCGCACAATCTACGGGTTTGATGACTCCTGCGCGATTGTCCCTCGCTCTCCTTTTTTTTCCGCGCTGATAATGTGACGATTGATGAGCGCTACTGACTATAGCTCTCTCTCTCTCCCTCTCTCCCTCTCTCCCTCTCTCCCTCTCTTCCTCTCTCTCTCTCTCTCGGTCTTCTTTTGGTGAGACTCGCGTGATGGGAACTGAAGCTTTTTTCTTGCAATTGTTTCGCATGCAGATGAATTTACGAAGATGGTTCGTTTAATTATTATTTATCGAAGATACTTCGGAAATTAATTATTGTATTTATCCGTCCGCAATTTTTTTATTTTATTTTTCCCCTGCGAGCAAACATTAAACTTCAAACAGGCTGTGCAAACAGAATCTTCCATCAAGCGCCTGCTATTATCGCGACTGCCGCCTAAAGAACCAACTTCGCGCGTCACACTTTCGCGCGATAAAGCGCGCGAGCCAAGAAAAACAAGTGCATCTCTCCTGTAGCTTGGATACTGGTGCGTATTAACAATGATATTATTGCGCGGCCTTTTATCGGTTGAAAGAAAGTCAAGTGTATGGATACCCCTCTCCTGCCCCGGCCGTCGCTCGGCTCATTATGCACGGGTAATTGACTTCTTCGATACAAAAGGTGTTTGCACTTCGTTCGTTCAATGCGAACCGGATTGTAACAGACAAGCGCGAAAACTCTTTTAACGAGATTATCTTTCGGCGCACTTTTGACTTCTTAAAAGTGCGAGTTCCACCGGGAGCATACAATCTCGCACATGCCGGCGATGCATATCAAATGTTCTAACGCGAAGGTCGCGCGAACGATCTCCGTGCGCATCGAGGCCACCTTTATCGAGAAGCCGTTAAATGCCCATTATGCATTTCACCATTGTCTCCTAACGACCGGCTACGCGCGTTAACCTTGAGAAGTGACGGAAACGAAAACACTTTCTTCGAACTGCCGGCTTCGATTACGTATTACGAAACCAAGCGTGTCTCATTATCGCCGAAAATTTGGCAATTCGACGCGCTTTATCGCGCTGCTTTTTGCTCTCTGTTGTATGTAAACTCTCTTTTCTCCTTTTCAGGCGGCTTCAAGGCATCGCGACAAGGCTGTGCGCAAAATAAAAAAAGACGTTCGCGTCTTTGTTGATGGCGAATTGCGCAATTACGATCATTTTTACTTATCACGCGCGCTAAAGAGTTAGTAAAAGCAACAAAGTCTAGAACATTTTTTTTATTTTTCGTTATGAGACCATTTCGCCGTCTGGCGTCATTACATCGCGCTCGTACCGCGTGTATTTTATTACCGATGCTTAGAAGCAGCAATATCGTCGCTGCCAAGCGGACCTGCAAATCCGCGGCGTGTCGTGTTTTCTATTATTATGCCTCCCGAGAGTGTGAAGGATCAACTCTGCGAGAAACGAGAATGGAGAGGAAAGAAAAAAATAATGGTAGGACGCTATAAATAAAAGCCGCGAAGGAATGTGCAGAGTTTGTTCGGCCAATGGCGTTGAAGCTACATGGGCGTGAACACTGTGGGAGAGGGAGAAAGATTGGCTGATTTTTCGGCGGTACTGGGTTTTTTTTTTTTTCGACGGGAGAGAGAATCTCGAATAAAATTTTTTTTTTCAATTTCAAATTTAGAATTTCAGCGCGAAAAATAAGAGAGAGAGAACCTTGGGGACGAGCAAAATAATAAAAAAAAAAAGAGATAAGATTATTAGGTTATTTTAAAAACAGGCGCATTGTCATGACCTTTAATTTCGCAGGTGATCTTGTGCCAGACTTGAAACGTATTCGCGATAACAGTGTCACTGATGACGACGATTGCATTCGAAACGCGAACAAGTAAGAAACAGCCAGGTAGAGAAATTTTCACTCGTACTGAGATCGCCGGACGTTAAGGCAACGTCATCTCCATGAACAATCGTGTCGTAACAACTTTCTCGGTCCTGTGGACCTTAACAGTCACTTTAAAAGACAGAGAAGAAACGAAAATGGCCTCCTTCATTATCGAAATCGCGCGCAGTCACCTCGGATAGCTGCGTTTCTGCCGAAGAAAACGAAAGTTCGTTCGAGCTTCCATCAAGTTCAAGCTCAGTCGCTCCAAAAAACTTTGACGATTGCTGCAGCTCCGCAATGGGTGTACGTCCCTGACACCGTTACACCGCCTCGAAAAAGTAGGGGCAACTTTCGTTCTCTGCCGCGACGGAGATAACAGCATTTCTAAGCGCTCGCCTCGAGGTAACGGGAGCGCGGCGCGCGACTACGTAACGTCTGCCCGCAGTTTGGGGAGAAAGGACGCGGCCTAGCGTTCGGCCAATCGAGAGTGCCTCGCGAATTTCGCGCTCGCTCGACAATAACAAATGCGTGCGCGCGCGAAGCATCCTTAAGCGGCTCGACATTGAGGGAGGAAAAAGGAGAGGCGCGCTTGCACAACTATGCGCTCGTTAGCGAAAATAAACCGATTGCGTCACGAGCTCGCTGGAAATACTCGTGCGTCGCTCGGCCTGGAGCTACGACGATTGTTGTCGGGCGCGCGATCGATCGCGACCGGCCCCGACGGCTCGCTTTTCCGCGGCGCCTGGAGCATCGACTGTTGTCGCGGACGCGCGACCACTATACTCCCGTAACGCGCGCCGATGCCGCGGGGGTCTCTTCGCTTCCGCGAACGTCCCTGACACGATTACCCACTGTCAGCGAGCCCGGAAAACTTTCGTTTTCCCCGACCGCACGCGGAAGGGAGCGTGGCGCCTGCCGAAAAATCGAGCTGTCACGGCTTCGCTATCTGGTAATGGAGGTTTGCGTGTCAAGGCAGCGGCGCCGAAGCTTTCACCGTTGGCTTGGGTTTTTTGTTCGGCCCGTGCGCGTGACACTTTCGGCAATTTCGGATTGCACAAGTGCGTTGACGCGCGGGGATGACAACAAATAAAGAGAGGAACGAGAGGATACAAAGCAGAGCATCGGCGCACCAGCAGTTCAAGTTGATGCTTCGAAAGCGAGTGAAAGTTCACTCTTTCATTACGGTCGGCAATCAAAAAGCTCAGAGTTTCGACACGGCCATGCAAGCAAGTACACGCTACTGCTCTCGCTTCGCTTGGAATTCGAGAAATGCGCCGAGGAGGCGAGTCTCTCTCTCTCTCTCTCTCTCTCTCTCTTGTGACCCGAATAAACGGCCTTTTTTGAATGCCCTCTCTCTCTCTCTCTCTCTCTCTCTCTCTCTCTTTCTCTCTCCCTTCTTTTTACGGGAATTGTGTGAGCTAACAGTATAACCAACACGTCATCGCGGTGCTCTGCACGCACCTTGCACATCGACGTCTTGGAATTCTAGATTTTCGTTGGGCCTTTTACTCGTTGTATTATCGGTACACCTACGTAAGAATTCATGGGGGGGGGGGGGGGGGGGGGTGAAAGTCAAGTTTGATGAAATAAATCGATTTATGGAAGGAACACGATCGAAAGTAGATCAAAAATCAACAACATTAACTTCTGAAACTGGTTAACTTTCGCGTTCATCTGACTTTTATTGTTCTTCGAAAATTGTCTGCGAAATTCTTTCTTCCCCCCGTGTGTTCAAGTTTTTCAAACTCCCCGAACACAAAGAAGCGGGCACACGATAATAAATCTCGCAAAAAAAAAGAAAGAAAATCAAGCACATTCATCAAAAGCTCATTTCTCAGCAGCAGGAGAGAAAGAGAGAGAGAGAGAGAGAGAGAGAGAGAGAGAGAGAAAAGAAGGATCCACCTCAGCATCCGGAGCAGAAAGACAGGTTATGAATCTGCGCGCAACAAAAATAACGTAGGAAACACGATACATGCAATTTTTATTCTTTGTTTGTAGAAGCCAAATAAGACCTACAAATCAAAGAAACGTATGGGAATAAACAAAGGGGGGGAGGGGGGAGTTATACATCAAGTAAATGCGCTTCGAAGCAAATGGAACACGTACACGAATACAAAAATCTATTTTCCGTGTATCAACTTGTTGCTTGCTGTGATAAGTATAACGACATCATTTCACGCGGTGCTATGATGGATACGCTGAATTATTGTCGTTACAACGCTGCGGTGGATATTTGTGGCCACGGACGAAAATAGAATTGACGTTGCTATTTATGTATTCAAATGTTATTCTCAGCGTGGAAAAAAAGTAAAATATACCATTCGATATACCTTTTTTGTGTTCAACTATAGATTAGTAGCCAAATCCTCCACCATTGTGCGTTCATTTTTACTTTAAGAAACAAACGGAACAACGTAAAGTACACTAGTCACCGTTCATCATCCACACAAAAATTTCTATTCGTCACCGCTTCTTCTCTGTTTTTAGACGTCTCGCTTCAATGCCATTACGAAAAGAAATTTTATCTCAAAGTGTGTATTTGAATCAATTGACAAGCGCAGCGAACTGACTGATATAAATTAATAAAAGTCGCAACAGCTGAGAGAGGCCTCGACACTAATCGATCATGTTGAAAACTCTCAATCTCGACCCCAATTTCGCTTCGGTGAAATCTAAAATCAACGCGTAAAAAAATACTCTCATTATAAATGCAGCCGGGCACAAAGAACTGCTGCTGATTGTCAAGGCTGCGCTCGGTTGAACGACACGCGAATGCTTTTATTTTCAAAATTAACGTTGCTTTTTCTCAACCTCAAGAGTGCAAAAAACAATTCTCGATTGCGAGCTACCAATGAAGCTATCATCGTTTCATTGGCATGATAAACAAGTTTATTGAGGAAATGCGTGCACTTGATATGAGAAATCGCGGAAGATGAGTTTTATCGATTAAAAACGATTACATATGAAGATCGAGTGTATTGAAATGAACGTTCGGTCGGATTGATCTTGATTATTGTGGAAAAGAAAGGAAAATGCAGGTGTTTCATGCATACAATGAAAAACAAGAATGGCAGCAGTCAAAAATGCATCAGCCATCCTCCCCTGCAAAGGCAACGACGTGCTCCATAATTTCCGCCGTAGCATCGAGACGTGAAAAACGTCACGTATACACGTGAGTTTGAAAAGAGCGTATACAACGAAAGAGATGCTCTGTGCATGAAGGGGACCGCTGCTACCGCCACGACTTGGAAGTGAACGCGCACGACATGGCGCGTGGCACTGCTGACGGCCGTCGCCATTGATATTTTATACCCCCCTCCTGCTTTTAGCACCCGCGCCAATTCCCGATGTATCAGCTTCTGCACGACAAAATATTAAGAAAAGTACACAGAAATTCTCTGTGACGATAAAGTACGATTAGAAAATGAAGATCGATGACGAAATATACGGGAAGTAACAAGGTAGTTGAAGCGGACATCAGGTATACGCATGATGTGCACGAATGTGCATATCGCTCGAAAGGCCGCGCTCGCGCCATGACAGATGCTGTACGTGTGTACACAAACGCACGCGACTTACCTTGCAGAAAAAGCGCAGATAATTCTTTTCGTGCACCACGCACACTACAGCGTCACGTCACACTGCGGTCAAGTCAATGAGGAATATATATAATTGTTTGAAGATTACGATAAACAATCGCGAAGTACAATCTTGTAGCGTCCTTGCAATGGTGACACTCGCGACTGGCTTGTTTTAGAGGTGAGTAGACGATTGTCGATGCGAAGAGGACGAGCTGCCTTTGCGGGCATATTTCGCCGGGTTTCTCGATACACAATCAACTCCAGTCTCGCCGTGAAACGTTGTCGAACCGTTACGAAAATGAGTTTTAAAAAAAGGCTTCGCGATACTTTGTACGCAATTTAAACACACACACTGTAATTTATAAAAAGGAGAAATAAAATTACACGATTTTGAAATGTACTGTAATAAAAAAAGGACGCAGCCGATACAACGATCAGCACGTTCCAGTGTGGATTGCGCGCGCGACCAGACGCCAACTTTACTGTGCGCAATATACCCCCTCTACGCCTTGTGGAGGTGTTTGTGTGTGTGATCACACACACAAACACCTTCGCATCTATGACCGTCATTATATTGTCACAAGAGCTCAGACACCTAGTGCTTTACGTTTCTTCCAATTCAGAAAAATGTACTTTAAAATGATTTCTTAGCGTATATGTGTATGTGTGTGTGTATTTTTGTGAGAGAGAGAGAGAGAGAGAGAGAGAAATATAAAATATACACGAAGGAAGGGAAAAAGATAGAGTCGAATGCAGATCTGCGGCTGTTTGCGATGATAATTTTCGATTATGTACGTATAAGGATTTGTTTTTTACTGATTTTACGAGTGTAAAAATAAGACGCTCTTATCTCCTCCACAAAAACACAAAAAAAGTCAATCGTGACGTTTACGAGTGAAAATATTCAGTCGAATGAATTTTTAATCAGTGAAGTGTGTTTAAACATTCAGTTTTAAAAGCGAAAACGTTAAAAACGCTATACTAAGAAGTATTCATCGTTCTCACTTTCTTATTCCGTGAGTTTTATATAACTATCACTTATGTACACGACAGGATAAAACTGGAGTACTTTCACGAGGACAATGTTGAAGCTTCAACGATAATAAAATGATAAAATGCTTTGCAATCACGAAAGTGACAACCAAAAGAAATCAACCGTTGTCGACAGATTTTAAAATAAGACACTTCGAATCAGCGCCACCATTTCGACATACCATAATGCCTATACATAAAATCTTCAGACAAAGAACCCATGTAAAACAAAATTCAACAGGTAAATTATCTTTTGACGAGAACATGTCAAAACATCAATGAGGAAAAGCTCGCCAGCTGTGTTCGACATCTGCTTTTCACACACAGCTGTGTGTATGATGGCGAAAGGACACCGAAAGGTATCGGTGACCCAAGTTGAAGTAAGTTGACGGAGCACGCGCCACGCGGTGTTGCCAACGAGCGGTGCGCCTCCCCCGCGCTACAATACTACACACTCTACGCTGCCACGGCATGGTATTTTTTGACACGAGGGTATTGATCAATTTTCAAATGAAAGTACATGCAATCAACACTCACCTTGTAATTAATTAGTGATCTGATGTGATCGCCCGAGTCTTCTAAGTCAGTGTTATGCCGGTCGACCTAACTGCATAACACTCACCACACAAATGTCTGTCTACCACTTGTTCCAGTTTTCCGATGTAAACAAACACACGCGACTTCCAGTCTTTTCAGCACTGGCTGTACACTTGATTGTTTATTACCAAGAAAGTATAATTAATGAAAAATTCATTGGTATTTGAAAATCCTGCTATTCAGTAGTGCTGGCGGCGAGTCAAGTGTCAAAACCTGGACGTGCCGTGTACGACGACTGCTGTCTTCCCGAGAGTGCCAGGCCGCACAGCATAAACAAAAAGCCCGCTTGGTAGGGATGAAGTTTTAGCTACGCATTTTACTTGTTGACAGCATGCCGAGCGACATCTTACGGTTCGCCAAAATATTCGTATTGACGGTCAATTGTAGTTTCGCGCGATCGTCATGTTTTTTTTGTTTATTATCAAAGATTAAGTGAACCCCTAATCTTTGTTATTAAGTTGACTTTTCAGTTGACAATTTCAATCAATTATCAATTGATTGATGATATAATGACGACAGCGTGGGACGGAAATAAGTGCGTGAAAAAGTTCTAGCATCTTCTTTAGTGCCATCTGGTGTTAGAATGCGCGTGCCTCCGGCCTCTACAAATTGGATTTTCAGATAATTCTGAATTGGATGTGCATACGATGCATTGAAAAACAGAGTCATCGTTTACAGCTGACTTATATTTTATTCTTATTTGTTGTTGTGTCTTGTTCGTGTTTTACCAAGAGATTTAAGGTGCGTTGTTTCTTTTTTTCCAGAGATTGCATGTTTGGCTTTCGCTAACACGATTTCCTGATTAAGTATTTTGGTTATAAATTTTTCATTGATTACAGATCTTGTCCATAAGTAAATCGTTCATCAAATAGTAAAAAATTGATTAATGAAAGAAACGTATAATAAACTATCATTGTAACGATTACTCAGCTACTCCAAAAAAAGCAGACGACACGGTGGGAAATCATTTGAATCTTCTCCGGTACCGGATTAACCCATTACGGTCTTCAGCATGGTCACGTAACCTACGGTATTGACGACGCGAAATGACAAATCATCTGTTTCTCTTTCGCACTTACAAGTTTTTTTCACTTTCGCTTGTTCATTCGCAGATTCGCTTATTTTCATCAAAAAAATAAATGCTTTCTGCACACAATAAAACAAGCCACTGATATGATAGTAGCAGTACAGGTGAGAACAGCTGATCGTCGTAGCAGTAGCAGCAACAGCAGCAGAAATACGTAGCGGCGGCAGCAGTAAATTAAATGCGTATAACTGCTGGAAACGGCGACGACGACGAAGACGATGGCGACGGCCTCATCCACCACCACCCCCGGCAGCTACAATTTCAAGGTGGTACTTCTCGGCGAAGGTTGCGTTGGTAAAACATCTGTCGTGCTACGTTACGTCGAGGATAAGTTCAATGATAAACATATCTCCACCCTGCAGGTGATTCACTATTTTTTATTGTTAACTATAGCTTGATAATTGCAGCTAAATAAATTTGTTTTGATTAAGCTTCGTACACGACGATTCTCTTGCAGTCTTGCCTAAATTGTCTATAATTTTGTGTACATTTGCAAAGTATATTTGTGAAAACTAGCTCACGTTCATACGTGTCACAAAATGTCAATATCACTACATTTTTTATTATCTACTTGGCCACCATTCCTTGTTTGCATTGAAGAATGAGTTGGTTCTTTTGAGTGAACTATATTGCAATAACTTCTATATGTTTTAAAGATGAAATAAAATCACGCTTGCTATATTTTAATAATAGTTATTACATCATTGAGATAATACATCTAATCACAGATGAGATCAATGCAAATAATTATGATTACTTGAATGTTGATAATTTATAAAAATAGTCAAAGGCAAGGAATTTTACTTTAATTCAGATAATCTAAATACAAAGTATTTAAAAAATTTAAATATACTAATAGAGAAATGAAAACTACTAAGTTATTCAATCGTTGTAGACTAAATATATAAGAAAAAAAATACTTATGTAAGTACATGCATAAAGCCTGTAATATTATTAGCTTCATCCTATTTTCTAACTCCAACCTGTTTGATTTATGTAATATTCAGTTGTTCCAATGGTTATTAAAAAATTATAAATTTAACTTTATCAAGTAGTGTCAATTAAATTGACTCGTAGCTATTAAATGCTGATATGAATGAAATTTGAATTCTAAATTTTCAATTTATTTTACAGGCCTCTTTTTTCAATAAAAAAGTCAATATTAATGGAAAAAGAGTGAATCTTGCTATATGGGACACAGCAGGTCAAGAAAAGTTCCATGCACTAGGGCCTATTTATTATAGAATGTCCAATGGAGCCATATTAGTTTATGATATTACGGATGAAGAAACTTTTAAAAAAGTTAGTTCAAATGATATTTGAATGCTTTTTTTATGTTTTTCTCTTACTCTTTATTCCATGTTATTGTTAATTTTGATGATCATGATATGGCAAGTGTTATCAATTTTATCTTTTTTGTACGAAGCTGTTTTTACATTATTTTTTCATTTTCAGGTGAAAAATTGGGTAAAGGAATTAAAAAAAATGCTAGGCAGTGATATCTGTCTAGTTATAGCTGGGAACAAAGTAGATTTAGAGAAAGATAGAAATGTCACCATTGAAGAGGCTGAAGAGTGAGTTCAACTATTTTTTTTTGTTCATATATTTGATTTAAAAAACTTAAAAAAGTTGAAGCTACAATGAATTATATAGCATGTAATCAGCATTGTCCAATACAAAGTTTTTCATTGCTAAACGAGTTTGAGGGTAAAAGACTTACAATCGCATAATATTAATTGAATTTTTTATAGTGTAAAAATATTATCACGAAGTGCTGAATGGCTCTTGTTTCTAAAATAATCGTTATTGCAACTTTTTGATTGATGAGTAATTCAAAACGATAACAAACGTAATTAACAATTCGCAAATTAGGCCATTGAAAAAAGCGTAGTATTTACGTTGTCATATTTTTTGTCATTAATTAACATTTAAAAATGCGATCTGTAGAATTGAATAATCAAGATTAACACTCACACGATTAAAAAAGTTATAAGTCAAACTCCGATATTTATTTGTAGGTACTCAAGACAAGTCGGCGCAGTGCACTTCCATACCTCGGCAAAGCAAAATTTAAATATAGAGGAAATGTTCCTTGAATTGACAAAGCGTATGATGCAGCATGCTGACGAGCAAGAGAAAAAATCTTCGTTGACGAGGAACAATAGCACCAGACGTAATGTCGTGGTGGTCGAAGATGAGTCTGCCGAACAAAGTCAACCTGCCAAGAGTTCATGCTGCGGTGGTGGCAGTAGCTCGTAATATAACTTTCCAACAATGCTTACCGAGGTTGTAATATTATATATGCTTTTGCGTGCGAGAGGTATGTTGCTTATCGAGACGTTTGTACGAGCAATAGATTATATAGTTTCGATGTGAACATTTCTATTTTTCTGTTATTTACTAAACTTTTGATACAAAACAACATACTGCTGTTTTCGATTTCAAATAATTATTTCGAACTTGATTTGAACTCGCTTTGTTGTTGGTTGTTGTTCTTATAAAATGCTTCAAAAATATTTCGAAAAGGTTAAAGTAAGCTCCCATAAATATTAAAAGTTGTACAATATGTTATTTCTTATTTTCCAACAAGGCATTTACTTTTAAGATATATTTTTTCAATTTTTATTACTTTTTAACACTTTTGTGTGTACTATTACAACCTTATATGGCATAGGATTTGTTTTTGAAAATTCACTCTTAAGAATTTTTTCTTTCAATCCTGTGCTCAAATGTACATAATTTCCAGTCACCTTTTACTAAAAATTAAGTAGCCTACTACTTGAGGTTTACAGTGTGGATTTGAAACACGTGTAGGATGCCAAAAGGATTTATATATATATATATATATATATATATATATATATATATATATATATATATAATGTACGCGATAAACAAAGAAGTAACAGAATCATAACATCTAACTAATATGTGCAACTATAACAAACTTTATTGTTACTATTATATAATGAATAAAAATAATGTAATTGATTCGTATTCAAATATATTGATTATCAATATTCTTTCAAGTGGGTTGTGGACAAAGAGCAAACTGAAACATCAAAGTTTATTTTTACATATGAAATTTTCTATAAGCGCGTGATGTAGATCACTTAGAAAAGAGAATTTTTTTTCAATTAGTTTGATTGAAATAAATGGGTGGTTGATGACTACGTTCTCATTCATGTAATTTTATAATTGACAAGAACATCTCATAAGCTTTAAAGAAACGTAAAAATTTTGTTATTTTATTTATGCATTAACAAAGTTTATAGAAATATTTTTCTGAATACTCGATATAAATATATTAATTCACAAACTGAAAGTTTAAGCATTGATAGAATTTTTTTATGTCACTACGCATATACTTTGATTGACATTACAAGAAGTGATAAATGAGTTCAGTATTTCTAATGTATACGTCATGACTTGCGTCAAATTTGCTACTTTTTATAAGATTGCAGACTTAGCAACTTTATAAGACACCCGTCTATGATTGTTTTGAATTATTCCAATGGCCAATCTTTGTGTATGATGAAGACACGGTAAACGAGTTTTTATTTACTTTGTATGTAACAGTTTACTGGTATTTGAAATGTATAAAATTAGATTGTTTTGGAATGCTATTAAGAATTGAAAAAATAACGTGCTACTTATTGGAATGTCTAATGAATTTGAAGTCAAACTATGTGACATTTTATCATTTTGTTTTTAAAAATTTGCTAACATATTTGACTAAAATTAAATATTTATTTTATAATATGTCCATCAAGGAGAAAAACAAAAATCATTCTAATACAATGTTCAGGTTTTAAATCCAAGGCTTTGGTATCATCATATCCGATTCAACACTATGATGCTTGATAATATATAGTTAAAACTACTGTTGTTTCGTCAATTAATTTTATTTATAATATTGCAATAATTTCGGTAGAACACGAATAGATTCTCCGTTTGAAGAGGTTCGCATAAACTGTTTCTCAAAAGACCAAAACTTCACAGTATTGTAAATAAAAATGAATTGATGGAACTTTATAATTTTAATTGTTTATTATTTAATTTTATCCATCACAAGTTGATGTTTCACATTATGATATTTGTTAAAAATTATGCTACTGTAAAACACTATATAAGAATATTGAGTAATCTCTTCTAGTGTGAGTTTTTGGATAAAAATTTTGAGTGTTTACAGTTATCAAAGGAAGCAGCACATTTTACAAATTTCATTTTAATTATCTTTTTGCCTTAATTTATTTAAAACAAATTTGTCTAACTCATGCGAAACTATAATACAACGTATATTTTGTTGTCACTTGAATTATACTGTACTGACAAAAATAAAAAGAATCAATAAATAATATTGTTGAAAATAAGGTATCAGTTGTTTTTAATAATAATTAAACGATGTATTTATTACTGTTATTATATTCATTTAATCGCCAGATTTTGGCAGATACTCCAGATGAAACAGTGTGCAACTATCACAGGTATATACATGGGTCGTGCATGTATCAGTCTAAACTACAGACACATTTCATTCTTACATAAAATCTAACTACCTGTACAAAAAATTCTTTTTCGTGCCAAAACTTGCTATTATATCGATACTTTACAAATCTAAAAATTAAATGAGTACAGATTAGGAAAAAATAGAAGGATAATTTATTTTTTTAAGAGGTTTCATGGTTATAATTGTTATTATTATAATAATAATATTATTATAACAATATTATTATTATAACAATATTATTATTATATTATTATTATTATTATTATATTATAACCAATATTATTATTATAACATTCAAATGTAAAAATCAATTCGTTCGTGAAAATGTAAAATTCTAAAATAGTTAGAAAAACATGACGTAACATCTTTTTATACAGGCAGTATAGACAAAAATCGATGAATACGTTTCTTCTGAGTTATACAGATTTTATGTATCATTATAACGATCCCTGATATCATTTCCATCATTTATTATACAAAATAATTTAAATCACCATAAGGAATGGCTAGTGATTAACGAGCAACGCACTGTTAAAAAAATAAAGTTGCATTTGCCTGGGTGCGTACAGTTACGAGGTGAGTAGATTTTTTTAAACTTCTTACTCGAGTGTTTCTTGCTTTTTTGGTGTTAACGTACATTTATATAGTTCAGATTAAGAAAAAACGTGACAAATGCTCCGGCTAAGTAAGTAAAAATCTATAATAATTTAAACCTACTGTTACTAAAATTTTATATATAGAATAATTTGAAAAAATTTGTTGTATGTAACATATAGATCTATGTTGACATGATCCACAATCATTTTTGTGGTCATCTAGCTTTTATATTATAGTATCTTCTCTTATATTCTTTTCTTTGTATTTTTCTTTTAATTAAAAATCAGTTCTAGGCATCTTATAAACTAGAATTTTTTTATACACTGTTGTATTATGTACAAGTTATTATTTATATAACAGGATGTTTCGATAAACAGATCACTTCTGTTAGCATTATTGATTGCAGTTAATACAGTTTGTATGTAAAATCAATCTTACTATATTAGTTTTGTTATTAAAAACTCATTAAAGTTACTATGGAATGTTGATAATAATAATTAATTGTCAATAAAATGTAATATTGAATTGAAATGCCAGAAAAAGATCTGTATCTTACTGCAGCAAAAATAAAACCTTGGAGGGATCATCCTATTTCATTGTCTATTACCTATGAAGATTTGATTACACTGTTTCAGTATAATACTACTTTATACAAAAAATTGTGTGAATTTCCTTATATCTTTGGTATGTGGTTGTCAATTTTTCACAAAAATATACAAACCTCCAAGACTTTTTTTTGGATATTTTTAGCCTCTTTTCGACCAATTTTTTACCACAATCGTACCTGCATTGTACATTTTTTCTCAAAAATTATTTTTCCAGCTTATATATTAATTTTTCTTTCTCTTTTCTCGGCATGTTACTAAAAATATCATTTAAAAAATTAGGTTTTTTTTTTCACTAAAAAAGATTTTTAAATGTTAAAAAGCGAAAAAAATTTAAAATTAACGAATGTTATTACAAAATATAAACATTTAATAGATATTTTTCATTAGCAATCACCGGTATAAGACATTTATAATAGTAACAATTGTAGCAACAATTTTTTGTTATTTTTTCATTGAGGCAATATCGTTATTTTTCTTTTTTAACGAAGGATCTTTAGCATCCATTTCTGATAATTTTTCATTAAATTTTTTATGTACGTATGTAAAAGTGCGATATGCTGCTAGTGCCAATTTACTTTCAAAGTAAATGATATTTCAGAATCCGACTTAACATTAATTTTTTTTTATCTATGTTACTAAAACATCGATGTCACGATACTCTAAGTTGACAATAAATGTACAAATGCACATGTAAGTAATGGTGCGCAATGAAGATTGACACTAAAATGAAGTATATTCGACTGAGCTATGGCGGTACAAAGCTGCTGAAAATATGTGATAAACAAATTTTTTAACGCAACGTAAATCGGAAAAGTCTTCACAAAAAATTATCAGAAAATAATCATGGCGTCTATACACAAGACATACACAGTCGTAGCGCGATTAGGCCCAATTCTCAAAAAAGTAACTACATAAGTAGATATATTCTTTATATTATAAATATCTTATCTTGGTCGGTGAAAACGTAGTCGATGAATTGATTGATTGGACCGATCGCTGACAAAGACATGCCTCGGGATGGTGGTGCACGGACAAGATTTGGACCAAACACCACAGCTAAATTACTAGACGTCATCTTGTTCAAATCACATCTGTCCATTACCTAGAAAAATATTATATTGCAGACTACTGTTCAGCCTAAAAAATAATTGTCGCTTGCAAAAGTAATATTAACCCTAGATAAGAACTGAACGATATATTTCAAAAGTTGATAATTATCTTCAGGGAGCTTTTCCAAAATAAGAATTTTCACTCTCCTTGGACGTTCGTCTTTCGACAATGCTGTCAACGAAAAGAAAAAATGTATCAAACAGTCCATATATTCATCGATGATAAGACAAAAAAATAAAAATATTAACTTTGGAATTGTGTTATTTCATCGTACAAGTCGTACGTCATAAGTGGCTCTTCTAGTTCGCGAAGAAAAGTCTTCAATAGCACCGCAGCTATATGTACATCACCTTGGAAATCAACAGACAAGCCTTGATTACACCTGCCTTGAAGCTCTTTAATTACCGCAACATTGGCGGATCTTCTAAAGATACCTTCAGTTTCCAATGCTGTAATTTTACAATTTTCCGATTAGATTAGGGCTTTGATTTGTCGTAAAGATGAATCAACTCTGCAGACGAATGAATAAATTATAGCGTTATACGTTGTTACGCAGTGATTTTACCACAGAGCTGATTGTATAATTTATTCGACAAAATGACAAGACGTCGTTACCGTCAGGGGTGTCGAGAAATTCAACACATTGTCGGACGATGGGAGGTATAGGATCTCCTCTGTTATTTTCTTTGATGAATTGAAGACTCGCGCCGAATTGAGTCGTTCCAACTGGAGTCGCTACGACACTTGGTGGTGGACTTGTCGGCAGATTTTTTTTATTTTTCAACATCAGTTGTTCATCGTGCCTGAAAACGCAAATTTTAATTACTGTATATAATTAAATGATAAGGACTCATTAGAAATTTGGCAATGAAAGACTTACTCAAGGACTTGCGGTGGAATTATCAGTTGGTCGAGATTAATATACTGGGCCAATTCCTCTAAATAATTGACATACATCATCTTTCGACCAAACTTAGCACTGAAAAGTAAGTCATACGTATTAATAAAAAGTCGTCATAATATTTAAGCATTCATAAGGTGATCGACCTGTAGTTTCATAATACTTTTCCGTCAAGTTTTAATACAAATATTGTATAAAAAAAGTTAAAACTAATGAAATCACAACAGAAAAGTGAAAAAAAAATTATATAAGAGCCCCGTGCCAATCGCCTATACACAGGTCGACCTCAAAAATCCCGCGATATAACATGTTATTTCTCCTGTCTCGCTGAAAAGAGAAAGAGACAGATGGGCAGAGAGGGAGGGATGCACACAAATAATACACATACCTAATGGCCGGTTTGAAAATCTGCCAAACTATCCTGATGAAATTGGTCGGATGTACGAGATATAACGCTTTCAAATTCTTCTTGTACTTGCGGTCGAAAGCTTTGTAAGCTTGCCACAGCCAAGACAGCGGTGGTTTGTTCTTGGACGTGAGGCCATGATGAAAGTACACAAGGCTGTAGTCCTGCTCGACGAATTTGTCGAGGGTGTGAGTAAGGTAACGCAATAGCTTGGCATGGCTGAACAACGCTTCTTTGCCCGTCGGTGGTAATTTACATGCTGACACGACGATTATCTTGCGTCCTGCACTGTCGTCACCGACCACCTCGACAATACCAAGGCGCGCGATGTCGTGGTAATCCTCTTCGTCGGCTAGTTCTGTTTCATCCAATGCAGCTAAATCGTCGGCTGTTGTTTGTTGATCAGAGAGAAAAAGTATATAAAGTAATGCAGTTGAGTTATATGTACACTTGCTTTTAACAACGTCGTAAAGACACGCTGAAGTGTCGGAGGCAAGTCAGTAAAAAAGCACTTTAACCGAAAGTGGAATAGCCGGCAAACGACGCGTGTAACGACACTGTTTGATAATAATGAAGATCAAGTGGCTCTCGATTTTCAAACGAATTTCAAGAATTTTGACTTTTGTTCTCGTTATGCGTTCGTTATCCGATTGACCAAGCTACACTGAGGGTC
The DNA here is from genome assembly GCF_024137745.1 of Phymastichus coffea. Taxonomy (NCBI): domain Eukaryota; kingdom Metazoa; phylum Arthropoda; class Insecta; order Hymenoptera; family Eulophidae; genus Phymastichus; species Phymastichus coffea. Next base: position 888,855 of record NW_026706861.1, on the reverse strand, counting down.
GTCTACGTTTTTTCCAACACGTTCGTCACAGGCGCGTGACGCAAGTGCGTCATGAATATTTGCACATAAAAAAAGAAAGACTCGATATAGCCGTGCCCGAACGTAACAAGATGCGTATACACAAGTACCAGTCTCGATGACAGGGGCATCAACAAGAGCCTCCTCGAAATTTTCCTCTATTGTACCGTCGCTCACTGGACTCTCTAGGTAATCAATTCCCGAGCCTATCACGCCAACCGCCAAGTCCAATTTCTCCTCTAATAACTCGACCGCTGCTACAGAACAGATGAAATGACGTTAATGCGTTGCTCATGTACATTTTGAAAAAGCTGCATGTACGTATACATGTATGTGTGTGTGTGTGTGCTCACATGCAGTCGACGTTGCCTGGAGCTCCGTGTCGTCGAATTCCAAATTGGGCTCGTAATCGTGGAAATCCGAGAGGCTCGGGTACGGATCGTCGCTTTCATTATTTACAGCGGCTGTAAAATGAAAATGAAAAGGAGCAAACGAACGACGACTGAAGACGGCGAGAGACTATAAGGCTGAAAGGTTAATCCGGTATTCCTACGAGGGACGCGTGGGTGGTGGCAGCGTGTGTATATGGTTTTGTCGTGCCGCGCGAGCGGCTGCACGGGTATCGCGCGGAATAAAAGATTATCCGCGTGCAACTCATGACAACACTTCCGGCCGACAGGAAGGAGCGCGTGCGCGCGACCGGATAAAGTGCTCTTTATTTCCCGTTTGCTCGCTCGACGCCCGCGCGACTTTTCACGCTCGGAGCTCTTGGAGCCGTGAATTTTTCACGGACGCGCCCGCGCTGTCTTTCGCAGGCAGGCGCAATCGCTCGAGCCTCTCTTTTACGCCTCGTTTCTAAATAATTCATTGGGCCTCTCTTGCTCCGACGTTATTTAATTCTCTTGCGCCACTCATTATAATTATCTCGAAAGTTGACGTGCTGCTCGGACCGTGAGTCGTGAGTCGTGAGTCTGAAGCCTTGCGAGCGCCTCCTTCCGATCGGCGTTTCGATGGAAAGTTGTCGGTGTAGTCGCGTTTGCGCCAAATTATCGAACGCAGCATTCGAGCGCACTTTGCACGCCAAGTATCTTAGTAGTCCATCAAAAATAATGCCCCATCAACGCGACACTATAGGTCAACAGAGACACACAACGCCGATCGATACGAGTTTCGCAGTAAAGTGGAATATACGTACACACACTCGCAGTTGCCAATGACAATTTTCGCGAATATGCGAGATACTTACGCAAAGCTATGTTGCTGCGAGAGAGGAAGCTAATGGCACTACTCCGCGACACCAAGGATAACAAGTGTTTCAGATTATGCATTCTGACTCGTTTTTATGTATTCGTTTAGAGAGACGTGCAATTGAAGTTGATCGCTGATGAACATTCTTTCGTGACTAACCGACGAAATCACTCCGCTCCCCCTACGATTCAACTTGATAACAATCGTAGTGAGATAACGACGGAAAAAAAAACTTATTGATCGCCGGAAATATATTGTCGACGTACGATGAAAAATACAACGAGGATCAATAAGTCGAACAAATATTTTTCGAATTTACCATGTAGGTGCGCACGCGGTTTGCGTATTACAATCTGCTTCGTGTGTGTAGGCGTGAAGATAAAAACCGGAGCCATTATACGCGTTATAGATATATACGCGAACAAACTGTCTACCTACTTACATTTCATTTTTTTTTCCTTTATCATAATCTGGAGCCAAGTAATTTCGATTGATTTTACATTAAAGCGTGAGCGAGCGAGCAAGAGCCAAGAGGATTTTCATACAATAGTTATATCATGAGTTGCCAAAGCATGTGGCTCATTGATCACTAAATTTTTCTGATATGGTTTTTTGTATACGGAAAGCTATTTTGTCAAGATTGCAACAGAAATTTTACTTTTTCTTGGATAGGTAATTAGACTAATAATGATAATAAAAGTACATTCCTGCAAGAGATTTATTTGGCAATTTTAGTATTAAACTAGATGAGTTTACAGAGTATGAATATTCTAAGAGTTTGGAAATAAAAATGTTCAGCGATGGAAAGCTGCTTGTTGTGATAAAACAAAGAAACCAGTATGAATTTGATGTTTGATATCAAATGCAGGTATAGGAGATTGCTCTATTACGGATCATGTTTGTCATTCATATCTTTCAAAATCTTACATCATCAGAGATGTAATAAAAAAACTCCTCTGAATATTTATAAGGCCAATGATGAAAGCTGGAGTTACAAAATTTTTTGACACATAGATTGAGAAATGCACAAAGTATCCTGATCCATAAATAACAAACATGGTCATGATTGTTGTGCTCTCAATAAAATCAATATGACAACTTCCAACATAGGTATATTTTTTGCAATCGATCAATTTAAATCAACAAGTACTCTTCCAGTAATAGCTAACATGACTATCTCTAAACAAACAATCATCAGTCAAACAACTAAAAATATACTATGTATTCAGATTCAACACAGCATAATACAAAAACTCTTGCAAGACTAAGTTATACCTACAACTCATTTTCTGAGTGTTTCGCAACAAGCATTTGTGTGACACATGCTATCACTCTAAGCAGAAAGACGTTCGAACACTCCACTATTATAAAAACGACATATTTTAGTAGTTGGAGCTTACCTGTCAAAACTTTAGCGGGGCTAAGCGTAGAAGGCTGGTAATCGGCCTCCATGTCTTGGGGGCGCGAAGAGGTTGACGGTTAGGACGAGGCACTAATCATTATCGCTGCTGCACTTTGCCCCCCAAACAATCCACACTTGGCACGCGTCACACACTATACACCACAAACAAAAGACACTACGCGCGTATTACTCTTTAGTAGGAGTAACAGGACAACACTATTATTCTCCCAAAAGCGTAGCAGCCGTAACAGCAGCAGAGCAGTCAACTCCCTTTTTCCTCTCTTTCTCTTTTTCCACGTTTCCCCCCTTCTCAAGGCGGCGCTTTACTCTCTGTGTTTGTGCACGAGCAACTGCTGTGAAATTCACAGCAGTGTGAATACTGTGAACCAAATCTGCGTGATCTGGCTTTGCTTGTACGTCTGTATATATCTTACGGACTCTCTTCTGCTATGTGTGCGAGTGTTTTTATAGCGGGCGATCTGACGTGACTGTAAGCTCTGCCGGTTGATGACGACGTCGCGCTTTTCGATTAGTGCGGAACTTCGCACCGTTCTGTGTCCCAAAGAAAAACCGTTCTTCCTACGAAAATTTGTAATTGTAGTACTCCAGTCGGTCTATAATTTGATGCTAAACTGATTTTTTTTCGCGCATATTCGGATTCTTAAATTAATGACGTCGCTATCGTTGCTTTTTAGCGTGTTGTATAATGATTTCTACGATAAATCAATGAAGGCTCATTATTTTCGAGACTGGTAGATAATTGGTTTAGATTAATCGTATATATCTCTTACCTGGATTGAATGTTGATAAAATGTAGCAGACAGCTAATTACTTATGTTGAAATAGGGCGCGATTTTCTTAATCACGTGGTCATAATTTAAACTTCTAAATTCGTTACTCTATTTTCGATTTGAAAATCACTCGTTAGAAGTTTCTTTTATTCTTTCGAGTAGGATTTGAAATTTTTTCAGTATTTCGTCTTAAACGACAAAGACAACAATTTGAAATACAAAAACACTTTAATTCGCTAGATTACCATAAGCATTCTCTGATTTAACTAACTTCAAGACGTATAACGGAGCGATTGAAACATGGAGTGAGTTGTCATTTCAAAGTACTTTTCGGCGACTTCGCCTTAATAAAACTCGTCATATTATCGTGGCTGACGAAACATTTTATTGATAAAGATTGCATTTTATTGACCGCTTTTAGAATTGTCTGGGAAAAGTTGACTATATTATCTCGTCAAAAGTATCCGGTTTGTCGACGTTGAATAATCACAGCTGATGCTGACACATAAAAGTATGAGCGTATTTTGTTAATAAGATTATTGTTATATCTTGATAGGAGATTACATCGTTACTAGAATAATTTATAAAACAGAATTGGCATTTTTTTAGGTAGGAATAGAATACTTGACACAAATGTAAGGTTATGTTTACATAAGGATTTTCTACTAGATTATGAGAGGACACGTCAGACTCTACAGCCGTGCATAATGTAAACAAACTATTTTCTGCTCTTTATAAATACATTCTGCAGTTCAGTTAATAAAAATTTACTTTCAGAACAACTTTTATGTTTGATAAAACGGTATAAGAAATTTAATCTACAAAGATGTTCATTCCAAAAAAATTAATCTACTGGCTGTGCGAAATAGCTGCTTTCATTGCAACATGTTGGTTGTTTTTAGTATGTCTGTACCCACTCATGGTACTTATTTTTATGAGAAGACTATTTATGAAGAAGAACGATACAGAACTAAAAGATAATCAAGAAATCACTGTAGGTATATTTCATCCTTACTGCAATGCTGGCGCTGGTGGAGAAAGAGTACTTTGGTCTGTCGTCAAAGCTCTTCAATCAAATTACAAGAATGTGCATGTATTTATATATACTGGTGATTTGGAACATGATAGAGAAACTATTTTGTCAAACGTTGAAAAAGTTTTTGATATAAAAATGCAGGATAACATCAATATTGTTTATTTACACAGAAGGAAATGGATTGAGGCCAAGATGTATCCATTCTGTACATTACTAGGACAAAGTCTTGGTTCAGTTTGGGTTGGCTGGGAAGCTTTAACTTTATTCAAGCCTGATATTTTTATTGATACAATGGGTTATGCTTTCACATATCCACTGTTTAAATATTTGGGAAACTGTAAGGTTGCTTCATATACTCACTATCCAATTATTTCAACAGACATGTTAAACTGTGTATCTGAAAGAATAACTGCTGTTAATAATCGTCACGTAATAGCAAGAAATCCACTTTTCACAGTTTTGAAACTTGGATATTATAAAGGCATTGCTTTCTTATATGGTTTAACTGGAAGAACTGCTGATATTGTTATGGTGAATTCATCTTGGACCAAAGATCATATCAATTTTATCTGGAATTGCCCTAAAAGAACTCACTTATTGTATCCCCCTTGTGATGTAGATAAATTGACACAATTACCACTATTGAATGAGGAGCAAAAAAATCATGAAATTCATATTATATCTGTCAGTCAGTTCAGACCAGAGAAGAATCATAAAATGATGATTGAGGTAATGTACAAAATCAAAAGTATTGTAGATGCAGACACATGGAAGAAAATACGTCTAGTGCTAATAGGTTCATGTCGTAATGAAGATGACAAATCATATGTTCAGAAATTGAAAAGTCTAACAAAGAAGTTGCACATAGAGGACAATGTCGATTTCAGAGTGAATATATCTTATTCACATTTGATTTATGAAATGCAAAAGGGTACTATTGGCATACATGCTATGTGGAATGAACACTTTGGAATAAGTGTTGTAGATGCTTTGGCAGCTGGATTAATTATGGTTGCCAATGCATCTGGAGGACCCAAGGCTGATATAATTGATGTTAAAGATAAAACTAGAACAGGATATCTTGCTAATGGAGTTACAGAATATGCAGAAACTATTGTATCAATCATAAATATGTCTACAGAGGAAAGAAAAGCAATAAGTAATGCAGCTAGAAAGTCTGTCAATAGATTTTCTACAAAATGTTTTGAACAAGAATTAGTAAGGATAGTGATGCCTTTTTTTAAGGTCAAAGAAAGTTAATTTTTTGTTTAATTTTATGTAAAGAAATTGTGTAGTTATTAATAAATTTTATATATTTTATGGTAATTTCCAATTGAGTGTTTTTTCTTACTATTGCTGCAATATTTTATGACTTTAATGGCATTCTTTTTGTATCATAAAAATATTTTATTAAAATTTAGAAAACATATATACATAGATGAGTAACATTAATAAACACAACATATGAGCTCATATAAAAATTAAAAAATCTTAATATCACATATCACAACTAGTAAATTCTTCAATTATTGTCTTCATTCATAATATATCTATAATTTTTCATACATTAACATAAAACTACAATTCCGTTATTATGAAACATTTTCATTCATAATTTTTTATCAAATGCTTGAGCAATGTAAGCTATTCTTTATGTTTCTCATTCTTATAAATTATTATGTGTACTTCACAATAATTGCAACATTACAATTATTTTGATTATCAATTTTTTAAGATACTTTCTAAAATTTAAAATATAAATTGATTTATAAATATTTTGACTTTTTATAATGACTTGAAAAATAATTGTTTCTTAAATATCCAAAACTAGTTATAATTTACGAAAGTAAAAGCTTCAATCGAAAAGTTTATAAAAATTAAGCTAAAATATTTTTTGCTGATCTCCGATTTACATAACTTTGATTAACACATAAGGATACATAGTAGTATCCCCTGATACTTCTGGTACTTGAACAGCATCTTCTAAATCATGATCAGTTAAACGTCCCCTTCTATTAGTGACTGCTAATTTGACTTTTTTAATTAAATCACTTATTTCAATTTGTTTATCAGCTTCGTGAATTTGTTTACATAAGTCTTGAATGAACCAACTACCTAAAAATAAAAATTTTCAAATTTGAAACAATTCACAGAGAAAAATTTATAATTTAATTACCTCGCATTTGATCTCTTATTGCTGCAAAGTCCTGTACAGTTGCATGGAAAAGGCAAAAATGCATGCGATAACGAGGATTAGTAAAATTAGATGGACCATCTTTGACTAATTTACCATATTGCCGCTCCACTAATCCTAAAAGAATTGCATTTTATATTGTGATCTAAAGTAACATTCATGTAAATTATTTAGTATATAAATAATTGTGGTAAATATTATACCTATCTTTTCTCCTTGACAAGATTGTAATATCAAAAATTTGAATACATTTTGTAGTTTTTGACAGCAAAATTTTTCTTTTATTGCATCAATTGATATGCAATTATCATCAGCACAAACCACTTCACCTGATAAATAAATGTAGATTTAAAATATAAAAATTATGTATTTTTGTGTATTAAATTCTATAAAATACCTTTGAAACCATGACTTAATACACATATAAAAATAGCACCATATTTGGAGTATAATTTACTATTTAGAGATTCTAATAGTTTCATCATTGATTGTTTTTTTAAATTTCTATATTTTTCTATTTGAAAATTACAGCTCTTGAAGGTTTTTTCTAAATTTATTTCATCTTCCATTGATCCTTTTCTTCTTGATTTAAACTACATTAAAGAAATATATTATAAATATTAATTGCTTACCACATAGAATGATCATGAAAATACCTTTTGTGTATCTGTAAAATCCATTTGATTTATAATAATAAACAATTTCAAATGATCAGGAGAAGACCACATAATATCTGCATCTATATTAGATGTATTACAATTAATATTTTGATGATATTGAGAGCTACAGTTAATATCTGGAGTTTGTGAACATATCTGTGAATCTTCTTTGTCTCTACTCAGAACCATATCACTAATTTCCCAATAATCAAAATTAAATGACAAGTCGAATAAACAACCAATATTTTTTACACATTTTAATAAATTAGATAAATTATACTCATCTAAAAATGTAAGTAAACAATTATGAAAATTCAAATTAAGTAACTCAAAAGATAAACATTATGAAAAGATGCAATGCAATTATACCTGGATTAACAGAAATATATTCTTCTTGCAGCCATTCTAAAATAAATAATTCAAGGTATATATCATTAGGATTAACATGTGAAGACTTGCCTAAGTTTTTGTTCACTTCGTTTATTAATCTTTTAGCTTCATTATTATCTAAATTTGCACATAAAAAATATAAACTCTTTATAGCCTTATTTAAATATGGACTAACATTGTGCTGTCTTGTTACAAATAAATTTTCTAAAAATTGTATTTCATTATTATCAAATCCCATTCTTCTTATTACATATTTGTTTCCAAGTATCATCAAGGACTCTATTAATTTTTCGGCCCAAGCATTCATACTAGGTAACTTTTCAAAAGCAATACGAGGATCTTCTTTAACTTCTTCAAGAACTTTATAAAAATCTGTGTTTCTGTCTACCATTAGAAAAACTAGGGAAATAAGTTCACTCTTATCTAAATCATTCAACATTTCTTTCAATATTGCAGGAGTGACTCGCATTGCAATATTCTTTACAGCATTAGATATTTCGGTGCATTTGGCGTCTGGCACTACATCTGTCATTGTTGTTGCTTATTAATAAAAATCTAATAATAAACTTATGAATTTAGTTAAAAGCTAGTTTTAGTTTTTATCTATACTTTTAATAAATATTAATAAATATTAATCACACAATTCAATGTCGAGGTTAACTGCATAAATGGGTTCGGGTTAAATTGAGATTTTGTTCAAATATCCGTAGTTTTCAATACAATTAACTGTCATTTACACTCATTTAATTAAATGTTCTGCAAATTAATGAAATATCAATATTTCGTCATGAAAATTAAAAAACAGTGATGGAAAAGTTGTACACACACCTGTTTGCTTATCACGATCACGCATGTGTACGCGCACGCATGCGTGTGTCTTCTTCTATTTGAATGTCTTTATTTTAGATAACGGCAAAAATGAATAACTTGATGGAGTAAAACTTCCTCACCAAAATACTCATGGAAGAGTAGAAAGGAAAGAAAAATTGAAGGAGAAAAAGGGAAAAATAGAGAAGTGGAGTAAAGAATAGAATAAGGATAAGGGAGAATAAATATAAGGAATTAGGATAGTCTAAAATATAAAATTATTAAATCGATAATGAACAAGATTGTAAAAAGTTAAATATAAGTTTACAATATTTGTTATTGGAATCTTTTAAGAATTTGTTAATGGAATAAGGTACAGTGATTTTAACTTTTTCAAGACGTTTATATAAAATTTTTTATTTGATTAGTAAATTTATGACATTTCCTTAACATATGATCGATATCTTAATCTTCAAATGGACAATGAGAGCATTTACTATAGATTTAATAATGTTTTTCCTGTACATATTAAAAGTGAAATAATAATGATTAGATCTGAAACGATTTATGGTGACAATATAGTTTCTTTGAAAATTACAATTGTTAAACGAGGGTGTTGGTTTTATCTCATAACAATGCGCATGCTCGTGTTTATTCATACATGGACGCGTGTGAGTTTCAATTTTCAGTGCAATACTGGGAAAACGTGAAATTATGGGCTACATTATTTGAAAATATAAATGGAATTGAAACTCGACTATTTGAATTGAACAAATTTGAAGATTAAATTACTATATAAAACTTATATAAAAAGAAGAAAGAGCAAATTTACAGACTTTTTAATGAAAATTGTCGAATAAAGCTAAATTTTTTGCTAAGCACAATAATAGGCGACAATAATTAGCAAATAAATCGATAGCAAATTAATCGTGGACTGAAACCAAACAATCGTAATTATAAACTACTTTATAGTTAAAAAAAAAATAAAGTTGTTTTATATTTATCCAGCCTTTCTATTTATATGGGAAGAATAATTTTCTTCCTTTCTGTCTATTAATAAAATATATCTATTGTCTCTTGCTATAGTAAAACTCATCTTCTCTCGAAGCCGATTAATTTGTGACATATAAAGCTTATACTTAAGACAAGTTCGTAGCTTAATGGGTTTTGATTTGTTGAACTCGTGCCAAAATTACTTATATTAATTAACGTCGCAATCAACTCATAATTACTTAACACGTTGGGATCAGCTTCACAAGAGAACTTCGTTATACTTGTTACGGTGATGGAGTATTTTGGATTTTGATCTTAAATCACTGGAAATTCGTGTTAACTTATTTAAGGCACGGGGATTGGTTTCAGCAAATCAAACATCATGCGATTGTTGCATTTTGCAGAAAGTTTGGTTTCGTTCGTCCCATAAAAAAGTACAGTTATTAGTTAGCTCTTCAGATTCAAATATTCGAGTTCCAATTTGATTATAATATTTTCGAATAATCGACAGTAATTCACATTTAAAAATTGAAGCTCATTCCAGTTCAATCTTTGTATACATACGTATCTAGATCTATATGTGTAAATATAGGTATTCGTGAAAAAAGATAGCAACATGGAGTGTTTCAAATAAAAGTAGTAGTCTCAGTGCGCGCCGCGTGCTCCGTTGCTATCGTCACAGGTAATAATATTACATAATAATCATTATTAGCATTCTACTTTATTTTTTGTAGAAAAAAATTGTTCGATTACATTGTTGTTATAATTTTTATAAAAATAAACTGTCACTTACGACTTTGAATTATAAGCAAAAGAATGTATATATAAGTATTATATATACAATAAAAAGGCCTTATTTTCCTATCATCTGACAAAGTGGTGATTCTACATTCATGACAACTGCGGATAAGTATTTCATAGTCGAACGTAATAAAAAATTATGTTAACTTAAATTTCTTTTTGAGTGGAATTAATTTTCTTGCTGCGGAATTGAAGTTGGGCGTTGTGGTTCAATTAATAATTTATGCGTCATGCACAAAAGACAGTACAATTATATTTAATTTCAATGACACGAAAGTTATTGCATTTTATTTTGTCAAGTTATAAAATGATTCGAGAAAATAGACTTATTTATCATCATTCGTATATACAAAGTATATAATTCTTTCCAGTGAATAAAGTGCTATATGATTTTTCAATTCTTGGCGAAGAATTGTTTCGAATAAAAATAACCCAATTCTAAGCTTTTCAGCTTCGTTATATATAAAATTTAATTCATCGTGATAAATTGGAAATTTATGTTGTGCTAGCATATTAGTGAATATTTCCATAAACGTCCTACGTCTCAACATGAAGGATAGATGTTTCTTATTCATCCTAAAAAGGGAAAAACAGTCGACGGTAGGACTTATCATTGTCGTTTTCATCTCTACCAATTCTTTTAAGCACTGAGCGTAGTAGTTCTGCATTCCAGAATGATTTTCTACGAGCTGCAAATCTGCCTGATTAACTGTCATTCCAATTGTCGTCATAATAGCGAAATGTCTAATGAACGATCGATGATGTTCGGTTATATTTTCAGTCAATCCGATTATATCAAAAGGAGTTTGACGCCGACTGTCCAGAAGATTGACATTAGCTCCGCAACGCAATAATAACTGAATATTTCTTAAAGAGTCCGTTTCACAAGCTGAATGAAGAGCAAAGCCTACGTATGATGTTCCAATCCGCGATGAAGCATTGACATTTGCTCCAGCCTTGATAAGAATTTCGGAGATATCTGATCTATAGCATCCTGCTGCTGTGTACAATGGCAACTCGCCATCCGATGGGGCATGAAGTGAAGTTTCAAATTCTACTTTACTGTCCGATTCTGACAGAACTGGTGCTGGAGCGTTCACATCAAATCCATATTCTACAAGTAATTTCACCTGTCAATAACAATTAAGAGATAATGAAGTACGTGTCAGAATAACATGAACTAATAGTCAGACCCTTTACACAACTTACAAATTCAATCTTTCTCAAGTTTATGGCACCGAAAATCGTACGGCCTCTCCTATTTATCTCAGCGACTGGTAATTTTTCGTTCAAAACTAAGTGGACAATTGGTAGTATCTCTTCCTCGTCACGCGTGGTATAGGCGCACTGCAATAACAGCTCCTCTATTCGCTCGCCCTTCCTTCCAACCTTGAGAAATTCATGGACGAGATAATCCACAAGCTCCTCCGAATTGATTGCGTCGACGGCTCTCAGGACCAAGAAACTGTCCAGCTCCGCCCCGTGTTTGATCAGTTCCTCGAGCAAGTAAAGCGACTCGGTCCTAAGAGCATAATAAATGACCGACGAGTGAAAGTCGTCGATTGCGTTCACATTGGCCCCGTGCTCCATCATTTGCACGGCCAGTTGATGGCGCCTTTGATTTTGACCTCTCACGAGTTCGTGCAGCAAGTACGAGAACGGCCCGTCCGTCGGGCCCTTGACGGTGAGGTCTGCGCCCGCGTCGACCAGCATCGACGCGATCTCGTAGTCATCTTTCGACACTGCATCCCAGAGAATAATCCCGCCCGGCTTGCAATTCAGATATGGCCTCTTCTTCAACAATTTTCTCACCTTGCGCTTCCTTCCTGATATCACTGCGGATCTTAGCTCTGTCAGCTGCCTTACGTGCCGTTGCAACGTCATGTCGTTTAGTTGATAATCAGCTGACGCAGCGCGGTTCCTTCTGCTGATCCACCCACCCATCTTGATAGAGGTGGCTGGCAACAGGCAGCCTACGGATCCCTATCCAAATTTTTATGCATCCACCGAACGAATACGAGCGGACCAACTTACCGATATTCAGTGACAAATGCGATCAGCGGCTCTGAGGATGGCAAAACAGTACTTGTCCGACGGCGAGCCAACTCGTGAGCTAACGCCTCGGCGTAAGACTGTATGTGCAGCGCTAATATTTCCGATATGTGTATTTATGTATTGAGACTAACACTTAATCCGCATAGGAAAGCGTGGCCCAGCCTGATCTTCTTAAGAAGCTGTTAAGAAGTAATACTAACGTTGTAATCCATTCAAGACGAGCAGATATTTCAAAGTGGAATTGCTACATTGAGCAAAGAATATTATTTAGTAAGCATTTATTCTTGTGAGCATGGGATATTCTAGCATAGAAATACTGGCCTGGGCCAAGACCATTTGGTCCAATCCACGGAGCGTCTCATTTCGCTATTTCGCAGTAGACTTCTTTCATTGCAAGTCTTTAGTTCTGCATTGTATTAGCCATCTCGTAGGGGACTCCCTCAGTTTTCATTGTTATTTGTCAACCCTTTTAACGTCCTGCTTGAATAGGTTTTCGGTCCTCCAAGTCATTCTGCGTTTTCGTTCTCATTTTCAGTCTTCCTACGTTCATTGTAGTGTTCCTCTTTGAAATATTTAGTTATTGTAAATAGATTACAATTTTAGTCACAACGTAATTCTGAATAGCTTCTTAAGAGGCTTAATCTGCGCAACGCTTACTTCGTGGATTAAGTATTATTCTGAACAGTGGCTCGCGTATCGTCAACTGTATATACAGTTATATAGAATATAAACTATATATGTATATTAAGATAGAACTAAAGATTACAATACGTCCGAAATATTAGCCCTGTGTGTTCACTCTTATACCAAGGCGTTAGCTCGTTAGATTGCTGCACCTCTTAACTCCGTCGAATAAATTTGTTTTTTGCCATTGTCTATGGCAATATTTTTTTGACGTGACTGCATTAATTATTGGTAAGTTCGACATTGATATCCGTTAGATGCATCGATATTTTTACGCGAATTCTATACACGTTGTCTGTGTGTGTTGCTAGGTACGTCGGTCAGATGAATATAGCTGGGTGTTGCAATGGAATACCTTGCGGTAGGAACGTAAGAGTAGTTTCACGCGAGGAAGAGATCGCAACATTAAAAAATGCCATTCTCGGAAAAGAGAAAGGAAGGGTGATTGCTCTTCTTGAGCAAAATCCTGACTTAAATTGTAGAGAGGGTGGTCTTCTGGTTTGGGATGCAATAATGAGCAATCAGATAGACACGGCATCGAGGTTGATCGATGCTGGCGCAGATCTCACTGTAAACCATCCATCGGACGGATTTGATTCAACTTTTCTTCACGTGCTCGTGAAAAGTAACGACCGAAGGTGTCATCGACTGGCGGCGAAAATCATGGAACGTAACGGTGTTGATATTAACGCTCGTGACAGATTTCACGTGACAGTTCTCCATCGTGCTCTTGAAGGTAGATACCCGATCAATATAATCAAAGAACTTCTGCGACACCAAGTCGATGTGACTGGTACTCCCGTCGTAAGAGCCACTATACACGATAAATCAACTGATCTACTGGAATTGCTCGTTAATTCATTCCTCGAGTTGGGAACGGCGAACGAGCGGGTTGAAGAGCTACTGTTACGCTGTGGCAGTGCATCCTTCTGCGATGCAGACGTAGTACCACTTGTCAAGATACTTTTGTTAAAAAGAATACCAGCCACGGAAATAGATCAGTTACACTTTGTGGTTATACATGCCGTTCGCTCGGAAAAGTATCTAATGGTAAATTTTATAAAACGCCAGCTTTTTACCTAAAATTTATTGCGACAAATACTTAAACACCCGTTAATTGTTACTCGCAGGTGAAATTACTTATAAATTACGGATTTAACGTGAACGCACCAGCATCGCCTTTGCCACTACCGGATCATTTTCATTACATCGGTGACAAAGTGACAGGTGAGACACCACTGGGTGCTGCAGCAAAAAAGAATTACGCAGATATGAGCTTACTTCTACTTCAGGCTGGTGCGATAGTCAATGCTCCAACGCAGAATTTGAGGTATGGTAGGAGCTATCCTATTCATTGCGCTTGTGAAGTGGCATCTGTAAACAATATTCGGGTGTTATTACGCCACGGAGCTGACGTCAATCTGACCGACAATCAGGGTCGAACTCCATTTTCTAGAATCGTATACCATAGACGTACGACCGATTCGCATCGAGTGTTCCTTAAACATTTCGCTCGCTTAGTCAAAAGGAACGTGGCAGTTAATGAGAGCGATATGACATTCGTACGGAATCATGAAGATATGCAATTATTCTACGATTCGTGTATAAACGAATTGGAAAAAATGGAAACGGTATTTATCTTGCCTACTATTCCCTTCTCTTGCATTTTCAAAGCAACTAAGATAAAACTATGCTACATGACTAGAAGTGAGCAGTTTGTGCAAGGTTATCGCGATCTACGGCAGAGATCGGAATATCCAATTTATTTCGAGGACCTCAATTACGTATTTGAGTCTGCTGTAAAACATAGAAGGCGATTGAGCACCATAGAGGAAATCCTTTACGAAACATTACTAAACGATTTACCAACTCTTCCGTTGGAAAGAATTATCCGTTTCATTTACATGCATGGAAATGTATAGATTAATTTATTCGAATATTTTTTCAACTCGACAAAGTTAAGTGCAATAACTTTGATGTAGGTCAATTATTGCTTGAACAACAACTGCTAACTTTGATTCTATAACCAGCAAGCTGTGGGATCAAAGGAGAACTCGCAAGATTTCGCTATTAATGTAATGAAATACTTGACTCTGGTAGTCATCAATGTAAAATTATCATTTTATTAATCTGCAGCATTAAAATTGTACAGGACAGATATCGCCGAGCATCAGATTCGCGAGCTGGTTCTGAAAGCTAATTATCCAACACCGTTTACGGCATGTGACGGGGACTATATTGTTCGTGGTGCGTATGAATAGAGACTTGTGGAAAACATTTGATTACTGTTGCGTTAATCGATCTAACGTCAATTTCGTCGACATTTGGGGTTGAACTTTGTTTTCTATAATCAGATTTAGTGAGCGTACGACCAAACTGCTTCGATGATCATTAGGCATTTCGCTGTTGAGAAAGGAAAAGCCCGTTATGGAGGAAGTTTTGCAGTGCATAAAGCATTATCCTGACATCAATTACTACTACAATCTGTGCTTGGCCGATATTAGAAAGATGGGAGAAACAAAAAGTATTCATGACGTTTCCTTTTATTCTATTTTTTTTTTTCATAAATGAGGGAAAACTAACCTTCATGATTAGATGTGTCATATAGGAAAGTTGTATTAGTCCGTGAACAATAGAAGAGCTTCCAAATGTTTACGATGATATGAATTTTGAAGATGGCATGTGCTCATTATACGGACAGTCCTATACAAAGCATTGTTACATTATTTGCGAATTATACTACTATTAAAGGAAAGAATTATCTGTACTCTTTACATGATATGTTCAAAAATTTGTGGTACATAATTTCATATTGTACAATGGTGTACTGAATAGGATACTTAAATTGTATCTTAGTGTATGTGTGATCAAATGTTCACAGGTGACGCTCGCATTCCTGCGAGTTGTATATTTTTTCTACTCGACTGACAACGGATAAATTAATTTGTTCGAATCTTTCTACAGTTTGACAAAATGGAGGGCAATAACTTTGACGTAATCGAAATTGAATGTCACTGCGATGACACGTCAATAGTCGCTTGAATAACAGTCAATTTTGATTCCACAGTTTACTAGCTCTGGAATTTGAGGATAAACTGCTAATATTTCACTATTGAAGTACTGAAATACCCTGGTAGCCATGAATGTAGAATTACTATTGTGTTAGTTGATGAAAAAATTTTTCCAAAAAATAAAGGATTATGTTAATAGTGTTTGTGTCCACTAATTTTTGTTGAATCAATTATTATATGTCATAATAATGACGTCTAGTGCGCTTGGCGTGTTTATCTTTTTGTTATATTTTTCGCGTACATTTTAATATACAAATACAAATCAATACTTTTATTGGTGAAATTGAAAAAATTCGAAAATTTAATATGCATTAAATATTTTTATGATTTGATATAAGATATAGTTGTCGATATTATTAATTGCTAAATAAATATGCAGTTATATACTCATGATTTTGAAAAGTTATCAACAATATCTTAAGTTATTATCGTCCGAAATTCTATGTTGAAAAATTATCAAAAGTCTAAAGATTCATAAACACGATAGAAAAACATTATATATGTTCTAAAAAAACTATAGTTTTCTATAATTATATCCTTTACCATATAATAATAATTAATATTCTCCAGTATTTAAAAATAAAATTTATAATATTTTATACAACTAAATAAAACCAAAATCATTGACTAATATTTTCTTGTGATAATCTATCTATTTACATCTTTTATAGCCTAATTTGTTTATTCGAAGCTAAACTTTCGCATAGAGTTGAAATTTCAATTAATTTTTTTATCGAGGTATCAGTCGGTTATTATTTCAAATTTCGTATAATTAAATCACTTAATCCATATTAAATTTATCAAATTATACTGTCACACTATTTGAACATTAAATTATCTATGAAGAAATCTGTAGTAATCTTTTATAAGCGTACATATACACACACTATAGCATAAGAGCTGATCACGTGACTATTTTTAAGACAATCAGATCACGAATAAGCTTGCTTTACTTTGTCAAGTTTTTTTTTGTGAGAGGAGGAGAAGATTTTTGTAAGAGGATAAGAAGATGAACTCCTAAGAAAGATAAGGTATCGAACGCACGGCGCTCAATTGAAATGCTAATTCAATGTTTATTCATCAATGAATAGCATTGCTTGTAGTGGATTTCAATCTACATAATGTATTTATGCGTATATACTATAAATGTAAAATATAAATACAAGATGTTTAATACAAATGTTTCGAAGTAAAATAAAATTCAAAATTTCGTGTTCTTTCCACGCATCTGCCATCAATTACAATTACGAATGTCGCCGAGTCATCATTTTTTTAAAAATTAGGATTATAAAAAGATATGTTAGAAATTCAATCAGTGGAATTTTAATTCTATTAATATTTTTGAATTATCGATAATAGTTTACATTTTGGCCGAATTACACTGAAATTTGAAACTCCTTCGTGTCCATTTTTCTTTTGGCACATAACTACCTAACTAGGTTTTGTATGTTCATATATATATTTGTGCATTTGAATAGAGATACGTAGTAAGATTGCGTGGGTGCGTACTATTTCTAATAAAGTAGACATCATCATATTAGCATTCTTCTATATTTTTATAGAAAAAACCGTTCCATTACATTATTATTATTTACAATTTCTTAAATAAAATACCTTCAATGACTTCTAATTATAAATAATTAGAAAGTTATATTGTACAATAAAAAAGACTTTTTCTATCAACTAACACAAAATGGTAATTCTACAGTCATGAAAGCCAGGGCCAATTATTTCATTAGTTTAATAGTGAAATATTGACAGTCTGTCTTAGATCTCACAGTTTACTATCTGCGCGATCGAATTTGGCTGTTATTGATGTGTCATCACAATGACATTCAATTTCGATTACATCAAAATTATTGCACTCCATTTTGTCAAGTTGCAGAAAGATCGAAACAAATTAATTTATTTGCTGTCATTGAAGTAGAAGAAATATTAAGCTCACAGGAATACGAGTGACGCCTATGAACATTCGATCTATCCAAAATTACAATTTGACTATTGTATTCTATACACCTTTGTCCAATGTATAATTATGTAATTTAGCTCTTGGAACAGATCATATAAAGAATAAAGATCAATCTTTCCACGAGAAGAACGGATGAATAATGTAGCAATGCTTTGCATAGGACTTTCTCTATGATGATCATACACCATATACGATTTTCAGCATTCTCCATTATAAAATTCTTGTCATTGTAAACATTTCTGTTTCTACCATCTTTCTAATATCGCCCAAGCACAAATTGTAGTAGTAATTGATGTCAGGATAACAGTTTATGCACTGCGAATCTTCCTCTTTAATTGGATTTCCCTTTTTCAAGGGCAAAATGCCTAATGAGTAATCAAAGCAGTTTAACCGCACGCCCAGTGAATCTAATTATAGAAAATGGAGTTCGACTCCAATTGTCGACGAGATTGACGTTAGTTATGTAGCAGAATAATACCTAAATATTATCTACAAGTCTTTATATAGCCGCTGTCACATATCGTAAGCGATATTGGACAATTGACTTTCTCGCCAGTCTGGATCAAATTCTCGGTTATATCTGTTCTAGACAATTGTGATGCTTCAGACTAATCTAATGGTAACACTATATTCATGACTACCAGAGTCAAGTATTTCATTACTACAATAGTGAAATATTGTGGATTCCCTCTTAGATCCCATAGCTGGCCGATTATAGAATCAAAGTTGGCAGTTGTTCAATGATTGATGTACATCAAAGTTATTGCATGTTATTTTGTCAAGATGTAGAAAGATTTGAATAAATAAATTTATTCGCTGTCGTGCATGTAAAAGAAATGGATAATTCTTTCCAATGGAATATTTGGAAGATAAGGGAGTAATACTGCATAAATGATTTCTTCTATGACATTCAATTGTCTTCTACGAATTTCAGCAATTTCGAATCTATGATGCATCTCTTCGGCATAAATTGGAAATCGTTTACTTCGTTGCATTTCATAATATCTTTGCAAAAAGTACTCACTTCTAAGTCTGAAGGCTAATTCTCCCGTATTTCTTCCAAAAAAGAGAGAGAAGGGAACGTTAGGAATTATTTGTAATCTATCCATTGTTTCCAATTCGTTCAAACACTTATCGTAAAACGATTTCATATCATCATTACTTTGTATGGATTCCAAATCCATAACATTAACTACCTCCCCCATTTTTATTAAAAGAACAAAATGCGCTATTAACAATTGGTGCGACTTGTTCAGAGTTCTCACATATACAATTCTAGAAAATGCAGTTTGACCCTCATCGTCGAGGAGATTGACGTCAGCTCCGTAGTGTAATAACAACAGAATATTTGCTGAAGATCTCATTGCACAAGCACCGTGAAGAGGATAACCTGTGCCATATCTGAAAAGCTCCATTCGAGTATTGACTTCCGCACCAGCCTCGAGCAGAATTCGAGTGATTTCTGGTTGGTAACTTTGTGCTGCTGCACCCAATGGCATCTCTCCTGGTATTTTTACATCGATCTGATGAAAGTGTTGCGGTAGTTCTTCATCCGATGCTCGTGCATTCACGTTAAATCCGTATTCTACAAGTAATTTGACCTACGAGTAACAATTAAGAAGTATTTAAATATACATCGCAATAAGTTTTGAGTAAAAATCAGGCGTTTCATAGAACTTACCATTCTAATCTTTTCCCCGCGTATCGCATGTATAAGCACAAAGTGTAAGTGATCTATCCATGCGACTGGTAACTCCTCGTTCAAAAGCATCTTGACAAGTGGTACTACATCTGCATCATCAAGGGTTCTAGTGCCACAGCGTATTAATAACTCTTCGATCCGCCGGTTCCTAAAACCCGTCGAGAGGAATTCACTGACGAGCAAATTTAGTAGCTCTGAAGATCTGACGTGCACAGTAGCTTGGATGATTGGAGTGCCGTGCACTTCAACTCTGTGTCGCAGTAGTTCTTTGATCATAATTATCGGGGAACTAGCTTCAAGAGTACGATGGAGAACTGTTAACTGGAACTCGTCACGAGCATTCAAATCAACAGCGCCATGTTCCATTATTTGCACAGCCAGTCGCTGATGATTTCGATTGTTACTCTGCACGAGCAAGTGAAGTATGCTTGAATTGCTATTGTCCCATGGATTTCTTACATCAAGATATGCACCGGCATCGACTAACAACGACGCGATTTCCGTGTCATCGTTTTCTAGTGCACGCCAAATCAAAAGACCACCCGCTCTATTATTTAGGTCAGGTTTTTGCGCAAGAAGTTCTTCCACCCTATCTAATTCTCCATTTATGACTGCACGTCTTAAAAAAACGTGGGTATTTACCACGTCCCATGGTGGTACTATTAAGACATCGTTGGATGCACCGCTGGATTTTCTGCTTTTGGCCAAACACCCACCCATGTTAACTTAATAAATGTACCTAGCAGCACCTACAATGAATCAATGTAAAAATGTTGATGCATTTAATGAATATCAACGTTGAACTTACCAATAATTAATACAGTCACGTAGTTAATACATTTTTGCCATAGACAATGACAAAAGCAAAGTTGATTCGATAGAGAAAAGAGATGCAGCGTTCTAATGAACTACCGTCTTGGCATAAGAGTGAACACTCAGGGCTAACATTTCGGACGTATTATAATCTTTAGTTCTATCTTAATGTACACATATATTTTATATTCTATATAACTATGTATAGTTATATGAATATTCTCGATATGCAAGCCCTTGTTGAGCATAATAATTAATCCACGAAGTAAGCTTGGCACAAATTGAGCCTCTTAAGAAGCTATTCAGAAATAAGTTGTGACTAAAATTGTAATCTATTTACGATCACTAAATGGTTCACAGAGAAACACTACAATAAGCAAAGAAAGACCGGAAATGAGAACAAAAAGACAGAATGACTTGAAGGATCGATACTTGGTTCGACAAAAACCCTGTTCAAGCAAAAGGGAGAAAAAAACTTGTTCAAGCTTCGCGCGGACGTCAGAGAGGTTGACAAATTACAATGAAAACTATGGGAGTCTCCTACGAAATGGCGAATACAATGCAAGATGTAAAAATAGAAATTCGAAGACTTGCAACGGAAGGAGTCTAATACGAAATGGCGAAACGCGACGTTCTGTAGATTCGACCAGACGGTATTAGACGGTTATTAAATCTTTTCTTAAGGGATGGCTGAACGGGTAATGTTTAACGAATTTGTAATTTATTTTATTGATCAGCGACACATAGACCTCCACGTATTTAGCATAATGTATCAACGATGTAATGTTGGTCATAATTGATCATGATTATCAAACTTATAGCTATATAAATATAACTATATGGCTTAGTTATTGTTTATAGATATTTTAAATATTTTATTTTCAACCAAGAGAAAGAAACGTCAAAAACTACATAGGTGGCCTGCTTCACTAGTTAAAAAAAGTACTGAAAACATTGGTTGGAAAAATCACAACTAGAGTTACAGATTTCGCTCTACATTCTACTTTGTACAATCACGGAATAAAACTTCTATAGTTGCTTGTAAAATATGTATTCCCTGTTGGACGATCGAGTTATTTTTTCGATGTTTATTTCCTTTCGACGATAATCAGCTAATATTTCAGTTACAATATATTCTGAATTTTCGATTAAATATTCTTCATTTAGCTTCGTACAAATGTTTATAGCAAGCCTCTTTGTCTTAGGGCAGTATCTCCAATATCAAGCAGAGCTTTCAATCGCTTGTTTATAACTTGAATATTTTCACAATTCTGATCTTCAAATATAGTTTTCTAGCTCTTATATATAATAATTTTAATTCTTTTACGTTGAATAATTTGTTAAATACGAGTCAGCTGTAGTGTGCTTCTTTTTAAATAGCTCCGTAAACCAATCAATCAACACTGGTTTTACAGTATTACATAAATCTATTTTTCTTCTCAAGCATATTAAATTTTCTATCTACTCGTACATATTATTGATATACACCCCCATACACTATTAATATCACTCAAATCGTTTTGATAGCCTATTTCGGTCTTAAGACCAATCAAAGCTTTAACCTCATTTCTAACAGTTTCTGCAAATAAAGACAAAGTCAGTGGGATGCCCATATAATAATTATGTATCTAGGGAGAAGAAGCACTGACAAGTCTGTAGCTCGTGTAAATTAATATCCGAGACGAAGACGAGACTGTTTAACACGAGTTATGAGCGTGCCATGTTTTCTTCCGTGGCGTGTTTAGGATTTTTCTTAAGAATATAGAATTATAAAAGTTTTATTTACACACTCGACATACTGCTACTATCACGAGTTGATCATTTTGCTTTAACCTATTTACTCATATTAAATAGATTATAATTTTAATATTACTTATCTCTTAATATCTTATCAAGAAACTAAATCTGTATTCCGCTTATACGATATGAATTAAGTATTAATATGAATACTGGTTAACGAAGCGAGAACTATATGTATATCAGAAATATTAGTCCTGAATATTCACTCTTTTCTCTCTCGGACAATATTGGTCATGGCATCGTTTATGGCAAGAATGTGTTGACGAAGTGATTATATTTTTCGTTTATTATCGGTAAGTTGGACCATTCATGCTCATTAGATGCATTCACATTTTTATAGGCATTGGTTTTTCGCGCTTGCTAGGTACATCTATCATGTCAATCACATGGACGAAATCTGTAACGCAGTGCCTTTCAAGAAATTCAAAATGATTCAGTGTAGATCTGAAAATACATCAGAGAATGATAAAAAATTAAGACAAATGAGGAATGAACGACATCTTGAGCTCACACTATTGAGAAAAACAGTTGAATCGGGAGACATAGCTAAGGTAAAGGAACTTCTCAAGCAGCAGCCTCCGCTGAATTGTAGAGTGGGCGGTCTTATGCTTTGGCACGCAGTGTCGCATAATCATTTAGAAATTGCGACGATGTTGGTCGACGCGGGTGCGGATCTCTTCGTAAGAAAAGAGTCGGACGACAGTGAGTCCAGTTTCCTTCACGTGCTCATGAGCAGTAACGACCCGAGGCATCATCGACTGGCTGTGCAAATGATGAATCGTGGTGCTGACGTGAACGCTGCTGACGAGCACTACTTAACAGTTCTGCAGACCGCGCTTCTGGCAAAATCTCCTGCCAAGTTGATCACAGAAATTGTGAATCACGGGGCTGATGTGAATATTTCTTCCATAATGAATGCCACTGAGTATTTGGATTCGCGCGAACTATTGATGTTGCTTGTCGATAAATTTTTGAACGTAGGAAGTAGGAGTCGGCTGGTTGAAAGGCTATTGTTGCGCTGTGGTTATACGGAACAAGACGAGACCCGCATATTACCAATTGTCCAAAAACTTTTGGACGAA
Organism: Phymastichus coffea; assembly: GCF_024137745.1. Classification (NCBI taxonomy): domain Eukaryota; kingdom Metazoa; phylum Arthropoda; class Insecta; order Hymenoptera; family Eulophidae; genus Phymastichus; species Phymastichus coffea. The sequence goes on along the minus strand of NW_026706861.1, from coordinate 865,340 downwards.
AAATTGCCTGTCGCTGAGATAAATAGGAATGGCAGTACGCTTGTAGCTGCCGTACACTCGGGAAAGATTCAAATGGTAGTTTCATACGACTGATTTCTACGCGAACTTCATTCTCGCGTGTATTTCAACAATTTTTCGCTGCTATTTGCAGGTTAAATTACTCATAGAATATGGATTTGACGTGAACACTTCGGGCATTTCACCATTGTACGAAATACTGGACTGTATATTGCCAATTAACTCCGAACCAGTAGGCGAGTTGCCATTGTATGCAGCATCAGCATCGGATAGACCAGATATCACCAAACTTTTGATTGCGGCTGGTGCAGAAATCAATACTCCATCATCGTGTTCGGTATTTTACACGGGCTATCCTCTTCACGCCGCGTGTGGAAGGCGAAATGAGGAAAATATTCGGTTATTATTGCGTCACGGAGCTGACGTCAATCTTATGGATAGTCGGTTTCGAACTCCGTTTTCTATAATCAATTACATCGAATACCCGACCGAACTGCATCGATTGCTCATCAAGAATTTTGCGCTTTTAGAGAGCAAGAACAAGACAGTTAACAAGAGTGATTCGAAGATGGTACTGAACTGCCCTGAAATGCACGAATACTATACTCTGTGCATGAATGAATTGAGAAGAATGAAAGCGTTAAAAATTATTCATAAAATTTTCTTCTTTTCCATTTTCACGACGAGCGAGAAAGAACTATCCTTCACGACTAGAAATAAATATTTTGTGCAAAACTATAATAGTGAGCAAAAACAAGATATGTTTCCAAATTATTACGATGACATGAACTTTCTATTCGAGAATGCTGAAAAGCGTAGAAAGCAATTACATGACAAAGAAGAAGCCCTTTGCAAATCGTTGCAAAATTATTTGCCATTTATCCCACTGGAAAGAGTTATCTATTATTTATACTTGAATGACCGCGGATAATTTAATTCTTTCGAGTCGTTTTGTAACTTGACAAAATAAGATGCAATAACTTTTGTATAGTTGAAATTGAATGTATTCGTGATGAATTTTGTGAATAGTGGATAAATTTTCAACTGAACAACCACAACAGCAAGCGCTGATCCTACAGTAAGGAAGGAGTCGATCCGAGGGAGAACTGAGCTTTGAACGATTATTTACTACGTTTCAAATTGTTAAATGTTTAATATTTTCATTACTGAAATCTATGAAATATTTGTTTCCGGTTATCATCAATGTAGAATCATTATTTTGCTAGCGAATCGGAAAAGGTCCTCTGTATTGTACGATACGTAGCGCGCATGGAGATTGTTACTTTAATTAGAAACACTGTGTACTCGCGTTCATATCACGCATACGTTAACGTACAAGTATATCTGCGTATGAATATATACTGAGAATGAACACGACTAAAATATCAATTGCAGCTCGACTATTTGAACAACATAACTTTTTGAAACGTTTACAAATAAGGTGAAGGAGTCTTAACATCGATTTCTATATTGAAGAAATAAAATTTTTTATACTTTTGATAATTTGTATTTTTAGCTATTTAATTCGGTTTCCCGAAACAATCTATAGAAAATATCTTATAAAACGGCTCTGAAATTCGAAAAGAACCTGAGAAATCATTATTTTTCAAGCACAATTGTCTCGTTTTGTGATTACTATCAACTATTCTATTAAATAGCCTATCTATCATCAATCACCTTACCTTAACAAATATTTCATCCAAAATTACATAAAAAAGTACTTTTTTCAAAATAAGATTATTACCTATGTGTCTAAATAAATACCCATGGCAAGGCTTTTCACAACAAGGTTCAATCTCATATCTGTAATTTGAAAAGGTACTATTTCAGCGTTCTCTGTGCTCTATTCTAGGTTATTATTTCAGCTGTGCTCCCCTCCTCACCCCCTCTCAAATTTTAAGTAAGTACACTTATATATAATGTCGCCGTGAGTTTGCCATTCACAAATTTTCCGTTTAAATTATACTTATTTATTTTGGGTAAGAGCCATGAGTTCTCGATTATTTAAAAAAAATACTACAAGTAAAAATTTATATTAGTACGACAGCTGAGATCGAATCTTATTGTAAATATCAGTTTTGATATAACTTAAAAATCCTCAATTTTTTTTTCTAAACATTTTCTAAATATTGGGAAAAGATTCAAATAATCGAGTGTTAATACTTTGCATTTATATTAAAAATAGAATTGACGTGTTTCTATTAGCATCTACTTTATTTTTTGTAGATTAAATGGTTCGATTATGTTATTATTACAGTTTGTTTATAAATAAAATTTCATTTATGACTGTCAATCTATAAAATGTCGCATTGAACAATAGAGAGGATTCTTCCCTACCAATTAATAAAATGATAATCCTACAGTCATAAAAACCAGAGTCAAATATTTCATTATTTCAATAGTGAAATATCGACAGTTCCGCCTTAGATCCCATAGTTTACGGGCCACAAGATCAAAGTTAGCTGTTGTTGTTCGAATGATAATTGATATGTCATCACAATGACATTCAATTTCGATTACGTCAAAGTATTACACTCCACTCTGTCAAGTGACATAAATTAAGTTAAAATTCGCTATCCACGTAGAAGTAATAGATAATTCTTTCCAGTGGGAGATTTGACAAGCGAGGCAGAAGTAGCTTGTAAAGGAGTTTTTCTATGACGTTCAGTTTCCTTCTAAGCTTTGCAGCAAGCTCAAATTCAAATCTGATCTCGTCATAATACTTTGGAAACAGCTTTCTTGTTAGGTTATTAGTATATTTTTTCACGAAATGTCGACTTCTAGTCTGGAAGGCTAATTCTCGCCTATTCATTTCAAAAATGGAATAATAGGAAAAGCCAGGCAATAAAACTGTATTTTTTATAGTATCCAATTCTGTCTTACAGTCATCAAAATAGGTTTGCATTTCAGAATGACAGTGCACGTAATTCATATCTTGATCTGAGACTACTTGTTTTTTATCACGTAAAAGTACGAAGTACCTGATGAACGATCGATATTGTTTGGTTATCTGTTCAAGACACGTACTCGATGTGAGTACAGTAAACGGTGTTCGATTACTATTGTCGAGAAGATTGACGTTGGCCCCGTAACGCAATAATAACTGAATGTTTCCTAGATGTTGCTTATTGCAGGCGGCATGAAGAGCAGTGCCATAGTTAGACAGTGCATCAATTTTCGCACCAGCTTCGAGTAGAAATTCGACCATATCCGTTCTTGTCGAACCTGCTGCTACACTTAATGGTAATTCATCGTATTTAGCCGGTGTAGAGAAGCTCGCGTACGAAGTTATCGAACCTCCGTGATCCAGGGTTATAAAACACTGCGATGGCTCGTTAGGGTCGAATCCATATTCTAGAAGTAATCTCGCCTGTAAACAACAATGAACAAGTACTCAGATACCGGCAATAAAATTGCAGCGAAAAATCTAAATCGGACGTTTTACAGTACTTACTACTTCAAACTTGCTCATCTGCAGGGCTCGTACCAACGTGCTGCTTTTCTCCTCTATGCTAGAAACTGGTACGTTTTTATTCAAAAGCTTCTTGACAATTGGCAATACGCGGTCCTCCGATAGTGACGAAAAGCAACAGCGTCTCAGTAACTCTGAAACGTGCTTGCTCTTGCTTGGCACAGTGCTTAATTTACGGACGAGCATAGGTATAAGTTTGTCCGCGTTCGGGTGCTCGATCGCTTTCATAACGTGAACGCTGTACACTTGAGCTCCGTGTCTCAGGAGCTGTTGAATCAGCAAACTCGGAACTTTTTGCTCGATAGCACACTGAAGCACTGATCTATCACTGTTGTCTTCGGCGTTCACTTCAGCGCCACGTTCCATCATGTGCATTGCCAGTCGATGGCGCCATAGATCTTTACCGTCCATCAGTGTGTGAAGCAAGGTCATGTTACCCGGTCCCTTCACGTTAAGATCTGCACCCGCATCGACCAGCATCGACGCGATTAGCGGATTGCCATCCATTATCGCATCCCAAAGAATCATACCGCCCGCCGTGCAATTTAGCCTAGGGCCTAGCTTCAAAATACAACTCACCCATGATTCTTGTCTTAAATAAACTTTTCTCTTTAACACTTTAAACAATTTTCTTTGGTATTTTGACATTCGGCGTAATTCTTGTATAAATAGTATGGACTCTACAGAAGTGTCAGGGTTGGAAACCCTGCTAGAGCCTGTGCCCATGTTTCCTTGATAACCGTTCCTACCGATATAAACAAGCAAATTCCCTTAATTACGCTGATGCATCCAACGAGTATCAACGGCCCAACTTACCGATAACCAATCAAGAAAACAATCTTTTCGTCAATACATTCTTACCATAGACAATGGTAAAATAAAACTTGTCCAACGCGTAGTTAGCATTAACTAAGAATGAGCATACATGGCTAATATTTCTCATGTATATGTACATACTGTTCTTGCTAAGCCAGTCACCGTTAAGACTAATATAATTGATCCAAGTTCGAAAGCATGGCGCAGAGTAAGCATCTTAAGAAGCTACCAAGAAGCGAGTGATACTAAAGTTGTAATCCATTCAAGATGAGTAGCTAGCTTAACGTGTTACAATGGCCCAAAAATAGTATTAAGAATGGAATAAATTAATTGTTGGACGTTTACAGAAAAAAGAACGAAGGAATTCAAGAAGCTGCATTGCTTGAGAATAAACATTTCGTAAAGCGACGTTCTACGGATAAGGGCTGTCAACGTCCTTTCCCAGCTGGCCAAATTCACAGTAGGTCATTTTTCGCCATCTCGCCAGGTAACTGCCTTAGATAACAATTGCCACTTTTTGACCCTTCTGTGTCGTCCGCGAAAGCTTAAACAAGCACCCCCAAAGTCATTCTATCTTCCTGTTCTATTTTCCGTTGTTCAGTAGGCGAACGGATAACCTTTCTTCCGAATTTCCAAATGCATTCAGGACTAACTGAAACGCAGTTGCTTCTAGTTCTTATCCGCGACAGAGCTGCAAATTAAACTTCGCAATCACCCGTAAAAAATGCAACTCAAAAATGCAAATCACGACTGCCTAGTTTTTACGGCAAGTAAGGAATGATTGTAATTTTCACCTTTATTCAAGAATAGTGGTATTGTCATGTTAGAATATTGCTTTCTATTTACGTGAAATGAATATTGTCAAACAATGCAGGTTCATGAATTTTTTTTAATTTCTTTTAATGATCAATTTGCCTCTTATTCTAGGTTCATTAAAGTCTTTCACGTTGAACGATTAAATCTACTTATCTACTTAAATGGATTAATTCCAGAATTACCTACTGCTGAATAGCTACTTAAGCGACTCAGTCTGCGCCATGCTTTCGTTGTGGATTACGCTTAGCGAGAACTGTACGCATATCAGAAGTATTGGTTCTGACTATTCATTCTTATGCTAAGACGTCATTTCATCGCAAGCCTGTATCTCTTAAATGTACCGAAGAACATTTGTTTGACCAATATCGTTATTGGTAACGTTAAGCATTAATATTGGTTAGGTGTGTCAAGATTGTGACGGAGATTCGCTTTTTGTGTTTGTAGGTGTGCGTGGACATGGGTGGATGCTTGAGCAACGAGTTTTGCCTGCCCCCCGATATAACTCAATATGAAGAGAAATCCAGAAGAAAATTGATGTTGCAGCAACAATCATGTCAACTGAGAGTGTTAAGAGGTGCAGTAATATCAGCTGACAAAAATGGAGTGCGAGAACTGCTTTGGTACCGTCCTGGGCTCAATAGTACAGAGGGCGGTATGATTCTTTGGGATGCAGTGTCTCTGGACGAGATAGAAATCGCCTCGATGTTGGTCGACGCGGGTGCAAATCTCGACGTGAAAGGACCGATCGTCGGAGGTCGTTCCAATTTCCTTCACGTGCTGGTGAAAAATAACAACCCGAGGCATTATCGACTGGCTGTGCAAATGATGGAATACGGCGCTGACGTGAACGCTGTTGACGGCCATGACGTGACAGTTCTGGAGCGTGCCCTTGAAGCCGGACCTGTCATCGAATTGATCAAAATACTTATGAAATATGGAGCTCGCGTGAATAGTTCGGCCATAATGACGGCTGTCGAGCGCTCCCTTCCAAAGAACCTACTGATTTCGCTTGTCAATGCGTATTTCGACGTAGAAACAAGATCAGAGCAAATTGAAGATTTACTATTCCGCTGTGGCCGTATCAACGTTGTTGAAAGTAAAGTATTACCGGTTGTCGAGATGGTTTTGGACAAAAATTTATCAGTGGCCCAGATAAATAGGAGTTGTAATACACTGGTAGCAGCCATACGTTCGGGAAAGACTAAAATGGTGATTAGGTCTACAAAACACCTGATTTTTAATGAAATTCCAAGGTGACGCCGACTTAAATATCTCTTTATTGTTATTTATAGGTCAAATTACTTATAGACTACGGATTTGACGTGAATGCACCAACAGCAGGGGAGACACCACTATATGGAATATCCAAAATTAACATACCACTTCAAGTCGCAACGGCAGGTGAGTTGCCATTGTACGCAGCATCAGCATCGGATAGACCAGAGATCAGCAAGCTTTTGATCGAGGCTGGCGCAGAAATCAATACTGCATCGTCGTATTCAATATATTACACGGGCTACCCTCTTCATGCCGCGTGTGGAAGGCGATGCGAGGAAAACATTCGGTTATTATTGCGTAACGGAGCTGACGTCAATCTTACGGATAGTCGGCTTCGAACTCCGTTTGCCATGATTAATTACTTTGGATACGTGACCGAATCGCACAAAATGCTCATTAGGCATTTTGCGCTTTTAGAGAGCAAGGAGAAGACAGTTAACGAGAGTGATTTGAATCTCGTACAGGACTGCCCTGAAATGCTCGAGTACTATTGTCTGTGCATGGATGAATTGAGAAAGATGAAAATGACAAAAATCATCGATGACGTTTCCTACTTTTGTCTTTTTACAGCGAGTAAGAATCGACTGTGCTACATGGTTAGAAGTCAATATTTTGTAAAAAAATATGCTATGCAAAATATACAGGTTATGTTTCCAAATTATTACGATGACATGACCTTCGTATTCGAGACTGCTGAATATCATAGAAGGCAATTGAACGACATAGAGGAACTCCTTTACGAACAATTACTCAGTCGCTTGCCCAATATTCCAATAGAAAGAATTATCTATTTTTACTGCTTCAACCAAAACGAATGAATAAATTTGTTTGAATCTTTTTGTAATTTGTAAATTGACTGAATAAAATGCAATGAATTTGGTGTAGTTGAAATAGTGATACCATTGCGATGACACGTCATCAAACATCGCTGAAAACAATAGTCAACTTTGAACCCACAGCCAGCAAGCTAATTCCTCTCAAGAAGGAATTAAATATGTTGCATCGATTAATTGCCGATGTTCTTGAAGCTCTTGTAGACAAGCGATTGTATTGCTCTTCGCTATTCTTAGTGCATCTCTCTTGATTCCTCATTAGAAAGTATCATAATATAAAAGCTAGCGTAGCGTAGTCTTTGTTTATCTTGGTAGTTACAAGGAATTAAATTAAAAACGCGCTTGAAAACCAAGACAATCTCTCGCGGATGGTCACCACTTGCTGGATCATCGCTTCCTGCACTTGGTCTGAAGCATCGTTCGGCGATATTTCTGCAGTCAATGCTCACCTCCTGATCGGCTGTATATAGACCTCAAACGAGAGATAGAAGCGAGGCTGGAAAGGCAACAAGATTCTCGTTTCCGAATGTGATATAGATGTCGTATTTTTCTAAAAAATGTGTGGAAAGCGCCAAAAGGACAAAGTTGTACTTAACGGATGTTCAGGTTGGAGATTCTCGTCTCGTATGGCTTTTCAGCATCGCTTCACTCGGGCGTTAACTTCATATGAAAAAATAATCTACTTTCCCGTACCAGTTAGCTAATGTACCAAAAATTTCAAATAACGAGCTACACCCTTGCGAAAATCAACTACTTAGCGCAATCCCATCGTCATTTACTTATCCGAGATCAATTACTTCACATTCAAATAAATTATAAACATAAAAACAAAATAATCATTAATTTTAATAGCTCCCTCCAAAGCAAATACATTAGAGTTTACAGGTAAAATAAATAAATAGATATTGTTTTCATATAAAAGCATTTATTCAAATCAGCGCAGTGGTAGACAACATAAGTAAAATATTTGGCTGCTCATGTCATGTTAGTAGTCTTGACAGTTACATTCAATCGCAACTTAGCACTTACAAATTCCACAATTGCTTTTTTTGACTGCAATATTAATCGTTACATTTGTACAAATCATACAAGACTTAAATTCACATAATTAAAAAAAAACAGAAATATATACAAAATCGTGCCCTTGATTCCATATAAAAAAATTAATAAAAAAATCATTGAATCTTTAACATCGATTTCAATATTATCAACATCTAATTATTCTTTAACAAATTTTACACTGATTTCCACGGGCCAGGAATATTATTATTCCATTCCAACTTTGATAAGAATAATTATTATGACTTTTCCATTCGACTAGGTTTCATTTATCGATAAATGTTAAGAAATAATAAAATATCAATCACTGCCTCTATAATTGTCAATTTTCAGTATACATGATTAAGTCACATTATCATTTATTTATTTTTTGTTGCAAGTATCCCTTAAACGTTTACAAATACAAAATATTTGAGTTTATTAGATCAAGTTATTCTGCAACTAGTTATTTAGCGCTTTTAAAACAGTGATCCATTAAAGTTTCACTTGACAATACATTGACATTTTTAACTACGTTAAAAGACGTATATAAGACACGTAACTCTTAAATTCCCAATTATCACCGATTTTATACACTCAGATTAAATTAGAATCCACACCGAGATAAAGGATGGCAGCGTGCGATAAAAAATTGCATCTCTCTTTTTAAAAAATCACGATGAAAATTGTTATACAAATCGAAAAGTTTTATATAACAAAAATATCAAAACTATTACAAAACAATTATATTGTTATCGGACAATATCAATTGCTTTTCTTAAGGCTTCAATTTAGATTTGAAATATTTCATTATTTCCAATCCTTTTGATGCGTATCTCTTTATAACACTTCATTTTTTGATTCTACATTAGACTTTCTTCAAATCTAGCAGTTCATATCAAAAGTAATGAATTAAAGTCTTACCTGATGTCTTTAAAGAAAACATTAAAAATACATTTTTAGGATACATGAATAGTTGATTATCGTTCGTTTGTTTAAATTTAAGAAGAAACATAATTATCGTTTGCGTACAAAATTGACTATACAATGTTAACTACATTCTACAACAATCAATATTCTTTTTTAGCTTTTAAACTACAACTCCAGTCTCTTCGCGAACATAAAAATAGACTTGTTATGTTATTCAATTCACAGAATATACATTTCACGCATTTTACATTCACGTCCCTACATTTCACTCATCAAAAATATGTTTATCTCTCTTTATCTTTCGTTACTTCCAAACCTATCATTCATTGGTATCATATTTAATTATAGTACCATATATTTTAGTGCCCTGTGTAAAGAACATTAATTCATTTTTTAGAAGCTAAAATTAGCTATCATTTTTTTTTAAATTCATCTTACGTAATTCCAAAGTGCGAAATTTTCATAAATTATGAAATTGAAAAAAAAGGGTCAGCTCTTGTTAATCCTCAGTCGTCTATGTATATGATGTAAAACCATTTTATACGCAATACTGTTTGGAATACTAAACAGAATACTTAGAGCCACGTTTGTTCAAGGGTGTCAATTGTAGGCCTTTCGATAACATCTGTGCCTCGAGATCCCGATCTTCATCTTGATACCTGAAACAGTACAAAAAGATTTACAAATAATCAATCATTATACGCCGACGTAATAAAAATAAGAAGGCTTTCAACCGTATAATAAGACATCACGTGCAAAAAAAGCTTTTACGAATTTTTCATCGCAAAACAGATAAAAAACATACAGATTTAAACTTCTCACACTAAGAATATAAGTTATACAGTCATCTTACATTTTCAAATGATTCATTACAAAATATTTTCGATCTATTAGTACGTACGTGAATTACTATTACTAATGCTTAAAAATTTTTATTATCAACTTTATCGATCAGCGACAAGCACCAGCTTACCAGTGGGTCTCTCAAGTACAACTGCACAGACACGTGCAAAAGTAAGCGAAGCCGTGCGTATGCCCTAGTACCCTCTGCCCGAAAGGTTCATTTTTTCAAAATGATCGAGGATAATCTTTTTTTTTTCTTTTGGTATCTCAAGACGTTGATACTTATGTGTATGTTTTTTGATGATTGGATAACATGTACAGAAAGTTGTGAATCAATATAAAGCAGATGTACGAGATGACTTCCCAAAAAATGTATTTTAATTCTTTTCTATATAATTTAAGCAAAGGGAGCAGGCTTATTTGTAGACAAAATAAAAAAAAATATAGTTAAATAGATGTTTTTTTTAAATATACTTCTCAGAATTTTGAATGCGATTAAGAAACGTCTACTCTAGAGTGGTTTAGCGTTTTTAAAAATACTATAGTCTCGCAAAAAAGCATTATTATACAATTCATTATATGCGCAAAAAATTGCTATTAAATATGAAATAAGCATTGCATATAGATTCATATATATCACAGTTGATAAAATCTCGCTTATATTTCGCGTAATTATTTATGTTATATCTTAATACTAAGTATATTTTATACAATTAAAATGCTTTTGATTTTAATCTAATAAGTAAGTTGAACCATGCAACCACACGTGCAAATACGCAAAGGCTCTTTTTAAAAGCCTCATATTTATTAGTATATATTGATTTGCTAATTAGTGTAAAGTATAAGCGTATATATCATTAGATGTAGTGATTAAAATAACAAAATGTTTAAAAAAATAAAGTCACACATTAGAGCAAACGGTGAGAAATGAAGCTATGCATAATATCAAATTTTGCGATAAAAAGTAACAAGACAACGCCCATCGCGTGCCGTGCGAATACAACTCAAGTAAAAGATAATAAGTTAAAACAACAGTGTATCACATACTCGTTAAAAAATGAGGTCAATAATTGCACACAAGATATTAGCACAGTACGCAAGCGTTTATAGTATCAAAAGAAGTTATTGTTTGCGGAGAAAAAGAAATCAGTGATAAAGTATGAAAGACAGTATGCGACTAGAAGAGCAACGATAATGTAGGTGTAGGATAGCCGCGTGGTTGTAGTGAGATTGTAGGGTGCATTAAAAACGAATGTCGGGCAGGAGGGTCTACGCCACCTTTGACGCTCTTCCTCCAGCAAAGCGATCAGTGAGTCGCGTCTCGCTACAATCTCTAACATTTCTGTTAGGATCTCGCCTTCCTTCTTAACGTCGGCCCCTGTTTTCTTCTCATCTGAAAAAATATTCAAAAATAAAATAAAATAAAACAAAACAAAAATTCGTTGAAAGATGAAAAAATATCACGTGATGAAGTTCTTACCGTCATCCGCTAATCTTTCGCGCAGTTCTTGCTGCAATCGTTCGTGACGATCTTCTAGTTGGACTTCTTGGGCCCTCACTAACAACTCTTTCTCGTATCTGCGCAGTTCTGTTCTTTCGCGCATCAGATCGAACCATTCGCGTAGTAAATCGGTTTCTTCACGATCGGAACACTCTAAAAAACCACCAGTTTGTCAGTCGGTACTAATCTTTTTTTTTCCTTGTGCAACTCAGTGATAATTGTATTACCTCCTTCTCCTCTCAAAGCTTTTTCAACGCTGACGCCTCTACCCTCTAATTCCCTCTGTTTAACCTCGGTTTCCTCTAGTTTCCTTTGAATTTCTTGAGCCATTCTTAATCTAATATAATAACCGTAATATTTCAATCGTCACCAATAATTAAAATTTCTTTTGAACAAAAAAATTACCTACCTCTTGAGTTGCGCTTGTCTGGCAATGCGTTTGGCAGTTTTCAATTTACGCGGAATGCTATTACACGAACCGTCGGGAGTATTGGACGTTTTGTTCATTTGTGATGTTGATAGCGCTTGGGTTTTCGATTCCTCATCGGACAAACTATCGTCTGTTGAAAAAACAGTTATTTAGTTCTAATTTTATTTATTCTCCGATAATAAAAATGAAATTAATATCAACCAGATACAGTAGTTGGCATCGTGTAGTTGAGGGGGGGAGGAGGCACTGGCGGTGGACTCTCAATGAAGAAGCTACCCACGTTCAACATACCTTCGCAGACGCTCTTCGGTCTTTTATCGATCTGTGGATTGGTTTTGTCGAGCTGTAAGTACCCAATAAATCAGTATATATAACAGTGATGATTGGACATTCAAACATGACATTTTCTCACTGCTGTGAACAATTACTACTAAAGAGTATTTGATGTGAAAAGAATATTGTTGCAAGGATGATTGACATGACAACTACGTATTTCACAGTGAGAAATGTCGTGTCACAAACTTGAACTTTGAACTAGAATTGAAAAAATGTTACAGTCAAATGTTAGAGGAAAATTTTCAAAAATTTACTATTATCTAATTGAACGATAGCTTGTAAATTTGCCTGGTGAGTTGCGAACATAAAGAATTGTTAAATATTTCAAAGAATTTAGAACATTTTGTAGAAATAATTAAATTGGTCAGAAAAATTTACAAGTGTTTATTCAATGAGAATATAAACTTTCAGCACATATAAAATAAAAACCAACGTGTAAGAAGCATAAAAAAATAATAAAAAAGCATTAACAGGGAAATCAACTAAATAAAAGAAGCGTTATAAGGTTTTTTCTCGTCGTGTGATTTGCATTTTATCATAAAAATATTAACGTTTTTTACACAAATATGTGCAATTAATAATATTATGGTTACGTATTGACTTGGCATATTTTTTTATTATATTTAGTCGTATTATTTAAAAATTAAAAAAATAAGTTGTCTGCCTATGTGTGTACGATATATTACATTTAGGCAATGGTAAGTGCTTAAAAAAAGAAATTAGACTATTGCTGTCCTTGGTTACACACGACAAAATGAAAAAAAGCCTAAACGAAAATGAATACCTGCAATAAAATAATAGAGAATTGAAGTATAACTGGAGGCAACTAAAGATAAAGTGTGATTTTTTCAACGACTACGTATTTTTATAAATTGCTTACATCTGACCCATCCGAATATGACTTAAACAACTGAAACACGTTAAACATAATTTGTAATTGTCGGCTTATACGATGAGCTAGTCTCGATGGAAAAAAAAGAACGGTTTCATCTGTTTTCTTAAATCCACTCTGGTATGCATATAAACTACTCGACGTTCAAAGAAGCGTGCGTACATATCAGAAATTGTAAATGAATAAGTATTACGTAATTTTTTTATTCAAACAATGGCACTTTTTTACAAAATAATAAATTTAACGCGTACCAAGGAGATCGATTATTCGAATTGTTTGTCAAGAACACATGATAATTATGGAAACACTGTAAAAAATGCAAGCAACATGTATAATTAACAAAGCTCATAACGTGACACACTAAAAATATTACATTTTTTACAGTTTTCCCTATGTTTGTCATAAAAAAACAATTCTCCCACATAATATTAACGTACGAGTCACCAGAGCGGATATGCAAAAGTTCAACCATTCGTAACTCACCTTTCCCTTCTCCTTAGATTTCGGTGTCAGTCGAAACATGGACAGTCTGTTATCTTTGCCACCTGACGGTGGCGAGAGCGAATCTTTTTTTTTGAAGAAATCCGACACAGCTTGAATAATACTCTTTCTTCTCTCGGGATCCTTCGACTTCTTCTTATCCCTCTTTCTAACGACGACTTCGTCTTTAGGATCAAGCAACTCATCGAGACTTTTAGCTTCCGGACTAGTTGGATTATTAACTGCTCGCTGCTTCATCGCCATAGACTTGACGTTATCGGTACTCTTGCTAGTCTGCAATCGACCCAAACCAAAACTGTATCGCTTCGCAGTTTTAGACACTTCTTCATCCGTTTCCGACTTCAATTGTCTCCTGGCAACCTTTAAACGCAGCTCTTTGATACGATCTTCAGGACTGAGACCCAAATCTTCGTCGCTTCTCAGTCTGGCACGTTCCCGAGCATCTTGGCGAGCTTTCTCAGCTGTTCGTCGTGCTTCTTCGTGCTTTATTCGTGGTGGTGCTATGGGTGTCTTGAAATCCAATTGCATACGTGACAATTCGGTTGAACTCAGCTTGGTCGGGGTATTAAGCGAAGCAGGCAGCTTCTCGTTACTCTCTACCATGCAGACGCTCGCATAATAGATTGGAAGTGGATTCTCGCAAAACGAACCTGAGAATGAGAAACCTACGTTTGTTTTTCGACTAGAGATTTTGTTTATCAAGCTTTTTGGTGCTTAGTAATATTAAAGGTGTTTTTTTTGTGATGAGGCTATAATAAATTTTTTTGTTTTGGCTCAGTCGTTTGACGTTTGCGTCATTCGATTAATAAACCGATTTTTTTTTCTACAGCGCAAAAAAAGCTTATGTGCATTTTTAAATTCGTGTAAGTATGTGTGTGTAAAGTATATTATGCATATAGTCAAAAGTACGTGAATTATGGTCGAAAATCCAAATTGTCGAGTCTAATTCCTGCTTGCACTAATTTGTCGGAGTTTTTGTTATATTGGTCGTAGAGCGCGCGTTAAAGTATGTACAGTGATAAATCATTGTTCGAAATTTAAACCTGGAAAAATCACAAAAATACGGTTTTATCGAGAATGAAAGTTAAGCAATCTATTTTTCGTGATATTACAGTTTTCTTACTAAAAAATGTAAAATGAATGAATTTTAAAAATTCGTAAAGAATAACTTACCACGTCTAAATTCCGGCGTAACTCTCACAGGACTGCCTTGAGGTGTACCATCACCGATGGACGCAGGTACGAATCTATTGGGTGCCGCGGGTACTTTAATTGGTGGACTGTTCAAGGCCGTAAATGAGCTGGTTCTCAAAGCTCTTTTAGCCTTCTTCTCAGCGGATTTTTGCTTCTGTGCCTCGAGTTTCTCCATCAGTAGATCTTGAATAAGATCTTTTTGCTTTGATCGTTCGCGCGTCAGTTCCTCGAGTTTACGCCTCGATGTCATTGGCGACGAGTTCATTCCGTTAATCATTGATGCCGCCTCTTGAGCTTTGATTTCTTCGGCTACCATTTCAGCAGTGCGAGCTTGCATACTAGAACTGTTGCTACTGCTATTTGGTTTCGAACCCTTACGTTTTGATTTGCGAATGTCTATTGAATCTTTTACATTACTAAACTCTGCTATTCGTGATTGCAGACGTTTTACGTATTCCAAGTAGTCTGGATTGTTCGAGTCTTCGTGCTCCTTTTCTCGATCTTCGGATGCTACAAAATAATTCAATGATTACATCTAAAACTTGTACCGAAAACGAACTGTAACGCATCAAATTTTAACTTACTAAGTTCAGGAGTCTTGGTAGTTTCGCTAGGTGTTTCATCATCCTTTCCACTCAGTTCTCCTCCCATCGGATTACAAGGGCTGGCAAGTACAGTAACCAGTTCACTAGTAGTCGTATCTTCATGAGGCTCGACGATCAGCAAACTATCTTCGTCCATCGATAAACTCATCAGATCTTTATTGACAGCTTCGATTGGTGGCTTTTCAATGTTTCCGTCGTCATCGGTCACTTTGATCTCGCATCGTCTGAGCCGATCTCTTACGTCGTCCATCGTCACCGGATCGAATTCAATAACATTTTGTTCGTTACAAGGAGTCAGTGCATCCGACGATTCTTCCTGTTCTAGTTCAGTCTTGGCAATTGGCGCAGCTGTCTTTATCGGACTGTTGGAGAAGTTGACGAACTCGATGTAACCTCTGTTCTTCGCTTTGGCTGGTTCCTTTAAACTATCTTCTTCTAAAATACTCTCATTATCTGTATCCATGAAACCAATATCTTCTTCGCCATTGGCAAGTAATTTCGAAGCTATTGTACTCGGTACGTTTGTCTTCTCTGCATTTAGTTCTTCTTGCGAGTAATCCAACTCGATATCTGTTAAATCTTCGCCGTTAGCCATTCGTGCGAGAGATGGTCGTTTGCCTTTACCTCGATACTCCGGATTCATATCGTACTCTACGTCTCGCAAATCTTCTGATACGAGATCATCTCCGTCCCTTGCCCACTCGGAGAATTCAGTCTCTGTGTAAGCGGCAGTAGTAACGTCATTCTCTTCCGAGTCATCGTTCTTACTCGACGGTCTTGAACCAAGTGATGTTGGACTGTTGCAAACACTGTGTTTGCTCGAATCTTCTTGTAGTTGTAGTTGCTTCAGATTACTATTTACGAATTCCATATCCTTGATGATCGTCCGAGGGGCCGGTGTAGGAGTCGTCGGTGTAGTCGTTTCCGTTTTGTTAGCATCCTCAAGAAGATATGAACACTCGATGGAGTCAGGTTCGAAAGTCGCTCCATCCTCATTATGTTGTTCGATTTGTTCGTCCAGCAATAAATAACCACCTGTATTATGAATTTGAAGTCTTGGTGGTGAGGACGTCGGCACTGCTGGTTTGTCATTGTCAGCTTCTTCGCTCGAAGACAACGAATCACTGTCAATTTCATCGGAATCCTCGCTACTCGTATCTTCTTCGTCCTCGATCTTCTCCCTGTTTTCTAACTCTTTTTTGTTCTTCTCCCAATTAACTTCAGGTACAACTATAGACGTTTCGTGTAATGGACTTCGAGGTTTCACTTCGTCTTGCTCGTTGTGATCGCTTGCTACTCCACCGTTGATTTGAATTTTCGTTATTATAGCGTCCTCGATGTTTTTCATTTCTACGGTAGGTGTCGGAGTTTCAATTTTCAAATCCATTATATCGGGCTCTTTCGGCGATTCTTTGGTTTCGATTGTCGGCGATAACTTTTCCTCGATTATTACTGACTTCCTGGACGGAGCTCTGATTTCGATTTCTTTCATGTTGCTAGATTCTTTGATGAGGTCAGGAAGATGAACATTTTTGGCATTTAAATCTGTTGAAAAGAAAGAAGAAATTATAATCATCGTTTTATTTGAGTAAATTTGTGAAGAAAAAAACTCACCAGCTGTACTGTTCGCGGAGACTTTTCTATCGAATTGGAAAGCCTTGACAGGGGCAGCGGAGCTAAATAATGTGGACGGCGATATTGGCGACAATGGCGGTTGGTTAACTCCCGTACCACTTGCGCTTGTCCTCAACTTATTTGTGCCTTGCAAGAACGCCTGCATCGTGGGACTTGGCTCCGGTGCTGGATTCAAGAGCTTTTGATGCTGAGATATTGCATCGCTGAGATTTCGCAATCTCGTATCGACGTTCGACGTCGAACCAGACTTCATCACACTACCACCGATTCCCGAACCGCCGAGCAAGTAGCGTTTCTTCAACTCGAGTGATAATTTGGAAGCGATACCCTCGGTCGAATGTGTACGGTTGAGTAAATAATCGCCTTTACGTGGGTTGATCAGTGGTGTGGTTGTGACAATTCTCGAGCTCGTTTGCGCTGTGCTGACGTTAGAATTAAGCTCGTTGTTCTCGTTGCGACGCTTTGCCGTTGCCGCTTCGTTCAAGGCATTCAATTTCGAGTATTGCTGTTGCTGTTTCTGTGAAGATGACAACAATTATCGTATTTTTGAATCGTGAAATTACGATTGCGATCGAAGCAGCCAAGCTCACCGATAGTTGCTGTTTTTTGTTGCTCTGCTCGTTCTTCATTACATTGCCGTTCACTGAATTTCCAATAACTTTACTCTTCACTTGTACTTTCTTAGGCTCGACATAATCCCCGCGAGTTTTTCTCACGTATGAGTCGTTGATCGATGGAATCTCGTGCTGCGTTGGTGTTGTACCATCGTGTTCAAACTCCGAATCGGTTGAAATTTCCGTAGCTGAATTCTCCTCTTCGCTGCCTTCCGATGATTCCTCATCCGATGCTATCTGTAGGTAGAAAAGAAAACGAATAGGTATTAGTTACTGTCATTGAATAATCACTTTGAGTTGGGTTATTTCTTGCTTTTCCAAATTTCTTAGATTAATCTACGCCATAAGTTTGCTGCTTAATAAAATACGTCTGTTGATACTTCAGAAATTTAGCTAGCAATTTTGTTGAGAGAACAAATACAGTTATTTGGCTCGTAATCTTAGCATTAACTTTGTAATATATTAGTCCAAATAGTAGATTATACAATAAAGTTTACAGGGAGTAAAAGACAATAAATCGTTTCTCACTTGTGTTTGGCATTTTATAACGAGTGTAAAAAATTCCAAAAGGTATATTTTGAAGTGTATTGTTGAAGTATATATGAGTGTTTTATATAAAAGGTCGATATTGTTTTTTCAGAAAAACAATGATTGTTTATATATCGTTAAAAACACGTTAAAAAATCTGGTACAATGAGTTCAAAAGAAAAATAACAATATATTATATCGATAAGGAGAAGTTGTACAATATTTCGAAGACGATTACAACGAGATTGAGGAGAATAAAAAAAGTAAAAACAATTGTTATTAAACACTTTCAAAAGAGCGGAAAAACGAAAGTTAGGGATAGATGTTATACGCATTTGATAAAAAACAGTAGTTTACATCTTCGTACAACAAGGAATACACTTTGTATATTTTTTAAACAGGCACACACACCATCAGTAAAACGGAACTCAAGAATAACAGTCATGTGAAAATTATGATGTGTTACTGATGGAACGAATGCCAATGAACATTCATAAAGTCATGGCTGGTGGTAATATAGAATGATATAAACGATTATGATTTTGGTGAGATAGTAGAAAAAAATGCCAATTATACATGTGAGCTTTAAGCACTTGTAAACAACACACATAACGAGATTAATTAAATTCAATAAATTCCAAAGTTTTTTTGAGTAAATGAATGTTAGCTTAGTATTTTTTTATATTATCACCGTAAGAGATATTAGTTCACACTTCATTCGATAAAGAAGAAAAAAACATAATTTTGATGGTTTTGTCCTTTACCTTCTCTTTCGCTCTTTCATAATTCCACAATGGCTATATACAAAACTCTAAACTGGGGATGATGTAATTAAACTAATCACCATCAGCCATAAATTTAACAAAACAGTACATGATTTCAATTAGAACCTTTATTTAAATAAAATTTCTGTCACACAGTCTCTGTCGGGAGTTTAAAACTTAGTTTAAAAAGTACTATTGTAAAACGTCGTTTTCTTTTCGATAAAAAGAATACACCATCGTTTTTAATGCATACATCATACTCCGTATTCTCACATAAATGTATATCGCCAACAGTCTCATCAAAAAATCGAACCGAAACGTTCTCTCGACACAAATAAACAATCACGCATTGCAAGATCGCAGATTCCCAATGAAATGATGATAATATGACTAGAGAAGAGGAAGAAAAATAAACGTGTAATAATAAATGACGGGCGATTGATTCAGTCGATTTTTTCACGAAATAACGCATTTTTCCTTCCTGGCACCGCTACCAGCATTACGTGTCGAATCAACGGATTTGAAAGAGCCGGAGAGGGTACCATTCCTCTTACGAAACGACAATGGTGATTCGGGACTTTTAAGTCTCGCGCTTAGACTTTTACGAACTGGTGACGAGCTCGCGCTGGGATTTTCTTCCGGTGGTCTTCGCCGACCTGGACGTTTCAAACTATCACTTGACGACGTAGATAAAGTGTCAGCTGGATAAGTTTCGATACGCGCGGATAGTCGTTCGGGCGTTTTAACTTCTGTTAGGTGGACCGGCAGGAGGTCTTGCTCGTGTACGACAATTTTTTGAATGTTTTGTTTCACCGATTCGATTCGATCGAGTAATGGAGAACGTGAGACTATCGGCGTGAATTGATTTTCCGTTGTGTCCGAGCTTGAGATGATAACTCTTTGAATATCGTTTAGCTTTCTTGCGAGGGATGGTGATTGCGTGCTAGTCTGTTCTTTGGATTTAGACTCCATTGTTCTCTGTTGCTCTTTAACGAGACACGATGATTTTGGCATTGACAATTCTTCTTTTGATTCCAAAGTGTTTTTCGTCACTATTGAACTTGGCTTTACTACTGGCACTTGTTCTTTGGGATTAGTATCGACAGTCTTTTGTTGATTATTCAATTTTACGGGTAACGATGATTTCAACGAAGGCACCAGTTTTTTTGGGTTTCCGTTTACAGTCTTTTGTAAGTCATTTGTTATATTGATTGGCGCCGATGACTTTGGCAGTGGCGCAAGTTGCTTTGGTTTTCCGTTTTGCAAGTCGGTCGTTCCGCTAATCGGTGACGATGATTTCGACAGTGGTCCTGATTCTTTTGGCTTATGATTCACGGCTTTTTGCAAGTCACTCACTTTGTTAGTTGCTACCGGCACTCTCGATTGTTCATTATACTTCTGTGACTTACTTTTGTGTGTAAGTGTCGAAGCAGGATATGTTTCTTTCACGCCATTCTGTTGAGTTCTCGAAGCTGAGGGGGATTTTGGCTTTGGCACTTGTTGCTTCGGTTTAGCGTCGACTTCTTTGTATGTTTGGCTTATTCTGCTACTAGGTGACGGTGATTTCAATAATTCTTTGCCTTGATCGGTCAATTCCTTTACTGGCAATCGTGATTCTGCTTGCACTTCAGATTTTATATCGTTTGATAACTTAGAATGGTTCAATTTACTAACTAATAAAGGTGACTTCAACGTTTCTTTATCTACGATTGAAGTTGACTTATTGGTACCTTTAATAATCTTAGATGCATTAACTTTATCTTCGAGATCTGATGATGTACTTTTAATTATCTGTTTAATCGAATCAAGGCGATCCAGTAGAGGAGATCTTGGAGTTACTGTGTAGACATCAACTTCATTAGCTCTGTCAATCGGATTGTCGAACGATCGCTTTCGATAAATATTACTTTGGGCAGTCGACTGTTTTGTCGACAAATTTGCATCTAATGACATTTTGCGTGATGGTGACGTCGAATTTACTTTTTCTGCTACTTTATCTTCAACTATATTTTTAGCACTTTCGGAAAGTTTTCCTGGTATTACTAAATTTCCATTGACTACATTCGCATTTTCATGATCATTATGCTGTTTTATATCGTACGATAAGATTTGCTTTTGAATATGGCCATTGGAAGACCTCGGCTCAGTTAAACATTCTTTCTTCATATCTTCGAGTGCAACTTGTTTTTTTCCAGCACTATCATTGGAAAAGCTTCTCGTCCCAGCAAAATCTCCATTTTTCACATCATTACCATTGACTAGTTTTCGAGTACTGTCGTGAGAAAACCTTTTCGATATAGCAAAACTTTCATTCTTCGCATCTCCACCCTCAAATTGTCCTATAGCATCTGATAATCTCCTCAATACTGCAGGACTTCCATGTTTCTTTACTACACGTACAACGGGTTTGCTAGCACTATCGTAAGAGAATTTTCGTTGTAGTGCAGGACTCAATTTTCCAACAACACTATCCAACGACATTTTTCTAGGTGGTTTATTCTCTTCGTTTCCGTTCCAATTTATGTACATGTTGGATGATGATTTAGAAGCATTAATCTTCGACACCATATCCGCTACGCTGACTCTAGGGATCTCGCTGTCGTCGCGTGATTTCTTCGCTATCTGTGGTATTTCTATCGGGTCGATAGTGACTTGACTATCGGATAGTCTTCGCTTATCACCGGCGTATTTTAAAAGTTCTAAGCTGATCTTGTTTTGACGTTCGATGCGTCTAAACTCTTCTTCGATTTCATCGAGGTCTAATTCCTCTTCGTTCAATCCGTTCAGGAATTCCAAGTCGCAGTCGTTCTGCATCTTCGCAGCAATCGGTGATGGACTTCGTTCTGAAGTAGGAAGTGGGGCTGATTTAGCCTCGAAACTAACACCAGAGAAATACTTAAGCATATCTATCTTCTCAACTTTATCAGAAAGTTTCGACTTCATCGGCAACTCGACAACTTTAACATTTTCATTTTCTTGCCGTTTATGCGTCTTCTTTTTAGCATCGAAATACTTATTCATCTGCATCTTAGCCGTTTCAGTGGCCAAAGGCTTCAATGCTTCTTTAGCCTCAGCGTCAGCCTTATTTTTCGCCTTCCTCTGCCTCAACTCCAATAGTAAATTATCAAAGGACGTCGGCGCTTCATTAGCCTCCTCCTGCGGCGCGGGCGACTGTTCTTTCGGCACGATTAATTTACTTTCCTCGATAAACGGACACTCGGGAAGTCTTTCAGTCGTTGGGGTTGGCGCGGTCACGACTAATATCGGTCCAGTGTCTTTCGATTGAGATTTATTCAAAACCGTTTCCACTTCGAGCCACGTACTATCGAGATTTTCAATTTTTAATGTCAATGGGGAAGCATCTTCAAACGAGAGGTCGGACGACGCGACTAAATCAGGGAGAGAAGAATTTGTTCGAAGAGGTATCGCGTCGGGTAAGAGGTTACCGCTCTCCGGCTGCTGTTCGACAACGTTATCAGACGCTTGCGTAAGTTGGGCTTGATGCTTCACCTCGGTCTCGCTGCCTGTCTCCGTGTCGCTAATCAGCGGTGGCACCTTCAGCCATACTT
Organism: Phymastichus coffea; assembly: GCF_024137745.1. NCBI lineage: Eukaryota > Metazoa > Arthropoda > Insecta > Hymenoptera > Eulophidae > Phymastichus > Phymastichus coffea. The sequence goes on along the minus strand of NW_026706861.1, from coordinate 842,727 downwards.
CCTTCTTGCGTGCCTCTCGTGCTCGTGCCTCATCCTCATCCTCGGTTGCTGTTTGACTGTCCTCTTCTGCAATTTCATGAGATTGAGGTTTTAGACTGTTTTCTGCGTCAAATTTAATAATAAGATATAAAAAATGTTAATTACCTGAAGTTGTATATTCGTCACTGGAGTCCTCGTACTCGTTGCTTCCTGTGTCAGAATTACCAGCCGCTGGGTGTGGATGCGAATATCGCAAAGTCCAATTTTTAGCAAGTTCTAGCGTTCCTTCGGTCGTCAGAGGTTGATCGATCGCCTCTTCAAATACTTCATTATCGTCATCTGAATCACTGAAATAAAAATATTGTATTAAAAAAAATTGCCATCAATACGTATGTAAATTTATTTGTTTGTTTGTCTTCCTGAATGCTGTAACATACCTCATGTCAGAAATGTCATCACTAGAACCCATTTCAGCGGCAGAGGGTCCGAAATTACGATCGGTCCACTCGTCCTCATCCATGATACTTTGTGCTTCCTCGGCATCCGACATTCCTGCAAGATTTTCAAATTCTATTCTCTCGGGTGTCTGACCGCGATCGAGTAAATCGAGTCCCGAAATTCCTTCCAGTGCCGATTTAGTCTGTAATAAATAATTAGAATTAAGTATAATCGTGATTTTTATGCTCAAACAGTTAGTCATTCACCTTATCTGGAGTTTTGAGAGTATTTGACGATTGAGGTATATTCTCTTTATTAGTGAGAGGCAGTTTCTTTCTATCGGATCTAGTTTTCATTGTACCCGGCAGTCCAAAGTGTTGGGTGCAATAGAAACGTCCTCCATTCTTATCCCTATCGAACGTGTGATTTCCTAAAATACAGACAAACAAACTTACATTTCATTTTCAATATAATTTGAGAATCAACTTACCTATTCTAAGCGAGGTTGAGCAATATTCACAACGGAAGCATCCCCTGTGGAAAGATTTGCCTTCGGCAGTGAGGCGTTCCATCAGGTAGACACGTTTGTCGCAGAAATGGCACATCTCCGAGCCGCCTTGAGCTGGCAGCGCAATTGTCGCTTTTGAATTCTGTAAATTCGTGATGCTGATTAATTTTTATTTCAAATTTTAATACTCCGAGTGGTAAAAAAACATTACAAGTGCAGGAATGTAGAAGGATGTAAAAATGTATTAGAGCATGGCATGCTGTTCAATGCTTTTAGACTTTTGTTATATTGTACAAAGTCTTATTAAAATGATTGTGGAATAAGTATGCATTCAATGAACTTTTAAGTAACACACGAAATGATTATTTAAGATGAATGAGAGTTAATCTATAGTTTAGTTAGATTTATTGGTTTGAAAGAGTTAACTAATACAACGATAATGTATGAAAACAAAATCCAAGTTAATTGTTTTATTACACAGTTATTTGCGTGATATTCAAAATAAACGAAAACAATGATTATGAACATTTATATTAGGGCGAATATGAAATAAATGAGTTGATGAGTATTACCATGATCATTGAAAATTTATAAATAAAGATTATGTTGTCCACCATCGATCGACATCGGTTATTTAGAAAATAAGATCAAAGGCATTATTGTCTTTGAATATTCTATAAATAGCAAATCTTCATATTCATTACAGCAGCCATGCTCTATACTTTCTTTAGACTATACACAATTGATAATAGGCTCAAAGTTATAACGATCATTGCACCGTACAAAAACTTTGTTCGCATTTTCAAAAATTATTTTATTTATATTTGATAAATCATGGATACACTGAAAAAATTCTACGGACTTTCTTTAACTACGTGTATTGATCTGAGGTGAAATTTGAATCACGTATGTTTAGTTGATGTTTAAAATAATTTAGAAATTTTAGTTACGCCATTTGTATCCAAATCAATCAACTATATTTAAATACATTTCGTTTACTAAATGAAAAATGATATTGATGATATTGCAAATACGTATGAACAACTACAAGTAAAAGTGAGAAAGCTTATCAATGCAATAACGTCCCTAACAGTTTACAACGACAGAATGCATTGTAATATAAAAGTTTGTATGATCGGAAAAATCGCATGATTATATTAAATAAACCAGAAAAAAATAAGAATGCCTCAAAATTGTGAGGTATAGCAAACGCAATACGGCGAAGCGGTGATACGATTCTTGTCCCGATGCAATTGCCAATAGATAATTACCGATCTCTGAACTTTCGGCTGCTCTGCTTGACCAGCGGTGGCAGCTTGAACATCTTGATTCTTATTGGCAAATTGCTCAGCCATCGCTGACACTTTATTTTGACCAAGTATGTTGCCTTCTTTGATTTTACGATCGATGTTCTTCAATGTATTATCGATCTCAGAGTATTTACTGTCCGTTTCCATTGGTTCGTGACCCTTCATCTTTTCCATTTTCGTCTGACGAGCTAAAAACTGAATTTAGCATATTTTAAGTGTGCGACAGAGGATTATACGAGCTCGGTGTTTTTATACGTGATAGATAAAGTAACATACCATTTGTTTATATAAATTATTTCATGCAGGTAAAGATAATTTTTATGTTAACGCATAATGCATTCGTTGAAAATAAAAAACTTTTGTACACACGTGAACTATACATTTGAAGCTAGGTGATAGAAAAAAACTTAAAATATTCTTATAAATTATACATTTTTCCAACTTTCTTTCTCTAAAAGCAAGAAGTTAATCTTATATAGCCAACCTGCTCGCGACTCCACTTTGGCACTCGTTCAACTTTGTCATGTCGTACTCCACGGCCCATCTTGTTCTCTTCGATTTTCTTTTCGATTTCTTTAACATTCCAATCGGTTTTCTCGATTTTACCTGCAAAAAAAATGTTCATCATAGTTCATCAACTTTCGAATAATTAACAATCGTTACGTACCGATCGCACGCAGTAAATCTTTGGGTTTCTTGTCGGTCGACGTAGTTCCTTTGAGTTTCTCCTCGATATTCTTTATCCTACCGGAGAAGCCTTCATCGATACTTCCTCGATTATGACCAGCGTGCATCTTTGGCTCACGATCCTGCGAACATTCAAAACCAAACGTTATATTCCACATTTCACCAAGTGACAAAATAACAAAATACAACATTGAAAATTTGAGCAAAGCTGAGAGTTCATTTTTGTTAGATAGCAGTAATCGTAAAGGTATTGAAGTATTCACGATTTTAGATGCTCGAGCGCAGTTAAGAGACATATACAAAGTTATGTATCGCAGAAAAAACGTCAAACTCGTTTTGTTATGAATATCATTTGCCACACACGCGGGGCTTACGGGAAATAGTATCTTCTGTTCGAGATCCTTTACTCGATCCTTGAAATCAGGTGCAGTCTGACGATAGAGAAAGATCGAGTAATCTTCGAAGGGTTCATCCTTCTCACGTTTAGCGTTGGCTTGTAACATCTGCATACTTTTGTAGAATTGTTGGGTTGCCATTTTACGCTGATATTGACGGCGTAACATTCGTTCCAGACGATTTTTCTCGATGTCCTGTAGACGTTGCATACGCTCCTCCTTTTGTGTTGTTTTTTCATTGTTTTTCGAGGGTTCGGTTTTGACATTATTCGATTGTTTCGTGTGCGGAGCTTCGTTTTTGTGGTAACACAGTAAAATCTTTTGTGCAATAAATCCCTTTTTATGCACATTACGAATGTTTATTTTTCTAATATATGATTAAAATTTAGGCACAGGACTATTACAAATTGTTATTCAAAACTCAACACGACAGAAAGGCATGCATATGACGTCGAACAAGAAATTTTACTGTGTTACATGCTTACTATTATTGATAATTATAAGTCATCGACATCTTCAGGATAGTAACAGATTTCGAATTTCGAGATTACACTACTCTAAAGATGACGGTATAAGTAGAAGCTGTCCAATCTTTTTTTTATACGTTTATGTAACTCAAGACTCCACAAATACGATACAAAATATTACACACAGGGACAGACAGAACGTACATTATATGCGAACGATGTATATTATAATACCACGATATATTTTGTTCTTTTTTGTAATTGAAATATTTTATTAAACAATCAAATGATTCCAAGTGAATGGCTTAACTGAGAGTATAATAGCAAATTAAAAATTCTTTTCTCTTCAGCTTTTTTTCAATTACACGTGACAGGTAGCGCTCCAACAGACGTGACGAATGTCAATATCAATAATCCTCGAAAAATCAGAGATACACACGACTGCCACATCGACTAAGAAGAATCAATAATAAATTTTTATCGCTTTTCTGGCCATGTCTTTTCTTATCTATCCATCGACTTCGACATTGTCGATTTGGTGGGGGATGAACTGTATTTATTAATGTGATACGATATTTTGTAACAAAGATGAAAAAAATAGCAGTTTATGAGCTTTGAAAATATTGAAAGCATGAAAATTTTTTCTATGCTCCGATGTGCTATTTTTCTGGATAGAGGAGATGTAAATAAAAATGAATTGCGAGAGAAATATTTTCGCTTGTACATAGTACACGTACAATACAGTCCATCCCCGACGGACTTATAGGTTAAAAAGAAGAAATGATAAACGTGAGTCGACTTACCACGCTAGCACCCATTTTCTCGTTGCTGCGTCGTTTGCGCGCGTGACGACGCGCCATCGAGTCGGATTTCTTATCCCCAGTCTGTGGTAAATTCTCATTGACATGTCGCGATCTTCGTGCCCTTGCCGTAGCTACTGACCCTTCCTTGCTTGCTATGCGACTTAAAAATTGAGCTTTTTGTTCGGGTGTTAGTACGTTTAGCTTTTGTGAAAACGTAGGCCTATCCTCAGTTTCTGGTTCCTGTGATTTTTTACGAAATTAATTTATTTGAAAAATTGTTGAATTTGTTTAATGAAAGAAGCAATGAAAAAACATACCAGCTTCGGGTGTTTAATATGTGGTATTTCTCCACGAAACGCCTCGTAAATCTGCGTTAGATACGAGAACATTGTCAGCTTATCTGGCACATCGCATTGCACCATTTCTTCTCCTGTCATAATCTATAAACGAATTACATTGAAAAAAATGCATTTTCTATCAAAATTGTCAATTACAACAAAAATGAAATACTCACAGGGGGAATACCGAGCTCCTTCTCGAGGATATCAAACGCAAGCTGATTATTGACAACGTGATCATCTTTTTTGAGAGCATGGTAATCGATGAGATCTGGCCGGTAGCGATGAATAATCGCGGAGATTGCCAAACCACTTTTGAAAGATTCACCCATATCATGGATACGCACACCATCATATAAGGCCACCTGGCGTTGCAACCAGTGCAGCAATGTGTCCGGGTGAACCTGTGAATCTACAAAATAAATATGTTTCGTGCTTCTGTCACATAATTTTGCCAAAAATGTTCTGAATATTTATACATTTTTAATCGCCGACTAGTTATATTTATAATTATAAATAAATAACGATTAGATCTGATAAAACTCAAATTCACAGAATAAAAATTATCAAACAATTATGATATTGTAGAACGAAAGAGCCGATATAAAAATTTTGATGTCATTGCCAATGGTTATAAATTACCTTTCCTCCTTCGCTTTTTGGGCAAATCGATAGTGGCTTGAACCGGCAACAACTTGAATGTTTCCGGATCATCGGTGTCTAGTTGACTTCGTACTTGTATTGTAGTCACGGAGCGTACGTTCAAATTCGGATACCTGCACGCACGTAATACAATTAAAGTTGCGTGTACGCAACGTACGGCTATTTCGAATTTCAGAAGCATTAGTAAGTGTTCTATTAAATCAAGTAAACTTCACCTTGTGTGAGGGTCCAGAGTATAAGCGGCATAGTCTCTGTTGAGGTTTTCCGGAGTAGTTTGGCCAAGAAGCCTGTAAATGGATTCTCTTTCGGCGATGACTTCGAGGGGTGTGTGCAAGCCGCCCCAACCCTTGATTGCCCAACAAGCATCCAGGGAACTGAGGAAACCTCGAGCGCAACCTGAGCCCGTTGGCCAGAATGGCTATGGGTAAAACAACAAGTTTGTCATTACCGATTCTTTGTGGGTATTTTAAATGATTGGATTTAGAGTTGCGAAATAAATAAAAATGAATAGACGATAAACTTAATTTTTACAAGTTTTTAAATGTATAATTTTAATATTTTATCGTGGAATTCTTATTAATGACCATCTTGTCATAATGTGTCCACTATTTTGTTAAAAGAACTTTGTGCTTAAATCCATTGCTTTTCTAAAAGAACCAAATTATATTTCCACATTCATCGTAAAATGCAAATGTTTTCTTAGAAATCTTAAGAATGCCATCCGACCACAAAAACACCGATCCAAATTTAAAATATAAATTAGCTCAAAAATCCATATTAACTATTAAAGATTATAAATACACAATTTTTCAAAATAAATTATGAACAATAACGTTAAAATTATTACCTCGAGTAAACTATCACCGACGAGTATCTGCAGCAGTCGATGTCCACGTCTCTCTAGAACTCTACTAGCGTTCTCGGCTGCGTACATAGACGTAAAATCAAACATAGCAACATCCGACTGTCCATAATGATTAACAGCAAACTCCATATCCATCATCTGATATTCCGTAGAAAATTCAGCAGCTTCGCGCGCATACATCATCAGTGCTTCGCGATCGACATTCTCCTTGGCCAACAGTTTTGCCGTATCCGCGTGATCCTGGAGAATGACCCCTTTGTCGATGAGGCTGTGCTTCTTCGCAGTCATCACAAAATAGTGCGTCTCGTCTTTGTAATAGACGATGTTTTCGAGATCGATGCCAGTCTCGGAGTACAACTCTTTGAAGAATTTTTGATTGAAGATGAACGCGACGCCACTGATCTCTTCGACTCGTGCTTCCGCTTCGGTTTTCTTGTTGATGAAGTTGGCAGTTATGGCGATGGCAAGCTTACCACGGAATTCTTTACGTTTGAAACCGTCGAGCGTATTACGTTTGCCATCTGCACCGATCAACACGTCGAATTCGTATTGAGAGACTGGATGCTCGGCCGGCTCGGTTTTTGCACGCCAGCCAATTTCTACGAAAATAGAAAAAACATTTAACTCAACATTTCCCTGAAAATAATTGTAAATCTAACGTTCGACTCACTTCCGTCATTCTGATTATCGGGCGGCGGCACAAGCGCTTCGAAACTGACGTTCTCGTGAAACTCGACTCCCAGTATGAGAGCGACCTTCAGCAATATGCACTGGAGCTGTCTGATGCTGATGTGATCGATGGAGCCGGCGCAGAATTTGCCGAAGAACTTTTTCGCGCCCAACGCGCGTAGATCTTGGATGACGAACGGCCAGAGATGGAGCACGTTGTTGCGCGACATGCGGTCGCGTTTTTCCACCACTACGACCTTGGCACCTAGCAATTGAGCCTCGATCGCCGAACGCATTCCGCATGGGCCACCGCCTATTATCAGCACCTGTTTCAGCGTGACGTTCAGTGTCAATGAAATCCTCGAAATTTGGCCGAAGATCGCGCGGCTTACCCTCGTATTTAGACAGGCTTTTCCACGATTGTAACACTTGTGATTGGCTCTCTGGTCGAATTTCTTCCATAAGGCTTGCGCCTTCCACGAGCGCAATTTCGATTTCAATTTCGGATAGAACTGGTTGAAATTGGTCGGCTTGATCTTGAGCAGATCGCAGAGGTGTCGAAAGTGTCCGAGGATCGACTTGAGGGTGGTGGCATTGCAAAACTGATCGAACACCTCGCTTGCCAATGCCACCTCCGGCGAAGCCATTTGTTTTCTGCTCTGCTGATGGTGATCCATTTCGGCTTTCGCTGTCTGGCGTAGTTTGAGAGATTCTTTGTTTGTCTGCTACACGCGATACGACGACGTGATTGCTGCCGAGTCCGACGTTGCTTCAGTTTGTGTCATTACCTGGAATTGACACAGATGGAGGTTTTATTGACGAATGTTAGCTAGAAAGAGCGTGGAATTGGAAAATTTATTTTTAGTAGCTTGCGATGTTAGTGCGACGGAGCGAATGTTTTTCATTGGCAGCGTTATCGCGTGGATCGACGCATTATTTAGGGGCTGTATTATTATTGCTGGATAAGACTAAAATATATCGATTGATCAGACGTGTACCGGAGGAAACGTTTTGACGCACATAGCGGAATTTCATAACTCAAAGACGTGTTTCCGATGCACGAGCGAAACTTTAACGGGTTTCTCTCTCGCTCAGAAAAGCACGATTCGCTCGTTAAACGGGGAAGTCTTTATCGGGAAAATGAGCGCTGTGACAATTCGACCGGACCGTTGCGAGCCGATCATTTTCTTAGCCATCGAATCGAGACCGTCTTTCGGTACGAGTACAAGTTTGGTCTCGCGTTGCATATCATTCGGTTCGAATAAACCTCACGCCAACCATCGAGCGCAAGAATCGCTGGCTGACTCCAGAATATCCGCGAGCTCAATTGCGACAAAACACGGAAGAAGCAGCTCGCTTAGCGTCCCTCATAATTACGTCGTCGTCTGGCTCGATGCCGACGCGCGACCCGCTGGCCCACATGCGCTCCAAAATAGACGCCGTTTCTTCTCTTTTTCTTTCTTTTTTTACAATCGATTAATAAGCACTCGCCGCCACGCAGAGATTAGAAGATATTACCGCTCACCCCGAGGGCGATAACTCGTAATCTGTGAATTGGAACGTGGAAGGACGGTCTCTCCGTGATTTTCGCCTATCGATTGCTCGATGGTTCAAGGCACTGTGAATGGTCATTACTGAACGAGCAATAATACTGCGTGAAATAAAGCTGTGCACGACGCTGAGTGAAAATCCAGGCCAATTTTCGGGAACCCTCGGCACACGCCAGACTACTGTCGAAAACAGAAACGGGAAAACCGATCGCGCGCTGAATATCCAATACACTCGAAACCAACGAGCTGATTACCAATAAGCATCGTCGTGCTTCCGACGTGAAAGTGAGAACTCCATTTTCCCAATTGTGAAAACATCGCCTTCGTTCGACAAGTGTACTTAGGAAAACGGCACGACGGAGTCTACATATGTATTCTTACTTTATTTTTCGAAGGGGCCGAGACAAAAGGAACACATGTCTTTCCGCGAGTTGGTAATTCAGAGGACACCTTTATCGCGCCTTTTTGAAAGGGGCCACATTGCGACACGTTTTCCTCGCTCGAGTAAATACAACGGGTCCTCGAACTCTTACGACTTGCCACGCTGATCACGCAATTTATGTTTCAGGACGATTGATTTTCATAATTACACGTGCGCGATCAGTGCATACGCCAATCGACTCTAATTTACAAAGAAACAAAATGTCTCGAATTAGTTGCATTTTAGAAAGAAAATGAAGATTATTTCGCAATCGAAACCAAAAATTGCTGACTTTAATCTTCTTTAGTAACGCAACAAATTGAAGAATTTCTCGTTGCTCCGTTGATTATGGGTAACGACGAAAACGTGCCGAAAAAAGTGAGCGTGAAGAAAAAAAAAACAAAAAAAGAAGATATTTCAAGTCTGCAAACTGCGCGACGGTGTACTTTGTTAACGGGTCTGAAAAAGAAGCGAGACGGCGACGTCGGAGGCCTTTGGCCTCTGAAAGCACTCGTCCGTCCGTATACCCTTCTTTTTTTGTCGGTAGTAAGCTTGCGGGCTCGCGTAGCTGTTTGCTCTTGATGGAGTGGATTCGATGAAGATTTTCGGTCGGATTGCGTTCAACTGGCTGCGGGTTATGTACAACTCCGAGATCGAAAACTCGAGGACTTCGTCGATGTTGATCGATAAAAATTAGGTCGTTAAGATTTGTTGGAGGTTCGTTGAATGTTAGCGGTAATATGTAATAACTAACGATAAATGAGAAAAATCTTACGGGTAATATATGTATTGAATACGAAGAGCTCATTTAACAACAGAGTAATACATTGGAATAAAATTAACCGAGAGCGAGTCGTTGATCCTTATCAAACGAGAAATTCACTTTGAGACGAAATGTGCGGATCGACAGACAGCCGCCGACAAAACTTGTAAGCTCGCGAACGTGAAATCTTTCTGGCAGGCGAGCAGCGAAGCGTTTAACGTTTTATTTGCCTCTCTCGCAAGTCAATTTCATCTTCTTCCTCGGTGTGCAAAAACAGAAAACAAAGCGAGCGCCGCATCGCGGAGGGAGAGAGCGCGTGCAAAGATACCAATCGGCGCTCACGAGCGAAATTGTTGGCTTCGAGCCCACGTCGGTGTCGTTGTTCGATCCGCGAACCCGAACACACAACGGCAAAACTTACGCATCGTGCAATTTCGCTTCCTCGGTTGCGTCACGCCGCGGCGACCGAACCTGTTTTTCTCTGTCGTTCTTTTTCTGCGCACGACGGGCGCACAAAGGAGCCACCGCGCGCATACGGACTTTCCGCGTATATGATCTCGAAAAGCGACAACTTCCGCACACAATGCGGCGTTTCGTTCCGGCCAATTATCGCGTGCGCGCGTATACACGCGACCGATTCGTGCGCTCCCACGAGGCGGTGCATTGCACGTGTCGTTGTTGTCGCCGCTATCGGCACCTCTGTCCGCGATACCTACTCGAGTGTTGGACGAGGGGGAAGAGAGAGGAGGGTGGGGAGGCTGCTCTGTTCGCGCGCGATCGACCGAGTTACGAATGTCGCGAATTTCCCTTAGTTCGTTCACGTTCGACGAGGTTCGGCTTGATGTCGATTGGACATGCGATACGACGGCTGCGCATCGCATCCACAGAGCAATCGGAATAGGAGCACGTCAACCTTCGATTGGCGATCGTGACTCGTCGAGATGATCGCTCGCTCGCGCGCGCGCGCGTATTCGTACGGTGATGAATTGTCGGGCTTCGCGATTATTCGGCCAACGCGGGCCAGCTCGCGCAGCATTGCTGACACACTTACTAATTATATTGCCCGCTGCGGTTCGCGCTCGACGCTACGACGCACGCACGTCGGAGATGTCGATCGACCGGTCGCCGATTTTCCGGACGCGCGCTCGCGAGTCGTCGGTCGGTCCAGGCGGTGCGATTGGTTGCTGCTCACCAGTGGCACGTTTCACACGCGTCGTCGATGCCTCGCGCACCTTTTCCGGAACGGGCCGCGTCGGCACTCGCGGCAAAAAAACTGTCACGGCTGCCGGGACGGCGACTACGCTTCTGTCGCTCCTTTCGCATGCGTGCGCGCTGCTCCCTTTCGAGCGACTGTCTCGGTGCACCGTTGAAAGCTATAAATAGGCCGGCCAAGTGGGCAGAGGCTGCAACTAGAACGCGCGAAGCTGAGCACGCGTGCGAGAGCCGAAGGCACGCGTCCGTAATCGCCGCGCTATCGCGCGCCCGAGGTGCCCGCTCGGGGGCCGCGGAACGATTCTGGAGTAGCGGCAGCCCCCGATTCCCTCTCTCGAAGGCGCGATCGCGCTCTCGAAAGCTCGCGACTCCCGTTGCGCTTGCTCCCCGCGGCAGGCCGATCGTCGCGCCAGAGAAAGGACGAGCCGAAAGACTCGTCCGCGACTTCGCTTTCGCCGCCTTGCCATTTGCGTCCGCGGCGATGCGCTTCGAGGAATATCCCAGCCATTATCGCACGTTGGACCGCCGTACGAAAAATAACGAGGAGAAAATATTATTCTTCCAGCTAGCTCTCTAGCCTGTTTCTTTTCTTTCTCCGTCGCCGGTGCTGGCGTCGTATCTGGAATTTCACACTTTTTACACTCCGAAAGTGGAGTCGCTCGAGTGTTTATTGCTGTCCGCCGTTGCGGAACGAACTTTTCGGTGAAACGTAATGATTAAATTAGGTTTTTGCGGACCGATCCGCCAAACTACACTAACGATCGCCTTCGCGTAAAGCGCCAATTAAATGCCCAGCGCTCTGGTCAAAATCTACATGTGTTTGTGCATTGTCTTGCCAAAAAAGATGCAAGGCAATTAGGGGCAGCGGCTGCGCTGACCCACCTTACGATCTCGAAAAACCCGAGCAGTGAATTGATATAACTTGCCAGAGGTGAAAGGATGGGCGCGCAGAGAACATCATTTTGCGAGATTGCATTGTCGCATCAATTATCGTCGTTCCAAGCAAACATCAAGGAATTGGATCTGAGCTTTCTGAAGATTAAAGAATCAACGGTGTAAAGAGATTTTTTCACATATGATACGATGATCAAAGTTTGATCGAAAGTGTAGATGATTGATTAGCGAGTGAAATATGATTCGATAAAATGTGATTTCCGAGAAAGTCTGGTTGTGTAAGAAAAATAACGTATCGGTATTCTTTATAAACGATAAAAAGTTGGAAGATGCGAGAGTTAAACAAGCAATTATTACTGTCGATATTATCTTTTATCTACTATGACTGATGAAAAATACGTAGACGATGTTTTTAATAGTAAGAGTTTCAGTAGTAAGTACACAGGGCAGGTCGCGGCAAACAGAACATTAATCGATCGCTACAATCCCACTGCGATTTCGCAAAAGTCAATTGAAAACCGATCCATATTCATTTTCATCAGACCAAACGAGGTTATCACGTAACAACTCGGCATGTTTCTCTTCCTCGATCGTAAAACGCGGCGTGAAAATCCGTATTCCTGGTGCTCGTTGAATCAGCACCGAAAGCGCATCGCATTCGAGCGCGCGGCTGCGAAAAGTGTCGAGATCGCGACACCGACAGCGCGACGGGAAAAAGTATTGCGCGTAGCAGCGATCCACGCGCGCGCGCATACATAGATCTTAGCGCGGGGATACCGGCGAGCGTTAATTGGAAATTGTTGTCTTACAGGCAATTACGGGCGGAGAAAAATTGCGTGAGTTACAGGAGCCGAGCGCCTTACGCGTACGGACGGACACGTGTCAGAACTGCTCACTCTCTCTTTCTCTGCGAGGGAAGAGAAAACTCGCGTGAGAAGTCCTGGCGAGGAAGTCGGCACGTTGGAGTCGTTGGGCGCGAGCAAAATAATCGACGCAAAGCCGCGGCTTTGTATAGCGCGCGGTTATTTCCTCCGGCGAGATCTATAACAGTTTAAAAATACATTTATAGTACTTTTTCCTGGCGACGCTTCAACGACCGGTTTGGCCGGCTTCACGCAAATAGATCTCGCCTATTTTTATAATTAACATCGCACAAATTATCCGAACGCGCGCGGCGTTACACGCGCGGCGGCTTTTATTTCACGACGTCGGCCGGACGCGCGCTCGACGTTTACTACTGCACCGGCGCGCCTTTCAGCAGCGCTCGCGCCGGCGATGCTCGCCGACCTCATTACCGAAACGTCCTATTGTCAAAGTTCGGCCGTGTTTCGCGATCAGGAGGCGCGCGCGAATCGAATTGCCGAGCGACAAAGTAAGAAGCCGTTACTAGCCGTCCTCGGTCCCAGTTCAATCCTCATAGCGAAAGAAAAAAAGAAAGGAAAAAGAGGGACACGACGCACGATGCGAATATCAATGAGATGCGAGTACGACGCTCTTTTGGCCCAGTGATGACTCGTGAGACGCGATAAGAGCTGAAGGCGCGCCATCACGTTTCCGAGTCGGCGTCCAGCGCGTGGGCGGCACGTCGCGAATTCGCAAAAAGCGCACGACCTTGGCATAATGCTCGGATAAAGAGCGACTTCCTTTGTTAAATTGGAGATGCCTACAGCTTGCTCGCATATAGCCGCTTAATACGTGGTTAAAGCTCTTGGACATTGTCTGCTTCTTTCTTTCTTGAATGCTCAACTTTTGTTTCAAACTGACATGCCGCTAAATTCTCGCCTTGCAACATTTTCAAGAGCGCGACCAATGTTTTTTTTTCACAATACATCTTGACACGCGCTTAATTACGAAAATATAACTCAAAAAGCAACAAAAGTTAAGGTAAAATCAGCTTGATCAGTTGGTTAAATAGACCTAAAGACATTAAGAAAAAAATTGTTCGTTATCAAGTATACGCGATATATAGAAATTCTTAAAAAGCATGAAAACTCTAAATTGAAAATTCTTATGAATACTTTGTACAATGATAAATAAAAGAAAAATTCAAATGTTATAAAACTGTTTTTTTTTATTCAGGTAGATTAAAATATCATATTAGTAGGCCAAGAGGTACGATGGAAGACTTATTTTGTCGAAAAAAATGTAACGAAACATCTATTTTACTTATCGAAGCATTACAGAAAAAACGTAAAATGGAAACTATCGTTCGCCTCGGAAATCGATAACCCAGCACGTCTCTTTTTTTCATCTTTAACCACGAAAATCCGAGAATCCGATAAACCACTCAGCGCCGCAATAACAAAAGAAAATCTATCATCCCTCGCTACCGAGAAAGAAGAAAAAGGAACTCTCCTCGACACGTGTATTCGAGCTATGTGTATCCACGTGCTACTATACGCAAAGTCAGCTGTTTATCGGCCGTCTACCCGCGCTAATTGCCAAGCGATTTACGAGGCGCGACGCCGTTAATTTACCACGGGTATATACCAGCTCGATAACTTCCCGTCTATTGCATCCTCTCTCGCGCAGGTTGTTTCTTTCTCTCTTGTTTTCCTTAATTTACGACTGTTCGCCAATTGATTCTTCGCGCGCGAGCGCTGTTTGTACGTACTTACCATTCCTTGTTGTCGCACGACTGCGGCAGCGAGTTTGGCAACCTGCGAACGGAAACAAAACGCGAGATTATTAATTGTCGCTTATCGATATCGATGTGCCGCGAAGTATGAATCATGGACTGCCCGTGCATTGTTTGCAAATGCAGAGGCTTTGTGTGCTGAAGAATATCTCGGATGTCGATGGGGCTGCATTGCTTACACTTACAATCGGATTAATTTCGAATGAGCGGCGCGATGGCGAAATTCGTCTGTTTGACCTGTCGTCTTATTCCGCGATGATCACCCTGGATACCGAGGCTGCCCGTTCCTTTGTCGTACCGGGCGCGAACCCGTGGCTGAACGCAAAACCTACTAACGAGCGCATCGTTATCCGTCTGCCAAATAAATCTCACGAGCTAAAGAAACAGGACAACAAAAAAATGAAGTCTTTGTTCTCGCCAGCGGCAAATTCATGAAACAGCTCTGCGCGCTCTACTTTGCGTCACTATTTTAGAACTGAAACGAGCGTGAAGGCGAAGATACGCCAGAAGAAAAAAAAAACGATATACACGCGCTTTCTACTTGTTTTCTCGTTACGCGCACTTTTTGCTAAATATTGTAGGATAAGCGCGTGCGTGGAAGATATAAGTCTCGTCGTAGAAATGCGACACGCTGCCTCTGCATTTATGCGCGCGATGCAATGTCGTCGTTGCGGATCGCCGCGAGGTTGCTGTGGGAGCAAACGGGTAACTTTTAATTTGTTCCGAGAGCCGTTTTTTCATTTCGTCAACGAGAGCTTTTCAGTGACGGTATTTTCATCGCGACACAGAGGAGCGCATTCAGATTCGCCTGATCAATTAATTTTCACGCGTAACATGTGTCCGTGTGCTGGAGTGAAGACAGAGTGCGTTCGTAGAAACGGATCAAAGTAGATGCATCGCTCGCCTCTCTCGTGCTTTTCAGTTTGTGGAATTTTAACCAGAGATGTCCAGTTAACGAAGAGAGAACGTAACAACATCAAACGTATAAAATCTCGATCGTCATTTGATGCTCGTTTGATTAGTGTTAATTATTGACAATCGCTTGCAGTGACGCACGTCTAAATAGATGGCGTAATGAGGTTTTCTCAACACCGCATTCGACGACGAACATTGATTCGTTCGCTTCAAGTTGGACAATTGTAGCTTGGCGTTTCGACATCTTTGATCTTTAATAGATACTCCGCTCTTGATTCAACGTAGAATTGACATTGTGCAAACGACACAGACGACTATCCTAAAAACATAATCATCCGTGCGTAATCGTCAAAGTCACGTGCCGAAACCAAAGTGTCATCGTGTAATCACTCGTAACTGCTCGTATCAAACGCTGTTCAAACAAGCCTCGGAGAACGAGGGAGAGGAAAAAAAAACGGCGCGCACCTCGTCGCGCGCTCGTGTCATCAGATTTCCCAATGAAAAGCTCGAGCGACCCCCAAGGCTCCACTTTTCTCTTTGCCGCGCGCTCATATTCGTGAAAGACATAAGACACTCACGACGTCTTTTCATCGAGCGAGCGCTTTCCGTTGAATGGCCTCCGACGACGTACGAAGCCCGGCGAAAAGGGCATGCGATCGTATAATTTGATCGCTGGCTCCGTGGGAAAAGTCGATTTTCGCCGTGAGACCCTGTTTGCTGATCTTTCACGCGGCACATTTGATGCGCCGATTGCTGATTGAGTGATTTCAATTGCTGGCATTTGCGCGACCACAAGAACTTCCACAAGAGGCACATTGTGCAGAAGTTAGAATAATTTGCCCAGGCGGAAGTGCAAACTAGAGCAATTTTCTCGCCGCGATATATGAAATTTTCTCATTGCCGTGGACCATGAAAAGGCTGTTCTACCGTACGAATCGCCCGGGCACGAAAGAAAACATGTTTTTCCCTGCTCTGACGCTCCTCTCGGTTCAAGGTGAAATGGCCATCCTCGGCTGTGCAACGTACAATCGATATCCAATCGAATCATCATTCTACTTTTGTCTCTCGCAAGTGTAATCGCGCTCAAATTGACAAAATTGAATTCCCTCCGCTTTCTAGGCACAGGAAAAAAAAATTCAATCAAGTTTCACTTAGCTATAAAAGGGTTTGCGCGGACGATTTCTCGAAATCAAAAGAAAAAAAAACAAAGAAAAAAGGAAGAAAAGAAGAGTTTAAAGAGGGACTTTCTACATGGAAGAATCGCGTGTTGGCTGCAGTCGGAGAGACTAGTAGCGCATGACTATTACAACGAGAAGGCGCCGCGGCATTCTGAAATGCCTCTCTGACCCAATTAGGACTACTGGCACTGCTTCGTTTCGTCCGCTTTCCAATTAACAGCTGCTTAAACTATTGCGGCGCGGGGGAAGGGGGGGGGGGGGCATCGAGAAAAACGCTCGCTTCGACAATTAGCTCTCCCGCGTGGCTTCTCCAATCTCTTTCTTTCTTTGCATGGACTGTCGGTTCTTCGTACTATCAGCACGCGTACATCGGACGCTTTCCCGGATAGATGGAGCTTTCGTGGCTGCTGAAACTAACAATCGTGTTGTTGGGTTTAGTCGATACAGTCTAGGTGCCAAATGCAGGTGACGATATCAGTGCAAGATGAACTTCGTGTGAAGTCAATTTTGCAGGAAAAACAAATCAATCAAATTTTATTTCATCAACTCATATTTTAGTCAATTTCTAATTATAATTTGAATAACGCAATGAAATAATTCGGAATAATAAATTAGAA
Source organism: Phymastichus coffea (assembly GCF_024137745.1). Classification (NCBI taxonomy): domain Eukaryota; kingdom Metazoa; phylum Arthropoda; class Insecta; order Hymenoptera; family Eulophidae; genus Phymastichus; species Phymastichus coffea. The sequence goes on along the minus strand of NW_026706861.1, from coordinate 825,417 downwards.
AGAAAGAAACAAAACTATAATTGGAACGAAAAAGTAGCCGTAGGTCAAGTTGCGTTGCCAAACGAACCAGTTCGAAAATTCTCCGTAACCGGCTTTGAGAAATTACATAATTTTCTTGCGCATTAGCTCAAAAAAACTCCAACGAGGAAACGAAAACACGCACCTTTCCTAACATTTCAGTTACAACCTAATCATTAAATAAAATCAAAACGTTTCCAATTAACGCTCTAAACGCCATAACGTTTTCAAAGGTCGCGCAATAAAAGCATCTCGAAAGTGCAAAAAATGCTCATTCCACCGTCACCATTGACGTCACGTACGCAAGCGTGGCGTCGCATCGCACGCCCAAGAGAGAGAGAGAGAGAGAAAAGCACGCGGGATGTCCCTTAACATCATGGGGAGCAACGGACAAAATGTTTGCTCTTTTTTCTGCTCCCTGGCTACTGAAACGTACGTCCGCTTTGTGCGACATCTTTGTTGGCGATTGACGCGTTGCGCGCGAACCTCGCGCTGACATCAGCTGGACATTTTTCAACAAAAACGTCACCGTAGTTGTCCGAATGTTGATGCGAATCACAATGCGAATACGCGCAAGTGGGAAAGGTTATAACTGTCGACTGATAATACAACGGTACGTCATCCGTCCACCCTATTTTCGTCGGAATTGATGTTGTTGCAACGGCGTATCCTTTTTTCCGTTCGGGGATATTATGCTCGGAAAACTCTCGTCCTTTTATGGGCGCTTTTTACGTAGTTTGCTTTTTATGTATTTCTCATTCGAAAAGTAACGTTCGACTCGCGCGTAAGATAACGCCGCCTTTTGTTAACGGCTTTATGCTCGCGCGTCTTTGAATGGCATTTATGACGCGCGAGTTCGTCATAAAGCACCAAGATGCTTTTCTTTTTCAGATAAAGAAAACATCGACCCCTTCATCTTGTTTTCTTTGTTAGAGGACCGAATTCGTCAAAATCCCAATGTATTCTATAATCGCGATGGACACATTTACCCTTCGACCCTACGTCCCCGTTTTAGCAACGAAGGAATGTGATTCGGCAGCGAGCCGCTTGTCTATATCGATTTTGGCGAGTGCCGGGGCGACGCACCGAAGCAGCTTTCGCCCGTCCAGCCGCCGCTCGCCCCCCTTTTCCGGCGTGCCGCCGCCGTCTGAAGCTTTGTCACGCGGCGACGCGCTCCGGGACTTTCAATTACGAGATGTTTGATGATGAGCTTTCGACGGGCGCCTCTCTTTTGTTCGCCGACGGCGAGCTTTGATTAGAATATTATCTTTTGATTTGAGCGTCGAGTCGGAAGCTGATACGCAGTCAGATAAGCCAGCTGGATTTCACCTGGTGCTCCATATTGCAATGACTTTTTGCCGGGACGCGCGTCGGCGCCTAAGGTCGACGATTTTAACTCTGCGCAAGATAGCTTCCGGGAAAAGAGAAAGAGAGGCTTGGAATGCGTGCGACCTGGAAACTATTCTATTTAAACGAGCATTTCACAATGCGTGTTTACCTCCCCTCCCCCCGCCCTTCCTCGCGCCGACCGTCGAGATTCTTTTTTGTTTACTTACAACGTGAAATGCAGTCACTTTGATGCACTTAGAGAAATTCGTCGACGTGCTTTGAGAATTCCAGGGTTTGTCGTCAATTTGTAAGACGTTAATTGCATAATTTATAACAATTTTGTTTTAATTTTATGGAAAGCGTATGTTTGAATGAATTTGAAGAGTAAATATTTAGATTATTTATTAATGTAATCCTCGATGGCGCTGTGAAAGAGCAAGTTAAAATTAATAACCTTCGAACGAGTACTTGTACAGATTGATGATTTGAATACGTAACTGAGAAATAAAAATTATGATGACAAATAAAGACTTTTTGAGGCTTTTTACATTAACTTTAATGACACTTCGATTATAAATCAAAATATTTATTTCGCTTTATATATTTACACGCTAGTAATTCTGTCTATAGTTGATTCAGGATTTTTATTAGTAGAAAGTTCGGATATATAACTTGAAAATAAATAATGACATCGTGAATTGAAAATGCCATCTACTGTTAGGTTTTCGCCTTTCAAACAAAGTTAAAAATCTGCTTCATGTTCCGATGCCAACTATGTAAGCTCATTGAAAAAAGCACTCTTCTCTTAAAAAACATTTAAAGACTCGAAGTTGAATATATTCAAGTAGATACAATAGAGAATTACAGGCATCTAAATCAGACAACGAACTCTCGAAACAATTCCCTGCGCACGCGACCCTTTTATCGTCCATCCAACCATCGCACAAAATCACCATTGTATAAAATCCCTACCACACGGTCAGTCGCCCCTTCATCTATAATCCTCTATAATCCACGCGAAAAATGTAACGATAAATACAATCCTCGCACCCGCGCAGGACAGAGCGAGCTTAGTTAGAAAACGTCCATGCGGCAATTCAAACGTGGGTTTGGGCGAGCGAGTCAACGAACTTTGCACGCTCACACTCGCATGCGACGTTTCTTTTGCTCCGTCTCGTGCGTTGAATTGTATTTAATTTTTCTTTTGTATAGCAGCGGCGCAGCGCGAATGAGCGAACGCGTTTGTAGGTGCTAATTGGATTAATTGCGATGGCTTTTAGGAAGCAGCATTTTTCGCGCGTACGCGTAACTATGCTAGTACGATTCGATAGAAATAAGCGTAACTTTATATACCGACTCACAAGCGTTTTCGGTGAGCCACCGAAAAAAAAACAAGTGCGACACCTTTCTGTCGTAGCAGGTCAGCCGCGTGAAATCGCTTAGTTAGCCACCGATCGATCGCGAGCCGACCATCAAACGACGAATAAGGAGAGGGGTGAGAGAAGCCATTCTCCGCCAGCTCCGCATACGTACGCGCGTCGATTATATTCTTTGAGCGATCCTTGCTCGAGGTCAACCGTGACAAAACCACGCGCGCGCGCAGGTGTATTTTATTTTGGTCATGCATATGGTTGCGTAACGAGATTATGACAAACGGCGCGAGCTGTAACGCAACCTTCGGTCGATAATAATTGGGTTAACGCACTGTCACGCGTGAGCGTGGACAATTCATCAATCACTCAGATGCGAAATCGACGAGAGAGACAGGTAATGCGAGACAAAACGCTTGGTTCTGTTGCGTGTTGGCTTTCCGACTGTCGCTTCGCAGTATCCGTTCGCGTACAGCCTTCGCTTACAGTGTTTCTCTTTTCAAATTGATGCACTCGCGACAACCGGTGTACGTGTAAGAGCGCCGACGTTTGATTTTCTCGTCCACCAGCGAGCTCCTTTCCCTTCGCAGTGCACTTATTTACAAAACATCCGGTCTCGCAAGGTGTGCGGAAAGTGTCGGCACGGCCTCTAATTAACAAGCGTCGGCACGTGAGCAAGAATCACGGGATATAGCGATCTCTGCGATTTAACGAACATTGCGAGCACGTGATCCTCACGGCACGGCGAAACTGAAAACTACATGGCGCCGCCGACTTTGGCCGACGTTTATGTTGTGCTAAGTGCGCACGCGACGCGCCGAATGAAGTTTATTTTCAAGCTGATGCTTTTAATATGGCAAATAAAGTTATCAGAAGCGAGCGCTCTGCAGCACATCAAGTGGGAAGAGGAAATAATTTGATACACGGTATAAATAAATTGTTGACTAATGCTATGTTGACGACAGAGATGGTTTAATTTTGGATTGAAGTTGCATTTGATTTTGAGAAGCCGCAAAGCTTTGGCGATTTATCATTTCGAGAAACGTTGTCGTCTATTTTCAAGCTGAAGCTCCGCTACGAATTCATCGACTCGTGGAATAATTCACTGTGAGAACTTTGCGCTAACGACTTATTTCTTAGCCGTGATTTTGCATTCACGCCGCGGTATCGTTTTCTAAAATGTTATTGTGATTCTTAATAAGTATTCCTTCGAAGCGAGAAATCTTACATCTCTTCTTACAATACAAAAGATGTGTTTTGCGCTTGAGAAATTTTCCGTTAAGTGTGCAAACAACGGCTATTTAGAAGAAATCCCATCCGCAAGACGAAAGCTTCTATGAACACAACGTCAACCCCACGTCTCGCATCGTACGCAAAATATAATTTTGCAAGCTAACCCACATAACGAAAAATAAGCGAAGAGTTAGAAGCTAGCGCGGTGCAGCTCCACGGAAACAAGCGTGTAACCTGTCGACCAGCGCATCGACGACGACGACGAGCCGTTGCGGGAGAATCGCGTGAACTGCTTTCCAGTAAATCGCAAACTTTTGTGGGATCGATACATTGGCTTCTGTACCTTTCGCGATAGAGGCGCGCTGTCAGTTACCGTCACACGGAGAGAACGGCCGTCAAAGGCGACAACCTCAGCTCGAGAGCGGGGGATGGCTTTTCGAGAAACGCGCTCCTGTATACGTAGGCGGGCTAATCGAGCGAGGCGAAAATAAGCGCGGCCAAGCGGCGAGGTTAGGACCGACTGACGGCGCAAAGAACAGCAGTTTCATCGCGTCGATTAATCATCGGCGGTAAGCCCGCAATCATTGCACCGCTGCCCCGGCACTTATCGAGAGAGAGAGAGAAGGAAAGACGGCAATCGCGTCGGGAGCGCGCGACGCCATCGAATGAAAATTACACGCTCCGCGCGATTTTGGCATTACGCTGACGATAATTTTCTACTCGAACGCGGCCCGCGCGCGTCTCGAGCCGACGAGCCGAGCGTCGCACGTTCGAATGAGAAAATCGCGCGCGCGACGGTCTTTCAATTATTCCACACTGGCGATACGGATAATCGGAGTCAATTCGAGGGAGCTCGGCACCGTTGGACTGCAAAATAGAGACGAGCGGCCCATCGTACGAAAGCCGGCGCGTCATCTCGCGTGCAATGGAATCGTCAGGAGCGCTGATTTCATCGATCAGTCGGCGGAATCACGACTATACGCGTCGATAATCGTTCGCCGCGCTTTGCAATCATCGTCCTCTCACGAGCATGATACCTTTTCTTCCTGCTCGCTTAAACAAAATCGGTCCACTCCTTTCTTTAGAAGCCGAATATTCGTCACGACGTGTAATTTCGGGGGAATGGGGACGCGGCGTCAAGAAAACTGGCGAAACTCCTCGTAAATTTTCACCGCGTAAACGTGCGCGAGCCGAGGAAGCGTCGTGGGCACGGAACGTTATTTTCTAATAATAGAAGAGAGCAACAGTGCCGCGGTCGGAGCGCGGGATAAAGCCGTTACGATAAAAAGTCGAAGGCCAAGAAAAGCAGAGTGATTCAGACCCAAGCGACGACAACTCGGCCGCGCGTAGCCTTTTTTTCGGATCAATGCAGCTCCAAAATAACCGCGTTCGCTTGCGGACGGACCAGATTTACGCGTGGGACCTCGCGATAAGGACGGAGTCGTATGTAGCGTAACGCAATGTGAAATGGCACGCTTATCGCTTTCATCGGAAAAATGACTATGCGTGCGCGTAAATGCTTTCTTAAACCTAGACCGTTCGTCTCTCTTAACTTAAGAGGAAACAATCTTGAATCGCTTAGTTTGAGAAACCAATTTTCTAATTGAAAAAGAAAAGTTTCTTGATATGCAAAACGGCACCGAAAGAGCAAATACTCTAAGCTGGAATTTGTGAAATCTCTTAAGAACCTATTTCAATTGGAGATGCGAAAAAAAAATACAAACTCTTTGAAGAAACAGCTCCGAAACTCGTTTGTTCGTGTAATGAAATTCCAAAAAGATGAAAAAGCAGCCGCAGCGAATGGTACGGTCCAATCATTCGAATCACCGTAGAAGAACTCGATCGAACTCTCGCTTAGAGCGTCTGGAAGTCTGCACAAGCGCCGAAAGTTAGAGGGGTATCCATCAAAAAGCCGCCTCGTCTGGCGAGACGCAGGGGAGCTGCCATAAAGACGACAGCGGACAACGAGGGGTGGCTGCGAGATATCGAACAACATCGTTCGTTTGTCTGGTCTTAGCGGAAAAGCCATGCAGTAGGCTCGTCAATTAAAGCGAGAAAGCTGGCTTTTCTATCGATATCCCCGCGCGAGTGAAATCCTCGCGTGTGCATTTATCTCCTTTTTTTTCTAAAAATAAATAGGAAAAATGTGTCTCCCTGCTGAGAGCGAGAGAGAGAGAGAGAGAGAGAAAGTGATGCTCTCAAACAGTTACGGTTACTTTTAATTATTGTATATAGCGAGTAAAGCGTGTTCCAGCTGTTGGAGATGGGGACTCTCTTTTTAAAGAGAAGGCTACTGTCAGTCGAGTTGACATTTCTCTTTTTTTTCGCGAATTGGATATTGCTTGTTTCAGTTACTGAGTGTTTGCTTTATGAAGTGTTGAAATTATTGCTTCTCTGATTATCCGTAGGTCCTTGGAAGGTGAATGAATGGAGAATCATGCTACGATGTTAAAAAATAAATATACGCTACAAATAATGATGCTCGGTTGCGTATACGAATCGTATCGTTTCATTGTGAAAGTAACGATCGTAAATAAATTTAAGTTGTAACGAAAACCAAATGTCAGATTGAACCATTAAAAATAGTCGAAATTTCATCCGCAATCAATCAAACCCCGAATACATTTCGCAGAAGACGAATCATCATCAGTGCAAAACAATCCTCCAGCAGCATCCGCATGATATTTTGCGGTTGTCTTACCTAATCGCCAATTTAAACAAAACAGCACCTCTCGGCTGCCAAGCAAAAGATACACTGGAGATTCCTCTCATTAGAGGGGCATATGCGGAGGCAAGATGGGCTTACGTAAAAAGATGATGATCGATCGCGCAGCACGCCGCTTTCACTCTACGGGCGGTTTTGTATTGCGATTGGAAGGGTCGCCGACATTCGACGGCCTTTTGTCTGCTCCGGAAGCTTCGCCGGGCTGAAATCTGAAGCTGGCTAGACGCGCGCTCATCGACGCCGGCAGCTCGCGCGCGAGCAACGCAGCCGCCGTGCAGTTGCGCGGAAATGCAAGCGCGCAGCGCTGCAACGACAGCCGCTGTCGTATAATGTGCGCGAGAGGAACGTGGTATAAACGCGCGCCGAGAGAAAGAACAACACGGTGAGCGCGTGCGCGCCTAAGTGCGTGAGCCGCGAATCTTTTCGGACCGCGAGGAAAACAAGAAGAGCATCGGTTAGGTACTCTTGCCTCGCGAGCTCGCTGCAATATTCATTGGTCGCGAAAAAGAAAGCAAAATAAAGAAGAAAAAGGTAAACGAGATGTGGGTCGTCTCGACGCTCATTTTCTGCAGTTCGCTTTCAATGCTTTTCCTTGAAACTGCAGAAACGCCGACGTTCATGTTTATCCGTAATTGCGACCTGGTGAGGATCATTGCTGGCTGTTACGTGGAATCGTTGGTCGGAAAAATATTCAAGCGCGATATCGATCCGCCGTCAAAAACTTCACGATGAACAAGAGAAACAACAAAGGGAAAAGTAGAGGCAGCGAGACCTTGGAACGTCCAAGATTTTCGACCGCTCTAATATTCATCATCGAGCTGTACGTTTCTCTCTCCACGCGCGTATAGTCATTGTAATCCCACGAGGCAATACAACGACAATGACGTTCCATATAGAGAAACAGCCACTTGCGTAGGATACGTAATGTCGTGGTTGGGGATAACACGTGCGTTTGTTCGTTCGATTCAGGGCCGATATCGAAGCGAGGACGGGCCTTCTGCGAGAATTCACCTGCGCTTTGGCTCCTCGCGCGGAGGAGCAACTGCATAAGCGTGTCAGCGGGTGGCGCATAGGGCGTTGCCTCTCCCTCTCTCTCTCTCTCTCTCTCTCTCTCTCTCTCTCTCTCTCTCTCTCTCTCTCTCTCTCTCTCTCTCTCTCTCTCTCTCTCTCTCTCTCTCTCTGTCTTGGCGTCCATTATCTTGGCTTGCGAATTCACGCCGAATCGATCGACCGGACAATCGTTCACGCGCGCACGGTGGGTTTCTCTCGAGTTGAATAAAAAGCATCGATGCAAGCTGTCGAAGCGCGAGTAACAACAACTCACTCAGGAACATCGCGAGCGTGACTCTGCGCGATTCCGAGGCGCTCGAGTGGCGTTTTTGACGACGGCGCACGCTGAAAGAAGGTCCAATGAGTCACTTAGGCTGCGCGAGCGCGCGCGCGCGACAATGGGGCATTCTGATCGTGTTGTCATCGAAAAGATTTGCTCATTGTCTTGAACAATCGCTCTCGCTCGCTGTTTAATGGGACGTGCCGCGACTCCTATTCTTCCCTTCGTTCCTCGCGCATTAGATTTGCAAATTTGCTTTTTTCTTTTACGATCACGCGTGCGTTTTCGATGGAAGTGCAGGACGTCGTGCATAAGCAGAACTTGTTTAAGCAAACGAGACTTACAAATTAGTCTGTCGAGCTTGAGTTCTATCGTTTGCAACTTACCTGAGACAGAGAAACGAATGAATGCGAATTAGTACAATTGATCATCTATCGAGATATCGAAGCGTTATTAAAAATAATTAAAAACGCGTGCGTTTTTCGTACAGAAACCAATGTCGCCTGTAAACTAAATGGAAAACATTCCCCTCGCGTACTTGACAATTGCACGCGTTCCCATATTCGCAGCTGAAAAAAAAATCGAATGATCTCGCTTCAAGTAACTTACGTGCTGCTAAAATAAGAAATAATAAATGAAAAGAAAAGAGAGCTCAGCTACAACGTGTCCGGAAGGAAAAGAACAAAACAGAATCAACAGCGCGTCGTCTAATTTCGAGGACAAAGGCCGCGTCGATATATATAAACACGGCAGTAGCCTAATGAAAAATCGACTGGCTTCTTTTCTCTCTTCCTATTCGAGTGTCGAGCTGCCTGTCAATGCTCGATTATACTCTTCGTGCGGTTTATAATGCGCAAGTTTCTCGAACCCGCGCCTCCCTTGATTGTTCGACGCGCGCGGCACAACAGGTCCCCTCATTTTCGGGAGCGACGCGTCGTCTCGTCGGTCGATTATTCAACGGCACGCGTGATTAAGAAACGAGGAGAAAAGCGCGGACATCCTTGGGCGAGCACGCCGATAGCCTGGTGCGCGCGAGTGATAAGACATATAGCGCGAGCGAGTCTTATTTTTTCTCTTTTCCACCGAGATTATTACCGTTTCGTAATGGTTGCACGTTCCCATGCGCGCACACACGTCCTTTTCCTTTGACGATTGGGAATTGCGCTCTTTTTTCCTTCTTTAGTTCTCTCGAGTTTCTAATTATTCTAATGTTTCTTTCGCTCGCCCAATGATACACTGCAAAGATGCATTTTTTGCAAGTTAGAATTCTCATTTTTTGATGTCGCGGAATAGGATCATCATCCTGCTAGTTATGACGGTCTCTTTTTTTTAACGTTATATCCAATATTTTTCCAGCTTTTCCAGTGAATCGCGTTAAAAAAATGGCATTCCAATTTCAAAGCCCGTCTATTCATGATTTGTAACTGTTTCACAGAAACTCTTGTCTTTCAGTGAAATGAGCAATAACAATTCAATCCACAATTCCTTGAAAAAAAAAAAAAAAAAGAAAGAAAAAAACCACAACTACTCGTCGCGTCACGCTTGAAAAGCATCGCGATTCAAAAATCCCGCTTACGCGAATAAAAATGGTGACGCGGGTTTCCTCGAAAGCACCTTAAATCAGTTGTAAACCCAGTTGCCGCTGCGAGGGAAAAGCCTTTGCGCGGTGTACACCAGCAGCAGCGGCAGCAGCAGCACTCCTTGCAATTAGCTGATACACGAGCACCGCGTGTACACTATCCCCACCTCTCACCCAGTCACGTGCATGTGGTCTGTGTGCAGTAGCCTTTCTCGTCCTTCTACGGGAGCGGATTCCGATCCGCTTTGCCGAGGAAATTTAGATTTTATGGAAAACTCAATCTCGTCTACGCACCCCCGACGATACAGCCCTCGGCTCCTCTTCTCGGAAAACAAAGGAAAAATACATCTTGCGGTTGTTAGCATTCGACGCCACGAGTATATAATTTCATTGTGCGTTTTATGCGAACGACGGCTTCGCAGGTCGAATAAAATTTTATTTGCATTCCAAAATCTTCCGGGCCGCGCGACCTTCTTTTTGTTGGTTTTTTTCCTGTCGACGCTTGGTTTTCGCCAGTCAGTCGCGCAGCGCACGTGCGGAAACGTAAGGACGCTCTAATTCACTTTAGCGATCGGTATGATTTCGCACGCTGCTTGCACTTTAATCTGGGATTCGAACAAAAGAGCCTCGCTTCGATGAACCATAAGACAAAAACAGACGCGATACGAGCGACAATGAGTCCGTAAACGCGCGAGAATCGATGGAAAATTAACGAGAAAGAAAAAAGGAAATGCTCACGTGCCTATTTGTCAGAGCAGTGAACGAACGTTCATTCGTTTCGCGATCCGTACGTGAGATTTTTCGAGAGCGCAGTGGCGATATACTTCGCCGCCGTACGACTTTTATCTTTTCTTCCTCTCACTACGCGAGCTAGTGGCAGATATATATTTGCTGATCGCCAGCCGTAGACAACAGCGTGACTGAGAATACAAATGCCCAAGCGATTATTGGATGTTTATTTTCGTATTTATCTTGCGCAGAACTACCGTTAGTTGAAGTTTTGTTTAAATTGGACTTTTTCTTTAACGTTCACATTCACTTAACTCGGATGAATAATTGTAGAATCGTTCAGCGTGAAAGATATGAATGTACCATTATTTTGAAGCACGGCTGCAACAGCATTTCAACAAGAAACAATCTCTTGAGAAAACCAATCGGATCCAATTGAGACTTTTACCTGCAATCGAGTTAATCGCACGCGGACGAAGCAGCACTCGCTTCCGTGTTAAAAACCAAAAAATTCAGTCGAGAAAAAACCACTACCGTAATAAAGCGTGTATAACATTATCAGACCGTAACGGAGCGTAAAAAAAACCAAAAAAAAAAACGAGCAATTGAAGAACCGATGGAGCGCTGAAAACCTCGTTTTCTCTCTCTCGCTACTCACCTGTCGCTAATAAACACAGAGACATAATGATACGACTTACGCTTGTTTGGATTTTAAACCGCCCCCTTCTCTTTTAACGAACGACAGTTTTCACTCGTATATGGGTTCGCATAAAAACAGATGTTTTCTTTCCTTCGAAAGTTACGTTTATCTTTCCAGCTTGCCGCCCTTATCAAAGCGGATTAGCGATAAATCCAAGACACAAGTAATTCCTGTTTATTCCAGCATTGGAATTTCAAACGGCGGCGAAATTTGCGAAACGCACACGCGCGCGCCACGCGAATGAATCCATATAAGTCGAATGGTCTTTGCGCAAATCCTAAAACAGCTGTCGCGCTTGAGAAAGGAGCGCGTGTTACATTGTACGGATGTGGCGTGGGCAACTGAATGTCGTCGTGGTCGTCGCTCGCCTCCGCACCAAGCAGCTGATTATTAATGAGTGACGTATCGCTTATTTTCCCAATGGCGGCGTACGGCCACTTTCCTTTCGTAAGTGTGTGTGTGTACGAGAGTCGTCGAGGTTTCGCGTGTCACAGGATGTTTTTCCTTTCGCTGCAGAAACGACGAAAATTGAAATGGATAGGAAGTTGACGACGCGATAGCTGAGCGCGAGTCTGGTTGCCGGACGAGAATCGAATTTCGCAAATCGAGACACTGCTTTTGAGGCGGCGAGCTACGAATTGTCACGGAAAAGGCCCACTTTCCGCGAGCGACACAGCTCGGTGAGAAAATTGAAAAGCGCCGCCGCGCGATGAAAATTATCGGACGCCAAGCTAGCAATTCCAGCGAGGCTTGTGTACTCTTCGCAATCACGCTTAATTTCTGTGCCCGTAATAAAGAATCGAATGAGACGTCGCTTCCGTCAATCTCGCGGCGCGAAGTCGCAACGGTTCGTCGAGCGCTCCGACCCGTCATTTGCCAATCGTTTGCTTTTTTTTTTCTTTCGGCTGGAATCTCGTCGACGTATTCACGCGCATTGCTGGCTTTTTGCGCGATCGCGACGATGGCATGCACGTGTTGCCGCGCGTGCCCACCACCTGCACGTTTGATTTTACACTTGCCGATAAGGGAAAAGCCGGCGATTTCCTTTCGCGACGGGGGCTTTACGTCAAAGCCAAGCTCTTCAAATCCATCGCTTGCGGCATTGATCGAGTCGAACGTTTTATTCGTCACTGTTAAGATAATTAGCAAACGCATCGTCTGCCAGCCAAAGAACGTAAACAAATTGCGCGGTAGATTGGCAACATTAAAAATAACTCACTCGCTTGATTAGCCGATTATCCGTGAGCCTCGTTCGATTATCATCGCGCGTACGAAGAAATTGATACACCGTCGTATGAACATAAAACCCGCGTGATTATTCGAAAGCTCGTATAACAATCGAACAGAGCGCGTTGGTGTTCTATAACTTGTCTAATCGATCGTATATGTGCCTACTTAGCAATTTCACTCGTCGCAGTTATCCCAGAAAAGGAAAAAAAAATTATCGTGGAAATGACAACTGACACCATCGTGAAAATAAAACTATTATTATACGCGCTTATTACGTAAAAACGTGCTTCTCGCGTAAAATGGCAGCTAGCAAGTTCATCGTCCCAGTTCCCGTAGAATTTGATTAGCAGCGTGTACGACCCTTTAAGCGTTGATACTTTATGGTTTTCCATGTGCGTGCAGCAAAAAAAAATACATTTCTCTCTCTATCTCTTTCTGTCTCGGTAAAAGTATACACATAGCTACGCGTGAGTATTGTGCGAAGAAAGAAAATTGCGATGCGCGCGCGTAATTATCGACCATGAACTGCACTCACGAGCAAAGCGCACTGCTGCTGTGGGGCTCTGCTCTCCTGCCTACGGATAAATATAAAAATCTGCATTTCTCGCTCGGCTGCTGGAGCGCGAGCATTGACTCCTCGCTCGCGTTCGCCACTCTCGCCAGGCAAAAGATAAGGCTATTGTACGGTGACGAGTGGAGATCCTACGTGCCGTACAACAGCAGCAGCGGTCAATGAATTGAATCAGTGAATAATCACATATACGCACGATTACTCTCGCTCTCTCTCTTTCGCCGTGTGTGTATGTTGCGATTGATTCACGGAGAGTAAATATATGTTAATCATATTGTTGACATTTCGCAACAAACAATTTCGAAATTTGTTTACTCGATCATATTAACAACTGGCACAACAGCAGCTTGTTATCCTCGCGAGAGAGCAGAAAGATACACAAAACAGAACGCACATAGCCACACTCACGCGTCAGAATAGCACATTACAAATGATCCTCACTTTCGTCCTGATCAGTAGCAGAGTCGTGGGTAGGTTACAGCAGGAACAACTTCGGCAGCAGCAGCGGAGAGCAGAAAAAAAAAGGCAATGCTCGCGCATACCAAGCGCTTGAAGACTCTCACACGCCCAAAGGAGTGAGAGAGCAACAGCAGCAGCCAGCGCGTGTCGTCTCCTTTTGCTGCGGTTCTCTTCGACGCTGTAATATCTCTCTCGCACTAATATAATCCCAGGCGGAGTTAATACACTACAACTCCTCGATACACGCACCTCCTCGTTGTCGTCATGTCGCGTGCGCGCACGCGTCACCGAGACGATTCACCAGTTTCAGCTCTCTCTCTCTTTTCTTTCTCTCTCTGTACTACGATGCGGGTTTTTATTTTTTCTTATCGCACGATATGGGCAAGAGAAAGAAAAGAGAGCAAACAACCGGCCTCAACGTACGACGGCTTCTCACAGACGACTGACCGAAACTTTACTCGCTGGATGGTTGGCAGGTTGGCTGCGGCTACGGCTGCCTGCCTGCCAGTGCCTGCTGCTGTTACTTTGCGCCGCGACAGCACGCGCACTCTGCAGGAGAGAGAAAGAGAGAGAGAGAGAGAGAGAGAGAGACAGAAAGAAAGTATTACCTCGCTTGACGCTTGAAACGATGAATGTGCCGCTGCCGGCTTTCTGCAAACACTTGTGCTGACATCTGTTGAGTGAAACGTTTGTGTTATGTTGGTCAGTCAGGTAGGTTTAATGCAAGTCAGCTGATTTTTTGTTTTTATTTACAATACGAATGTTATCATAAACAATGTACTGTGTGGTTTTAAATCGAGAGTATTAGGTTTCAAAACATGTCATTCACCAGTTTGACCTGGAAACTTATAATTCTTATATTATATTTGATTTTCTTTAGCTATTTATGAGGTTGATCGCTATAAATAAAACAAATAAAATATTTATTATCCAAAAAATTATAATTCTGAATAATTTTTCTTTCATTTGAGAAGTTGTGGTGATTTAAATCTTCTTTCAAATATTATCGACATTTGTGTCCATTAGACGATATTGTCACGCGAAATGAAAGTGTGAATAATGGATTATATATTAATTAATTGATATGATTCATCCATTACGTATCTCCTTTTGTTATTCTCGAGAAGACAAATTTCTTTAACGTCTACATTGAAATTTTTCAACACAATTTTGGACGATAAAATCTAAAACATGAGTATATCAGTATAACTGCATATTTACTTACCAATGAATAATATTATTAGTTATATCTCATAGCTAATCATGGGAACATTTAATTAATATTTAATTATTAAATTTTCAATTTCGCCAATGAAAGTTTTGATCTATATTCATGCAGTAAAATGAATACGAAAGAGATGAACGCGCGAAGCGCATTAAATATCATAAACACGATATAACATATAATTTTATTGAAATATAATTTGTTATCGGCATGACGTAAAATTATGTTTCACCCAAAAATGCAGACCCTTCATACATTTGACACGTTTTGTTTAAACGTAAAACTTTATTTATTTAAATATAGTCCCGATAAATGAAATGGTAATTTCAATTTAAGTATCGCTTCGACAGATAAGCAAAAAAATTTTACGTACGCCATTTGTTTTATTTATTATAATTTTCATTCGAAAAATGTATGAATATATTATAACATATTGCACTATTTTTGAAATTGAAATATAATTTTAATAAATATAATGAATTATGGAGGTTAATTTAGAGGAACTTTTATATTTATGTACACAATTGATAATAAGATAACTCACTATTAATTTTGTTATGTATAAAATCTACTGCATTTTCTTATGTTCTTTATGCTATTTATCCACATATTTTATGGCTTTGAAATAACAAGTGCTGCATATTTGCTTACGTGTGATAAATTATTTGATTTTAATCAGTATTATCACGTGTATTGCTTACGTAATTATTATACAAATGCCGATTGAAACAACAACTAAAAAGATATACACAATATCTGTTGTAAATCTGAAGAACAAATGAAAAAAATTAAAATTTTTTATTACTAACAAATATAAATGATGTATTATAGAAAGTTATACAAATAAAAATGTTAAAAATATCAGCGTTATGGTAATGTTCTTTGGGTATTTGCTTTCCATTGCTTCTTAAAGGAAGATATTTTTTCCGTGCATATCGTACGCGTTCGCGCAAGAATGCTATGTTGTATATTTTCTATCGAATTGTGTCAAAACCAGTAGTTGAAGCAAAGTTTATCCGTAAGAATTAATGATATTTATGTTGATAACAGCACGTATGAATATTTCTGTCATTTTTAGTTGGGCGCAATATCTTGACATTTGGTACCTTTTCGAGTATCATTTTAGTCAACTACATGTTTACTAATTTATTTGCAGTCGGTTATTATGTTATTTCTTCTCATTCTTATATAACCTCTTAAACAATATGAGCAATCGTTGTTCAAGCTGCTTTATTGAATTTTGGAAAAGTTAGTTCGTTGTGATTTATACGGAATATTATTAATTTATGACAATTCAGTTTGTTATTATAATGTATAATACAGCTGTTACTTGTGTCACTTATTGATTTGTATTTTTATTTTGCCGCAATAATAAGTAATATTTTTTTACAAACAACCTACCGTTCTATTAGTCAAAAATTACATAAAAATGTATATTGATTTTTATTGTTTAGAGTATTTGTAGCGAGGATTTCCAATAATACAATGTATTTCTTCATCAAAACTGTCCAAAAATGGGCCCGGTTAAAGGCGTACTTTTAATTAAAAAGCTGCGCGTGAAAACAATTTCCGCATGGACAGCTGAGCCGCTGAGCGGTCGGCTTCACATTCAGAATTATATTACTACTATACTACTCCGTGTGCATAACATAACCTACATGAATTTAACGTATTTTCTCTATTTATATAGTTTTTTTCACTAATTACGCAAATTACGTATATGTTTGAATCATATTCTTGGTTAGTTATAAATGTATTTAGTTGCGAAGGAAATATGCTAATGATTCAAAGAACAAAGGCGTAAATATGGCAGCTGCTGTAAATAATGCGAATTCTTTTGAATTCGTTAAGATTGATGGTATACCTTCTCAAGAGGAGAAAGATAATGCAGCTTCTAGTAAATACTTTGACGAAGTAATTATTTTATCTATTTTATGTTTAATTATGTGATTATTTTTGCAGTTCATGACACTACTCAAGAAAATAAGCATAAAAATCAGTTTTTGAAAGATGAGAATTTGGACCAGGATCATAATGATGGTGGTAAATCGATTTCATTATGCACTTTGATGTGATGGGTTGTAGTTGTATTTTTGTGTGTGCTAACTCAAACACTTATAATTAATTCAAATATTTATACTTAATTCAAATACGTTTATAATTGTGCTTTTCTTGTAAATCTGTGAGTAATATTAATTTTATTTATTGTAGATACAAATGGTGCTGTAGCTGACATTACAGCAGATAACTCTGATACATTCCCTTTAGAGGATATCCCAATAATTATTTTACAGCAACCTTCTATACCAAAGATAAAAAGAAAAAAGATAATACATCGTAATATTACATTGTATCCATATAATTTAATTAATTAGTGAATTTTGTATATAAAGAGTATAATAATTAATATTTCAGAGTGCAAAATCTGTCATAAAATGTTCCAAAATCTTCAAAATTTAAAAGAGCATTCAGCACAGTGTAAAATTATAGGAAGTCCACCATGTAAATTCAGAACTTTTGAAGACTCATATTTCAAAAAACATTGGCAATCTTATCGAGGTAAATAAATACAAATTTGTTAATTAACATACAGTTAGTTATCTTAATTAAATTTGGTTGAAGATTTTATTTAAAATCTTATAGCAGATTTGCAGAAAAAGTTTAAGCCAATTCTTACCATCACTGAGGTAAAGGAAATTTTTTCACCGAATTTAGGTATGAGCATTATATTATTATATGCATTATATTATTATATTTATATTTAAATCACCAACATTAAATATTATGCATTTGTCAGATTGTCCTAATTGTCACAAAAAGTACAAGACCAAAAATCATTTATATCTGCATATGTTCAAATGTGAGAGATTACGCTGTATGCATTGTGACTTTGAGACATTTAAAACCAATGAACTGAAACGACATTTCAACACTGTACATCTAAAGCCTGAGGAACAGACCAAAAGTAAGTTACATATCAACTTTTTGATGAAAATTCTATTACCTTTTTTAACTACAAGATTTATTAATTCATCCACATAAAACTATTTATTTTTTCAGCCTGTCCTAAATGTAATAAAGTATTAAAGAACAGACACAGTTTCTCTACACATAAATGGATGTGTGGTAAAAAGCCTCGTTGTGAGTGTCACCATTGTGGTTATAAAACTTTTAATAAATGGAATTTAAGAACCCACATCTTAGCAAAACATGTACAACCAAAAGTGGAAAAAGATTTCTCACCTAACATAGATGTACCAGAAACAGAAACTGTTCCTTTGTCTCCAGTAAGTGATCATTCTATGACTAAAAAAGGTATTGTTATCATTTATTATAATTTTTTTTTACCCATACATTACTTATTATTGATTGATAATTATTATTTTTTTACAGTGTGTAGTTTTTGCAATAAAACATTCAAACATCAAAAAGCTTTAAGTGCACATACAATCCACTGTCAAATATATAATTGCAATCATTGTATTTTTCATACTTTTAGAAAATCTCAACTCAAGAAACATATTTATCAGAATCACAAAACAAAAGTTGTTTTTCTGAAAAATAATTTAGACATTCGAATTGCATCGTGTCAACTTGATATTCCAACTTCATCATCCACTGAACAAAGTAATGATAGATTTGATGTTATTAATTTTCTTATTGATCAATCTGAGATTAACATGTTATGTTGATAATTGTTTTTCAGTGTGTCGAATTTGTTACGAAATATTTCAAAATAAAGAGGCTTTATGCATTCATGCTATTAACTGTAAAGAATATGAATGTACTCTATGTAAATATAAAACTTACATACAAGCCGATCTTATGAATCATATTCAGCATAAACATGAACAAAATGGATCGTTATGTAAAAATAGAATAGGTAAGCTTATTTATATGTATTCTATTAATTAATTATTTTTATTAGATTCAAAATTAAAATCAATAATTATATTGATAATTATATTTTTCATTATTTTTAGAATGTCCAAAATGTGGTAAAAAATACAAAAACAAACAAGTTGTGACTCGTCATTTAATATATTGTGATAAGGATTTTTTGCAATGTGATTATTGTCCTTATAAAACTAAGCGCCCTAAAACATTAAAAAAGCATGTAGACTTAATACATCCCTCAACATTGGAACTTGAAGATAGTGTTGATTCACCAGATGATGAGCCCACAGCAAGTAATGAGCTTGTATCTTATGTTTGTCTGAATTTTCTATATAAACCCATATATTATTTTGTATTTATTTTGTATTTCAGTGTGTGATAAATGTGGCCAAAAATTGAAAGACCATGAAACTATAATGTTTCATAATTTCTATTGCCCAAAAAAGCCATTTTTGGATTGTAACATGTGTTCATTTAAAACTAGATATGGTTTGTGTTTGAAGAATCACGTTTTACGAGTACACTGTTGGAGCATTTTAGAGTCATATGGTACGTTTCATATTTCCTCTTTTTATACAGTTAAAATTAGTTTAATGAATGTTTAGAAATAAAAGTGTATTGATATGTTAGAATGTCCAAAATGCAGTGGAAAGTTAAAAACGCAAGAAACCTTCAGGAGGCATTTATTCAGCTGTATACCAGATACTGTTTTGCGTTGTAGCTTATGCTCTTATATGACACGAGATCCATCGTGTTTGTCAGATCATGTGATAGATAAACATTACAAAAATGATGTATTGATTACTAGTGAAACTAAGTTGATTCGTAAGTAAACGATTTTTAACTTTCAAAATTTCAATTTTTTCTGTAAGTCATCTGTAAATAAAATTATTATACATAAATTCTTTATCATTATTGTTTTATATATTGGTAACGATTGATTTATGATATTTTAGTTTCCATTTATTTATCAAAATATTCAATACAAATTTATTTTTGAATATTAAATTAATGATTATTTTTCAGCATGTCCCAAATGCGGTAATAAAGTGAATAATCCTCAAAGTTGGCATAGTCACTTAAAATATTGTGAAAAGGAGCCTCACAGGTGAAAACAATATTAAATAATCATGTATTCATAAAAATCGGGAAAAGCTGTTGAACTCGAAGATAATATTAAGTAAATTAGCTTTGTATATATTTTTATACATTGAACTTAATATCTCTTATTTTCGGTGTAAAATCTCAAATCTTCAATGAGATTTAATAAAAGTAAGCAACATGTTAGCTTGCGAAATTTGTACATACAAATACGAGTATTTAAATATATTTAAATATGATCTAAAAATAGTCGTGTTTTTCTTTCATATTTGCTATAAAAATATTTTCAAAATTGAAAATTATTGATTGAAAAAAATAATTCAATATACTACGTTTTTTTACAATTAAATTTTCCTATGTATCCACTAACGTAGGTACAAATAGTCGGTAGCATAATTGGACAGAGTTGTTTTAGCATGAACATATATATTCGATAAATCTGTTTTCCAGAATTTTGATTTCACTGTTTTAGATTATTTTATAATTAATGATGAATTGGTTTTGTACTGGTATATAAAGTTCCTTATTGAGGCAAAAACCTGCCGCTTGTGAAGATATTTGATTAAAATTTCGAAAGTTTGAGAGTACTTTACTTTAGGAATAGCATATAGCATAGTGCTATGAAATTGTACCGAAAAATTACTAATGATATAGTGATATTATAAATCAAATTATAATTACTAATAATAGTTATTCGTATAAAAAATCTCTACATGATAATCCTGATCAAACTTCAACTTTGTCAGTAGTCCTTCAATAGCTTCACGTACATTTGAATGATTTTCTACCGAAACATTCAAGAGTTGTGATATTATATAGACGTTCGTCTTATGTTGTTTATTACATTTAAATTGATTAATTCAATCAATTAATTCAATCAATAATTAATCTTACAAATAGTTGTCTGTTATGATGTAAACCATGGTGAAATTATTGAAGATATTGATGCAACAGTTATAGTCCAAAACCGTTTTGCTAGTCACTCACTTAAATTTCAAAGGAAGCCCGATCAATGATTGTTTCGTTATAAATATTAAATGTAATTTTTTCAAAGCGTTATAAATAGCATAAATTTCTTATATTTGATTGAGAAATCATATCACGTATAATCTCAAAATAAATAAACAAAAATGTTTGGACGGTAAAGCGATTTCATGAATTTCCAAGCTTAAAAATGTTCTATTTCGCTTGTGTCATTGACAATAATTCAATATATATAGTTAACTTTACATGCATTATCAAATAAAAAAATGTATCTTTTGTAAATCAACGTATTACAAACGATCCATCCGCGTAGCATTAGAACTAATAGTACATTTATTTTACAAAGATCCATGAGCCCCTCATAATTTTTTTCAGTATACAGCATCCGCGCAGTGCATAACCCATATGCGGCTGCGTAGATTCCCTATAAGTGAGTTCTTGATATATACCCGAAGGAGGGATACATTGAAAATATTCTCTCTTAAATAGTGTTTAAAATATTTTCTATTAAATAATAATGATTCATTTAAGATTTTATCTGTTCTATCGCCACATGATAACTTTTAGATTATTCTTATTCAAGTCAATTTTATACTTTTATTTTTACAATAACAATATTGAAACGTCTCGACTTTACAAATGTATTATTCTACATGATTCTTGGAGAAAACTGTTACATTATACTTTTTATTTCGAAGCATTCAAGACATCCTCAATAACCGCCGCGTATTTCTGCATCCATAGAATAACACCCTATCAAGATCTTTTATCACGGGACTATTGGTAATACCACCTGGATGCTGTATGCCTCAATGCAATAGCTGTCTTGCCACCGCTATTTGTAATTTGTATATGCAATATTGTAATTCAAATTCGACATTGCTTGCAGCTTCGGCTCTCAACTATTCCTGTGGTTACAGATTCAGCAAAAATGGAAACGGTCGAAATTGTTTTCGACTAGAAAAAAAAGTTAGTTTCGTTTAATTAGGGTTGGGATAGTCACCAATTATAGCATTCAAAAGTGAGTATTTTTTTCATCTAACATTTAAGAAATTCATTTAGATCATTTTACTTTACTGTTGTATGTGTTTCAGATCGTTCAGTTGAGTTGGATAATACTGGCTGTGGTTTTGTTTTTGACAAATATTATAATGCTCTTCTTACGCTGACAAAAAAGTGAAGATGATCCGATTTCCTCGTGGACAATGATAACGTCTTACATAAATATCGTAGGCTTATCGTTGCCGCTTACATTACTGATTGATATAATTATGGATTCGACTATTATTTATGTACTGGAAAAGGATTATGAAAGCGCAACTCTTGGAGAAGCTCCTTACCAAACGTTATTGAATATTGCGGCATAATTATTTTATGTGAATGAAAATATCACGTCTCTATTATTCCAGTATCAACACTTCGATAATCGATAATCAGGACCTCCCAAATTTCTAAAAACGTTGATGAAATATTAGAATTTTCGGTGATCCCTCCTTTACAATTGTTTGTCGTGCGTTACTAATTTTATCGGTGCACGACGAAGTAATTTTAAAGGCAAGTGCAGCAACGTTGCTGATCACCATTGCCTTCGATGTTTTAATAATCACCTTAAAATAAGTCTTCTCTTATTGTTGACAAATTATTATTTTTTATTGGAATATTTTTCCTGCGCGCATGAATTTTGAACATCGACCAAAACGTTCGAGTAAAATTGTCAAATTACATTTAGATATCGGAGAACAAGCATTCTTTCTTTTTGTTTTAATAAACAGGTTTGTAGTCGCAAATTAGTTTGAGGAAATTAAGTTGGCACATTAGTTTGAGGGAATTAAGAAGAAGACTCTACTCGAGAAAGAGAAGTAATAGGATCAAGCAGCAGTTGTATTAGACAGGGTTTACGACTAGCATATAATCATTACGTCGAATTATCTACTCAATTCGGGGTAAGCGCTAATACTCGTCAGTAAGGACGCTGTAGTTCTCCATTGATCGCAGCTGTACGTATTTTAAAAGCAGAATTAGTCGGTTAGTTTCATATTTTTCGTGTCATTCGTGAGCCAATGCAATATACTGCAAATAAAAACGAGGCTATAAATGTTATGTGATTATGTGATAATTATTTAATAAGAAAAGTAATCTTCTCTCTGGATTATAATTTACTCAAATAGATAAAAAAAATTATTTGGTATCGTTAAAGGGTGTGGATGCGGATGAAAAATGAAAACTAATAAATCTGTGTCTGGTAAGAAGGCTAACAGCAAGTCAAGACTAAAAGATAAAAAAGCGGACGTTAGCTTCGGCGTCCAGGCTCAGAAATTGGCTGCCCTGCGAGACTTGGAGTATGCACTGGATAATAAAGAAAGTCATGACCCTAGCTTGTTGCGTCTCGCCCACAGAGTCGCGAAAATGCCAGATTTACCAACGAGTATATTGATGCGTTTGCTGATTCTTGGCGTGACAGTAGGAAAGAAACTTCTTGTACGGCTGGTTCTCAACAGTCAGAAGATCAATCTCAATACACCCGAGGGAGTTGAATTGTTATGGACATCTGTAGACAATGGCCAAATCGAAATCACTAGCATGTTGGTATCTTCAGGAGTTGACACGAACGTGTGCAGAGTCAACAGTAATCGCACTCTTCTTCACGAAATCGTGAGAAACTTCGACAAGGTCGACAATAAGAAGAAGATAAAACTCGTTAAGTTAGTGTTGAAGAAAGGTGCCGCCGCCAATGTTCGAGACAGTCAAGGTCGCAGCGCGCTCAGCGATGCGATCATGCTTTATCATTGTCCAACTGAAGTGGTAGAAATCCTTTTACAGTACGGTGCGGAATTAACGACTGATTACGTGAGGTTGAATGACATTTTCTCAGCTTCGAGAATAAAGCCGCACATATTACCAATGTTGGTCGCTTTACCAGAGCTGGACGAGAAGGCACGGAACAAAAGAGGATTCATGGCTATTGATGGTCTTATCTCTAGTAATTACCCTGGTGCACACAAGATAATCAAGAAGATATTAGATTTAGGTGTGAACGTTAACTCCATCGAACCATTTTACAGTGAAGACGCTGGAAGAAGACCGAGTTCACTTTTAATGGCGGCGCTAGCATGGAATAGGAAACACATGGTAAGGTGCCTGTCCACTCTACATTTTCCACTAGAGTCTATTGAAAACGGGAGGTAATGTGTGTCCTATACGTCCTCGTGATACTTTTCAAATATTATTTATTCGAAAGATACGTTTGTATATACGCGTTTAACATTTCGGTTCGCAGGTGAAGCTGTTACTGGATTACGGCGCAAATGCAGAGCAACCCGACAGCTTTGGTATCACTCCGCTCTTCCGAGCTACTAGTGCTGTCGACTGCTCGCGTGTTTGTAGGTGGCTGATTCAAAAAGGTGCCAACCTTCGCGCTGCTAATGACAACGGGTTCGGTTGGACTCCACTTCACGGGGCGTGTATTCATAGGTCGATAAAGAGTGCGCACTTGCTTCTGAATCTTGGTGTCGACATAAATATTTTGGACTACGGAGGTTTCACGCCATTCCACTATACCAGAGACAATACCCAGAAGATTCAATATCTGTTTATGAAACATTTCGCTTTGATAATTGCCAAAGGAGGACAAGTCAGCGATAGCGATATGGACAAGATTAATAGTTCAAGGTTTTTGCAACGTTATTTCCAAAAGTGCACCTTAGAGTTAATACAAATGAAAACTGAATACATTTTCAATAACATTTCCTATTTTGCTCTATTCAGTAAAAGTATATACAGCCTTCTGCGATTGATGGGAAATCCTGTTTTCTCTAGTAATTTTAAACGAAGTTCACGAAGGCGAAAAACTTTATTTCCGAAATATGCCTACATGCTCTTAGATTCTTTTGAAATTGCTAAGAACAGATACAAAGTATTTTTAGCAGAACTGAACCGTATTCAAAATACTTTTATTGGAATATTTCCTAATCTCGTAATTGAAAATATAGCATGGTTCTCTTGCAAAGAACAATTGGAGCGTTGCCGATACCATTATTACATGTCTCTTCACGCGAAAGTGCAAAATACCAGGGCTGACTTAGCGACCATTTCATAAACGTATTACTACGTGATTGGGGGAAGAAACTTTTGAACTTTCCATTCGAATGACGTACTTTTTTGTTTTATTCCAATCTTTTTATTTTTTAATAATTTTGAAGTTTGATGTCTCTGTAAAAATCAATTTTTAGTTATTGTTTTATGAGTACGATTGTCGTATTTGTTATTGTATAAATGTGTAGTTTGAAATTAGTATATGAAAATATACTATAGTCTGATGTTAGTGTACTATATACTATTTGTACGTTATTGGTTTAAATGATATTTATAACATTTCTTGTTGTTTCGTAATATATTTACGAAATTAATTACTTAGTTGCTGTGTGGTGTGTTTTTTACCTGTAAGTATTAATATGCACTTACATTACAACTATGAAATGAATTTCAGCTAGTTTCTAATAAAAATCTCACTAGAATAAATCATTAGTACAGTAAAATTATTGTATTGTATTCTTACATAAAATATGAGCCTTATTATCAAAGAATACCCCATACGAGCTTGTAAAATAATTAGCAATGTATCGACACGATAAAGCAACATAAATGGATCATGAAAGTAATTGCTTGTAGTATTTTTAAAGACTCGATTATTTTTGTAAAGTAAAACCCTAATTCACGAACTTCAATTGTTATGACTTGTGAACGTCTTTAGGACAAAAATTGGAATCTTGATAGTTTAAAAGTTTTGAAATATGAATTTTATTTTAAAATTCTATCAATTCAAGAGTTGTGGAAATGCAAATGTATTTTTTTATGAATACACAAATATTTGGCAAGTTAAGCAAGTTACTACTAATAGTAACAGCTCCATAGTTTTAGCTATAGGAGACAGCTTGACTTATCTGATATTGATAACATTTAACCTAGTGCCAATTTCAAGCATTACGCTACAAATTATATCAAAATCATATTGAAGACTACAGATAACAAATAAATTTCATTTTAGCAATTTCATATAGCAATCTTTTTTCAGCATTCGTTAGCTTATGTCAAAATACAATAAAAACTTATTAATCGACAGTCAGTATAAGTTAATAAAGTTAATAAAGTGGTTATTTACTTAGCGTTGTTTGTATGATTTGACGTATACAATATTTCAGTGATATTAATATACGAATCACAATGTGCACGCAGAAAGTTACATTATTTCATTTAAAATTGACTGTGTTTTGATAGCAATGAAAAAGAATATTTTCTAAAACCGGGTATGGCAGTACGTAGTTGAAGATCTCGCGCAGTTGGCCTTCTCTGACGGCCATGGCGTTTTTTCGTTTCTCGGCATTCTTCAATTTAAGCTTCACATCTTCGACATAATGTGGAAATAACTTTTCCAGCTGATTTTCGCCACATTTGTCTCGAAACCGTCGACTTCGCATGAAAAACGATAGTTTCTCTACATTCTGAATCAGAATGGAAAATAACGTCGTACACTCTGAAATATTGATAGATTTCATCGAAGTCAGTTCGCTCATGCACTCGTCGCAGAACTTTTTCATTAGGGGGTTTTCCTCGATAATTTTCTTATCGGATGGATGAATATCGACACCCTTGCTCTCCAAAATCGCAAAACGTTTGATCATCATTCGATGAATATCGGTTAGAGATTTCAAAAATTTCGCGTAAGAGAACGGCGTTCGATGAAGTAGATCGAGAACTTTCACATCAGCTTCATGGTATAGCAGAATGTTTAAGACTTTTAGTTTTGGCACTCCTCTGCAGGCGGCATGCAAGGCACACTGACCATAATGTGAAATTTGAGATCTCGACTCGCTTCCACAGTGAGCGTTAATTTTGGCACCAGCAAAGATAAGCAACTTAACAACTTCGGGTTGATTCGTACTGGCTGACAAGTACAGCGGTAAAACTCCATCCCTTGATGATTTATTCACATTGATTCCATATTCGATCAATACCTGTACCTTTAAATACACAAACAATGTAATTAATTAATTAAATTCATAAGAATTAAATGAGAAATGATCAAACGTAGCAGGTACTATTGAAAAACAAGAAAATATTGAAAGGAATTGTAAATCACGGGTTGAATCTTCATAAAACTTACCGTTTTACTTTTTCTGCAGCGAATAGCGCAAATCAGCACATCGCCATACGTGTTGATCACATCAACATCCAGTCGCGAACACATAGCATCGATAGCTGGTAAAATTTGATGTTCATCACCAGGGAGAAGGTAGAGCTGATAGAAAGTATTAACCGCCCGCACATACTTCGTCTCAACAGGAATCGTATCTTGATCAATAATCAAACCAACCAGTTGCACAATATGTGGGCTTCTGACCATCTGGTGTATAACGGAATTTCTAACTTCGGTGCCTTTTTTGAGTAAAGCTTCGACGATGCTTAGAGATCCAGTGTCGATGGCGCGACAAAATATGTATTCCATCTCGAATACAGTGGCCTCTCCCCCATATTCCATCGTCAACAGTGCAACTTCGTGATGTTTTAGATTTTTGCTGGATCCAAGTTCGTATAATAAACTTGACTCGAAGGTGTCGTTTGGTTTTTTTACGTTCACATTGGCTCCCGAGCGGATTAGTATTGAAGCTATCTCCATGTTATCTTCCAATATGGCATCCCACAGTATGTAGCCGCCTTTGTTTGTTTGTAAATTTGGCTTCTCTTGCAAAATTTCAAGCACCAGCGACACATCGTGGCTTTTCACTGCGGCGCGTAAGCGATTGAGCAATTCGTTATTA
The DNA here is from genome assembly GCF_024137745.1 of Phymastichus coffea. Taxonomy (NCBI): domain Eukaryota; kingdom Metazoa; phylum Arthropoda; class Insecta; order Hymenoptera; family Eulophidae; genus Phymastichus; species Phymastichus coffea. The sequence goes on along the minus strand of NW_026706861.1, from coordinate 798,122 downwards.
CGTTGGTTCTCCAAATCGGAAGAGTCAGTGCAGTCACTATCATAGATTACGTTCTCTAATTCCTCGGATGAATTTACTTGTTCCTGATCAGCATGGGAATCGTTTAATTGCTCGGATGACATGTTAGGATGCTTCGACGACTTTGAGAAAGTCGAATCAAAAAATCAGTAAAGCTTCAAATAGGTCGCCAATCGTTTTTTTTTCAACATTAAGATGTATTAGTTATTTGTAAAAAGCTATTTCTCAGAAGTTATCACTTTTCAATTTTCAATGAATATTGAAATACAATAACGAAATTTGCTTACTTGAAATTAGTATCGGAAAGTCAAAAGTCAGTTGAGAGTGAAACTAAGGAAGTTCGTCGACGGAATACAAAAATCAAATTACAATGCCAAAAAGAAAAAAACCATAGAAGCCACTGCTAGAACTGATTTACTTTCGGCAGAATATATATTTGAACTGTTTCTGTAGCCTATGACTATATTACTAGGCGATTATGTCTTATTAATTAGCTACTTACAGAAGCTTAGTTAATCGCCCATTAAAACGGGGTAAAGTAGCACTACGGGGTTAGAAATTTGTTTGTTTGAAGACGCTATCGCCTAAGTAAATTACTGGCTTTGTGAATGGAATATTTCAGTGACATTGAATATCAATAATATATTTACAATAGTTTCGCTACATATATTTATATTTATATTTTTCTAATTCTGTATTACATGGCAAAAGTCAATAAAAATTGTTGCTTAAATATACATATTATTTTCCAATGCTGAAGTCTGAAGGGACAGAAAAATTATGGAATCAGTTAAAAATTATATCAATTTTATTAACATTTTACAATCTAATGATATTGTATTTGCTTGTATAGTTGACATATGAGTTTCAAAAGAGTAACATAGTTTTTCAATGACTTTTCATAACACTTATAAAACAAGCTGTAAAACTTGTAGAAAATTAAGCATTGCTCAAAATGTCCTGGATAAATCTTTGGTAATATTCTAAACCTATATGTAAGTCCTGCTCAACGTGTCGATCTCCAATGATATCTATGAATTTTCCATGGTTCACTCCGATAATTAAATTATTGTATAATATCGGACTGCCTTCATTTTCCTAATGACAAACGCAATAGAATAATAATCAGGTGTTCACGTGACATGAAATTACATTAATTTACCTTGCCGAGCAATTGAGAGGCTCCGATAGTGCAGAAGTATTTTTCATTGATCTTAAATCGACTCCCCGTCAGTCTATAAAGATTTTCATTACACTGATCCGGCGTCAACACTTTTAAAACACTTGTTTGTAAGCATCTCAAAAGATTTTTATCGTCGTCCTGCTCCCAACCTACTGTCACTACGTTTTTACCGTAGAAATTAATGTTTAGAGATGTATCGTTAATCAATCCTGGCTTCACGTCAGTCACTGCTTGCTTCAACTAATTATAACATTGTTAATGAAAAACTCCATATGAAAACTATACTAGAACCTAACTATTTATTACCGTTAAAATAGCAATGTCGTTGTTAGGGTAAAATGTCGAATGATGACGTTTGATCCAGTCGTCGAAACGCATGACTGACTCAACGTTTACGTACTCGTAATTGCTATCGGAGAGCAAATCTGTGGGACCGATTGATACTTTCAAATTTTTCGCTCTTTGATTTTGTACGCAGAGTTCGGATGTGAGGACGTGTCTTTGCGATATGAGAGCTCCACCGCAGATGTGATTGTTCTCCGTGCCGATGGATACGATAAATGATGGACATTCATCCATATTGATTGATTTTGTATTGCTAGCGATGAGCGCATCAGCTGTACTTGAGAAGCTCTGCAAAATGCCTTGAAAAATAAAAAGTTTTTATGGTAACACCAAATGTTTATATGATAGTAGGCCTATATAAATATACTCACTAAATAAAATAAAAAATATCCTGTACATATTGTAAGTAATACGATGTTGAACTTTCGATTAAACGTAAAATTTGTTTATTTAAAGTATTCACTGAAATAGTAATAAACAATCATTAGTAATTTACTACAATTCTCGTAAGGTACGGAATTGAATTGTTGTCTTGTGAGATTTTAATTCAGAAGTTTGTGAATATAAGTTTTATTTAACTAATGTTTTTTCTTCCAAAATTAGTTCTTAAATTGTATATATTGGAAAAATTACAATGCATGAATTTTACAAGTTGATAAAATATTGACGCAATTCATTGCTATGGAATAATGAGTATATTTTCCCAACATTTCATTATTAGTCATTGTTTTTGTGCAGTTTGTTTTCCTGAAATGATTTAATAGTATTTAAGAATGACTAATATGTAATTACCAAATGGGTAACGTGCAATTCAGTAAAAGAACAAACGGAATAACCAATTGTGAGCAAACACAGGACAGCGTCATTCGATTTAATTGTTGGTGCTTTGAAAAATGATATTTCTATCAATATTTTTGAACGCTATTTTCTGCCTAAAAGTGCTGATTAACCACGTTTTGTTAATCAAACTCGTTTAACATTATAGAAAAAAAATTTGCTTTATATAGACTGATATATTTCTTGTTTAAAGAAGGATGCTCATAGTGATTAATAACTATGAAAATAATCAATGTATTCGGATTACCATTTAGATTATGGTAAAGATTTATTTAAAAGCTGTTATGAAACATTTTTAAATATAAATACAATTGCTTTTAGAGTAAATTGACAAAGATAATAATGATATTGCAATTCACAAAATATTAAGTGTCAAATGTTATTCATGGAGCTCATTGTGAAAGTTTTTAAAGTAACAAAAATGTTCAGCAATGACAAATTATAGATCATTTAAGATCAGTCTTGAGCATCAATATCATATCTACAGTTTCAATTGCTCGAGTTAGATTTATTTACATTGGGTATCTACTTACAGGTATCGCCAGTAAATGCAGGTGCTAACGCAGAGAATTCGAGAAGCCGCGTAAATGTCGCGATACTTTTGGACAAAGGAGTGAATTCCAACTGACTGCTTCCACTGCCGTTATTTCCATGCAGTGAACCATACGAATGAGAGTGGGAGTTGCACTGACCATTGACCTGTTCCAGGAATCGTGGACGATAAATTAATTATGTGCAGACTCAGTCATTGAAACGGTCGTGGTACTTTTTTTGCAAAAACCAGTTCTATCATTGTAATATTGAACGCAAGTTACAATATTATTGTAATTTATATTCAATGCAGAATGAAATCTTCGATATGCAACGATAATAATTAACTTTTGACCAAGGTATATTTTATTTTTTTCTGCCAATGCTCACACTGCAAGCAAGGCAAAAATTCATACTTCGTAATCATAGGATATATAACACAGATGCCATAACTATAAGCCAGTCAGCGCCTGTGTTCTTTTAGTAAATAAATGCATATATGCAAGTGTATACACTAACTAGAGAACATTTTTTCGCGGTTTACAATGGCTTCACTAAATTATAAAAATTATTAATAAAAAGCCTCACATTCACGGAAAACTTGTCCAAGATTATGTATATCAAACAAACATAAACAATCACTTTATATATATATATATATATATATATATATATATATATATATATATATATATATGTATTAGGATTATAATGCGACAATGCCAAATTTCAATTTCATGTTACTAATATCGTTAGCTAACAAAAAAAATTAGCACTCGACGTCTTTAATGATTTAATTCAGTGTGTGAATACTATTCGATATGGTACGTTTTCTTATATATGTAAAAGCTTGATTCAACATCTATTATAAAATGCTTGAATTTCAAATAAGATTAGAGTAAAATCTTTTGTGTAAATATAAATTAATCACATGTAATGTTTGTAAATTACGCAAGTTACGCATACGTCATATTACAATCATTCAATGTCACTCGTCGAATATTGATGATTATAATGTGTTTACCCTCGAGATCAATGTACGAATTTCGTACATTGATTTCCATTTCGTACATCTTTCCATTTAAGAATACGCATGAAATTCAGAGACGATACTTAAGTATTTTGTGTACATATTTAGTTTGAAATTTGTATACAAGATACGTATATAATTTGTACGTATTATGTACAAATAACGTATGTAAATAATATTTCTGCTATGTCATAAATATGTATGATTTTCATATTCATCATGTTATACGAAATATGTACCACAAAAAATTTGAAATTAATGAAATCAGTATAGTATTAGATAATATTTTGGAAAAATAATAGTGATAGCTGTTTATTTATTTATTTGTTCGATAAACGATATTTATAAATTCTATATATTAATATATCTTAATGCACATCAATTGGATCGCAAAGTTTTATTTTCTATAAAGTAAATCTGTAATAATTTCTGCAAAACATCTTTCATTTATTAATACAATACTTATTAATGAAATAAAAACTAATATATATATCAAATTTTAACAAAGTCTAAAAATAAATAACCGCACGCCACGAGAAATAGCTCTAAATTTTTTTTATCTTCAATTTATCAATTCTTTTATTAAGAGTAACTAGTATTTTAATGTAAATTTAAATAAACGCCAACGATCATCTTATTTTGCACTTTGTAAGAAATGAATCGTCGAATTTATATTTAGGACACAAGTAACTCTGTCTTTATCTTTTTTCATTAATAGTTGAATTGGTAATTGAGTTTTTGTGATAATATTTTTCTTATATGTACAAACGAAGTTATTTGATGTATGGTCTGATTTCTTGGTAGATGTCTTGCGTAAGCGCAAACTCAATACCTCAAACAAACTATAAAAAAGATACAGTTTAAGTGGAATAGTAAAATAAATGAGTAAGTGACGAAAGTTATCCTCAAAAATTGTAACTAACCTTTACTGCTTTCAGCTCTTCTTCATTAATTTTCTTTCTAGAATTTTCATCAACAATTATCGTGCATAGCTACTTGTGTATGTAGATTTCAAATATTTTTTCCAAACATTGCTCTAGATAATTTCCCAATAAATGCGCATTCATTGACACATTCATTCTTGATACATTTTTTCAAGATGCATAAATAATTTATTGAGAATAGCCTATGTGGTTGTATAGCGCGTACTAAAAAATTAGCAATAATCAGATATTTTCTGAAATACTCATAAGAACTATAAGAATTCATCTTACATTCTCAGTAACTTCATCTCGGACTTTGAACTGGTCCAACTTTTGTATCCTTCGGTCAAACGAGTACTGCTATTGTTCCAAATTTTTGTTTCATAATAACAATCTTTATCAGTCACAGCCATGATACGGTGATTTCATTCAGATTTTAATGATTCTCCACCATTCCTTTTATTTTTTAATTTTTATATTATTGATTTATGATTTATTTTTCGGTCAGGGGGTCAGCTTCCCAAACCCCCTGCACCCTCCGTGCTACGTACACTCCCACGCTCTTCCAATCACTGCTACATTTTGCACAATTTACAATTTTTATTGTACATTTGTACACAGTATACGATTCTGATAATTCAGAAGCTGAAGAATGTCGGAAAGAATCAGAACAAAAATTATTTTCTAAACTTTAAGATAAATTGAAAAATGAGGATTTAGATAAGATCACGCATATTGAGCTAGTTGCAAGTCAAGAAAAATGCTTTGTGCTATTGAAAGTTATTGTGCTTCTTTAAATTTTCCAACGGTTAGTATAGAACCGATATGCCGAATACTAATAGTTTTATGAATGTTCCTATGTTTCTTGGCACATAGTATCGTATTTAAATATTACTGAGATCGCACGTTAGCTAGCGATTTCATGCAGTTTGTACTAAATAAAAAATAAATATTAGGCCCTTTTATTTAATTTACAGAACTGTATTTTGTAAAAATTGTAAAAGTAACATATCTGTTCAGTTTTAATACAATTCAATAAATCTTATAATACAAATAGCATGTAATCAATTATATTTACATATACAGTTAACATTATTAAAAACTTCGATAATACGTTTATACAATATTATTCTACGTAGGCATGATTACGTACAAAAATAATTATACATCACATTTTGAAATAAAATTTCACATTTTATACATAAAGTGACTGCTTACATGACTTGATACAAAAAAAGTTCTACAAATAATTGTTGTAGTAGTAATATTTGAAAGTTATTAAGTTACTGTCCATCAAACAGATATATAATCTATTCAAAAATTTGTCAGTATCTTATAAAATTTTCTTTGTGTAAGCTTTGCCGATTTTCAAGCCGGCGTGAAGAGACATGTAATAATCATATCGACAACGTGTCAATTTTTCGTAAGATAAACAAAATACTACCCTATCAATTACAACGTCAGGAAAAATTATACTTAAAATTTCTTGAAGACGTTCCTTTTCTGCAAAAAATATGTCATATCTTTTTTTAGCAATTTCAAAAGATTGCAAGAGCATGTTTGAGTATTCTGGAAACATCCTAATTCGCTTTTTCTTATACCGCTTAAAATTTACAGAAAAAGTAGGATTCTTCATTAGTTGTAGCATACTAAACATGTCTTCAGATAATAACGAATAATAAGAAATATCATCACAGATCATTTTATTTTGCATTTTACCTAATTCTAATGTGCATTTTGCAAATTGATAATTTCGAGAGATATCAAGACTTATCCAATCTTTGAAAAAAACATATAAATCTCTTTCAGTGTATAAGGCGAAATATTTAATGATGAAACATTGAGTGGAGGTATAATCAGATTTATCGCCGGTCCAGTAAAATGGTGTAAGGCCGTCAACGTCCATAACATCGAGCTTTGCATCAAGGTTTAATAACAAATGTATATTCCTTTCTGAATCATGCAAACACGCACCATGGATCGGATACCTTCCATCTGTGTTTCGAGCATGAACAGACGCGCCATGTTCAATAAGCCATCGACTTGCATTAGTGGAGTCTTTGAAAACTGTAGCTCGGAATAGTGCAGTAGAACCATATCTATCTTTTTGATTTGGATCAGCTCCATAATCCAGTAGTAATTTAATCTGCAAATTAAATTTTACAAATTAATTTTCTATAAACTAAAGTTCTTACTTTATTTGAGACAAATAGAATAATAATTACTAGAATCAGAACAATTTAAAATACATTTTTTTTTCAAAGAAAAATATTCAAAGATAGCTTATTATACAACAATTAATATATTATTTGTTGAATTTGAGACTACTCATTCTATAAAATACCCTATATTATAGCGAATTTGAAATATAATATTAATATTGAGCACTGCTAGTAAATCAAGAAACTATTTGTTTCTCATAAATAAGTAAACATAGTAAAAGTAATTTACCGCAACTTCATTTTTCAAACTTAAAGCTTTGTGCAGAAGTGTAGTAGGTTCCGCGATCAAGTCGTTTACGTGGTAAATAGTATCAACTTGCACACCAAGGTCTAATATATTCTTCATGATGGTCAGTGCTTTTTCATGTTTACTCATCATCAGATAATTAATTGCTATTACCCGTCTCTTATTTCTAGTTTGGTCATCTGTTACTTGATAATCAATAAGTTTCAGTAGAATTTCCGGTCTACGGTCACAAACATTATGAAAGAAATAATCCAAGTTAGGTTCTCCTTCAAAAATTACATTGGCACCATACTGTACTAGGATGTCAATTAGTTCGGAGGAGCAATCGTTACACTTAATTGCTCTATGAAGCACGCTGAACCCTACATTATCGAAAGCATTCACATCAGCTCCATTTTCCAGTAATAATTTAACAAACTCTATCTTTTCTGTTTCATTTTTAATCTTTCTGCTTCTCAAAACTTGATGCAAGAGTGAGCAATTTATATCATCACATACATTTACATCAGCATTAGCACGGACCAACAATGTTGTTATGGCTATATTACCAGTAGCGATTGCGTCACACAGTATTGTTCCTTCTTCTGAGGTTTTCAAGTCGACATTTTGACTGGAAAGGATTTGTTTGACAACATTTTCACTTTCTACTCTGATGCAAAACTTTAGGAGTTGTATGATAAAATCTGTAGATAATTTGACTGATTTGACAACTTCTATAATAAGAGGTAACACTTCTAGATTATAATCTTGTTCTCCAAGCGCAAGCTCCAGTGTTTTAACTTTTTCCATAGCTTTTTTCCTGGTGATGTCATCGCTCTGCATTTTATGCTTGCATTTCATATTTGAAATATTCCTTTTGGAGCTCTTTCGGCCTCTATTAGAGTTCAAATTATTTCCTGCTCATTTTGGAGTCATTTTTCCTACTGGAATTTGTGCCTTAGGATACCTGTAATAAATAACAGCTTTAGTAGAGACTTTTATCTTTACTCAATAAATATAATCATAAGTATAATAAGAAAAGGTTTGCGAGCACACGAGGGTACTTTTTGAAACTCCTTCCTACCTCTGAATATTGTGACATCGAACGAAGTGAATTTTAGAAGTATGTCCTCTCTCCAACGAACAAATCCTGTTTTGGCGGGATAACGGTAATAATATAATAACGATCGTTGTATGAATCGTGTACTATACATGCGCACAAATCACTGAATCAGCTGACTTTGTACCACGTGAGTACCAAGTAGTTGAGTATCTAAGTTAGTCATTGGGTGCTGATGTTGAAACAAACATTCAAAAATAAATAGCAACACAATAACACATAAAAGTTGACAGTTTCAATACTGTATAAAGTAATATTGCATTGCGTTTTGCTATCAATAACAGACAGTTTACCTACTGCTAGTGATAATTTAATTTTATAAAAAATTATCTATAGTGCAAAGCATAGTACGAGCTGGGGCGCGGAAAAATTTTAAAGGTAATATACATATAACACTTAGTATATATATATCGGAAAAGTAATAACATACATCAATTATGATGTCATACATCCATTACTATCAAATATTAAATTCATTTATATATATACTCCATTAATCAATTATATATCTTAGAGTAGATAAAATTTAACTAATTAACACGTTAAGTAGTGAATCTAATTGTTTATGCAAGTAATTAATAAATTATTTATCAATTGGATATGGAATTTTAATTTTTTGAATTTTACAATTTGCATTGTGTGTTGCACATATAGAAAAAATCAAAACATCATCGAAGGACAAACAACAATAATGGATGAACTAAGATTAGCTCAGTTTAATTTTCTATTTTCTACTAAACAGAGACTTGAACTTTTGAAGAAAGTCAATGTTCATTACTCTCTCCAAGCACATCCTCATCAATCTGCTCTAACTAAATTATATTTCGGGAAGACCTATTTACATGTAGCTGTTCAAAAGTCATGTTATGAAAGTGTATACGCATTATTGAATCGAAACGTTGATTTATGTAAACAGTCAGCGAATTTCGCTCCTGAGGAGTCCTCATCACCTCTTCATTTAGCTCTGCGATATCTCAATTTAAAACCAGTAAATATTTGGAAAAAGATGGGTAGGTTGAAACATTTAATGGCAGATATATTACTGTCTGCACAAGTTGAGATTGACAATATTACCAATCCCAAAAATGAACATGGAATTAGTCATTTTCATATAGCCTGCATTGTTAATCACACTGAAGCTATTAAATTTTTTTTGAATATTGGAGAACCTATTGATCAAGCATTTAACAGTAATTGGAAGTTTACTGAATACACAGCCTTACATTGTGGTATCAGATATTCTTCTGTTGACGCTGTTAAGTTACTTGTAGATCGTGGTGCAGATATAAATATAAAAAATGCCCATGGTAAAAGTTCTTTACATCTACTTTTAGAGCGTCTTATGAACTTAGCTGATTATATATATTTGGGAAAATCAGGATGCTGTTCAGTAGTCAAAGCAGAAATAGAAAGTCTGGAAATGATTTTGTCGCATATTTTAAAAAATAAAAATGCTGAAGAAACGAATTTTGTTGATAATATAGGACTCAGTGCACTTCATATGGCTTGTGCACTATCAGATAAGTCTATTTTGAAAAATATGTTGAAACAAACTATTGATCTTAATGAATCTATCGAATACGACCGTGATTTTTGTCCAGGCTATACCGCAATGCATTTTGCAGCTTATTGTAATTTTGGAGCAGTAAAGCTTTTATTGGAGAGAGGATGTAAAATTTTACGAAATGCAGATGAAAAAACTGCATTAGATATTTGTATAGAAAGATACTCTCCAAGAGTTATGCATTCAATTTTAATATGTAACCCTGAATTAGGGGATATTTTATTATCAGATGGATCTACTTTATCGAATATCCTACTAATTATGGATAATTGCAATAATTTTAATAATTATCTTCAAAGGTTAGTGCATGTCAACGTTCATATATCAGCTGATTCACTACACTGGCCAAAGAATACTATTCTACACTTATCAGTAATGATGAATGAGAAAACCAAAGATTTACAAACTTTTTATAATGAAACATTCTATAGTATGAATGTAGATGCAACTGAACAATCCTACAATTGCACTAAGGATGAAGAAAATGCGTACTTGACAAGGATACACCTGTGTTTAGTACGAGGTTGCAGTCTTTCATTTAAAAATGCACAAGGTTTCACTCCCATTCATCTTGCTTTCAAGCTGCACAAAATAAACATTGTAAACATGCTTCTAGATTATTGTACAAATGATGTAGCTGATTCATATAATTTGACTCATTTGCACATCGCTTGCGCTGCAGGTCACCTGACCTTTGTTAAAAAGTGTCTAAAAAGAAAAATCGACGCAAATAGTGCAGTAAGGAGAAGCTTCAAATGGTATACTACAGCACGCTTTGACGAGGAAAAACCTAGTTTAATTTTTGTGCAACCTCACTCTACGCTACTTCACGTGGCTGTAATTTTCGGCCATATCGACATAATTCAATTACTTCTGGAGAATGGTGCTGATGTTTACGCACAAGATATGCTTGGACTGACTCCAATTCACCTCGCTCTGAGACATTATACATCCAATAAATTTTTGGCTAAGTTACTTTTCAGCAAAACTAAGGACTTGAAAGATGTGGTATCTAATCATGGCTTGACTCATTTGCATGTCGCGGCCTTCGCCGACGATTACGGGGCAGTGAAAAAACTACTAGAATCTGGTTCAGAAATCGAAGCAGTATTCAAGTACGAAATGGTTGAGGAGAAAAAGGATTTTTACGATACATTGTCGCATTTCGATGAACAGACGCCTTTGTACATAGCCGCTAGTTATGATTCTGAACATGCAACACGAGCTTTAATTGAAGGCGGTGCAGACGTATTGAAGAAAATGAATTTCGATTATAATTCGAAAAATGCCTTCATCCAAGCTTTGTGTTACATGGACAGTGATTTTTCGAAATGCATAATAGCCAAGGCGAGGAACATATATAAGCAGTCTATCGATCCGATAATGGAAAGTGGAGTGACCATGTTGCATATAGCATGTGCTTCTTTTGACCACGAGTGGATAGAAGATTTACTAGAGAGAGGAGCTGATGTTAATGCGCTCATACAAGACGAGTACAATTATGAAACTGATGAGTGGCAGGGATACACACCACTGTATCTGCTTATTGTTCAAGGTTTCATGGCTCAAAGAATCCCGAAGAATCTAATTACCCTTATTAAATTATTACTCAAAAATGGGGCTGACGTAACGCTTAGGGGTAGTACATTAACTTGTACTCCTTTACATTGGGTGTTCATAGAAGCAAACAAAAGAACTTATTCAAGTAAATTCAATTGTTGTAATTTTCAGATTAGTAAAACCATATAAAATTATTTATTTATTATTTTTTTTTATCAGGGCAAACGTTACTCTCAATAGTGGATTTATTCTTGTACTGTCAAATATTGTACAATGTAAATCCAACGCATTTACATTCAGGGCTATCGCATTTTCATATTGCTTGTATTAGGAATAACGTTGAAATCGTGACAAAATTCTTAGAGAAAGGTATCGATGTCGATCACCACATAGACTACTTCCATGGCAAAGAACTCAGTGGCTTTACCGGTCTTCACTTTGCTTTAGACAATCGTCATACAAATTTAGCTAGATTTTTGATTGCAAGAGGAGCAAATGTTAGACATGAAACTATTGAAGGAAATACGCCACTACACACTGGTCTAATACATAATTGTATTGATCTAGAAATACTTATAATGTTACACAGGTATATAATATTTATTCTATGCAATTCAAATCTTTCTCCATTTACACTTCATTCTATAATCTTTTATAATGGTAGTCAAAACCGAAACAAACAAATTCTATTCAGCTATTTTGACACCCAAATATTAAGTAATTCACATCGAATGAACTTAGTTTTGAAATGTAGTATTAATAAAATCGCTGCTCTAAATTTTTGGTAATATTTAGTTAAAATACAGATAAGTAATGGTATTTTTATAATGTACTGATGTTTTATGATGAGTTAAATGTAAAATTCGACGGAAGCATTTTGTTGTTTTTTATAATTGATAGAATGAAAACTTGATTGTACATAATATTTTTAAGTAATTTTTTTACCTAAGCCATCAACAAATTTTGAGTTTTTAGTTTGCTAAATTTATTAACATTAAATTTATTTATACACTTCGATGAACGTAATTTTTTATGTAGATATGGAGCTGACCTTTCTGCAAAAAATTTGCAAGGCGCGACACCACTAGTTCTTCTTTTTGAGTTAAAAGGCTATAGGCTCGATCAATTTGATTTCTTCTTAAAGCAAAACAGTAAATTCGATGTAACGTGTTATCGGGCATTCGAGGGAATACTTGGATTGGCTGTGAAAAACGCAATACCAAACGAACGTGAAATGATTTTAAAAATGTTAACTGAACATGATGATCTGAAGATTGCAATTAGTGAGGGATTCAATGCTATTCATAGCATTATATCAATCAAACAAGATGAATGTTTAACAGTAGATTTTTATGTTGACGCAATCGAGCAATTGATAAAACTAGGCTGCAAACTCCAACAACTAGATAAGCATGGTAATTTAGTGGTTTCTAATGTATCTATTTCATTGGAATCACGTTTTATGAAATTATTAATTACTATTGACATATTATAACGTCTAGTTAGATAGAAATACTTTAATATTTTATTATACTTTTAGTCAATACAATTGTAACGTTTATCTATTGCATGAAACGTGAAAGTAGATCATCGACTGAATCAGTTGATACTATCGATCAATTGATTGATTCGATGAAGTTTTGAAAGGGAAGCCTGATTCTAAAATATTTTTCTATCTTTTTAAATTGTACAGGGAAATCTTTAATTCATAACGCTGTTTCTTTCAACAATGTACAAGCAGTTGAGGCTTTACTAAAACTCGGTGCCGATATCAATGTGCTCGATTTCAAAAATGAATCTCCACTATCTATGTCTTTATTAGCAATGTCAAGGAATCATTTTCTACCAAAGCAAATACCTCAAATTATTGAACTACTTCGAATTCAAGCATGTAAGATGAAGATTTTTGGACTTTTGAGAAGCTCCGTTGAAGATGATATGTTTAAATTAATACAAAATAGATGTTTTATGAATGACAGTATTCTGTTAAAATGTGAAGAAGAAGTGAACAAAATGTGCAACACAGAAATATGTAGTGGTTTAACTGTGAAAACTTTTATGAATGATAGTCTTTCTATTTATCGATCCTTGACAGAGTGGGAGCAGAACGATGTTCATAATTTTTTTCAAAATAGCAAATTTATAATGAAAGAATTTCCGGAATTATGTGGCGTCATGCTGCTGCAGTATAGAAACGCTGTTTTACAGCGAGTGACGAATCCAGTTGAATAAAAAAGTGTTAGTAAATGTAAATGTAAATCATGCTTTTTAATTGAATAATTTATTAATTTAATTAATCCGTCAAATTAATGTAAGAGGTATGAGATTGAGTGGTTACAGGTATACAAAGAAAAAAATATTTTTATAAGATTGTATTTCTAGTATAAAAAATGTCAAAATGTGTCATATGTAAGTTCTATTATTTATATATAAAATAAAAATAAAGGAATAATAAAAAAATGGTAATTTAGATTAAACTTTAAAATTATTACGAATATACGCTAATTTAGCTCTTTTACTTGCAAAATAATTAAAAAACCAACATAACAACTGAAGCTCCACTATTTTTTTCAATTGACTTGAATGAAATTATTTAGAACGTCTAATTATTCTTCAAGAAAAGATTTGTATATATATTGTTTCTTAAAAAAAAACTCTAACAGGTTTCAAGTAGGTAATAATAGGTTTTTTATTTATATCATTTGTGTTTATAAAAATGTTCATCATCTTTGCATATTAAATCTCATATAGTTTTCTATACAGTACTGTAAATATAATGAACTCCATCAGATTGTTGAGAGAAGAAGGTCAATTAAAAATAAAAAAAAAACACATTTTGAAATCAGCATTTTTTTGTGCTAACGTAGCACGAATCATCATGAAATATTAGTATGTTAAGTAAAGAACCTGTAAATTGAACAGCACTTATTAATAATATTATGCGATTCAATGTTGCCAAACATACCAATTTTTTATGGATTACTTTTCTAATATAATAGCTGTTGAATATTGGCATAAAACCATTTACGTATTGGGTACTTCATAACATCTGCGGATTGTTGATACATGCGTGAAAATTATATCTCTATCTTCTTCGTATCACTACTAGGAAAAGTTTATCATTAACTGATGATCGTTGCTCAGTAAATAATGCATTTCGTTCAATAATAATTTCTTAGACTTTGTTTACGTGTAATAAACTTATAACAGATATGATGGTCTTAGCATTTTTCATTATCAATTGTATCTTTAGAGAGGCCAATATGAAAATTACAAATAGTATATTACGTGCATAGGTCGGGGTAGTACATTTCGATACTACTGCGAGAAAGTGATTTTAGCCTCGTGTGGACGTTTGCGCCCGAGCGTAGCGAAAGTGAAGAGGCCGCGCGAGGCTAAAATCACTTTCTCGTAGAAGTATCGAAATGTACTATCGTAAGTCCATATCGTGCGAGGAACATGTGCTATAGGCTTACCGATTGTTCCAGTTGTTGTGCGTATTAATAGATCGAAACCCAAAGCCGACGAAGTATTAGTAAATCCATAACTCATTTCGAACACGTGCTATGGGCTAGCTCATATTACGGCCATCGGTCATATATTATTTTTTTGCCCAGTGAAGCCAAAATTAGCACATTATTAACTGATTCATAAGTGGAAAATGCTAATTTCTGAAGATTCAACAATAACAATTTATGTTATACATGACTTCAAGAATAATCTATTTAAATTAAATACATTTTTAATTTACTAGATAAGGGCAAAAGTATTTTATTCTATAAGTAAAAGTATTTCTATTGATATTCCACCATCGATTCAAAAATCATTATTTCCATCAAACTTTTGCCATCATGATCAATAACGAGCGACGAATGAAAATAAGTACACGTGTATCTTCATTTCAATTTAACGGAGATTTGAACTATCGTAGATTTAATTTGCATTCCTTATACCGTAGAGCTTTGCATGCGTACGATAGCTCCTTTTTCATATAATTTATGCGTTTACAATTAAGTTTTAAACATACGTGGGAAATTTTTTGGGAATACTGTAATTATAAAGTTACAGGGAATATAAAAAATAGCCAAGTAGGGAAAATAGTATTAGTTCAATTTTCTTTAAAAATTCGATTTTCCATTTACCCTTGGAATAGTATTATTGTATAGCTAAATATAAAATTGTAGCGATTCGCCAGAAATAAGTAGTTAACGTTAATGAGCCATCTTCTTCCCCTATCTTGGATTGGCCGTTGTTATAGATATTGGCGAGACTTAGACTAACCGCTTAGGGTTTAGTCGTCGACGTCATCTCATTCAAAGTGGTTATGTGAATAAGAGTTGTGAATATCCACTTCTTTCGACTTCACCCCGTCTCAATCTCACTGCGAGTCCAGCGGTTCGACATGGATACGAACGAATCGCTCGAGGGGAAAGCAGACAAAAAGTATAAATCAAGTCGACATCAAGAATTGCTAGACGCTATTGTGAACGCCGACATAGAGAAAGGACGACAGCTCATCTTCGGCACAGATGTCTCGCTGTCGGATGTCGAACCGAAACTCTTGACTCGCTTCCTGTGGCACGCCGTCCAATCCTACGACAGCAACCTAGTGAAGGAGCTTTTGAAAGCCAAGCCCGACCTGAGTACTCCCGAAGGCTACAACGACTCGCCGTTATGGGTTGCCATAAAACATCGTGACTTGCCGATCATGCGCTTGCTGGTATCCGCCGGCGCGGACCTGCGCGAGAAGCTGCTCAGTGATCCGAGGCAACCGAGTGTCCTGCACGCCGTCATCATGTGGTGGCAAATGTATACTAATACCGAGATTACCGTCTTCATGATCGAGCACGGCGCTGACGTTAACGCTCGCGATGCCAAAGGCAACTCCGTCCTCCACGTGGCGATGCAGTACGACGCGGATTGCGCTCTCGTCCTGGAGCTGTTGAACAGAGGCGCGGACATCGAGGCCATAAATAACGATGGTCACGATCTTCTGCTTACGGCCACCTGTAATGTCTACGCTGAAGCTATCTTGCCCATACTCGTTTCCTACAACGTTGACGAAGAAACCAGGAGTCGAAAAGCCATGATTGCCTTGCAGTATCTTGTCATCACCAATGAAGTGCAAAAATTGGGCGCCATGCGAAAATTGCTGCAAATGAATGTGAATGTCAATGAGATAGATGAAGCTGGCATGTCGTTGCTTCACTGGGCGGCTTCGAGTGGGGGGACTAATGTCGTAAGTTATACTTTTGTCATTCCATTGATCTAAAAAATTTTGTCATTCGTAAAAGCAACTTTTAGTGAATTCTTATTTTGCGTGATTACGGGTGCAGGTAGAGATATTGTTAGATTACGGAGCAGAGATAAATATAAGGTCTATCATAGGTTCAACACCGCTATTTGAATCAGCTAAGCTACAAGATTCTTCCATCACGAAAATACTGATTGACCGAGGTGCCGATCTGCAAATCTATGACGACGATAAGCGGCATCCCATTCACGTAGCCTGCAAAGCCGCTTCGTTTCAAAACATTCACTTGTTGCTGCAATTCGACGCGGACTTGAACGCTGAAGACGGTCGGGGCCTCACTCCGTTTCAGTACCTAGTTTTGACACCAACCACCCTACCGTGTGTCATGTTAATTTTGAAACATCTCGCATTATTGCAGACGAAGGGTCTACAGATTCACAAAAATAACGTCAAAGTCATCAAGAACAGTGCTATAATCAACAATTTTTACGAGGACTGTTTAAACGAATTACAAAAGATGAAAGATACTAAGATCTACGAGACTATCTCGTTCTTCTGCTTCTTTTCTAAGGATATCGTCGAATTGTCGAAGCTTCTTAGAAATAGAGATATAGTTAACAATTTTAAAAGCCAGCACGAGTCATTATTTTCGCTGTATCTAGTAGAGATGAAATATGTATTTATAATTGCTGAGAATACGAAAGATATATATGTACATAATGAGGATTCCTTGAATGAAATATTTCAAGGCATTTTGCCTAGGTTAGTGATTGCAAAGATTGCGAGCTATTTGTCTTACGAGGAATCTGAAATATTACAGCAACAGTTCTATTTTTCTCCGCATGACGAAATTTGTTAAGAAGATGAGCATTAATATAGAAGCTCCGTAGATGACGTACTGCGACATTCCAAGCCTCTTTGGCTTGATTGTATTTGAAACAACCAGACACGAAATTTCTTTCTCGGATAGGATTTTACTTGTACAGGAGTCAATACTGTAATTTCTAATCAATCAAATCTGTGGATTGCAAAGTTTTGTTTGCTGTGCAAATAAAATGTTTGCAGCAATAGCAAACATTTTTCACTGCAAATTCACAAACTATAAAGATTCTTTTAAATTAATTATGCCGCGTTCAACGTAAGAATATATTTTTTTTCTACTCGTAGAAATTGTCTAAAGATATATATAAATATCTTCTACAAATATATGTGTATAACTCAACGTAAGCACGATTTTAGCTTCTGATTTATAACCATTGATAATTTAATCTATGAATATGACATTTTTCTAATTGTATATATGTCAAATAAAAAGTGTGATGTAATGAAAACGAGAAATATTCTTTTTCCTCGTCTTTTGACAAAATACATAATTGTTCGTTTTTAAAATAAACATGTTCTTTTTCTATCAAGTCTAAATGTGTACAAATTTCAAGGTTACATCAGTAAACATTTTCACTAAATGATAATAAATTATTACATTAGAATTATTTTCCATTCTTATATTGGAAAAGTAAGTGTACAAGTCCATAGTATGTCAGAATTAACAACCGAATAGCAGCCGAGGTTGACAAGTACGTGCTAATAGCTTGTCAATTTTCCGGCCGTGATACGTATACTATTTTTTTGTTCAGCGGCCAAAAAGTAGCAGGCTCGGTTGGTAACATGTTAATTTCAGTCTTTCTGGGAAAAAATTGTAGATGACACAAGGCCAGGAAAGTATTGGCTAGTCCGCAGCACATGTAAATGGACATCTGAGGTGAACATCCAGGCCATTCGTTGTAATCTACTATTTTTGCCTAATGAGGTTGAAATTAGTATATTGCCGACCGAGCCTGGCATGAAAGTATATAGCATTCGTTCCACGGTCGCGGCTCGGTCGGTAGTATGGTAATTTCTGTTTCACTGAATAAAAAATAATACATGATCCATGGCAGTGATATCAGCGAGCCCACAGCACGTGTAGATTGACATTTGAGACGGAGTCGAGGCAGTCAACTACGTGCTATAGTATATTGTATCGTGTTGCTAGCACATGGGTCACATGTTAGCAGAAAGGATATATAGTATACAGTTGCGTCGTACATATATTCACTGAGTGTAGCCTTCATGTATCTCGAATGTGCCTTCGCCATGTTTATAAAATTTTTTAAGCACCATGACCAAACCTAACGATAGTAAGGCACGCGAAAGAAGTTTGTAGCGCGGGGATATAAGATATACTGTCCTGCGGTAACAGATATCTTCCCCCTCCATATTGGCGCTTGACTCGCATAAGGCATATAAATAACTAATACTTACCTTGGCCGAAAGAGAGAGAGAGAGAGAGAAACAGAGAGACAAAAAGAGTGAAAACGAGAGAGAGGAGAGACGGAGAGAGACAGAGACAGAGAGAGAGAGAGAGAGAGAGAGAGAAATAGCTAGAAAGAGATGGAGTTCCGCATGTAATAAACAAAAAATTTTTCTACAATATTTTCATTACAAATCATGGGAAAAGTCATTTTTTATGAATTATATCCGTAGGATTGCGTTTGTGTCCGTGCGTGTATCCATCCGCGTATGCTTACATTGACAGGTAGAAAACTGTGGCCCCTACTTTTCTATTATATATGCCTATACGGGTTTTGAGTTGTTCAAGTAGAGCCGTAGTTGCCAGAATCTTTTCCAAGCTTATCCCCTTTGTTTTTCGACTGTCAATTATATGATATATCTGGCAAATTAATTCGCAATTGTCAAAAATATATACATATATACATATATACAATTTCTATGAACCAATCAATGTTGTGAAATAGAATATCAAGGATATAATATATATAATTCTTTTATAGTTTTAGTTTATCCGTCTTTCCTTTGAAATCCGATTGCTTTTACTCGTGTATAAGCGCAGAAATAAGAAGTAGTTGAAAGGATCAATCAGCGAACGTCGGCTACGCGCCAAGGATGCAAGACAATAGAAGGAGGGCGGACATTTGGCCTGATCCGATCTCAGCCCCTAAATAAAGCTTATAATTTCGTCTCCGCTTATTCATCCTTTACTCGCAGTTGCTTCGAGAAACACTTATCGAGTGCTGTCGTCACTAGTTGTGATTACTTAGAAGACGCATGCGGTAGGTGCACGCAACGTTTTAGTCTCAATGGCCAACGTCGCAAATGTGTGAATAACGAAACAATTTTTATTTGCTGTTTCAAGGGATCCACATCGCGATCGCAGTGCTGGCTTGCAAAACGATGTGCAGATGAAGGATAGGCATGGCGTTTAACAGCTCGAGCTACAACGCGTGATCGCGCAGTTAGACCGACAAATAGTATGCAAATTGATTCTCAACGAGGGCGTCAAATCGTTGGCAATCCAACAGCCGCATCTGCTTCGGTTTCTACGAATCACCGTCAAATCTAGCAGCTCGTTGCCGGCGAATAAATTGCTCCAACTCCGATCTAACCTCGACTGCACTGAGGGTGGACAAATTCTATGTAATCGAAGGCAGCGACACTCGAATGGCCTCGATGTCGGTGCGCGCGGGCGCCGATCCAAACGAGCGAACGCGCGATCTCGGTGACCTGCACGCCTTGATTGCCAGTACTAGTCTCACGAAACATCAACTGGCTCTGTCGATGATCAGGCATGGAGCTGACGTTAACGCGCGCGATTACAAAGGTTACACCCCGTTGTATTACGCTGTGAAACAGCAATTGATGCACGTGATTTTTGAATTGTTGCAACGGAATGCCGTAGTCGAAGATCACGTTATTAATTGTGCAGCTTCGATAACGGAAGCCACTAAGTTCCTACCACTGCTTATTGAGAGCCACGGTAACGATACGGAGACTAAACATAGGCAAGCTGGCAATGCGATTATGTGTCTCATCGCTCAAGATAATAGCAATCGAGTGGTGACTATTCAAAGTCTGTTAGATTGTGAAGTGCCTGTCGATCTGTTTAATTCTTGCGGATGGTCTTCGCTTCTTTACGCAGCAATTTTCGAACGAGTTGACGTGGTGAGATCACATAACGCTTTTTCATTTTTCATTAAATTTTTTTTAGGTGATTTTTTACTGTTAAAAAATGTTTTTTATGTTCGCATTATAACTATTGAAAACGTAACAAGTCTTGAAAAAGTAAAAAAGAACTATTAAATATTTATGCTGTCTAGGGCGAAGTTGAAGCCGTTCAGATCCTATCGCTACTGAACATTTCAAGGCTGATGGCCACTTCGCTCATTAGCCACGGTATTGATGCCTCCAGCAGATAAAGCTTTGAAATTTATTTTTAATTGTTTCGTTAAATGTTCAGTAAAAAAAATTTCTATTAATTTGATTTTTCGTATTGTATGTTTGGAATTTAAATTATCACACGTTGTAAATTAATGATTTGTTCGTTTTCAGGTCAAACTACTCTTAAAATATGGTGCAGACGTCAACCAAAGATCTGTAAATGGTGTACTACCAATATTTGTAGCTTCAGGCCTCACAGAATCTACCATCGCTAAGTTGCTGATTGAAAATGGGGCAAGCATTCACGATCGCAACGCCGAGGATCGCCAATATCCGATTCACGCGGCTTGCGCGAATGAATCATTATCAAACATTCAGTTGCTACTGAGCCTTGGCGCTGACATCAATGTCGTTGATCGCAGTGATCGCACTCCATTTTCCCTGATGAGCACTGAAACTTTGACTTGCGCTGTGAAATATGTTATTAAGCATTTCGCCCTCATAATTTCAAAAGGTTTCATGATCAATGATTTAGATTTGGAGGTCATTTATGAAAACTCCCACATGCAAGAATTCTACGAAGATTGCTTGGCCGAATTGGAGAATATGAAGAGATTGAACATTTACAACGATCTTTCGTTTTTCTCTATTTTCTTAGCAAGCAAACAACAGAGGACTTTGTTGTTTGAGAATAGAGATTTGTTTAAAAGTTACAACAGAAAACATAAAAAAAAGTTATTTCCTATATACTTTTCGGACATACATTCGAACGTTGCTATCAAGAACTCCCTAAAAAGGAAGAGTGTGCTAGGTGATAAAGAAAATATTCCGAGTAAAATATCGAATGGAATTTTAACAGACGATGCTCTAAGCAAGACTATATATTATATTTGTGATTGAACAATTAACGAAATAACTAAACAAGTGTTGTCGGACTATTTTTAATTGGACAATCATTTCAGTATTTGACAAATACAAAAGCATATAATCCCCTGTAAAAGGCAATGTGCAAATTATGCGTCCAATATGAGCAAAGTATGGTTAATATTATGCTCCAAGTCTAGTAGTAGCTACTTTTACTTTATAAAGTACAAAGTAAGAATTTATCTTAGACTTTTCGAAAAAATCAACATGAAATAAAAAGCATGGAAGACAAGGTATTCCAAATGGATTTTTCATAATTCATATTTTTTTCTATTTAAAAATTTAATTTTTCATAATTCATATTTTTTTCTATTTAAAAATTTAATTTAGAAATTCGGAAAATGAGCGAACACAGTCCACAATGATTATTCATATAATGTAATTTTTATAGAAATCGCTGTCAAAGGTTTTTCCTGGGACAAAAACAAGATAAAAAAGTAGAAAGTAGCCGAAAAAATTATGCACAAACCTCAACAAGTGCTTGTGATAAGTGGTTATTTATGTCTGCCATAAATAATGATTATCACTCAAAATGTATTGTTTGGCGGTCAGCTGAGTTAACAAAATTTTTTTTTCATACTTTCACATTCTGCCCAGCCTTTGTTTGCCCTGGGAGAAAATATCACAGTGATTTACCTGATATCCGTAGATGAAAATGATGATGCGAGGAAACAAATATTTAGATGCTCAATCATTTTTTATCCGTTATTAAATAACCCAGCATTTTTCTATATCCCGTGTTTAGTCAGAAGAAACTAAATTCGGTAGAAACACACTTCCTGAAATTCCTAATATTGTATACGGATATAAATATTATATCCGTTTGTGTATTTATTTACAATCACTTTGTATATTTTAATTCATTTATTTATTTTTTATGATTTTTTTAGTTTTTAAATAATCTGACATAAAGTTAGGCCAGTTTTAATCATTTTACTCTATAAAAAAGGACCTAGCATTCTTGTAACAACCTATTTAGTTTTCACATACATAGCCCACATTTTGTTTATATATTGTTTTACATGGGACGATGCCATGTAAATTATTGTTATTTTAATGTAATTAGACTACATGGGTGCTAATCAGTTCTATACTTTTCGAGCGATCATTCGTATATTGTAAATAATAAAAATTATTCGATTTAATAATTACTGACTGATTGTGAGTTGTAATAAAATCAAATTGTTATATATTTATGTAGTATGATGAACTATTAAATATATAGAATAAAAGTGAGTAAGATGGATTCATGAGAATATTTATCTACCAACTGATATTTAATATAGATTATCATCTTACTGACATACGGCACTGATGGAAATAGTAATATGGGGACTGCGGCATATCTCTCTATTGTGTGCAGCTTCGAGAAATAATCAATGATTGATAGCTAGATTACTTATTTTGTGCGTTTCATGTGAAAAACTTGTAATAGCTTTTGCAAAGTTTGGACATGAATCTGTATGAATGTTGACAAAGCAAATCTTAACGAAGAATAAGAAAAATTCTCAACATTTATGAAGAATCATTTTCAAACAAGAGACTTTGAAAAATATTTATAGAACGTTTTTACCAAGTTACCGTGCAAAAGTGTTACAGTTTAAATTTACTTCTTATGTATTTTGTTAAATTTTTGTGAATTTCAAATGACCTTCGTATCTTTCAGAACCGACGCTTAAAGGGCCACAAGGCCCACACTTTCTACTTCCCCACTTTCCGCAACGACCTTGTGATTTTCCGCGCTACTCTCTCTCTCTCTCTCTCGCAGTGTCACACCGATTCACCACTACAAGCTATTCTAAGCCCATAATATTTTCAATGAGTTTTTATTTAACGTACTAAAAGCAGATCTAATTGTTTATTAGCATAATAAAATCGATTGCAACCCGAATAATTCCAATGAATTAAATTAAGTAATTATATAATAAATGAAATGTAAATTAGCCTTTTCAATTCTATTGTTCTAACTGTTTGAGCCCCAGTAAGAAAAAATTAATTTCGTTACATTTCAATAAATAAACAAATGTATCTCTAACGAAGTCACTACAACAAAATAACACCAATTTATCAAATAACTCACATTTGAAACGTACTAAAATAGATCGAAATCAATCTATTGACACAGTCCTTATAAAAGAACATGATTTTAAGGGGCAGGAGGGAAGAGACGGGGGGGGGGGGGGGCAGAGAAATCTTAACGACCTAAGCCGCGTTGGTTCTATCCTTTTCGCACTCACACAGATGCACAGAGTTTCCAAGAGCTCTGTTCTTTTTCTCCCCCACTGTCACGCTGCGACTACAGCGGCGGCATCGTCGCTCCCCATCCTTTTTCGTGCACTTTTCCTCTAGGACTATAGACACGGACTACGCACACAACCACACGGACACGGCATTTCAGGCTATGGCGGCGGAAAAATCGCTCGTTCTATTCTCCCTAAGCTGACCGAGCGTAGTGCAAAGAACTCCCCCACTTCCAGCTCTATTAGCTCCGAGGGATGCACCGTTTGAGTTCTAGCCGCTCGGCACGTCAGTAGTCTTTGCTCTCTTGCAGCTGTTGCACGCTCGTGTCGAGAGACCAAATAGACTCATTCCATTTATGTTCTTCAATTTTTTGGTTTGCTTCTCGCGATACTACCAGACTTTGACAGTCCAGTGAAAATACAAATAGATAATAGAGCGCACGCTCATTATTCCAGTCTGTGTTGAAAGAGTCATTTCCGTTCTAATATCTTATAGGTAAGTACAGAAACGCAGACTAGTATAAGGCCCATACGTGAACTGTAAAATCCTGCAGCTCTCTATCTCTATCTCTCACTCTCCTCTCTCTCTCCTCTCTCTTTCCACATACTACTGCCTATAAGAGACAAGCGAGTTCTCTATACTATGGGACACATGTGCATCTGATGATTCGTGATGACGCTTTGTTGATTTTTTATTTTTATGGGGCTCATAATTATTGGCTTGTATAAGACGCGCAATCGTTATAAATTTACTTTTTGTTCAACGTCTCGAAAGTAATAACTTCTCGACCTATGTTACTTTCGGGTCACCGGATATCAAATCCAACTTTCAGCCCAAGTTTCGTGTACTATTTCTTTTGCTCCTCCACTGCACGTACGTTTATTCATTTTCAAAGCAGCACATGGAAAGCGCGATTTCGAGCGCGTGTCTTTTGCCGAGCGTGCGGAAAAATTATACTTTCCGCGTCGTGTGTTGAAATGTACCGTTCTTGATTCTGCAAGCCTATCAAAATAACGCAATTTATACGATCGTAAATCAAATTGTTAATATTTATTTAACTGAATTTATTATGAATGTTATTACAAAAACGTTCAAAATCACACAAAATTATTATAAATAAATCGGTTTTTTAATCCATCAAACTTCGGACACACACACGCGCATACATAAGAAATTGTATCATTGAACATTAACTAGTAACAATGAACGTATTTGAGTGTCACGCTTAATCATTTTTCTTCACAGGAATTTCACAGATAACAAATGAACACCAGATGACTACTAGGTATTCTTAAACACCCAAGAAGACTCCTAGAAGAGTTTTTACTAAGTTGCTCCAGCCCGATGGTAAATTCAAACGCACATTCGCAGGACGCAGAACTGTCGAGATTCAAGTAAAGATCCAATTAAATTATTAATTAAACGAACTTAACGCGGTATATAATGAAATATTAATAATATGCATTTTTAGCAGAGCTAAAAAGTCAGCACCAGTGACACGCCAATCCAAAGAAATGATGTCACAACACCCGTACCAGCGACGTGTCGATAATGATAATGATCATTTATATCCCGTCACGGGTTCACCCGACAAATTTGACGTCGAGCGTGATATTGTAATGCGAAATATCGTAGATCCTAAACGCACTCAGTGGAAGAACCTGCAAGCTCTTTTGATGTCAGCACTGAAGAGAAACGATAGCGCGCTCGTGAGCGCTATCACGAATTGTAGACTTGCATTGTCGGTGGTTGACAATGACCCCAACGACACGACCTTGTGGGATGCCTTGTATATGGAGCAGCTGGATGTTGCCGAGAGGTTGATCCGCGCTGGTACGGATTTAAATAGGGTTAACCGCGGGTCTGGTGCTACATATCTGCACTGGCTGGTGGCAAAAAGTGAAGATAGATTTTCGTCACTCACGGTACAGCTATTGCAGTCTGGAGCGGATGTGAATGCTGTTGACAAAATGGACAACAGCGTTCTGCACGTAGCTGTTGAATATGGATCGCCGAGGATAGTGAATATGTTACTTCGAAAGCGCGCAAGAGTTGACGTGGTCAACAAGGCGGGGCACAGCGTAATTTATGTGGCTGCCAAAAGCAAATATGTGGAAGAAATGCTGACGATGCTCATCGCATACTCGGGAGATGTCACGACGAGAAATAAAAGATGCGTCGACGCCTTTTGCGCGCTAAGCGACTTAAACGCCAATTACCGACACATCCGCATGATATTGGACATGAGATTTCCTCTTGATACGCAAGGCAGGAAAGGATGTACTTTGCTGTACGAGGCGGTTTTCGACAAAAAGATCGATCAAGTAAGTATAAGCATCTCTTTAATATTCTTCAAGTTCGCGTGTGTCACTGGCGTCCAATAACGTTCCACATTTTTCCTCGTAGGTAGAATTATTGCTAGAGTACGGCGCGGACCTAACTAAAAAACTACGAAACGGCAAAGTCCCACTGCATGCGGCTGCACAGCACAAAGACCCAACGATTCTCAAGATCCTCATCGAGAGTGGTGCTAGCGTCCACGATTGTAGCGACGATTATAATGGGCAGTTCCCGATTCACGCGGCGTGCAAACAAGAGCTACTGCCGAACGTCAAGCTACTGTTACGCCTCGGGGCAGACATCAATATCATTGACAAAAGTGGTCGAACTCCGTTCTCATTCATCTCGACGGAAAATTTCAATGAAATTCAGGCCTGTATTATCAAATACATTGCGATCTCGATGATTCAACAAAGGACCGTTAATCGAACTGATTTGCTAAAGATTCGCGCGAATCTCGATATGCAGGATTACTACGAAAGATGTTTGACGGAATTACAAATGATGAATGAGGCGGTCATTTGTGAGCGCGTCACATTTTCTCGCTTTTTAGATGGGAGTGTGAAAAACTTAATGTCGCTAGTAAAATTGAACTTTTCGAACATGCCTGATGACTTTAAGACAAAGTGGAGAAAAGCGTTCCCCTTGTATTACAAAGAGAGTCGCCATATATACAAACAAGTGCAGCGTATGAAAATTATGGCGGCCGAAAAGAGACGAATTGTTAACGAGATATCTCGCAATATTTTGCCGTATGTCGCGGTTGATATGATAACTCGTTACATGTGCCTTGATCAAATTATATCGATGAAACAAAATTATTACTTTTCCGTCATGAGCGACTGAAGGTTAGTGCAATGAATGCTGTGATAAAAGAAATATTGGGTATGTGCATTGAAGATTGCTCATTGTTAGAGTTAACTATTTTCCGGAGAATTTATTATTACAGTGTAAATTCCAGGATTTGCAATAAATTTGCCTCAAGCCAAATTTCATGATTTTGCGTGCAATGCATAGAAACGTCTTCGATTGAGTTTCAAAATATTATTTATATATTGTAAATAGTTTTACGGTCAAAAAGTAAAGAACGATACTTTATTCCTGTATTCTTCAACGAAAATGTTTTTTTATCGAATTACGGAATCGTACACGAATTTTAGTTTCTATAAGTTGAAAAATGTAAATAGGCTATAAATTTTTATGAACCAAGTTCATATGTATTTTTTACGAAAGTTGTTAGATGTAAATAAGATAGATTCAAGTTAATTTTGTTATACGTATTTGTGTCGTGAATACTGAACGTATCGATATAAATAAAAATTAATCAAAACTAAATTACATACCTTAATTTATGCCATCCTGCATATCGTCCACTATGACTAAAAAGTGAAGACAACTCTGCAGGTCAGAAGTTTTCCATGACCCGAAAAAGGTGAGTCTCTTCAGATTTTTATTACATAAATGAAATATATAGAATGAAAAATTCATTTGTATGACTGTTTTTTTGTGTCTGTGCAAATTAAAGTGCAATAATGAGTGAGTGAGAGAAAGAGAGTTATTTGCCGGTTGTTTACAATATGCGATATTCATAGCATAATATAATGTCGCAATAAAATATTTTATGTTCTTAATTAACCATATAGAAAATATTATTTTTCATTAAAAATAAAATGTGCTGTAAATAAAATTCGTGTCTGGTAGGTCTATGCACAATAGACAATGCACAAGTTTACCAAAAATCCCCTCGTTCCGGCAATAAAATGCATTTTCTGTTGTCGACATTTAGGGGAAAAAAAGTCCGAAAGAGAACAAAAGAGAGGAGAAACATTGATGCGAAATTGACAGGTAGACTAATATAGAAAGTTCAGAAAAAATAGGTAGTGGCATTGAAGTTGAAGAAGGAAGGGCAGAGAAAAAACGGAGGAAGGAGCCTCATTTTAATGATAGGAAAGTTTAATTGCTTGTTAGATGGTCCATAAACAATGATTTAAGCACTTCGTAAATGTATATATAAGTCAGAAGCAAGAAGCATATTTCAGCATCTAGGGTCTAGGGTCTTCTCTCTCTCTCTCTCTCTCTCTCTCTCTCTCTCTCTCTCTCTCTCTCTCTCTCTCTCTCTCTCTCTCTCTCTCTCTCTCTCTCTCTCTCTCTCTCTCTCTCTCTCTCTCTCTCTCTCTCTCTCTCTCTCTCTCTCTCTCTCTCTCTAGCATCGATATAATATATAATCGACCGTTGTCAGAATTTGAAAGAAAATAATTTGAAATTTAGAAGCTTGTCAGCTGTCTCGGGAATCGAATGACTGTCGGCACATGAACAAATGTACTATCGAACAATTTGTTTGCACCGCTTTTTTCTGATTAAGAAATAAAAAGTTGAAACAATGTACAATATATTTTGAATCTTGCAAAATTAGGAATTGCAAATTTTATATTTTTTTGAGAGTTCTGCCAATATTTATAATTTACTAATTACTTTGCATTGATCACATCATTTTGAAATCAATTATGACTATTTGTTGGAACAAAGAAGTGCTCGATGACAGCAAACGTTGCATTTAAATTTTAATTAAAAACTAGAAAAACAACTTAGGCATTAATATTTGTGTTTAGTCGTATACCAGATTTTTTATGTTCATTAATTATTAACTAACATGCTGTTGCTTCACGTAGATTCAATAAAACTTTTTTCATTTATATTTTTGTCACAAATATTTCGAATAGTACCTCTTTTCTTAAAATTGAACACATTAATTTTTAATTAAAATAGTCTCGAAAAAAGATTATTTTCTTGCATTTACTTGCAATCCGCCAAAATCCAAAGTAGCCTGCAGATTGCTATTATCTTCTAATGGCTGACGATCATACGTCGCAATTGCAGATTAATATGTTACTGAGTTTCGTAAAAAATATATTATTGTTTTCCAAGAATAATGTTTTTCTTTAATTTAATGAATTTTACGTTCTAAAAAATGCAATTATTGCTAATTTTACATAAGGTTTATTTTATTTTATTTTTACAAATTGGTTCAAACTGCTAACCGTTCTCTTGCTCGTGCAAAAGCCTTCGATATATTTCAATCTGTTTTTCATTCATTTCAATTTCTTCATAAAGATTTGTTTGTTCAATGGCTCGAAATTCCTGGCCACGGTGGATCAGTACAGCCTCGCTGAGCAGAAGAATGATATACGTCTCGTCGCCACGAATGTAATAGCAAGTATATGGCACGTTGGTAACAGTTTACGCGGTCTTGGATTGTCCTTTGCACACATCGTATCCAACACTACTGTAAGATACCTGTTCGGAAAAAGAAGTTATCGTTGTGGGCCTCGCATCGCTCGGACGTAAAGGGCACACGAAACGGAAAGTACATTACGATACAAGTACAGTATTTTTCCACACGTCGTATCGAAAAATACTGTACGACGCGTGTTCGCGAAAGAGTTCCTCGTCTCGTGTGGCGTTTAAAAAATCTACTTTACCGCACTTGTATCGTAATGTACTATTTCGACACACGACTTTACGCACGTCGTATCAAAAAATCAAGTTAGATATGTGTGCGAGAAAGTGATTTTAACCTAGCTTCGCTCGGGCGCAACTGTCTATACAAGGCTTGAATCATTTTGTCGTACTAGTATACGAATATACTATTCTCATATTTGTATCGTAATATGTAATATTGAGCATACAGAAAGAAAAGATAATGTAGTGCTAGAGACCTCGATGTCTAAGATTTCTGGCGGTCTGTGTAAGGACAATTGGGCGTTTTTCAGTAAGGAAGAGGGGGGTCCGTGCACCAAACTATACTAGTGCAAATGCTTGGAAAACCTTATCCCCACCATGGTTCCTACTTTGTCAACGCCGTCAGTCTGTCAGTAGCTCTTGCACCTGATGATTCTCTTGGTTTCTTGCTCAAATTTTGTTCAAAAGAAAGCATTTTTACGAAGCTTAAAGTTATTGTAGTCGTTGTCGATTATTATACAGTACATTATAAATAGTGACTTTAATACTATTGACTTTGCAGTGCACTTTTACAGATTAAATATTTATATTCTTAAAAGTGCAAGCAATAACATTATCCGCGATAAGTTGTTCAGCAGTATCGATTGGAGCTTGGGATACTGGAAACACTGTAAGTTACTGTTTTATACTTGTGAACTATAAAAGCTGTGAGGGAAGTCATTTTTACGGCATAAATTTTCATTGAAGAGATCGATGGCATTAAGCCATTTCACACTTTTTTTCCGGGGAAATTCCGCATGAGTTATAACGTGAGAAATTCGATTTCAATAGTATTAATCTATAACGTTAAATCACTTCATTTTTTTTTTGCATCAACTTAAAATTATTTTTATATGTAAAATTAATAAGATTACCAACAATAACAAGATCCAACTAATTAATATGGATAAATTCTTGTAAAATAAATGGAAAGATAAAGAAAAAATACGGATATATTTTTGTGATCATGCCCTGTTTCCAATAGTTAGTTTGATACTATCATACCTAATTTTAGCCTGGGCCTTAAGGGGTTAATAATTAAATAAGAATACATACAGCCGTTTGATATAGTCGTTACCATTCTCGTTCAGTATAATTTTTTCTTATTGTTTCTTTCAAGAAACGCAATTTGTTTGATTCAACTGAAAACATTGAACCTCTAAATACAGTGCCGGTCAGCCACTTTTACCCCCCCACGGGCAAAATCAGTCTAACTTCAAAGTTTTATATCTCTGGTAGAAATTAACGTACAGAGACGCGCGTCGGTGCGTTTGAAAGGTCTTTCGGAGAGCTTTCAAATGATATGACTCACGGTTGCCATCGATTGTTTTTTTAAATTTTGCAACAATTATGCAAAATTGAAAATTCTGAAATTTTTTTATTATTTTTGACAATTAGCCAATTTTGGAAAAAAAATCGTACGAAAATTTCAAGTACACCATTTTTTAGCTATTACCAAGCCCTATCTGAATCACTCATCAAAAATTTATTTTCGTCAAATATGACGCGCGCACGGACATTTTTTCCTGGAAGTGACAGTTTTTTTCAACATTTTTTATCTCCGTCAAATTGTAACAATCGAAAAAAATTTTATAGGAGAAAAAATGTTTGTTTTTTCACGTAGAATACTGCAATAATTTTTTTTTCGGTTTTTCGAAAAATTTTTTTTTTTTCGGTTTTTTTCAATTTTTTTTCTCATAGTCGGTACGCTAAAAAGATGAGAAACCACAAAAAAAATTTTCCACCCATTCAATAATACTATATAACAAGTATCGTAAATTACATAAAAAAAAAAATCTTTTTTTTTCGACCTTGAAAAATAATTTAAACCGAAAAAAAAAATTTTTCGAAAAACCGAAAAGAAAATTATTGCAGTATTCTACGTGAAAAAACAAACATTTTTTCACCTATAAATTTTTTTCGATTGTTACAATTTGACGGAGATAAAAAATGTTGAAAAAAACTGTCACTTCCAGGAAAAAATGCCCGTGCGCGCGTCATATTTGACGAAAATAAATTTTTGATGAGTGATTCAGATAGGGCTTGGTAATAGCTAAAAAATGGTGTACTTCAAATTTTCGTACGATTTTTTTTCCAAAATTGGCTAATTGTCAAAAATAATAAAAAAATTTCAGAATTTTCAATTTTGCATAATTGTTGCAAAATTTAAAAAAAACAATCGATGGCAACCGTGAGTCATATCATTTGAAAGCTCTCCGAAAGACCTTTCAAACGCACCGACGCGCGTCTCTACGTTAATTTCTACCAGAGATATAAAACTTTGAAGTTAGACTGATTTTGCCCGTGGGGGGGTAAAAATGGCTGACCGGCACTGTATATACACATTTATTAATTAGAATTAACTATTTAAACATTCTTGCAGGATCAATTGATTACATACGAACACTCAGAAGACAAAAGGAAAATGGACTCCGAACCTCAAATCACCGATCCATCAGAATTGCGCCAAGCTTTCATCGGCAATACCATAAAATGGTCACAAATAGAATCCATTGACGTTGGAACGTTGTTACGTGTGGCTGTGGCAAAAAACGATTCGGATTATGCATGCGCTATTATAGATCGAGTACCAGACATTGTGAGTCGCGAGTACGATGGCAGCAGACTTTTATGGGAAGCCCTGGAAAATGACAATGGCCTGTTAGCCTCAGCTTTAATATTTGCAGGAGCAGAATTGAATTATAAAGCACGTAATACAGTTAGTCTTCTGCACGGTTTTAGACACCGAAATCCATCCATCGTTAAGCTGATGATTGCGCGCGGTGCCGATATTAATATCACTGAAAATTTGGGGCGCACGTTTTTGTTTACGGCCGTGCAAGAAGGGTTGGTAGAAATCGTCGAGATGGTTAAGAGATTAGACTTGCAGTATACAAATAAGGTAGCTGTCTTAGAAGCGGCTGTGTGCAGTGAGCTTTCAGATGAGCTACTGCCATTATTAATTCAATCTGCTGATCTCGAAACGCAAATAAGACGTGCTAACGTAGCACTCTTGATGTTTGTTGATAGAAACGAAGATGCCCTAAAAAATGAATTCCTTTTCAAATTCTTAACCGTCATGGCTTACCCGTATAATTATATGTGATTCCAATGTCATCTCGCTTTTCAAAATTGCTGTTATCTTTAAGAATCTCTCGGCAGTGGAAAGTTAAATGTGATCTATTTCTCGCCAAAAACTCCGAGCAGAATGCCATTAATGTACTATATTCTCATCTTGTTTATAGATGAAATTGATTGGATGGTCTATCATTAGATGTGGCTACTTTATTGTATACCGCGACCAAATATGCGACTTCGGCCATAAGCATGCTGTTGATAGGAAAGGGAGCCGATATTAATCAAAGATATCTGGATTTGAAATATCCTCTCCACTATACGTGCTTGAGCGATTCGTTACAAAACATTCATCTGCTGTTATTGCGCGGCGCTAACGAATTTTATGTATTTTGTACTTAAGAGAACTGAACGAAGAAATAATGCCCGACAAATGTTTTAAACCGTAGCGGATTCACGGTAGCTATACCTAGCTGAAATATTTTGTCATTTGTTAAATGTGTTTTATTTTATGTTATCTCATTTTTATGTAAGAAGTTGAATAAAAATATGCAATCATAATTGAACAATGTATATAACGTTTTTTTGTCCCTACATGTTATCCCTATAAATAACTACACTCTTGTTTTTCTTATAGACGTTTCGTAATTTTATTCATTTATTGCCACCTCAGTATACATCTGTTAAATATAAAGTGAATTACTTCAATATTACATATATTAATTAAATCAAATATAGACCTACGTTTTTTGATATGCTTTATATTGCAATGCAGATTAAATTAAAAAATTTTTTCTCCTCCAATATATAACGTCAATAATTAAAATTATAACATCAAACGTTTTTTGATATACAAACGTTCGTTTGACATACAAACGTATTCACTTAGTTTTACTTTGCTAGACATGATGTGTTTATACCATATTGACAGTAAATTATTGTATTACTTATTTGATGTTATAATTTTAATTATTGACGTTATATATTGGAGGAGAAAAAATTTTTTAATTTAATCTGCATTGCAATATAAAGCATATTAAAAAACGTAGGTCTATATTTGATTTAATTAATATATGTAATATTGAAGTAATTCACTTTATATTTAACAGATGTATACTGAGGTGGCAACAAATGAATAAAATTGCGAAACGTCTATAAGAAAAACAAGAGTGTAGTTATTTATAGGGACAACTCCTATGATCAAGAAAATTGAAATAAAATTATAGAATTATTAGTTACAACCACAGATTACTGCATCCCAGCCAGAGATGATTGCTTCCAAAATAATGTTAAAACAATTTTTTGAAAATATTAAAGCCATTTTGACAATTGTTAAAAATGGTACAGAAATGTTTCCGTAGCGTGCAAACGGCCACCTTTGTTTAAAGCCAAATGGTACTATAATGTTGCTGAATACAGCTTTCCGAATGTTATCACAATAATACTATAATATATTTGACAACCTTTTGGCAAGATATAGGCAACCTTTTAAAAATATTATTTCAGCCAACAGAAATGTTGCGGAAACATTTCTACAATATTTTAACAACATTTTTGGAAACGTTTATATGTCATCAAAACATTGACCAAATAAATTCCCTCTGGTCAGTACTCAAAATTTTTTATAGTAAGCTAAATGTATTTATTTTAATAAATATTTTAATGACGTTCGGACAACATTCCAAAAGTGTCATCAAAATATTGCAGAAATGTTTCCACAATAGTTTCGTTGAATAAAATAAATTCTTTATAATATTTTAGAATCGTTGCTCAATGTTTTAAATTCGGACAAAATAAGTGCATTCGTCGAAAATCAATTTGGGTGAAATTTTTCTCCATAATCGCGTTTTTACGACTCTACTGAATAATAAACCTCAATTTGCCAGCAGCGAATCTGGTCAGTATTTGTTTATCAATATTTTAATAATATTAATAATGTTTTTTTTTAAACAAATGCATGTTTCAAACTCCATTAGAATTTTTTTTCTCCTAAACTACATTCTTAATTGGAATTTTCCTAAGAATAAAAATGTTTTAAAATCAAATAAATAATATTCTCAAATTTTTTCAGAACCTTTCGATGCGATTTTTTAATTTGCAATTTCGTGACTTCGAAAATTCAAAACTTTCTTCGGACGATTCTTCAAAAATTCTAAAGTATTTCTTGACTGATTCTAAGATATTTTTGTTCTTAGAAAATTTTAATAAGAGTCTATAGTTTTCCAGAAAAAAATTTGTGAAGGTACAGAAAAAAATGTTTCATTTCGGCCACCATTTTGTTTAAACAAAAAATTTTCAAGTTCGGAAAACCTTACTTATTTTTAGTTCAAATATCAAGGCCGCAATCTAAAGAGGTTTCAGACATATTAAAAAATGTTAAGAAAATAATTTTTTGACTTTCTTTAAATCAACTTTTCTATTAAATGAAATGCCATATTTGTACTTGAAACATTGTATTTCCATTTGATTCTGATAAAGCAACAACATTTTTCATAACTGTAAATATAACTGCGGAAAATGTAGGTGAATGATGAATTAAATTACAAAACCAATATTGAATACTGCATGATTTTCAGTACTTATAACTTGATGAAAAGGAGCCCAACTCAGAATAACTTGTTCTTGTTGATGTTCAATCATGCCGTTATCGTTAATTTTCAACATGCTAAGTATCTATATTAATTCTGAGTGATGATTTCTCAAAATTTTAAACGTATCTAGATCTGCATAAAAAGGAACATGTGGTTTGCTGTTGGTGATTACAAAGTTTTCTAGGGTGTTGCCGTGTAAAAAATCTGAACTAATATCTTTTATGTTATCGTTTGAAGTAAGATTTATAACACGTAGAGAGTCGGATAAACGAGGTTGATATAATACCATAGCAGTGACATGTCTCTTTTTTTCCCGTTTAATGTTTCTTCTATGAAATCATTATTATCTATAGCGCCGTGTAAAAATAATGATGAATTTTTTATAATATTACTTGGATTTGTAATAACATTATGATATTGTTCATAGACAATTTTTTAAATTAATTTGTCACATTGTCTTTTCTACGAAAAGCCATATTTTTAATAATCAAAAACGATTCGGATTTTGGTTTTATTGTAGTTATTTCGTTAAGTTACACTTTTGCAAATAATAAATGGCAAACTAATCACCTCCAACTTCCTTTTCTTAACAAAAGTAACCTAGTCAGATATATTGTAGCATAATATTAAAAATAGTAATATTTTAATATTAACATAATATTAACATAATATTAACCTAATAATATTAAAAATAGTAATAATTTAATATTTACATAATATTAACCTAGTCAGATATATTGCACTCGAAATATTAAAATAAATTCGCAAAATACACATTACACAATAAAAATACGTTTTCAAAATGGTCTTGACGACCGAATCGTCTGTCTTGAACGATAAGAACTCTAAAACTAATAATGTTTTGTTTTTTCATACGCCGATTTTCAAAATAAAAGTTTTGCAGTATTCGCCTGTCATAATATATGCAATGAACTTTTCTTCGAATATATGCTTTAAACTCATGCTAAAAGATCAGTTTTATGAAACAAAATTAAATTGAATTTATAGTTTTTATTAGTTAAGAGATAAATTAGTAGATTAGTTAAATGCATGTGATACTAAGTCTTGTAGTTGTAGAAATGATAACCTACAATGTGTACCTTTATGTAAATGTAACATAGATGAATGTAAGAACATATTATTTTTGTTTTTAGTAGTATATTTGTTTCTCAACCTTAAGTTACTTTTTATTTTCATTGTTTATATAATGCAATATTGTTTTTTTTAATAAAATTGTAGTGAATGAAATACACTTACTTGTTAATATATAAATTAACAAAACTTACTTCTATTATGATGCTACAGTCCGGAGAAGCAGTCGATTGAGCACTCGAGCTACGTAGCTTATAAATGCTCTAAATGTTTATTATGCGCTACATATTTATTGCCAAAAATGGGGTTTGTCGTTGAGTTTTTAATTTTCTTTTTTTTTAGACATTGTAGATGAAGGTTGCAAGTTTAGATATAGGTTATTTGCCATTTTAAAATAGTTTGTTTTTCACGCTGATCAATGGTTTCAAACATCGCAAACTTGAAATCTTTTTGATTTTCAATAATTTTTTACTCGAAAACTATAAACTTTAGGCGAAAATGAATAAGAACCTTTTTTATTCCAAATGATTTATTTAATTGAAAAATATTATTTTCTTGACTAAAAAATAGGTATTAATCATTTGTTTCAAAAAATTAATTTAAACAAACACTGACCAGGTTAGCCGCCGGCAAACTGAGATTTATTGTTCAGTTGAGTTTAAAAAATACGATTATCGCCAATTTTGCCCAGACTATTTTGGTAACATTTTTGAAACAATTCTAGCTTACTGGGATATTGACTCATAGCAAAACGACTGCTTTTTATTCCTTGAAAAATTTAGTTTTTTTCTTAAAATGTTATAGTGTTCACAAGCATTCTAAATAATTTTGTAATTACTTGAATATTGAAAATGTTAAAAATACGGTTTCAAAAAATGATGCAAACTGTCAAATATTTAGTGCGTAATGTCGAATTTGACATGTTCAACTAGTGACATTCAAGTAAACATCCAATTATTAATCAATTATTAATCAATTATTAATCATTTATTAATCATTTATTAATCAAACGAGCTTAACTCTGTACAGAAGAAATATTAATAATATGCACTTTTAGAAGAGCCAAAAAGTCAGCCCCAGAGGCGCAGCAGTCAAAGGAAACGATGTCATGGCACATACAGCAGTGATGTGTCGATCATGCAAACAAATTACCAACAGTTTAAATATACTCAATCCGACGTCAATCGTGACATCGTAATAAATGTAAAATATCGTGGATCGTAAACGAACTCTTTGGAAGCAGTTGCAAGCTCTTTTGATGCCGGCACTGAACAGGAACGATAGCGAGCTCGTGAGCGCCATCACGAATTGCATATTAGCACTATCATAATCATGACCATGTAGAATACGACGTACATTAGTTACATGTTTCCGATCGGTCGATTCTCGACAAATCTAAAGATAAATTGAACAACAGCGTTTTACATGTAGCTGTAGAATATGGATTGACGAGGGTAGTTAATATTTTGCTTAGAAAGCGCGCAAGAGTTGACGTCAATGCCTTTTGCAGTCGAACCGACATGAACACCATTTACTGATGTATCCGGATAATAATGAACATAAAATTTTCTTCAGTTTTCAATAGTTTTCTCTGAAATTCAACATGTATTTTGGTTTATTTTATAAAAGTTTTCTTGAATCTGTATATCGACTTAGAGATCTTAATATTCATTAGTAAAATTATCCAACCAGTTTAGTGAAGTTAATATTTGTAGAAGCAGAGTTGAATTACAAATCTTGAAGGCGTGAAGCTACAACATCCATAACCTTGAGGATAAATAAGGCTAACTCAAATAGCACTCTAATTGTCCTGAAGGAAAGAGAACGTAGAATAGGATTGATATTCACAATAATGGATTTTATGAATTCAATATGCTATGTTAGAAAAGTTAAGCGTGTGAGCAATATTGCTTATAACGACCCTTATAACTCCTTCACTTTGTAACTTCAAATTATCACAAAAAACAAATGATGATGGGGAATGGCGGGTAATCTTGAGTTGACCCGAGTACATGGACCGTCTAGTGTAATTAGATAGATCATGTCTTCATTTTCGATTCGATAGATAAGTATTGTAATGATGATAAGTTTACTAGATGAGCGTGTCAAATCCAGCAATGAGTCATCTAGCGGCAGCCGATAAAAATAGAATAGAGTGTGTAATTCAGATAAATAGTTCATGTCAAACCACTAGATGGCTTCTTGCTGGGTTTCATGCAATCATCTAGTAATATAAAATTATCACTTACAATATTTAATACATAGTTCTTTTTATACAAGTGTTATTACTACACGTGGTTTATTACTAATAACTATTACCTAGTGTTATTACTACAAGTAGTTTATAGCCTTATGGTTGATAACCGAAGAGAAAAAGTTTGCGTAGTATCAGGTTGATCCACACTTCCACAATTGTAGGTGCCATTTAGAAGATTCCCCTCCTCGGATAAAAAAAATAATACAAGCGTTCTCGGGCATCTGGAGTATATACGTGGGTGGATCAATAAGTCCTTAAAAAAATATAGAAAAACAATTTATTTAAGCAGATTT
The DNA here is from genome assembly GCF_024137745.1 of Phymastichus coffea. Classification (NCBI taxonomy): domain Eukaryota; kingdom Metazoa; phylum Arthropoda; class Insecta; order Hymenoptera; family Eulophidae; genus Phymastichus; species Phymastichus coffea. The sequence goes on along the minus strand of NW_026706861.1, from coordinate 758,783 downwards.
TTTATTTTTTAACATAATCTTTTTTCAGCTCGATACACTTTTCCAGACGTCCTTCAAGTTTTTTTAAACCATCAGAAAAAATAATTTTGGAAGTTGCTCAAAATAGCCATTTGTTTGTGTTATAACCTCCTCGTTCGAGATGAATCGCTGTCCGGCAAGCCCTTTTTTTAGGTTTGGGAATAAAAAAGTCACTACGGGCCAAATCTGGTGAATACGGTGGATGGTCTACTAATTCGAACTTCAATTCCTTAATTTTAGCCATTGAAACTGAGCAAGCATAAGACAAATTGCTAAAAGTTGTAAAGAAATAACTAATGTACACGTTCGTTGCATAATTTCCATTTGTCGACAAAGGGCATACAGTGCCATTTTATTTCACAAATTTCCAAAAAATAAACTAAAAATGAACTGGACAAAACTTTGTAAAGTAGATAAATAATTATCACTTTTCTTAATTGCATTATAAAGTTGTAGGTGTGATGAATTTAACCCTTTGCGGCACATTTTTCTAAAAAATCGTCATTTTCGTGCACTTTTCAGCCATTTTTTAAAAAATGGCGACTAAAAATCGATAATTTGATATAGTTATACATTCATTAACATATTAGAAGGATAAAATATTAAAAATCCCCGTGAGCAACGATTTATTAGAGCCCTTCATACATGAAAATCTCATTTCAAAAAGGTAGTAAGTATACTTACCACTATGTCGCAAAGGGTTAAAACTGCTTCGTCTTTGACATATGACCTTACACCGGAGCCAATGAAAGTCATTACTTATGTTCAAAATTTTTGTATTACTTTCATCAAGAAGACTTGTCATTTCATTACTTGCACTTTTTGAGCTTCTATTTACATTATTATTTATTTTGAATGCCATTTTTTATACTGACATATGTCACAATACATAGAGACAGCTAATTTGTTTCTGTCTCCGTAACTTGCGTTCATCGTCACCAAATAGCGCTTCAAACCCTATTACCTTGTGAATAAATGGTGATAGGTTTTCGACGAGTATTTTGCGCATGCACGATGTGCGTGACTCGGCTGCGCCTCGTGCGGTAAAACAGAGCACATCGTGTTTACACGAAGCACCTTACTTTTAGACAGTCGTGTGGTTCTGTGTCGCCTGTTGAGGCCGCACGGTCATGAGAACTACCTGAGTTCCCATTTCAATCTCACTTTTAAATTTTGATTTATACTATAAGGACTTATAATTAAATTTTAGAAAGTGAAAGCGTCGTCTATAATTGCAGAAAGCGTCTGCGTCGCTTTCTCCTCGTGGACGCCCTCAAACGGCTATATAAGGGCTGCGTTCCCTTAGCCAGTCCAGTCTAGTTTTGTACTTCAAACTACATTAAAGTGTACATTAAAGTGCCTGTCAAATCCATAGTGAGTTTATAGTGTTATTACCTCAACCTCTTCCCTGATTCCTCCGGTCGCGTCACGAAAAATTCCACGATACGACAAACGATGGAGTTATTTCCTGGATCGGTGGAAAATATTTTGATGATGGCAGTTAAATTGAATGAAATAGAAATTGTAAGAGAAACGATTAATAATAATGATCGTTTACCGTTGGTAGAGAATGGTACATTATTATGGGTAGCTGTAAGTAAATGTAATAGTGAAATAGCGAAGATACTAGTACAAGCAGGTGCTGATGTGAACGTAAAAACGGTAAGCAGAGGGTTGAGTCTTTTGCATTTCCTTGCTGTAAAGGAATATCCAGATATCGATTTGGCTGTATTTTTGATGGATAATGGAGCTGAGATCAATGCTGTTAACAACCATAACACGACTGTCCTTGATTGGGCCATATATTTTGGAAAGACTGCTATGGTCGAGGAACTTTTGAATAGGGGAGCTCGAGTTACAAATATTACTTTGACTGCGATTACCAATTGCCACAAACCAACTGAATTGATACCATTAATCATTAATGATCCCGATGTGGAAACGAGAGACAACCGTGCAATTGCTATATTTTTATTCCTCATGCTGCAACCAATTATAAAATATGAAATTCTCCGGATGATGATAAATCTAGGCATACCTTTGAACCGAAAAACCGAATCAGGACACTCTCTTCTTCAAATTGCAGTGAAAATGAGAGACTTTGATTTGGTAAGTGATTTGTTTTAATATTTGTTTTTTAGAACATTTTATGGTCCTGAGTATTACAAATAGTGCCTGTAAAAATTTTATATAACAAGTTGAATAAAATATCATTTTACCTTTACAGATAACATTTCTACTGGATCATGGTGCGGACGTCAATTTACGAACCGACAAAAGTTTTTATCCGTTGATTATTGCGATATCGCTAAGAGATATTGTGATCACCAAGGTACTTATCAAGTACGGCGCTAATATTCACGAGAACTGCACTAACCACGGCAGTCGTCCTATACACTTTGCTTGCTCGAATTTATCAGACGAAATCATAACATTACTGCTGAAACTTGGAGTTGATATATCTGTCACAACGAATAAAGGCTGGACTTCCTTATCTCTAATGTCATGTGAAGACAACTATTTAAATCAGTCTGTGCTAGTCGTCATTAAACATATTGCTTTATTGATGTGTCAAGGTATTACAGTTTCTGAACTAGACTTGCAGATTATTTGTGATAAACCTATAGCTCATATTGCTTTTGAAAATTGTATGGACGAATTAGTATTCATGCAACATTATATAATTTATGGTAATATTACACAATTTTGTATCATAAGTTATTCTGTGGAACAATTGTCGATGTTAGTGAGAAACAATGATTTCATCAGAAATTATAGTCAGAATCAAGAACTAAGGAGAATTCAGTTTCCATTTTACAACAGAGATATGGAAATTAGATTTAGAATTGCTGAAATGAGAAACAATATTATAAGTTCCAAAGAAAAATTTGTAGATCAAATTTTTCATAATATTCTTCCTTTAGTTATTCTCAAAATAATTGCATATTACTTGTGTCTCGACAAAATCCAAAATTTGGAAAGAAATTTTTATCTTTCTTGAGAAAAATATTGTGCGGTTATTATTCTTTTTTATGTACTGACGTCGTCTATTATATTTCGAAAGACAGATTACTTTGCAGAGTATAGATTCTTAACTAATAAATATTAACTAATTGTATTTAGTATAATTATTTACTGTACGTTTATTTGAAAAATTAGTCAAACAGCAATGTTATTCTCAAAATATTTAGTTGGTTTATGATAATGGGTACAATTATCAAGCTGCAGTAAGATTAACATAATAAAATATTGCACTAAGATTAGCGTAACAAGCATACAAGTCAGAACTCCGTTTGCAACGATTAAGTTTGAATTTTTGACTGTGGCAGAATGTCTTAACTCTTATAGTCAACATGGCAAAAATTTCACAACAGTGATCTTGAAACTATTCCCGTAAAACGTGAAACTGATAAAACATAGGAAAACTATTTAAAAGAGTTAGTGAATATAAAAAAAATAAAATCTTAAACGACTTATCACTATTCTTTTAGGCAAAAAGTGCAAGTCAACTATCAATATTGGTGAAAAATTAAGAATTCATCAGTAATTTTAACAGTAAATTTAAATAAATTAAGTTTAAAACTGCATAGAAAAGACAAAAGTATCGTGTTTTACCAAACGATCTACTTCTGAGCTTATTATATTTTTTACCAACCAGACAAGATAGAATATTGTTTGTATTTAGACGAATAAAATAAACTTAAAATAAATTATCATTTGCATTTCTACTGAATAAATCATAATTATAAAAGTAACTATTATTATTGACATATTGTGTCATAAAATAAAGTTTTTATAACTTACAGGTAAATAAAATTAATTTAGTAATGATTTTAGAAAAAAACATTTTATTTCTTCAATTAAAAGCATGAAGAAAAATATTATAAAATATATTTATTTGTTTAATAATATTAGATTTTTAGCAAGTGTACTGAAATCTTTATTTTCAGGTTTTTTTAGCAAGTATGGATTTAAAACTCAAACATATTAACAATGTATAAAGAAATTACCATCGATTTATTTAAAAATCACTTGTTCATAAATATCACTAAATCAGATAAATTAGGGTGTAAATAAAGAATGATATTCCTTACGGCTGATTGGCTTTTACTAATTCTTTCAACTAATCCAATTTCCTACTGTGTTCTGTTCATTCCTTTGATATTCTGCCTTTATACGTGGACTGTGTCTAGACGTATTTCAGTTAGTTCGGTCTCGATACTTGACTGCGAAATACTTAAAGCACGCAGTGAGTTTCTTTATTCGACGTTCAAAAATTTGAATTTGTAAGTAAAATAACCCGATGACTCACTTATAAATTGTGGATCGCGTATTTTTTCGAATGTTAATTATACCATGTATATTTCCATGTAATCCATGTTGAAATAATTATTACTGTTGGTTTTCAGTGAAATGGCGATTTACGAAACGCTGCAAAAATACATTTCTGACTTCATCGATTCCATGTACACTATTTCAATCACAGCAGGCGAGATTCAATTGCAATCGAATATGAAAAGTCTACGCGAGGCACTCCGAGATGACAAAATCGATACATCGACCGTGGGCCGATTCTATTTATCAAACTGCTTATGGTTCGCTGTGCTGGACCAAGACACAGCGGCGGTACGGAAACTGATAAAGCACAATCCTGATCTTAATTTTACAAGATCCGATATCAATATGTTGTGGATGTCGATAATTCGCCGTAACAGAGATATTGCAAAAATATTAATTGAAGAAGGTGCCGATGTGAACGTAAGCATAGCCACAGATGGACCAAGCTTTTTACACTATTTGGCTACAATGGATGATGAGAAAAATAGTTTAGAATTGGCTAAAATGATGATTGAGAGAAACGCGGATGTTAATGCTTACATGGGTAAATTCAGTGTTCTTGAAACTGCGGTGATACACGGGGCTGTGCCTTTTGTCGAAGAATTGCTTCAACATGGTGCACACTTTCAGGAGAGTTTTCTTGTTCTTGAGGCTGCTCGGAGTTCCAAATCGTCTGAGTTACTGCCGATTATTGTTAACAGTATTCATGACCCTGATGATCAGCTTCAGCTAGTCGTCGGTATTCTACTTCATTTGATTGAAAAAGGTGATAACAATGTGATCGAAATAAAGGCTTTATTGAGGCTCGATTTGCCTATCTTGGATTTGGATGTTAGTGGTTGGACAATTCTCCGTTTTGCTGTGTATTACAAAAACATTAAAGCGGTAAGATAAAGTAACGAAGGTAGACGCTCGTAGAAGAGCAGATCAATATATATATATATATATATATATATATATATATATATATATATATATATAGGAAATTTAATTTTTAATTAGCGAATGAAAAGTAATTTTTTCAAAGTACTATTACAAGATTGAACAAAATATAGGCGTACCAGTGCATCTTTGATTCTTTGCTTCCTAAGAGATATAAGACATATCTTTTAGAATCAAAAAAGAGATTAGACAAGTGAGCCATTTCTAGAAATACGAAGAGAATCTTCCATTGTAACATTTAAATTTCTTAAAGAGGAACGAGTATAGATTTATTTGTTTACGATATTTTTAATTTGTGATCTTTACATTTTTACGATTCCAGTTTTTTAAATTTCTTTTTCAATAAGCTTTACAAAATAATTAATAAAACTAACAAGCATTAGATATAAAAGTGCAGGTATAACCAAAAAGAAGGTAGTCGATGAGCTACCGCAGCATTCGACGTGAAAGTTCAGCAGTCTGTCTTTGTTTTATTCTCGTGCGACGTCTTACAATTAACGTTCAAACAATTCACTTCGAATACACACTATGTACTTTCGTTACAGGTACTACTATTATTGAGCCACAGTGTTGAGGCGAACGAAAAGATGGGCGAACAGCCACTACTTTGGCCAGAGTCTAATGTGACTTTGAACGCGGCTCATAAATTGGTTATCAAACATCTTGCTACTTTGGTTTTCAACAAAATTGATATTCATGAGAGCGATTTAGATAAGATAAATGACTGTCCGAGAAGGTCGGCTTATTACCAAAAATGCTTGAATCGCTTATATCATAAACAATGATATTTTTAACGATATGACATAATCATGCAAATTTTGTGTAAACGTAATAATCGAGGTGAATGTGTATCTATATTAATATAGGTAATTACAAGGGTTAACGACTTTTTTTATGAAAATGGAAAGAATAAAAACTTTAGTAGTTTTTTCATTGACTAAGTGAAAGTTTGTTATCGGAATTTCGTATTATTTTAATAATGATACAATTACAATTTTGAACTTTTTCGATCTATTTGTCATTCAAATAAGTATTTGTTTCATTGTATAAATTTTCAAAATATAGCTCGGTATCCTAATAGAGATTAGTTTTTGCAGTCCAAAAATCTCGCTATTTTGAGCTAAAATGTTGTAAATATGTTTATTATTATAAGAAAATTTGGTAAAATATCTTGTACTGGTTTGTTTACTGAAGAACTATATAGTTTAATAATAATTTAATATACAAACAGAATTAAAACCGTTAAAACTTTTTGTATAATAAAAAAACTTATTATCTTATTTCGTTTTTTTATCGCCAAAATCGTTTCAAATAAAATTTAAACTCATTTAATGCTTATAGGACAGTGAATTTTTTTAAAATTCTCTTCAAAATATCGTTACACTCCCCATCTTATTTTTTCAAATGCTACGATAAACGTCATATTGGAGTATCAGAATAAAAAATTAATGGTTAGTATCTTTTAAGCTTCATTGTGAGAGCAAGAAGAGAAGAATGAGAGAAAGAGAGATAAGGAGGGGGCGGAGTGCGAGAGGGAGGAAGAGCAACAGAGCTTACATTCCAGTCATTCTAGTATACGAATCTGTATTTTACCCAAACAGTGTGTTTGCTTTTGTTGCTTTTCTTGCGGAATTGAAGGTATACATCATGGTAAAAATAACGTTGGACTTATATATTTCCATTTACTTATATCTTTTTTCTAACAATCGTACCGAGGTGAACCTTGCAGCATGAGATTTCAGAGAAAAAATTATACATAGATCAATATATAGTAAAATTGATTTAATGTTTTTAATAAAAATATATTGCTTTATTTGCAAGAATGTTAAAAAATATAAAAGATCGTATGTTTGAAAATTTTAATTGCTTAGTTAATTGTTTACGAAATACAGGGGCATAAAGTTTCCATTGTAACATCTGTATAGGTATATTCAAAGACATTATAGTTTAGTAAGTGACCTTTTCAATTCCTGTTTCAAATTCTCCGTCTAAAACTAATATTATTACGGCCATCCGTAGCGAAGGACTCCTCTCTAACTTTTTTCGCATATCTCTTACTTTACTTCATAGCCTGTCTTTGTTAGCAAAAATTTTTGCTCAATAATTGTCTTGCTTTCAACGCCACTTTCATTATTTTTAAATATCTCTTTTTTAAGGAAGAATATTTTAAACTAAGTATATTGTAGCATCACGTTATTTGTCTGTTAATAATTATTTGAAGCTCATGATAAAGTATAATCGTACGGCATACTATAAGTTGAATTGCTAAATATTTGGCTGTTTGAAAATTGAAAGTTTTCTTTATTGATTTGTAGAAGCCGTTCAAATAGAGATATCTCCATGGAAATTTTCTTCAAGTACTCGGAATAAGCTTGGCCTGTTTTGTCGCCAGTTGAAAAATGTCAAATATATGCTCAAAAAAGTTAATGTTAACACAACTCTTTATTGAAAAGATTTAACATTGTGCATGATTCTGAAAATCAGAGTAAACAAATAATCTTTTTTTTTTGCGTAGTATGCGTAACGAATAAATTATCAAAAATATTTCACATCTTAAAAACTTCATATTCAATTAATTTTATCTCCAAGACGATTTTTCTTCAGAAGGGGGGGGGGGGCTGTTTTGGGGCACTCTCTCATTTTATTCATTAGCACCTAGACTGAGTTATTTAAGAAAATAAGTTAATTATTCTAAATAATTTAGAAAACAACACAGTGCATGTCAATAATAAACCTACCTCTATTTTGAAATTGCAACAAAAGAATGGCGTATACCTTAACCAGACGATGCAGCGTTGCCGATGGAAAAATTTCTTTCATGGTCCTTGGAAATTGTTGCACTATGTTGAGTGAAGTAATTTTTTAGAACCCTGAGAGACATTTTTTCAGTGTAAACGCTATCGCTATTGCAAGAAGATACATCCTTAGAATAAAAAGTCTAGAAAAGTATAAAGGGAACGCAATATAAAATTGGACTTCGCAAAGAAAAAGCGTAGAACGGAATGTGGACATATAGACGTAACAAAGAAAGGTTGTAGCTACCTTTTACGACTCATTCATCACTTACCTTTGCCCTTGCTTTCATCTTTCTCTTTCTCTTCGCTCGTCAAATTTAGCTAGCTGGAGTCTACCTCCCGCCGTTTTTTTTTCAGTTCAGTCAAATATAGGGGTTTGAGTTAAAAAAAGTGTCACGGAAATATTGCTATTACGTTGTCAAGGGGTTTCTGATCCTTAAGAATGTGAATTTGCAATTTCTTTTTCTAAGTCTGTAGTATTCTATAGAAATTATGAAAAACTAATATTTTTACATTTTATTCGAAAACTGCCGTACTTAAAAAAAGAAAGACTAAGTGTCACTAAAAGTGACATTAATGAACTTTCGTTTTATAATATAAATTTTTCAAGATTTTCATAGATTTTTATTAAGATTAAAAATTAATAGCGTACGATAAGACCACCCTTTATTTGCTTACGAAAGGAAACTTCAAAAATTGTAGAGCGTGTGCGCGAAAAACGAAAGAAGTAGTTGGTGACTATGCTCTGTATTTTAGTCAACGTGAAAAAGGAACAAGTTCTGTATTCAGATTTTTAAATGTATTTCATATCTTTAGAATAATGAGAGCGATCTGAAGAACGGTGAGCTTATTTGGATGGTTTGCTTCCGAGATATAAAGTATAACTTTGAAAGTAATTGGAAAAGATGAATTTGAAGTCGAGTTGTTTTTTTAATTAATCTTATAAATTTACGTGGTTTCTCTCATTATGTGACCGTTTATTTGTATATATCTTCTTTTCGAAAAACACTTTGTTATTCGAAAATTAAATAAATAAATGAATGTATTTATGAATTAACACATTAAAGGTATAAAAGAAATATCGTCGCATTAAAAAACTTAATCAATTTATTTACAAAAACTATGTCACGTGCTCAATTCACAACAATCACTTTCTTCCAATTAACAAATTTGATATTTACATTCCAATTAAAAAAATTTTTAATTCATAATTAAAATAATTTAATTTATATTTAATTTTTTATAATAGATTAATTTAGGATATGTGGAATAAAAATCTTGCCTTGCACGCTTCAAATTATCCAAACATGAGTAATAAGCGATCTTTTTTATTACAAGGTACGGTAAAATATCATGAAAAATTTCACTTAGAAACTCTTGTTCCGCATTCAAAATACTCTTCTCTTCGGTAGCCCTGCTAAATATATCGAAAATCTGTTGGTAATAAAGCGGAAACAATTTGCTCAATTTAGCCGAATCTTGTTTGAAATTCTTGTACAAATCGATGTTTCTCGTAAGCGCGGATAATTCGCGAGTATTTTTACTGAAAAAACAGTAAAACGGTATGTCATTGTAAATTTTTGTCTCCTTCATCTTCTGCAATTCGCTCAAGCATTGCTCGAAAAATTCTAAAGTTTTGTGATGTTCGTGGATAATCGCGTGATCTTCTACTCCAATATCCATGCCCTTGGATATCAAAACAGCCAAATGTTTAACGATTAATCGTCTGGCAGTCGTTGCCGATTTAACCATTACGGAAAGCGGCGTTCGGCCATTTTTGTCGACAACACTGACATTGGCGCCCATGCGTAAGTAAAGATTAATATTTTGTACTGACGAGTTCCGGCAAGCAGCGTGTATCGGATATTGCCCATCGTCATTACAATTGTGAATCGTAGCGCCTTGTTTTATAAGCAGCTCGGCGACGTAAGACAGCTTGAGAGACGACGCTATGTACAATGGAAGCATGCCAGACGACGACTTTTTATGAACGTCAGCTCCGCGGGCCAATAATAGCTCTACCTGCAAGTACAATGCAGATGAAAATAGCGGCAAAACTTTCTATTTCGAATTGCATCGAGCGAACTTTTCTAAATAATCTATATCATACTCCCACAAGTGTATCACTCGAACGAAACAGAAACACTTACCACGTCGATTTTTTCCCTTGACACAGCGGCTTGAAGAAGAGTAAATCCATTAATAGTCGGTAAGTCAATCGGCACATCGAGATCTAACAGCATCCGTATGGTATCCAAGTCGGTAGTTCCGTAAATCATGTGCTCGATCGCTCTGATGGCGCGACGATTTCTTCTATCCAAATCGCCATTCGTACCATGCTGAACAAGCATAGGCAGCAGTTTGCTCGCAGAAGCTTGGCATGAAGCCACGAACAGAATATCCATGCCGTTATTGTTTGCCACATCAACCCGAGCACCACGTTCCAAAAGATCTTTGATAAGCGCGCTTCCTTGAACGACAGCGTAGAGAAGAACACTGTTACCGCGGGCATCGAGTGCATTCACGTCGGCACCGTATCTAATAAGTAATTGTGCGAGTTGACTGATTCGCGGATCGTCGGTTTCTATGAGAAGACAATGCAGGAAACTTAATTTTCTCTCGTCTTCCAGCCGACGAGCGTTCGGATCGACACCCGCGCGAACTAACATCGACGCGATTTCCGGGTGGCCTTTCAGCACTGCACGCCATAACATGTCACTGCCTTCAGGCGTACGCAAGTCGAAATTGTGTTGAGTGAGGAGCTCGCGTACGAAAGTTTTCTCATTGCACTGGATGGCGCGGAATAATACTTCTTCGTATTTACGGTGACACTTTCGTAAGCCGAAGATCAACTTTCCGTTTTGTTGCTTCAGCTTCTCCCGCAATTCTTCGACATCCATTACACTTTTTTAAGTCTTTTTTTTTATTTTTTCAGCTCGAAACAGCCGAATGCAATGAGAAAATAATTATACGATAATTTATTGTTATGCGAAAGATAAAAATACACACAATACACGAAAGTCACTCGTACCGAAAAACTCTTCAAGCGACAACAGCGCGAGAATGACTGTTTCATTGGATGCTAACTTTGGCTGTTAGATGTTTTATAAAACTTTGTCTATTTTTAGAGTGGTACGGATAAAACAGATATACAATCAAGTGTAACTAATTTATTAATGGATTGGCAAAGTACCTGAAAATTATTTAATATATAAAATTTAATATGATATAAATTACATGTAACTAAAAAGACGATAATTTATTGACCTTGAAAATGTTCACTACAGGCAAATTCATTAAAGCAAAAGACTAGGAACTTGAAATTAAAAAAATTTTTATATTTTCATATTTTCCAAATGATTTACTGCTTCTACTTATGTTTACAATTTACAATTTTTATTTAATAGTTCTTCGTTCGGACGAAAAAATCTACGCAAGGGTACAGTCATTTTCTTGCAAATGCATCTAACTTTATTTTTCGATACGACGTCTATGAGTCGAAATTTCAACTAAGCGTTGGTTTCTCGAGCTTGTGTAATAATTTTTGTCACAAATTTTTTACTGATAACGCAATAACTTCCATTGACATTAATTAAATGGCAACGTATACGTTTCCAAATTCTAATTTTTATAAGTTCATTTTTTAAAGGACGTTTGAATTTTGCAAAATCGTGTTTTTCGCATTTAAATCTGAAATCTTAGAGCAACGCTTGGACTTCAACGGAATAAGTCGTAGGTAATTGAATTACCTTTAAAATGAGAGGCTAACCGTAACCATCGGATCATATCTACGAAGTAACAAAATAACTAAAAAGAAGTAAATTTACAAAATACATTACGCTGTAACTTTTGGTGATGAAGGACTGATCTTTAGGGAATTTGAGAATATATATCGTATATATTATTTGTTAACAATATGGGCTTTATTAAATTATTGGTTTCTGAGATATCGAATTATTCTGCATTCTAATCGCCTCTTCGGCGTTTATTTCTGGTTCTTATGCGGAAAAATATTGTTCTTAACTGATTCGAAAAGGCTTTTTGACAAAATTCGTGACTCGTGAAAAATTCTTTCTGTAGAAATGTACTATTTCCACCCATCGCCATAAATAAGTGATATATGCCCTCAATAGACGATGCAAAACCGCATTTTTCTAAAATAGACATAATTTATGGAGAACACGTAAAGAAAACGTAACGTCCGTAGATTCTCCGTGATAATTATTAATGGCCTTGAAGAACTGAAGAAAAAACTGCAGGGAGTGCTAAATCTTGTGATTTATGCTTGTCACGTTCTCAGCTTTTCATTATAACAGTGGGGATTCGTGCAAAACAATCAGAAGCCCACTGCAGCTGTCAATCACGGAGGTGTATACAGTGCCCATGCAGTAAATCCTTAACAAGCTGCTTAAGGGTAAGGAACCGAAGTATATGCAAACATTGTCCTTTACTAGTGAAAATATTTATGAAAAGTTGATGCTGTGGTTGTTCTATGACGTTTGGAAACTATTTTATTATGCTATAATCTACCGCCAAAATGATAAAGTGATTATTTTCAACTTTTATATATTTCTTATTTTTGTTGATTTCAAAAAGAAGGTTCTATATTCGACCTATTTTTGTTTTTTTTTTCGTGCGTATGTCCATGCATATTTATCATTATATTTTTACAATGATTTTGCAAGTAATTGTAAAATATCCATATGAAGAATAATTTTCAATAATCGTGGTTTTTTTCCATGCTGCGGCTCAATGTGTTACTGGATCACGGAGCTGACGTGACTCCGAATTCCTTTTTCTAAATGGGACCCTACAGTCGTTACATTTAGCTGTCCTTGAGAACTTGAGGGACAATGTTGTTGTCCCGCGATGAAGAGGAGCTAACATTCACGCTGTCAAAAATAAAGCCGAACAGCAGCCAGTTCATGCAGCTTGTCGCAGTGCGTACGTTGAAAACGTGCGCTTATTTCTGCGGCTTGGCACAAATCCTAACAACATCGACTTACACTGCCCGTCAATCACTTTTGCCATGCTTACCTCAAAATTAGGCAAACTTGAAAGTTTTGTATCTCGGTCGAAAATCATCGTATCACAAAAAACAGCAGGGCATTTTAAAGGTAATTGCAAAAGCTTCCATTCAAGACGTGCAGAGACTTAAAAATGAAAATTTGTGTTGTTTACAGTAAAAAAACTGATTAAAAAAATTTCAATTGTTATAACCTCGACTTAAATCAATGCCAATTTAGAACCAGGCGGTGGAGGGCAAATCGACCGGAGGGGTTCGGAGAGTAATGTCTTTCCCTTTAAAATTAGCCCCCGCGGGGTTCTATCCGATGTTTTTTAACCGAGTTACGGCGTTTTTTGTAAAAAAATAACCTTTTTTTTTCAATCCTCAATTACTTCGACTTGCTTACGTTTTGGAAAAAAATGCCAAGGAGAAAAAAGTTTCATTTTGTGCCCAAGAATACGAAAATAAAGTCAAAATAAAGAAATAGAGAAAAAAATTTTTTCGGTTTTTTAGCGCATTAAAAAAATAAAGGAATTTAACTTTTTTTTACGCTTAGTTTTAGTTTTTTTGTGATTTACTACGTCCCTAGACATTTTAAAACGAAGCGTAAAAAAAAAGTTAAATTCCTTAATTTTTTTAACCTTTTAAGGACGGGCATTTTTACGTTAAAATTTGACTTTTTTTTGCACAATATTTGTGCATAAAATGAAAGAATATGTCACGTGGAGTGCCTGACAAAATTGGTGGTCGATATATCAACCAGTCCCGTCCTTAAAAGGTTAATGCGCTAAAAAACCGAAAAAAATTTTTTCTCTATTTCTTTATTTTGACTTTATTTTCGTATTCTTGGGCACAAAATGAAACTTTTTTCTCCTTGGCATTTTTTTCCAAAACGTAAGCAAGTCGAAGTAATTGAGGATTGAAAAAAAAGGTTATTTTTTTACAAAAAACGCCGTAACTCGGTTAAAAAACATCGGATAGAACCCCGCGGGGGCTAATTTTAAAGGGAAAGACATTACTCTCCGAACCCCTCCGGTCGATTTGCCCTCCACCGCCTGGTTCTAAATTGGCATTGATTTAAGTCGAGGTTATAACAATTGAAATTTTTTTAATCAGTTTTTTTACTGTAAACAACACAAATTTTCATTTTTAAGTCTCTGCACGTCTTGAATGGAAGCTTTTGCAATTACCTTTAAAATGCCCTGCTGTTTTTTGTGATACGATGATTTCCGACCGAGATACAAAACTTTCAAGTTTGCCTAATTTTGAGGTAAGCATGGCAAAAGTGATTGACGGGCAGTATATACGGTAACACACCTTACTTAGTGATTGATTCTTCACCCTTGTCGAATCAATTACGCGAGTGCTTGATAGGAAAATTGGCCGTCATGACAACTGTTGATGTTGAGGTTGAACAAAGAGATTGAAAAAGTATTTGTGAACAGCCGAGAATGCTAAAGCATTATAATAAATATCTCAGCGAGCTGCAAAAGATGAAAACGATCAATATCAATTATAACATTTCTCTGTTCTGCGTACTTATGAAGGATATTGAGACAATTTCATATCGAAAAAAAACGACACATTTTCTAAGAATTGTCACAGTAACAATCTCAAAATAAAGACTGTCTTTTCACTATATTTTATGAATATATTTCATTATATTTTATGAATATATTTCATTATATTTTATGAATATATTTCATTATATTTTATGGAGTATAAAATCATGATAGTAGAAACGCGAAAAGACTATTTATTTTCAAGAGAAGCAGCTCTATTAGACACATTGGCCCTGCCTCAACTTGTGGTTTCCAATATATTCACGTATGCGTGACCCGAAATAGAAAATTTTGAAAAACTCTATCATACCTCTATGATAAAGTTATAATTATATATATTGAGTGGTATCAAAATAAGTGTATTTTTACTATTCTTTTAGTAAATATATTTACAAAAGTAATTAGAATTACTTATAGTTTTCAAGCGACATCTATCCGCACCCGAAAGTAGTCAGTTATGGAAATTCAATAAGCGAAGTAAAAACAATGTAAAATTGTAACGTAAATGGAAGATTCGTAAAATTTGAAATATACTTAAAAATTTTTTACATCCAATACTTACTCTATTTAGCAAAACTTTATTTAGGTAAATAAGTTATTTGTCTTAGACTTAGACTAAAATATCATAATATTTATAACACATTAAAATCCAAATCTTTCTTAAATTTTTAAGAAATAGAGAGTAGCAAATAGAGAAATTGGTACCCCTAATTTTGCCTCAAATAAACATGATATCGCCGAAAAAAATGCGATTCGATAGATTACTTTGTAATAATGGCGTTGAATTTCAATTTTGTTGGTCAAGTCGTTGCTTTGACAATAATTCTTTTTTAAGTTGATCTCTATCAACATTAGAATGTCATCCTTCTTCAATTGTTAATAACTATATATACGAATCTATTATTATGTGCAGTAACCTAATTTATTAATGTTATCGTTGACTAATTAGTTGTAAATATTTATTATTGGTACTTGTATTTAGTTTTAATTGTAATCTATCGATTCCTCATATGAAAATTCATAAGAATCTGTGTAAATAGATGTAGACAACTTAAGTCTAATTATACGGATTATTTTGGACTTTTAGCGAAAAATTTCAAACTATTATAGCTTATTTTTTCCTATTAACACGTTAAAGTACCTTTTAGTTTTCTTCACATAATATTTTATGAAAAGAAAAAAAACTTTTCTGCGCATTATAAACGTGATAAGAGGTGATTATTTCGTGAAGCAAATTAGAATTTAATGACAGAACAATTATATACGTTTCGGGAATATTGAAGTTGAAAAACTATATGATATATGAAAAACTGTATGATTTAAATAGTGAAGTAAATTTACAAAAAGTACAGGATTTTACTTATTAAGATTGTTTACAATATCAAATAATAAAAATCGTAATATTTTAAAATACTGTACTTACTCGTGGTGAAATAAAAAATTTTTTCATTTATCTTCTTATATATATATTCGAGAATTCTATAATTATAGATATGTATAATAGTAGCTTATAAATTTTTATTTATGTTACAGAAGGAACAGCTTGGTCAAACACCAATAAGTGTGTGTGCTCGTACAATGAGAAATAAAACATATTTGGCAGTTTATACAATTCGGCCGAGCACAAATGATACCCTATTCGTTCTACTGCACGTATCGGAAGAGTTCCACACATCCCATTGATTACAATATCTTCAGCCGAACGTAATAAATCTTTTCTTGTTTCTGCTATATTAAATATCATCTCCAAGTCGTAAAAATAAATCGGGAACAATTGTTTCCATTTATCGTTTTTGAAATTCATTACAACTTCATTATTCCTCAACATGAATGATAATTTTTTGAAACTGCTAGTATAGAAATCAAATATCGAGAAGTTATTGTACAAAGAATTTTTCTTCATTGTTTCCAACTCCTGCCAGCAATCCTGAAAGTATTTATTAGTTTTTGGCCCTTTGCGAATAAGTTGCAAGTCAACCTCTTTAACACCGATGCCTTTCCAACATAGCGATACTAAGTGTTTGATGTAAATTTGTTGATACTCATTCATTGATGAGGGATCTAAAAGACAGTACGGGGTATAGCCAAACTTGTCAGTCACATTCACATCAGCGCCGAGGTTCAAGAGAAGCTGTAAATTTCGCGGAGACATGAATTTGCTACAGGAACATACGAGATGAAGTCGACTTCTGCCAGACTTGTCAGATTTATTAACACTTGTAGCTTCGTCTAAGAGTAAATCCAATAACATTGACTGTTCGACATACGATGATCTGATTGATGGGAGAGAAAGATTCGTCGCTAATCCGTTTATGTCCGCGCCGTGCTTTAGGAACAACGGCAACTGTAAATGTTGTTTCATTGTTGAAAAAAAAAGAAACGCGGGAGAATTGAGTTTAGCAATGCGTTGCATGCGCTTGATGTAAAAATGACTTACCACTGCCGACTTACCCCGCGCAATAGCCAATGCAGTTGGCGTCAAGCCGCACTCGCACTTGTCATTGAGATTCACACCAAGGTCAAGTAATTGTGCAATCCCGAACAACTCATCGCTATCCGAACAGAGCAAAAACTGCATCGAGTCCAAAAGTCTCTTATTTACCTTGGCCCTATCTAGGGGTTGTTGTTGAAGGAGTAGCACTATTATGGACTTAGCTATGGGACTCTTCGCGCACATGGTAAAAGCCGTTTCACCGTCGACATTGGCGATATCGACACTCAATCTTTTATCCACCAGGGCTTTGATCAGTGGCACCGCTTGATTACGCACAGCTAAATGCAGCGCGGTATTACCTTCCCGGTCTCGAAAATTCAGATTTGCGCCACGTTTCACCACCAGTAATGCTAGTTTTAAACAGTCGACTTTATCGGATCTCGCTGCGAACCAAAGTAAGAAGCTCGTATTGTCGCTTGGATTTCGTACGTCAAGATCCACACCGCCGAGTATTAGAATTTCTGCGATTTCCAGATTTAGTATTGTACTCCACAATAATTGACCACCTTCTTGCGTCTTCAAGTTTAGTTTCATATGCATCAGACTCTTCACGAGAGATACGTTGCGATTCTGGACTGCCATGCGCAGCTTGAGCATGTTTTGTTGCATTTGCCTGGTTCCCATTTCTGTTGTGGTTAGAGATAAATCCAAATTTTGCTGAAATTGAATTTCTTTAGTTACTTATATTTTCAACGGCTCACTTACTAGTTCCGATATTTCATTTGCTACCCAGGTATTATTTACATTTGAATTTTTCTATTTTGATTTCAACTGATTCAGTCATGACAAATTCTGCACTACATTTTGTGTCCGCTGGAACGTAACGAGCGTGAAGGTGCTCTTCAAAATCTTATTTGTACTTTTCTAACGTATGTTAATCATTATTTTGGAAAAAACTTACAAAACCAGATAAAAAGTTCCTTTGAATGGGTGTGTGTATAAACTTTGAAATGTAAGTAATGCAATAACAGAAAATAAAAACCGGATCAGACGTGCAAAATGTTCTTAAAATTATCTTATTAAAGAATTTGTCACAATGGCAAATCTTACCAATAATAAATGTCGTCGATTTTGCTTTGCAATACAAGAAAAAAATGTATGACGATGTCGCACAAATTTCAATTCGAAAACTCGGACACGACTACAACGAAATCTATCCTCGCTGACGACTATGCTTTGGTTTACCTATCGGCTTTCTCAGTGAGCGGTAAAATCCCTTTCCGATTAAAACCCTACGTCCTACCACTTAATCTTCTTGAATTCTCGCGATTAATGATTATACTGTCGATTATTTATAGCAGCTAAAAAGTTGCTTCAAATATAATTATTATTTATATCTAATATATGAATGTTATAACAATAGTTTGTTTTATGTATAAGCTGGGAAAAATATTATAAAGAATCGGTTACTTTTTAAATCACCATAAGTGTTTATTGATTATTCATAACGAATCTTAGTACTACTGTTATTAAAGATTACTGTTATTAAAGGTTGTTTGTGTTTTTATTCACGTGATGTATGTACTTAATACTTTCACTGTTTATAGATATAAATAGAAATCAAAAGCATAACATTGTTTTGCATTGCGATCAGTTGTCTGACTACTATAATTTTAGAAAAATACTTAGTGACATATATTTCGGACGAGAAAAAAAAAATTAATTAACAGAAATACGTAGGTACAAGCTCTTGACAACTTACACGCACGTCCTTTTTATTTAAAAATATCAATTCGTGTGATTACAATTAGCGCATAAAGACGCGATGCTCGACGATATATACAGCACGAACAATACACGAAAATTTAATGTTAACAAAGATGATTACATTCCTACATTTTTTTGAGTCATTCGTCGTAATTTTTTCGAATGTGAAATAAAATATGATACGAAATGTTTTATCGACTTCATACGATAATACGTTTATATAAAATCAAGTCGCGTAAATTTTACGTTCATCGGTAATTTTAAGAGCGTTTAGCTTGAATGTATATGACTTCACCATCGCGCATAAACAATTCATTTTCCCTGAAGTACATTGGATTGTTATTTAAATCATTAAGATAAATGTCTATTAAATGTCGTAATTTTTTAGATATAGGTTGAATGCCAGCGAGTTTTGCGAGATTATCATAGTAATCGAGCACTTCCCTTTGCATAAAGTGTGCCCTGCTCACAGGAGTTCCTGGTGGTAGCTCCGATTCTTTCAGCATCACATCACGGCTCGGCAGCTTTGCTTTGCCCCGAAGCAAGGACACAAAGTACCGCACCTGGATTTTAATATATAATCAGTTCGTTAACGTTCATCTATGTTTCAGTGATTTTGTTTTTTAATTTTCAAAACGATGTTCAAATTATTTGCACATTCTATATAATTTAGAATACCACGAAAAATGCATTTACCTGAACATAAGGAACTACAAAGGGAAAGCCAGGATGCGGTAGCCCAATAAACACCATTGTTGGATGGTTCACGTTTACTAATTGTTTATAGAGCGGGTGAATGTATTTGCCTTTCGTCACAGTAATGCCAGAATTATCATCTAGGAATGGATAATCGTACAAGTATCCAGTGCACATGAGAAAAACATCGGCCTTTATTCGCGAACTATCACTGAGAATAAGATCACTGCCACTGGCTGCTACGACACCCGGTACTTGTATCATGTTTTTAGGCAGCTCCACCGTTAACCTGAAATTTCAAGATCACGATTGGCGATAGCGTTGCATTACATCTTCAAAAAAAAGAAGAAACAGGAAATACTCACTTTTTGTGTCGATGGCTGAGGTAAACTGTTTTGGCATATTTCGATACTTCTACTCCAATGTCGATGCCCGAGAATGAAGCACCCAAGACCACAACCGTTTTACCGGCAAATTCTTCAGGTCTACGATAAGTGTGACTGTGCAATGTACGCCCAGGGAAAGTGTCGATTCCAGGAATTGATGGCACATTGGGTTTGGTAAAATGCCTGTAACAAATTATTGTTGATAAAAGTTAGCATGCAATAGCGTTACGAACATTACTTTTACTGACCCATCGCAAACCATTACAGCGTCGCAGGTGTGGACTTCAATTTTATTCAGATTTAAGTTGCGCGTTTCTATGCGCCACTTTTCATCGGGCAGCTGGCTTATTCTTTCTACGAGGGTATTAAACTAAAAAATAATGAATATACAAATTCATATGCAGCAATTCCTTCAATCTTCAGACAAGTATTTTACCTTAATATATTGACGAAGATTAAAGTGATCAGTAAAGTTTGTTAAGTATTCCAAAACAGTCTCGTGTTTGATATAACTCCGATTTTCTCCATGAAATTCACGATAATCCGGGAAGGTCATGAGTATTTTTGGGCCATTCGTTCTATAGCACATAAGTTTAAACGGCTAGTAAGATTTGCTAAGTGTGTACAATACGCATATGAAATGAAAAGAAATAATACCTCAAATTTTTGTAAATGCTACTGTGTATCGGTAAACCATGTTCGTCGACATCAGTTTTATCTGTATATCTCCACTGACCGCCTATGTCGTTAACCTTTTCAAATACAATTGGTTCCATGTTGTTTTCTGATAAATGCTTCGCCGAAACTAGTCCAGACATCCCTCCACCAATCACACATACTTGCTTTTTCGTCTGAGAGATGCCATAGACATCGATAACTAACAAAAAGAGCAACCAAAATATCCGATTCCTACTGAATGAACAATTCCGTTACAAAAAATTAATTCATACCGATATGTAGATTATTATAGTTATATTAGCTAACACTCACTTTTTTCCAATCATTTTTATATGGATTAATTTCAGCTTTATACTTTATAACAAATTTAAAAATGAATTTTACAAATTAAATTGATTATCTGCATTCAACTTTTTCCAACGACTAATCTGGAATCAGTGGTAAGATCCTTAAATATCGTTGGAGTACTTTATTTAACCATAATAAGAACTCCACTTCAACAATTATATTATTCGATAAGATAAAACATTGTTTAATGAATCAACATAGAAGGTTAAAGAGTTCATAGAATATGATTTATAACAATTTCTTTAAGTATCCTATTCTTTTATATATATTAATATTATTTGATGAGTTTGGAACTAAAAAAATCAATGTTGACGATCCATCAACAAAAAATTTTTTGTAGATTCCACAAAGAAATTATAGAATAAATTATGAGATTTCGCGCATGACAAATCTTCGGGTTTATGTTTTGAAATTAAATGTGGTATAACAAATGCTAATTATTTACAAATAAATAATATTATGCTTTTTTGAAATGGATATTAACTATTCGAATGGATATAGTAGCGTAGAAACGAACAAAAGTAGTTTTAAAAGTTTGTCTAAAAAAATTTTTGTAGATTGCACAAGGAAATTATAGATGAAATTATGAGATTTTATGCATGACAAATCTTCGGAATTATATTTTGAAATTAAATGTCGTAGAACAAATGCTAATTGTTTAATAATAAATAAAGAATATTATGTTTTCTTAAAATGGGTATTAATTATTCGAATAGATTTAGCAGCGTAGAAATGAACAAAAAAAGTTTGAAAAGATTGTCTAAAATAATGATTGTAGGCATTTAGGATTAATCATAATTAATCCTAAGGAATCCTGAGATTTCTTACTGCGATTTTCTTAGATTAATTATTGAATCCTAAGCAAATAATACTCATATTCGAAGATATTGTGACGTCGGGGTCACTCTCAGGTACGCTTGGAGTAAGCGTAAACTCAGGGTTGCTCTGATTTGGCTATCGTGTAACACATAAGCCGGGACGAGCAATATTGTTGCGTTGAGAAAACTGTATGCTAACGCGGAATGTAATAACCAAATGTTATTACGAACACACCAGACTCACGCTTAATGTGTTCTTAAGGGACTTTAATGGAAATTCACCAGACTCACGCTTAATGAATTTCCAAAAGAAAGGCGGATTATTTAAAGAAAGAAAAGGATAGCCAGATTTAAGATTTTACTTACTTTTATTTTATCAAATCACTTGTTATTAAAGTTGCGTTCTCTCTCTGCTCTTTGGCCTCTTTCTCTCTCTATATGCTCTGAATATACTTGGGTGATTTTTCTTCTGTGATGCTTCCTCCGGGACTCACTCACTGGTAAATACTTCTTATTAAGGACTTCCTGGTGCTCACTCCGCACTTACTCTAACTTCCTCTCCAGCCTTGTATAGAGCTTTTTATAAGCCGTGAGTGGTTGGGTGGAAATCCCTTTCCTCAGGCCCATGAAGCGATAACGGCCAAATTTTGTATTGGTGGAAAATTTTCTAATCATATCCAGAATTTCTTTATTGGTCTGTGGGCGTGAATTTTCAGAGAGAGAAAGGGCGGTCCCTTTTTAACTTGGGCCCTTTTTTCCAGAGATGGCTCTCGGAGTGCCACTTTTAAGAGCAAGAGTAACGCTATAGCTTATAATTACTTATACATAATTGTACTAAACTTAATTAATTATGACGATACATAGTGACTATTATAAACATTCAGAAAAATTCAAACCTTTTACGATTTATTATAAAATACATTATTGTTCTATTTATTGGTTATTCGGTGACAAAAAGATGCGCATTATAATGGCTTACAAAATTGATGAAAATCTATTTAATATTACGGATATTTTCTTAAAAATCAGTGGGAAAAAAAAAGATAGATTGCATTTTTTTACGATGTATACGCGATGATCGTAGGCCCCTGTCAACACATGCGTGTGGGACAAAGCAGGATAGAGCGTTGATTGTAAGCTTGAGTACGCAGGCTCGGGCCACTATCAAAGTTTATATTTCGAATGCGTTTTCATCGTGGGAAATCAGGAAGGTTCCCACTCCGTTCGTCATATTTAATAATTAAATAAAAAAAACTAAGTTACGGCTAGCCGTCACAATATCTTAATTCGTTAAGCTAAACAAAAGTAATATATCAAATTTTCAAATTCATAAAAGTATTATTAATAAATATCAGATAGTATGAAAAATTTTTTTCTGTAATTTCTTAAAATCTTCCATAAAGTTGATTTTGAAGAGTAATATATCACACCAACATCTCTTAAACATGTTAAATGGCTTTATCAAATAATAAACCAATTATGAGTTGAAAGTTATAAAAGTCAAATATTTTTTTAACTTTATGAAAGTGACTTTCATATGCGCCAAGCAAATGTCTTGTTTAACATGATCTTCAAGTTGTACGTCTGTCATGAAGAATTCAATAAATTATGCACGTATGATAAGAATAAATGCTGTCGACGCATTGACGGAATGCTTTGTTGAAAAACGAAATGTAAACAAAATGGCTTTTCTGATATTACCATACTACTATCATTTTTAATGAATAAAAAATAAGCAGGTTTGAACAATGGCTCTACAAAAGATTGTAATAGTTTGAAAAAATATTTGGAGTCATTCATACAAGTAGAACCTCAAACAGTGATTGAGTAAACTTTCGACTGCGAAAACAAAATTTTCAGGAGAAATTTTGATGTTAAAAAAGACGCTCAAAAAAATTTGCTGCTTGATAGATCTTAATATAATTTGCCCTCTCCTCCCTCATCTCCCGATTTATAAATGTTTTTAAATAAAACCTATCAACTTTTCAAACAAGGTTTTCACCATGATTGTTGGACATCCAAAAGAAATTTACATTTGGGATTTAGATAATATCTAATCCACAAATACGTTAAGAACAAACATGAAAATATCCTTGAACATAATATTATCTGCATTTTTGTTTTATTAAAAATCGATCTTGAAATTTTCATAAATATCTAACTCAGCATCTCTTCATTAATAATTTTTGAAGAGTGACTATTTCAGGTATTTGCATAATATATATCATTAAGAATAACAAAATCGACGAAGCAGATTTCTATAATGGTACTCCGTCACCATCTTTGCGCGCAAGAAATAGCAGGTGATAGGCTTAGAGTCATTCAAATAAATTAGAGAAATTATGGATTTTATTGGGGTAAGAAATCCTCAAATATAATAATTTTATTATTTCTTTTTTTAAGGGGGTTGTAGTATATCATATGTCTAAAATATAACTAAAATATAACTAATATAATTAATAAAGCACTGTTAACTGTTGATAATAAAAACATAAACGTCAATAAATGTTTATGAATTTTAAATCATAAATACACTTACTACTCATACTACTCAGGTTTTGATATGTTTATTCAGACTGTTCGATTAATTTTCAAGACCGTTACAGCCAGTACAATGTGCATGTCGAACAAGTGTAAATATTTAGCCTATGCAAGACAACTCAGTGGAAAGGGAAATCACAAATTCTAAAATTTTTATTGGTCATTTTCAGTTATTTGTATAATTCTGAAATTAAGTTATGTTAACTTAAAGTTTTGGTTTGCTAAGCGGAAAAAGGAGTGCAGCAAAATTTGTAAGCGTAGTTAAGAAATTCGATTTGTAATCATATCACCTATTTATTTTTTTTCATCATAAAACATGTAACGGATCACTGTAATCCATTTTCTCTAATTTATTGATGTAATTAAGTATTGATTAGAACAACGGATAAAATGACTCTCGTATGTTCGCTCCGCAAGACCTCTCACCTCAGCCTACGACACTCATTCCGGATAGAAATATAAAATTCTTTGAGAAAAAAACACAATTACATATTTACAGATTTTTAGGCCTCTGATTTAAAATAATATTTATTTTAGAAACAAAGTCACAACATCGGATAATTTAGTATCTGTGTTTAATCTTAGGAGTGGCACGTATTACTAGGCCTGTAAAGTTCAACATTTCCGTCATCTCGAATGATGAGTTCATTTTCTTTGAAGTGCATCGGATTATTTTTAAAATCATCAAAGAAAATTTCCACTGCTTTTTTTGTTGGCTTAGATGAAGGTTCGATGCCAGCGGCTATTGCGAGATCATCATAATAATCGAGAACTTCTATTGCCATGTAATGTGCCTTGGTTACGGGAGTTCCTGGTGGTAGCTGCGATTCCTTCAGCATTACCTTGCGTGTTGGCAGTTTAACTGTACCCCGTAGTATGGAGAGAAAGTACTGCGCCTAGATATCATTTTATATCTTTTTACTTTATTTTCTCATGCGTTAGATGTTGTTAACACGTCAATTTGAGATTATATAATCGATATTCAAAAGTAATGTGAAATTGTTAACGCACATTATATTGGATAAAAATAAAGTAGTTTAATAAACAATTTATAATTATAATCAATAAAAATTATGTTAAAAATAATTACCTGAACATATGAAACAAAAAAGGGGAAGCTAGGGTATGGTAATCCAGTAAATACCATTGTTGGGTTGTTAATGTTTACAAAATGTTTGTAGAGCGGATGAACATATTTGCCTTTTGTCACGGTAATACCAGAACTGTCGGTTATAAATGGAAAATCGTACAAGTATCCAGTACACATGAGAAAAGCATCGGCCTTTATTCGCGAACTATCACTGAGAATAAGATCACTGCCGTCAGCTGCTACGACACCTGGTATTTGTATTAAGTTTTTAGGTAGCTCGACTGTTAACCTGAAATTATAGAATATTTTCTTGTGGCCAAGAGAACCTACATTTTTTCAGATTAAAACAGAAGCGTTGGGACACGTATAACATACTCACTTTTTGTGTCGATGACTGAGATAAACTGTTTTGGCATATTTCGATATTCCAATTCCAATGTCGATGCCCGACTCTGAAGCGCCTAAGATTACTAACGTTTTGTTGGAAAATTCTTCAGGTCTACGATAAGTGTGACTATGCAATGTACGCCCAGGGAAAGTATCAAGTCCTGGGATGATCGGCACATTGGGTTTGGTGAAATGTCTGGAAATTATTGTTGATCAAGAACAGTATATAGCAGTATTACGAACATTACTTTTACTGACCCATTGCAAACCATCAGAGCGTCGCAAGTGTAAACTTCAATTTCATTCAGATTCAAGTTTCGCGTCCGAATGCGCCAACTATTGTCATGTCGCTGGCTCACCCTTTCTACGAGGATATTAAACTAAAAAATAATGAATATGCAAATTCATGTGCAGCAATTCCTTCAATCTTCAGAAAAATATTTTACCTTAATATATTGACGAAGATTAAAGTGTTCAGTAAAGTTTGTCAAGTATTCCAAGACAGTCTCGTGTTTGACGTAGCTCCGATTTTCTCCATGAAATTCTTTGTAATCTGGGAAGGTCATGAGTACTTTTGGACTGTTCGTTCTACAGCGCAATAAGTTTAAACGACTTGTAAGATTTATGAAGTGTGTATTTAGCTAATGAAATCAAATGAAACAATACCTCAAATTTTTGTAAATACTGGTATGCACAGGTAAGCCATGCTCATCGACATCAGTGCTATCTGTATATCTCCATTGTCCGCCTATGTCACTAGCCTTTTCAAATACAATAGGTTCGACGTTGCTAAGATTTGTCGCCAATTGTTTCACTGAAACCAGGCCAGACATCCCAGCGCCAATTATGCATACTCGCTGTTTTGTTAGCTGTTTTTTTCCGTAGACAATAGTGACTAGTAAAAGTAACATCAAGTATATCTGATTCCTGCCGAATGAACGATTCCATTTAATCACTAATATACTTGCGTAAAATTGTTCTACACTATGATTAGTACATTATATAAATGATATTAGTTCATACTCACTTCGCATTAATCATTTTATATCAGTTATTTTCACTTTTGTACTTTATAACGAAGTCTATAAATCGCTATTAAATTCAATTCAATTCTTACGCGCATAAATTTTTAACAACTAATGAGAAACCATCTGTAAGTTCCTTAAAAAACTTTCGGGTACTTTATTTTATCCATAAAATAACACTACTTCAACTGTTAAGTAGCTTGTAAGTGTATATACGCTCATACGGATGGCACTGCGCCTGTGTTATTTGTGCTTGGTGCCTTGCACGACACCGAACTTCCTCACCATTCCTCAAGCTGCTCGTACTGAGTAGCTTTTAAAATAAACGTGTTTTGTGCCTGCAATCTTCATCTTTTATTATCACATGTCATGTACCATGCTTTCAATAATTATGTTACTCGATAAGATAAAACGTTTGATCAGTTTGCAATATCCTCATTAAAAAAAAGTTCAATGATTATAATCCAATGACAGAAGATTTTTGTAGATTAAACAAGGAAAATGTTGAATAAATCAGAATTTATCATGTATGAAAAATCTTTGTAATTATGTACTCTTTAAAAAATTTTTTGTCAAAGTAAACTATTGCACGAATTCTTTTTTCGTAGTATCCCTTCTTTCATTTCATAATTGAAAAAATATTCTATTATTTGATAGTCAAGAACATTACATTTAATTACGTTTATTACATTTTTTTAACTATTTCTAAACTATTGAAAGTAGTGAAATCTATCCAAAAATTACAAGGATGCTATTCTATTTTCGATAATTTACATAAATTAAATAAGTATATATTAATATATATTAATAGCACAATCTTCAGCAAATCAAATAGCCAGTTGTTATTTATGAGTCAAAAACTAATAATTTATATCTGGTTTTACTAACTTTCATTCTTGTTGGGTCTATTATATGTAATTAAAATAATAAGATTTACAAAAGTTTTTTTTTATTATCCCCACATATGCATATCATTATTTTATACGTCAATTCTTTGGGGTCATCCTATAATTAATTTTTATTCACTTAAGCGAGCGGAGCAACTACTTACTTTTGAAATAATCATTATTTTGAAAATAAAATCATAATTTTATATAATTATTCGTAATGAATCTTATAATCGTGATGTTATTGTGACTAATACGTTCAACACCACTATACTTGTTTTTTCAACTCAAGAGAAGAAGAGAGAGGGAAGAGAGAGAGAGAGTATGACATAGGTTCCGACAATTAATAAAAAGGACAGCCAAAATATTCGAATCCCGTCGAATGAACAATTTAATTTAATCATCAATTTCCTTACCTAAAAATAGTTAATACTGATTTACGATTATTATTATGTTAATTAATGTTTACTTCATATTAATCATTTCATATTAGTTCTCTTCATTTTCATATTTTATAATGAAGCTTAAAAATAATTTAAAAATAAAATACAATGTTTACAATGAAATTATTTCAACGACTAATAATAAATCAGCTGTGAGGTGCTTAAAAAGCTTTTAAGTAATTTATTTTATCATAACAAAGTTTTAATTTCAACAATTATATTATTTTATAAAATAAAGCATTGTTTAATAAATAAATATAGATGGCTGAAGCATTCACATCAAGATAGCATATCATTTATAACGATATATTTATATATCCGATCCTTTTACGTAAACAAATAATTCATAAATTTGAGTTTTCCCCTTTAAAATGCAAAACTGACGATGCATCGTCGAAACGTTTTTATAGATTGCACGGTTAAATAAATAAATAGTGTTTATACGTAACTTTCTTCAGTTAAAATCACTGAAAGTAATGTCAATATTTAAAATAGACAAGAGTATCAATAATGAGTATTAGGCATTAGGAATAATACAATTATACAATTTTTTACGAAATTTTCCACAAAGTTAATTTTATACTTCTGAAATAGTTATATCGAATAACAAACCTATGAATTAGAAGTTTTGAAAATTAAATATCTTGATAACTGTTAATTTGTAATGTTTGCCAAGGTGATCATATGCCTAATATATAATTGTGAGATTGATTTTATTGGTAATTATTGTGCCGAGAAAGGTTTGAGAAGGAATAAATGCTACAAAGAAATGTATGTTGTTTAAACACGATATTTAGCGAAAGCATTTAATTAATTTTATTTGTGACAAATATATCTTAGTAAAAGCAGATAAAGTGGTTTGAAATTTTGATCTGGGAAATGAAATCTCGGAGGCTGCAGAACTCACCGGAAACCGTACCACTTGGTGGCCACGAGAGAGGAGAGAATCTCTCGACGCTCCGCTCGGTCAGCGTGAAAATTTGGTAACGTCGTTATCCCGCTGAAACAGGCAAGTCGGTCTTTCTTCGTTAAGATGCTTTCAGTAGGAGTGGAATGCCGATACATTCGAGGAGAGTTTGTCCGGTAACGGGCAAAAAAACACCCGCTGTGGCGGAGTGCTGGGTCCCTTTGTCTCAATAATTACTCATCTTTTTCAACCGCCAGCGGACAGACTTTTTCTTTATTTTGTGCTTTACTCGGATGTCCCGCTGTCGTTAAAACAGCTTTTCTCGGCGCTTTCGTGAAGAAAGCAGGATTTGCCTGTTTCAACGGCAAAACAGCGTAGTCAAATTTTTACACTCGTGCGGAGCGTGAAGAGATTTTCTCTACTCTCTGCTGGTCGTCGCTAGGGCGTCGTATTTCACTCAGTAAAATTTGACGTTACATTTTTAAAGTTATATAACACAATATTTTATCTGCAAGTCTGATCTTTATCGGAACCGATTGTCAAATTACTTGTATATCTGAATGTTATTCTAATTATATTATTAAAATCATTAGGAACTGAACAATGTTATATTACACCTTAAAATTTAATTGTTTAGACACAATTGAATGTAAAAAGAGTAACTTGTTTAAGTGATGTGATATGTATAAAGAATAATTTATTGACAGTAAAAGCACCATTGTTAATAATTAGTAAAGCTACCCCAGGTTAAAAAAAATGATTTAAATTAGTGCAGTAGGTACCAAATTATGTTAAATTTTTCCGACCGTCTTGATTTGAAAGCACGCTTTCTGTTTTTTCGAGCGCGCAAGACAATTTTCCCCATAAAAATCCACTAAAAATCTGATCGTATTATAAAAGAAGTGCCACACTAATTTATAATGACGAATATATATGTTTAGTTTCGTATACAATTATTTTTAGCAATGTGGAAATTGTAGGTGTGAGCGCACGTAAAAATGAAAAAGTTAACTTAATTCTCAGACCTAGTTTGAGCAATTAAATTTCAATAGCACATTAAATTGGCAAAATCAAGTGCTATCGTACGTATAAAAAGCAAAAAATTGACAATTGCTGAAAGTCAAATTTTTCATTACATTTCACAGTTACGTGGTTGAAATATTAAATAGATTGTGTTAGACTAAGCACAAACACAAAGTTTGAGTAGGATAATCTTAAAATAATTAAAAAAACCAGCCGGTGTCTGAACGCGCAGAAAAGTAGTAAGAGAAACAAACTACAAACTACAGCACGAAAGAATAACTTTGTAGACTTATCTTTATTTCAATCGAAATAATAATATTTTTAAATATTATTAAAATTTCATATTGTACATGTAGATACAACAACAGAAAAATAAAATTGATCAAATAATGATGAAAAAGAACAAATTAGAAAAGAAATAGTGTGAGAATTGCCGAAACATCGTTTCGCCTTCAAAGATGCAAAATAACAAAATCAAAATACCAGATGATTCAGTATCCATAGTCGATCTTTGTCGTAGCGTTGCTAGGTCTGATAAGCGCAACGTGGCCGTCACCTCGAATAATGAGTTCATTTTCCTTGAAGTGCAGCACATCTTTGTTTTTATCATCGACGTAAATCAACGCTGCTCTTTTCAATGAATCAGATAGAGGCTCAATGTCAGCGGCTTTTGCGAGATCATCGTAGTAATCGAGCACTTCCTCTTCCATGAAATGTGCTTTGGTTGCGGGAGTTCCTGGTGGAAGCTGCGACTCTTTTAACATTTCCGCGCGAGCTGGCAGTTTCGCTTTCCCGCGGAGTAAGGACACGAAGTACTGCGTCTGATATGGCATTTAAACAATATACTAACAATTTTTGCTGTTTAAATTTTCGAAAGACTTTCGCAATCATCGAAGTCTTCTAAAATGATTACATCAATTATAAATGAAATATGTAAATTTACCTGAATGTAAGGTACTAGAAAAGGAAAACCGGGATGCGGTAATCCGACAAACACCATTGTTGGATGATTTATATTTATGAAATGTTTGTAGAGCGGATGAACATATTTGCCTTTTGTTACAGTAATGCCAGTGCTTTCGTCCAGGAATGGATAGTCGTACAAGTAGCCAGTACAAATAATAAAAGCATCAGCTTTTATCCGCGAACCTTCGTTAAGAATAAGATCAGTGCCGTTTACTGCTACAACACCTGGTATTTGGATCATGTTTTCAGGTAGCTCACTCGTTATCCTAATATCATGAAATAAAATAGTTATATAATAAAATGAAAATAAACTGCTTATTTTCTATATAAATATTTGCATGATAACATATTTTAAATATTCACCTGCTATGTCGGTGGCTAAGGTAAACTGTTTTGGCAAAATTTGATAACTCAATGCCAATGTCAATGCCCGAGTACGAAGCCCCTAAGATCACTATCGTTTTATTTGTAAATTCTTCTGGTTTGCGATACAAATGACTGTGTAAAGTACGTCCAGTGAAATTGCTAAGCCCAGGAATGATAGGCGAGTAGGGTCTGGTAAAGTGTCTGAAAAATGTATTGATTAGTTAAATACACAACAGTGTTATGAAGATGTTTCGACTGACCCATTGCAAACCACAACAGCGTCGCAAGTGTAGTCCTCGCTTTTATCGAGATTTAAGTCTTGCGTTTCAACACGCCATTTTTTATCATCCGTGTAACTTACTTTTTTCACAAAAGTATCAAACTATAAAATATAAATGATGATATAAATGATGATATAAATGATGATAATAGTACAGAGAATCTGTGATGTTGCAAATAATGTTTCACCTTAATATATTGTCGGAGATTGAAATGTGCAGTATAATTTTTTAAGTATTCCAAAACAGTTTCATGTTTTACATAACTGCGATTTTCTCCGTGGAATTCTTGATAATCCGGAAAGGACATTAGTACCTTAGGGCCGTTGGCTCTACAACACAAAAGCCGTTATTTTAAGCAACTTTAATTAGACAGTAAATAACTGCATATTTATCAAATACCAGTTCATAACAATTATACGCTAAGAGCACAAAATGAGTCAATACCGCAAATTTTTGTACACACTGCTATGCACTGGTAAACCATGTTCATCTACATCAGTACTATCCGTATATTTCCATTGACCACCTATGTCACTGGCTTGTTCAAATACAATAGTTTCTATATTGTTCAGATTTCTTGATAATTGTTTCACTGAAATTAAGCCGGATACTCCACCGCCAATTATGCATACTTTTTTTTTTAATTGAGCTTTCCCGTAGACACCAACGATTAATAATAAGAGTAACTGGACTTTCGGATTCCTGTAAATTGTAAAATTACATTTACTTACGTCACATTATTCAGAAATGTATAAATTAAGATGTAACGATCGGGCACTCACATGTGACTAATCATGATTGAATTCATTATTTTCATATGTTAACATGTATAATTTGAAACAACTATAAATAAATCGAAGCTCCTTCGACGAAAGCATGCGCTCAAGTACTTTCAACGACTAAGCGGGAACCCGCAGTAGGGAGTTTAAATATCTTCGGAGTAATTCTTTTTATCAACATCACGACCTACTTTAACGATTAATTTATTCGATCAGGTAAAACATTGCTAGATGAGCGCGTCATTGTTTCCGCTTACTGTAAGGATCTCAATGCCAACCATCTCTTGGCGTAAAATATTTATAGATTGTTCGCGGAAAATAAACGGTAGATTCTTATTTCATTAATATTTGAAAAATCAACGTGATTGTTTATAGAAATAAGATTTCATTTTTGGTACAGGGTTATCTTTAAATTCTTCAGTGCGCCGTTTTTCAATTTTGAAATTTCATTGACTTTTTGAACACATTTATACTGTAATTTTCAAATTTTATTTGATCTGCATTTTATGCCGTCATTACAATATGTATCTCAAGAAATTGTAAAATTTATAATAAAATGACTAGATATTCCACAAATATATTCTTGATAAACATTTCAATTTAACAGTTGTTAACAGCAGTCAAGTTAAAATTGTTCTTGGATATCGTGGAAGATGGCGACTTACATTTTGCCAAAAAATTACACAAAAGCAGAGATACCAGATTAGTATCAACGCTTGTTAACTACGGTGATCCCAGCAATTATACGAAGAGATTACAAATACTTTGTGTGATTTAGAAGCTCAATGTTCCTTGATAATCCGATTACTGTTGAGAAGTTGTTGAAATTTGATTTATCAGTCGAGCAACAAATCTGTGAAAATGAACCGATGTTTCTTTTGGTCCTTTTACGAGCTATAAACAATAAACAAGTTGATGTGGTAAGAGCGCAAAATTGATTCTTTCAGTTTTATTTTACGCCACGAGAGGTCCACGTCTGTTCTCAATGGTCTAAATGTATTTTTTGATTGATCGCAGCGCCAGAATAATAAATATAGATATTAAATCTTATTTTTCGCATAATTATATTTTTAAATTGATTGTAAAAAAATATATATCATTATAAAATTAAAAAAAACTAAGTTTCTTTTTTAAAATCATTCATTGCTTTTATCAAGGATATTAAATTTTAGATACAAGGGCAATAATAACTGTCTGTTGATGATTTTGAATTCCAAATAAAATTCATTGCACGGAGAAGTTTAATATTATTCAATTGTATCATTGCTCTGGAATGGTATAATTGTTATTGCGAATTTACTGTTATCATTTCGTGCAGTTTAAATGCAGCTATATTACTCTGTGCAGCTGCAATCCTGAGTATACAGAGCCACACGATTCAACAAAGTAGTAGTAGTACTCTGTAATCTACTCTTGTAGTCCTCGTGATTCTTGTATATGTCTTATAAGTATAGAATACTTTTATACTTTCCAGAGAATACAATCTCTGTCAATAGTTCGGTTTAGGCGACAAAGATAGAGGTAGACGTTGAGCGCTGAGCGCCTACTTTCGTTAGTCGTTAAGCTGGCAGCAGCGACGCCGTAGTCCAGTAAACAAACTGGATACTAATAGCTTATTATAACACAGATATCTAGGTATGTAAAATTTTTTCTTATTTGCAATAGCTATATGCAGGGTGATTCAGAAGGATTGTAGTGCTTGAAAATTAGTTGTAGAAAAAAATTTTCGGTTGGTGTTTTCCGATAGGTATATTTTCCGAGAAAATAAAATTTGAAAATGATATAAATTGAATTTCTAATACTAACATTTTCACTAGAAACCATACATACCCGATCATTTGCTACTACACAATAGTATATATCTCGTGACGATATCTCAGCCGATCAGATTACGAATAAAATGTCTCGCGTTGGCATTCATCATTTTTTTCTAAGGGGATTCTCATAAAAATATTATGTAACGTTTATATCCACATTTTCACGACAATTGTTATCATGAAGAATTAGCGCAATGTCATTTGAAAACGAAGCTGAGACTTCTGCAAAGGATGAGTGCGGGCGGATTCCGATAGATTTGAATATGTTTTCAAACAAGTCCCGGGCCAAAGAGTTCCTCGATCGGACTTTAGACATTTTTCCGTCACGAGAGAAAAGAAAAGTTTTCAAGAAAGACGTATCCTCGGAAAGTTTTTTACATCTTTTTGTTGCTGCCTATGCCGACGACGACGAAGCCATCGTAAGACTACTTCAAAGTGGTGCACAAGTCGACGTTTCCTGGCCCATAGACTCGGGCTCGAATTTATCCTCCAAACTGCAAGGATTGACGCCATTACACCTGGCCATCGACTCGGATTCCGAGAAAGCCGTGCGTGCCTTAATCGAAGGCGGCGCCAATATTTTTATAGAGAATCCCAATCGCGAGCATGACAGCCCTTTACAAAGGATGTTTAGAAAACGTATGTTTCCCGAATACTTTGTGGATAAAATGAGGCTTTCCGGAACGTCGCTAACTGCACTCGATTCCAGCGGATTGACTCAATTGCACATGGCCTGTAGCATTTGTCACCTCGAATGGGCAAAAGAGCTATTGGAAATGGGAGCCAATGTGAACGCTGTTATGTTACAATCCACGAATAAAGATGACAAGACTTACTCGGAAGCAACACCGTTAATCGTCGTCTTTCAATCCGTTGCGCGGAGAGACACTCCTGCGAATTTGATGGGATTGCTGCAACTCTTAATTCAACAAGGTGCCGATGTTACTATTGCTCACAATGGGATCACTCCATTACATTTGGCTTACCGGCGATTTCGATCAGAATATCACCAACTATTGGATAGCAACAGTCAGCGCTTTAGAAGATTTAATGATGATTATTGGTATTCTAGCAATCTAAGTAACGATTTAATCGAAGATGCACGTAAGTACTTGTATATGTATATTTCACGACTATACACACCATTTTAAACTTGACAGTTTATCATGACGTTATATTATATATCATTTCAGGATATGGTACTGATTTTCACGTTGGTTCAACAGCATTACTTTTCTGTAAAATCGCTGATTTGCTATTGACAAGTCAATCATCTTACAACTTCAACGCTGCGGATCCGGATGGTTTCTCGCATTTTCATTATGCATGCTTGAGAAACAACGTAGATATTGTATACCAATTTTTAGATAACGGCGTTGATGTAAATCAAAAGACATCTATTTTTATTATAAATGATGCCGGTTTCTCACCGCTCCACTTTGCTTTCATTTACCGCGCTGAAGAAGTAATTAACATACTGCTTGAAAACGGAGCTAATGCCAACGACGGGGATGCCTACGGCAATACACCACTCCACATTGCTATTATTCACAACTTCCTCAATTTTATGTTGTTTGACAAGTTGATAAGGTATGTAAAAGATGTTCTGATTTTTTACTGCTTTGACTTTTATATAAATATAAATATTTAAAAAAAACAACAAAAAATATAAACACAAAAAACTTTTATAATCGGCTTAAACAATTTAGTGTGCATTTGATCTAGGATCTTTAATTCCATATTGCGTAAAACTTTAATTTCAATTATATTACATTTTGTCAGTAATAGAAAATTAGCCATTCGCATTCAATACTGAGCGAGTAAATGTTAACAAACAACAAGAATATTTCCAAAATAGCTACTTTGAAAAATAAACTTTTACAGAAAGGGTGCAAATATCAATGCCAAAAACATAGCACGTGAAACGCCGATGGATTGTTTTGTGAAAAATAAAAATGTAACTATAGAAAGGCTTAAATATTTTATTGATAAAGGAGCTATAATTGATGCCTCAGACGGAGAATTGATTACGAAAATATTCGACACTGTACTAAAAAATGTCATATTTAAGGACGTCATGCCAGCATGTCAAATACTACTGCAGACTTATTACGCAGAAGATGATATCCGAACGAAATTCAATATTATACATAGCCTTGTAGCTGTTAAGCGTGAGGATTATTCGTTGGATTTTTATTTGATTGCTATCAGTGATTTTTTAGAGGTGGGCTATGAACTTGATTGGCAAGACGCATATGGTAATTAAAAAGTTAATTTCTAAAATAAGGTTAATCATTTATTTATAACGTATGAAATTGCAATTTTTAAATATTGTTGTGCACGATTCCTATGTTCATATAAATTAACCAGGGAGTAATTTCTGTCGCAACTAATTTTATTAATCTTCAAATAGTATCGGTATTTAAAAAAAAGTTGGTTACAATGATTTCCGTAGACAAAAGATGAGAATATTAGGGAAAACATTTAAGTAACAAGTTGATATTTGTTAGAGTTAACACATTATTTTTTGAATTAGTTTATATAGCCACATGTTAGGGATCGTCGCGCGCGCTATAAATATATATGATGCCCGGTGTGTCAGTTGGGTATTAAATATTATTGTATTTAAAATGTTATTTTATTAGGCGCGTGCTTTTTGTAATTTCAAACCATGTAGATAAAAAAATGATGCATTTACTAGATTTTATGATTAAGTCATGTTAATGTTCTTTTTACATTTTAGGTCAAACTGCCCTTCATAGAGCTTGCTCTGAATGTGTCGATGCAGCGGTTGAAGCTCTGCTAATGCTTGGAGCTGATATCAATGTTATTGACAAAAAAGGGCAGCCAGTATTCACTTTAAAAATGGCCTGTACGAGTA
Organism: Phymastichus coffea; assembly: GCF_024137745.1. Taxonomy (NCBI): domain Eukaryota; kingdom Metazoa; phylum Arthropoda; class Insecta; order Hymenoptera; family Eulophidae; genus Phymastichus; species Phymastichus coffea. Next base: position 721,600 of record NW_026706861.1, on the reverse strand, counting down.
AAAAAGACTGCCAGAATGTCGTCGCGATTCTCTTAAGACATGCTTGGAAAATGAAACAAATTCCACTCAATGTCTTAAATCCCATTATACAATTAAAACAATATAGGCGCCTCAGTAGAAGCTTTGTACGTGATTGTAACCACGAATTGATAATAATAAAATACTCGACAATTGGTCACGTAGTGCCGGTAAGAAATATGTTGTCAGATTATGGAGCCGAGTATTTAGCGATGCCAGTTGCACATCGCAAACTAATAGACAATTATTTAATCGATATTCATTATTTACGTAATGAATTTCCGATATTCTGTGGTATACTAATGATGCAGTACAGAAGAGCTCGTGATCGAGCTAGATTGATTAAATTGGCAAAACACGTCATCACCTCAGAGTGTAAAATCAGCCTACCAGATTTTTGTCTAGAAACTATTTTCAAATATTTCAAATATAATGATTTAAAAATCTTAACTGATCCTGACAATTCTAATAGACTTGATAAACTTCTAACATCGTCAGATGATTCGGAAAACGTGCGCTCCAATGACGTATATAGACGTTTAACATCTATGCTCACTGGAAATAACGAAGACTTTGACAATGACTACAATGAAGATGAAGTAGAAGATTTGAGCAATTACGACGATGAAGATGACTGGAATAGTGAATACATCCGCGACAAAGATGGATGGATCAGTGATTCCGATGATGACGATGACGACGAACATATTATTAATGTCGACAAATGACAGTAGAATTTTGTAATATTAAACAAATAAACACTGGTAAAGGATAAATATAAGATTTGTAAATAAGCTTTCTTTTGTGAACTATTTCTTTGATTAGTTTTTTGATTATTATCCTTGCGCCGTAACATAATACTCCTGAAACTTGAGAAAGAATTGTTTAGCAATTAATAAATGGATATATAGGCAATCAAATATATTATTTCAAGTTTCTTATTTAAATTGTTAATATTTTTGTTATTATTGTAACTTCAAGAATTACGTCCATTCACATATAGACCCATCTCCCTCACCTCATTTTTTTGAAATGGTACAGAAGGAAAACAGTTTTATACGCATCATCACTGGACTTACTTAATACCTTAATTAATGCAGCTGTCACTTATTTTTATGTTTATAACAAAAACAAATTGCTAGCATGTATCATAATGAAACTGATATTTAGAAGGCATCGTTGGATTTTTCATTTTTTGTAAGAAAATGGCCGTACAGATTAATCTGAAGGTGATAATGATATTCCAATAGATTTTTTGGCCATTTTTGTCATATTCCTGTTTAATTTGTATAACAAAGTAAAATAAAGACATATGTCAGTTTCATAATTTATTTATTTCTATAGAAACAAAATTCTGCCTAATATTTTTTAATATATTGTAACGAGTCGATTTGAACCTCGCGCCTTTTCACATTTGTGTGTGTGCGTGTGTAGATTCGTTGCGGATCACTGCGCATGAGCGAGAGTTAAATAAAATTAACGAACATCATAGCTCGCTCGCTTTTGTTCGAACTGCCGTCCCGCCAGCGTGACTGCATATCGTCGCGCTTGCTGCCGTCTCCGAAGCGGGATGCAAGGCAAGGTCAACGCCGAAATTGCCACCCCTGTGATCTAACGAGACTGGAAATCATCGCCACGGAACAAATCATCAATGACTGACATCGGTGGTTATGTATCTAGTTTCGTCGAGGCTTTTGAATTCGTTGATCTCAAGGAATCCTCAACATTCACTACGTCATAGAATTTGTTAGTGATACAATAAATAACAACGGTATTACGAATACCAGCGGACTTTGTTGACAAACGTAAGCATTAATCGAATTGAGCTCAATTACATTGTATTAATTATTCTAACGAATTATGATAGTAAATCTATCATAAATTTACCATCATCACTCTACGCCAAAGAAAAAGAATTAAATTTATTGGCAATTGAAATGCGGATACGTAAATATGTGTGAATAGTGTGTGAATGCAGATATGATAATGTGTGAATATTGTATGAATGTAGTTGTGATCACGTATGAATGTATTTAGTTTTAAGAAGTTTTAACTATTGAAAATAATGTATTGTGGCCAAAAGAAATACTGTGTTTATTATTTCAATAATCTTTCCTTCTCGTCGTGTGATTCGGGAGCTTAAGGAATTCATGTTCTACTGACTGTGAAAAGCCATTTTATTTACAAGTTGTCTTTTTTAACCTATATAAATTTTACATTGGCGCCCGACCACGCGGTAACCTAACTCCTAAATTAAAAAATGCATGGCTAATTCCAATGAGTCCTCGACTTACGTGACGAGATCAGGAAGAACATCACACAAAATCGTTACTAATTTGTTTGGTACGAGTACGAGGTCACGAAACAACAACATGAATGTCATTCCTGACGATCCGAGAAATGAGGCGAGACGTCATCAGGCGGATCTAGAGAGGCAAGAAGCTGAAATACGGCGACTCACTCAACAATTGAATGAGCAAACGAATAATGGCAACAAACTTCAGGAAGAATTACAACAATCAAGAGAACAACTACGCCAAGTTCAAGAAAGTGTTCAACCTCAACAAAATAATATCCAGGTAGAGTCGGTTGCCGTACAGCGAAATTTCGTAAATGACTTTCTATCATTGATCGGAAACGTACAAGTAAATCAAATTGATATAACGGTCCCGTCATTTTCTGATGAAAATAGTGCAAATCCTCTGGAATTTTTAGATGAAGTGGAGAGATATTTCCGTTTAAAACAAATTCAATGTGAGAGAAAGCTACACGTGGTTACTATGTTACTTAAAAATAAAGTTAGAGCATGGATGGAATTACAAAATCCATTTGAGAATTATGATCAATTTAAAGTTGCCTTCATGGAAAATTTTTACACAGTAGAAGTACAAGTTAAAACTAAGAATCGGTGGTTGCAAGGGAAATTTAGCCCTCAAAATCATGAGAACTTACAATCATTTTATTATTCTCAGTTGAGAAAAGCAAATTTTATTAGACCAACTATGTCAATTTACGAAAAAAATTATTCAATTATTCAACAGTTACCTAAATCAGCAAAACTTGCGTTGGCTTCAATAGATTGTAACCAGAGTGATTTGATTGTTAAAACTTTAACAAATTTAGATCTTCTATTCGCAGAAAATAAAAGAAATTTTGAAAATAAATACAATTCACATAGTAATCATAACAATACACAAGCTCAAATCGGGCAAATAAATACTTATACTAATAGAGGTCGAGGTAGATTTAATAGAGTACGAAATAATTATAATCCCCAACGATATCATAACAGTAGACGTTATTCAAATAATAAACCTTCTCAAAATTTTAGTCAAAACAAATTTCAATTGCCTGATTTAACGATTCCACCTCCAAACATAAATAATAGGTCTCATTCAAATGGTACAATTATTGATGATAGCCAACAAAACAATTCAAACTTTAATAATTTAAACTGAAAAATGACGCATTGAATTATGGCTCATCAGTGCGTCAATATTATGACGTAATTAGAGATTTATCTCATGACGTAATAAATAGTGAGAGTCACACACAGTCAGAAATAAATAAAATACCTTCATCCCCCAGAGTTTTACTTGAAGTTGACAAATATAAGGTGTGGAGTCTTGTGGATAGTGGTAGTCAAATAACAGCAATATCAGAAAACTTTTATAACAAAATAAAAAATACAATACGCATATTAGAATTACCAGTAGCAAACGTAATAGTATCAACAGCTATAGGAAAAAAATCTACAACAGTTAAAAGACAAGTAGCATTAGATTTAAAAATTAATACAAAAATATTGTCGTTTTATTTCTTAGTGGTGCCCTTTTTGTCGACAGATATAATTCTGGGAAATGATTTCAACTTGAAATTTGGTATGATCATAGATTATTGGAAGACTCAATTGAGATTGAAAGATGAAGTGATCCCTACTCATTTGGTTTTGTTTGAGAGAGGAGATTTAGAAAGATTAATAATAAGAAATAAAGAAAAAGTAACTTGTATTCATATAATTAAAAATGAAAATATTAAAATTGATAATATATGCGAAACGCAAAATAATGAACTGAATGATTATCAGGATTTAAGAACCGTTGAGAGAAATAAAAATAATGGTATAAATATGAACAATTGTGAAATTAATCAAAATCCAACGGAAAATATTATTAGGAAAAATAATATAGAATATATTGACAATTTGTCTGATGTTTACGATGATCTTATGGATCTAGATATTGAGTTATTAGATACTTATAATAATTGTGTTAATATTAATCGCATATATATGAATAACATGAATACAAGAGTAATGCATAAAGAAAAAGAAAATGAAAAAAGTCTTGATGATCAACTTTACTCAATTGCGTTTTCAACTGAAAATCTAAGTGACGGGGAGAAACAAATTTTTCATGATCTTTTAATTAAATATAAAAAATTGTTTGAGAATAAAACGGGATGTGCACTGGGTTATGAGCATAAATTGGTATTGAAAAATAATAATCCAAAAATTAATCGCTCGTATCCCGTACCATCAGCCTTACAGGAACCGGTACGTAGGGTCATTAATGAAATGTTAGAAGCAGGTATAATAGAACCTTCAATTAGTCCTTACTGTAGTCCTTTACGTATAGTGGTTAAGGAAGATGATTCATTAAGGGTTTGTTTGGATGCAAGACAAATAAATGATAACATTGAAGATGATTTGGAATCCCCCCCTGTTATAGCAGAAATAATGCAAAAGTTTTATGAATGCAAACATTTTTCAAAAATAGATTTACGAAATAGTTACTGGCAGGTAAAATTACACAAAGAGTCAAGACCTTTAACCGCATTTAAATTTGACTCAAAACCATATCAATGGATTCGCGTGCCTTTTGGCATCAAAACAGCTGGCAGCGCGCTCATTAGAGCTTTTGCCATCTCACTTCAAACCTCTCTTCCAATTAATTTTAAATTTTTAGTTGAAGAAAATAACGAAGAAAAAATAGAAAAGAAAATACCTCTACAACTTTCTAATATAGAGAAAAATTTGATAACCTATGTAGATGATACTGCTATTGCGTCTAACACTTTTGAACGTCATATTCAGTCGTTACAAATAATTTTTCAAAAACTATTGCAAAATAATTTCACAATAAAAATTTCAAAATCAGAATTTTTCAAAAATAAAATCTTATTTCTTGGATATATTTTGTCGAATAAAGGCATAGAGCCAGACCCGAAGAGAATTGATGAAATAATTAAGTTTGAACATCCAAAAAATCAAGCACATTTACAGCAATTTTTAGGTGTATGTAATTACTACCGCAGGTTTGTTATGCGACATAGTGATTACATTTCGCCATTTCGAGATTTGTTGGCTGGGGATGCGGTTTGGCATTGGACAAATGAGCATGAGAGAAATTTTGAGGCCTTAAAACAAAATTTCGCTCGTGCAGTTTGCTTGAGTCACATCATACCTAATAGCCCATTTAAGTTGCAGTGTGATGGTAGCTTGATTGGTATAGGCGGCACATTATATCAAATTGACCAAGAGGAAAATCAATGTATAATTTCGGTAGCGAGTAGATGCTTAACATCTGAAGAAACTCGATATACTACTACCGAAATAGAATTACTAGCTATTATATATTGTGTTACAAAGTTTCGGTATTATTTGATAGGTGTCAAGTTCGAAATAATAACTGATCATAAAGGTCTGACATTTTTACAAAACACCGTTTACCATAATTCGCGCTTAATTAGATGGTCCCTGTTATTGCAACAATATTGTTATGATATATCTTATTGTAAGGGTACGGACAATGTAGTTGCTGATTTTTTCAGTCGTAATCCTATGGGAAGATTTCATAGAGAAACGGATAAAAAATTAATGATTGGTTTACTCAATACATTTATTTTTCCTTCTCAAATTAATGAAGTTTCTCCTTTGGTAATTATGGCAGTAAATGAGGAAAAACCGTCTTTAAAGCATATGTTAAAGAACTTAAATCAATTGCAATCACAGGACAGTTATTGTACATCAATCACGAATAAACTTCTTGCCAACAATAACAAAAAACAAACAGAAAACTTTGAAATATATCAACAAACCTTATTTCACCGCGAAAATAAAAGTCATTATTATCGTATTGTTATTCCAATTACATTAACAAATAAAATAATAAACTACGTTCATAACAAATTAGCCCATCCGGGTGTTTTTAAAACCTTAACTTATATCAAGCGATTTTATTACTGGAAATTCATGCATAAGCAAATAAAAAAGTTTGTATTAACATGTGATTTGTGTCAGAGGGTTAAGTATTTATCAGTCGCGATGGAGGGACCATATAATCAGGTTGCATCAAATTCACCTTCAGATTTGGTCACAGTCGATTATTATGGACCCCTCCCTCGCGCCAGGGGAGGAATGGAGTATGTATTTGTCGTCTTAAACGTGTTTTCAAAATTGGTACGTTTATACCCATTGAGAAAAGCTACCACAATAAGTTCACTCGATAAAATCTTGAATAAATACATTCCAGAATGCGGAAAGTTCGAGAGAATATTAAGCGACAATGGTACTCAGTTCACCTCACATAAATGGAGAGATTCGCTAGAAAACATAGGTGTCAAAGTCCTGTTTAGTAGTGTAAGGCATCCACAATCTAATCCCACTGAGAGAGTTATGCGTGAATTGGGTAGAATGTTTAGGACCTTGTGTAAGACGAAGCATACTACTTGGGTGAATCATATAAATACTATTGAAAACCTTCTAAATGTAACTACTCACTTTACTACAGGTTTCGCGCCAAACGAATTACATTTTGGAAAATCGATACAAGATGAAATACAAAAGTTGGTTAAGTTTCCAATGCAACCGAGAATTGATCATAAAATAATTATAACTCTTGCTAGAGAGAATATTCAAAAAAGTTTCAAAAAACGTTGTGAAAAACAAAAAATAATATCTAAAGTAAAACTTAATATAGGTGACTTAGTGATGTTACGTGTAAGACATTTATCAAAAGCGTTAGACAAGGTCACGCAGAAGTTTTTCGATATATTCGAAGGACCGTATCGTATTTCTAAAATAATCAGTGAAAATGCATTTGAAATAACTGAGTCTGAAGATTCCAGTGCGATTATTGGTACTTACAATCGCGCTAACTTGAGAAAGTATAAAAATAGATCCGATTCGTAACCTTTTTAGATCCAAATGATGACGAAATATAATTTTCAAACATGTAAATAAAATCTTAGTGATTATTCAAAATGTAAACTTCAAAACATGTATAGATAGATTTAAGGTATGGAATGAGTGAGGAGAATGAATGAGTACATTTAAGATAGGATAATTGTTTTGACGATGTGCTAAACCGAAAACCACGAATACTTATGAATTATTTGTAAAGATGTACATAGAATATCTAAAAAATCATATATGGAAAATGACTTTAATTTGAGAATGAAATGTATGTATTGTAGAATTGATGATCTAAATTTATATTTAATTTGAAATGTGTGAATCATGGAATTGAGGAAGACGACGCTTAATACTGACTAAAGCAGATCATGAATGTCAGTCTACCCAAGCCTATATGGACTTCTTCTCAACCCTCATAAGTCCAGGGGAGGAATGTAACGAGTCGATTTGAACCTCGCGCCTTTTCACATTTGTGTGTGTGCGTGTGTAGATTCGTTGCGGATCACTGCGCATGAGCGAGAGTTAAATAAAATTAACGAACATCATAGCTCGCTCGCTTTTGTTCGAACTGCCGTCCCGCCAGCGTGACTGCATATCGTCGCGCTTGCTGCCGTCTCCGAAGCGGGATGCAAGGCAAGGTCAACGCCGAAATTGCCACCCCTGTGATCTAACGAGACTGGAAATCATCGCCACGGAACAAATCATCAATGACTGACATCGGTGGTTATGTATCTAGTTTCGTCGAGGCTTTTGAATTCGTTGATCTCAAGGAATCCTCAACATTCACTACGTCATAGAATTTGTTAGTGATACAATAAATAACAACGGTATTACGAATACCAGCGGACTTTGTTGACAAACGTAAGCATTAATCGAATTGAGCTCAATTACATTGTATTAATTATTCTAACGAATTATGATAGTAAATCTATCATAAATTTACCATCATCACTCTACGCCAAAGAAAAAGAATTAAATTTATTGGCAATTGAAATGCGGATACGTAAATATGTGTGAATAGTGTGTGAATGCAGATATGATAATGTGTGAATATTGTATGAATGTAGTTGTGATCACGTATGAATGTATTTAGTTTTAAGAAGTTTTAACTATTGAAAATAATGTATTGTGGCCAAAAGAAATACTGTGTTTATTATTTCAATAATCTTTCCTTCTCGTCGTGTGATTCGGGAGCTTAAGGAATTCATGTTCTACTGACTGTGAAAAGCCATTTTATTTACAAGTTGTCTTTTTTAACCTATATAAATTTTACAATATCTTACTCATCTTATTGTTAGTCGTATTATTAGGCTTTGTAAAGCAATCATCATCGTGAAATCAACGGTCAGCTCATCATCATTGTAATAAAGCAATCAGCCTTGTAATAAATTGTAATAAAGTCTTATTAAGATAAATAATTTGGACTTTTTTGAATAGTATAATTAAAAGTTTAATTCCAATGGTTTTCGCAAGATCATCATAGTAATTGAACGCGCGAGTGATTTGATATATATTTAAAGAAAATTCTTTGGTTACCTCCGCGTCTTCAAGCATTACTTTGTGGCTAGGTAGGTTTGTTTTACCTCGGCTTTGCCTCGGTTGTTTATTTTATTTTTTTTCTCGCCTCCGTTGTTAAACACGTTAAAAAAATAGTATGTATATGTACCACGACTGGAAAACCCATAGCACGCCTCAGTTCTTAATCATAATCTATGAGTTTACCAGCCGTTGTACATATACTTTTTTTTTGACCAGCGAAACCGAAATTAACACGCTAATTCCGGCCTTGCTGATCAAACAAATAGTATACTACCCAAGGAGGCTATATTAGCAAGTCCATAACGTTCGTTTCTCAGTTTATATGCGCTATGGACTTGCCTTAATTCTCACGTGCTATGGACTTACCATTACTTTCTCGGCCTACGTATGTAATTTACTATTTGTTATTGCGTTGAGATTTAATTTTTTGTTTTGTCGGGATCTTTTTTAAATGCGAATAAATTCACAAACGCATTCTAAAGTTTGAGCATAGATTAACTAAATTCTGTAAATAATATAGATAATTATTTTATTTTCCTTATTACAATATAAATACTCATTTGAAATGCTATCGTTCATATCTTTACATTTAATTCCGAAAAACATTTCCACAATACTAAATATCTTCGATTTGATAATACAGCAACGTTGAGTATACTTTTCAAACTGCGATTTTCATACACAGTCGTAGAATTATATTTCTTGCTTCAATCTGTTACAACAGTCGAAGAGTTAAACAAGGTTAAAAAACGTAAAAGCTGATTAAAAAATGTAAAAAAATGTTTAAAGCTAAAATATAGAGAAAGTTCTTTAATCAAAAATACAACTCACGTCACTCTTCCATTGTTAAAGTTTAATTAGATAGTTACAAAATATTCAAAAAATTAATTCTATTAAAAATGTTATTAATACATTATATTTTCTATAATTTTTTAAATTGGAACAACTGGAAATCTTTTCAAAATTTGCCCTGATTGAACTACAATTATGTTTTGAACTAAAAATTGTATTGTAAAAATGTTGTATTTTGAATTAAAATTAAATTAAATTCGTATTCGTCAGAGTGCTGAGCTAATATTCTATGCATATTTTTGTTACTTATACTTGAGAATCATTTGATTCGAGTGAGAACCACAAATAATTTTTGAATTAAAAATATCTGCTTTTACATTTTTAAGCATAACTCTTCAATTATTGCGAGGCCCATTGAATACAAAACAATTCGGCAACAATCCTCTTTATCGCCCTCGTCCTGGCACGAGGAGGCAGAGACGTAGCTCGTTCCCGTTCTTGCTCCGTAATTTTTGGACACAAGTGTCTTTTCGTTCGTTTTTTTCTACTTCATTATTCATAATGAAATTCTATACCTTTTTCACTAATCTTTGAAAAGCTTCTCATTACAATAGTTTTAAAATTGATTTTTAAGATCTACAAAATAAAAATAAGTTTTCCATAGATACCGTTCCTTTCAAGTTACAAATAGTTAACATTTGACAAAAATATAACATTATTTATTCGATTAGCAGGTATAGAATGTCATCTCTGGTTGTTTCGTATATTAGACAAAAATTAATAAATAAAAAGGCTTTGTACATCGTAGAAAAATTCATCATTGTGTTACAGTCTAAAAGTAAAAAGATAAACGAAAAGAAAAAATGCATTTGTTAATGTTTACTTATGGGTTATAACTTATATTATATAGTAATAATATCTACTCGACGCCAAGTTTTCCCAAATCTATAACTTAAAAGAAGTATGTAGCTTTGACACAATATTTATGCTTAGAGATTAACTTATAATAATAACCTTATCTTAATATTATTACGATGAAGTTCAATATTTTGAAAGAAAATCTACGATTTATAGCAATTAAACCTTGTTATACCTTGTACACCCTACCGATAATTATCAATTTATGAATTTATTGAAGCGTAAACAGCAAAGAGCCGATAGTTGGATAGCAATTTAAGCCTTTCAATAATATTAATTAATAACAAATAGTCGTAGATCCGTACAGTAGATCCATTTAAGAGACAACATTTTTTGGATTGATTTTAACTTATTACATAAATTCAAATTTTATTTATACCAAATTAATATTACAAATTTTCTAAAATTGTAACAAGTTTATGGTTATTATGATTCCAATTTTTTATAACATGACAAATACATAAATGTAATTATATGTTTCGGTTAAGATTTAACTTATTACTGAGTAGTTTCTTGATTGTTCGATAAAAATATTTAAAAATATTTTATTATAGTTACATAATTATTTAATTGATTGTTTATAGCAATGAATAATATAATAATGAACTTTTGAAAATTACGTATTCATATTGATTCATGAATGATCCATGACTTTATTGCTCTTAATTTGATAATTATGTCATAGACAAGTCATTCTTCATTGATAAATTTTATCTTCTAGGCACATTTTAACATAAATAGAATACAGTGATATATTGATCTTTTTTTTAATTCGTTGAGTAATGTTGAAAATCTTAAAAACGAGGGTTTAAAAACTGTAATCAACAAGTGCTCGCAATAAGGCACGAGTTTGAAAGTTGTCTTATGATCGTATTCTTTGCTGTTCAAGGCTCTGGTGATTTTAGTTACCATAAGTATAGTAATTTAATTGTAACAGGTAAACTATAGTCGATGTGAAAAGCTCACGTTTTCTTAAATTTCTTAAGTCATTGATATTTGTGGTACCATCATTTTTTTAAATGATAATGTTAATGGTAGATGAAAAGAAAGCAATTTAAATGGAAAATGTTTCAAGTAAAAAATGACGATATCATTTCAATAAATATATATGTATATAAGTATTTATAAGTAAAACTATGTTTTAAGTACTTCTTCGTCGTGATTTACTCTGAACATAACAGTCTTCTTATGAATACACTTATTATGATTTACACTACACTATAAGATTTATATTTTGCTATTTCTCAAATTGCAATCTTTTGATTGATTCATTTACGTAAACTATTTTTCTACAATTTTGCTAATATATTTTCACATCAATATTCGTCAACGAAAAGAAAAATTCAATTGACCTAGTTTTCATAAAAAGGTAGCTGGCAGTTTAGTTTATGATGTGCTTTGGAGAAATTTAGTTTTTATTGTTTTTTAACACAAAACTAGATACTGTGCGAGGTTTATTGAGCAATAATAAAATAAACAATTGCCAAAACTGTAAAGAAATTGTCTTCATCAACACGTCACATTGATTTTTGGAAATCAATTTTTTTTCCGTACACATTTTGAACGATTTCTTAATAAGTCTTATTCAACATCTTGTGAAATGCATGAAATTGTGTCGTTTATCTCGATCTATTTTCTTTTGAAACTTCATACAATCATAAGATCACGTTCGTAATCACCGTTTTTATGAAAGATCTCATTTACAAAATCTCTTGATAAGTTTTCTTTCGGCACAGCGATCTCGTATGTTATCACAGTTGCTTCAGAACATAAAACGTTAGTAGTCAAACATTGAAACAGAGTAAATGAAAGCAGGTCTTTTGGATAATTGAACTTTCATATTTTTCGTTTTTGAAACGAATCTAATAGGAATGCTTTATGTCTAGTTAGATTTTTTAATTTAATTTGACCTATTATATTACGAGATATTAAGTAAACTGATGCGAGACGATGCCTACATCTTACTTATTCAAAACTACACTTTTTAAATACTGTAAATGTTAAATATCATTGTTACACAATTTTTTAGTAATTTCATCTTACAGAAAGTTTATATATAGGTTTCGATTATAAATGATATATTAATTTATCTTATTTATAAATTCATGTGTCATTTTCACAGAGAACAACTTTAAAAAATAAAATTCTTATAACCTAATGTAACATATTTACGTCGGTATATGTTATTCAATAAACATTTTTATTTGAACTCTTCCAAACATTGTCGATATGTTCGTGAATGAACCGTCTTATGGTACTAAGTAATACAGTTGAATAACGACACGAAAAATTTGAAAATAAAAGTTGAAACAAGAAACGTATCTTCATCTAAACAAGAAACTTCGCACCTCTAGATTAAAAAAGAAAGATCATTTTTCGTACAAACCAAAAGTCTCGCATTTGGCCACATGAATAAAGTTATCGAAGGCACGAAGTAAGATCCAATCGTCTCGCATCAAATTTAAATGTCTCTCCACGAAAGAAAAACTAGATAGACAATCTCTACAATGCCATTTTTCAAGCCTGTTCTGATTTTGACTTAGGTTTGCGACCAAGGAGCTTGCGGAAAGATGAAGTCCACCTTGATCGTACGAAGGTACCGTTGCGTTGGATTGCTGCGTCACCAGGTTCGCTGTTCGACGACTCGCTGATCTTTCGACTGCCACATTCGTAGGAGCGCGAGCGACGGTCGCCTGTTTCCGAGGAGAACCTGATAAAATGAATGTATGTATTATTATTAAAAAAATCGATAACGAAAATACCTCGATGGTGAAGATTCTACATTTTACTGGAAACTATCAGTAATTTTTAAACGACAAGCTTAAACTTTTGTTTTAGAATCTACCACTGCGTTAAGTCGACTAGTTTATGAAACATTTTATTTTATTAGCCTACCAAATGTAACTGCAGAGAATCATGCCACTTGGAAATGTCATTAATCACGTGTTCCGTGTTGAAATCAATGAAATTGGAAGAAATGTTAATTTAAACATGTGAAGTAAAATTAAAAACGTCAATTTGACAAAAATATGTAAGTCACTTCTACAAAAGATAAAGGTAATATCTACACTTTCATTGATAAATCTACTTCGCCAGACTCTTGAAACACTTATTCTACAGCAACCAGCAATACGAAGACACATTTCTCAAAATCAGACAAATTATGAAAATTAAGGCAGCCTGCAGTAACCTACCCAGAGTCAGAGGAGAAAGCTCGAGCAGTAGGCGGCGCACTCGAGGCAGTAGACGAGAGAGAAACCTCGTTGTGTTGATTGTTGGAGTACGCTTCATCCTCGGAGCACTCGTCCGAGTCATCAATATAACCATCAACTCCGCGTTCCAGTGGTGAACTCGTACGTAAAGGTGGTAATGCTGCTGGTGTTGCTGGTCTTAGCCATGTGCGTAGATCTTGTAGTGGAGCTTGCAGGCACTTGAATAATTTGCTACTGCAGAAGAAACAGATTTTCGTTATACAAACTAACGCAAGGTAGTCTCGCGTAATGGTGAAAAGGATCCAATTGTGAAAAACACTGTAATAGTTTGTATACCTTATCATTAGCACGCTCTGAGAAAGTAATAACGTAATGTTGCTTAATAATTCGATATTATTAAAAGACATTCTTTTGTTTTTAAAAAAAACATGTTATTAAGGTCGTGACTATCAAAGTCATAACAGCACGTTAATTACACTCGTCCTGTCTGTTATAAATTACTCTCAAGCGTTTTTGAAGCAATAAGCACGTTATAGTTTTCCTGGAGCTCAGTTACTTGAAAACTCATCATGCAATGCTATTAGGAAAATAACCAGTTTTCTGTATACTGAACGAAAAATAGTTCTGCAAAGAGTGAACGATCATTTACAGCAAAAATGGTTTTATTTTGAGTAACCAGCGAATTTAATTACTTTTGGTTGATCGTATGTTCTCAGATTCATTTGTTTGTAGGTCATCAGTGGAGAAAAAATTGTTAAATTTAGTGTATGCTTATTTCAAGAACAAAGATTACTTTATCGAATTTTACTTATAATTTGTCTTTCTTTTGTATATTTTACCAAATAAAAAATGACACAAATTTTCAACAACTGAATCTCCTCTTATTACGCAGCTCATCAACTCGCAAAGTAGTAGTAAACTCACTCGTCGCGGTAGTCATCGACATCCTGGAAAGTGCGTCTAGCGTAGAGGCAAATCGAGCACCTGCGTCGCCTGCGGCACGATGTCGCGTGTAGAGCAGCGGCACGAAGGTGTCTGGCAGCGTGTCTCAGAGTCGCAGCTTCATGTGTTAATGCTGCAACGCCTTCCTCGTTACGTCGTCTTTCCTCGCCAAGTTCGTCCTGCTCCAAGCGCAATTTTTCCTTCAACTCTTCGTTCTATGAACAAATGTTTTTTAATTATATACTAGGCAATTCACGTGTATACAGATTACGTAGTTTTTTGGTCAACTCTTGGCCTGGATACTTCCTTTGCTATGAACAGCGATGAAATTGCCTTTGAAATGAGTTTATCAACATTTTTTTTTTAATTCTCATATACACTAGACATCTTGAAGCGAGAATTTTTCGACTTCAAAATGTGATAAGCAAACACGGAAAACCAAATAGTCTATTGAAAATAAGGAATGGTTTTTTTATTATTTAAGTCAATTTAAGAAAAAAGATTTTATACTGAGAAGTTAAATTAAAAGTAAGACATTCATTTTGATAATCAACAATACTTTTTAGTTTAAGAGCTAGTTTCTAAGGTCAATAATTATATGGTAATTATCTTATGATTATCGATCTTGGCGACTAGCACTTTTTTCTAACTTTAAGATATTTTTTTAACATTTGAAAATTGGAAAATGCTATAACATTAGTATATTTTTTCAACATTTAAGAAATATTTTTATTCAATCTGAAAAATATCATAAAAAGACACAGTTTCATTTGCTGTTTATTTAACAGTCATAAGAAATTGTATTGCAAATATTTAATTTCGTTTGCATAGCCGAATTGAGAATGATATCTCGTCAATTTCGTTCGACAACTCACTCGAACAAAAGTGAAAATTCATCATGATAGCCTCTAGCTACATAAGCTCTCACAGAAAGCACATCAATCTTGAAATGGATACGCTTGGAAGAATATAGCCTCGAGAGGCACGATTAATTTAATAATTCGAAATGTAAGGTCACGATTTTCAAGCTTGTCTTTCTCACTCGTTCTATTGGAAATAAAAGACAGGATCGGGATTAAAGTATTGGCTTTGTCTTTAAAGTATCGGGGCATCCGGAAAAGAAAATCGCGTGCTTGCGCCCGAGTAAAAGAAACAGTTGCATGTTTACGTTACTCTCTTGTGGTTGAGAAAAAAAAAGTCCAAAGGGAAATGAAGATTTTTTCTCTTTTTATCGCTTGATTTTATGGTTGAAACCTTTCATATAAAAGAAATTTTTTGTAATTGACGACTAGGATATCATTCCAAAACGATTTATAAAGCATGTTTTTTGTCGGCAACTTGTATGATCTTCGCTCGCGATAAGCTGCAACATGGCATTTGACGACGCTCGAAAAAAAAAGAAAGAAAGAAAAAAACGTGTCAAATTAACATGTTCGGTGATACACGCGTTCACCTGGATCTTTTCGGATGTCATTCTCCGATTACCATTACCGATTAAAAATTGATATCGAGAGAAAAATTGTATCGAATTTCGAAAGTTTGTTCACCTCTCTTTCCAAAGCATCGCGTTCAGCGCGAATGGCAGTAGCTTGCCTGACGACTTCTTGCCTTGCTCTCTCCAGTGATCTACGTGTGATTTCATTCTGCGCCGCTTGCATTTGCAACTGTCTCAGCGCCGATTCTTGCTCTCTCTCCAAACGTTCGCGTGCAGCTATACAAGCTTCACGGTCTTGTTTTGTACGTTCGACTTCGTCTTCCAAACGTAAACTACGTTCCAATTGAAGAAATAGTTCTTCTTCTTTGTCTTTCAATTCAGCTTCGCAACCTTCCAAACGACGTTCCAGTTTCTGCCGAGTTTCTTCCAATTTATCTCGTTCCGCCTGTAAATTATCAGTCAAAATAGAAATATACTTTTTTAGAAGTTGCACAGGATTAAAATATTATACATTTAAGTTCTTAATCTGTCGAGTATTGAATAAACTACGCGATAGTTTTACTGCTGAGAGAAACTCTATACGGATTCTTTTACGGAAGCCCCGATGGTTTTATACACATCGTAGTTTTGCTTTTTCTTTTCCTCGTCCACGTGGAAACTACTCGCTATAATAAATACAACGTTTCTTTCTTCGTCCATTTCTATTCGTTACATTATTGAGCTCACGAATGCAGTTCAATTAAAAGGCTATGCAATAGACGTTTCTATAATACTTATTCAAATTGAAAGTTGCGGTCAACACACACAAAGGATAACAATGCATCTGGGTGTGATGCGCATTAACGCGCAGCATGAAGGATTATTATCATTAAGACTATATTCCACAACGCGATTAATTTGACACATCGGAAGCCACGCCTGCGAAGATATACGGGAGCGCCGGCCAAAAAAAGGGGAAAGGTTTGCACGTGTGTGGAAGTGTGTGCATTGACCTCTCTCATTCGACTTCTCCTCTTTTTTCCATGCTTGAAGGGAGTTTCAAATAAAAGGGTTCATTCATTCGGACTGATTGCTCGACTTTTCTCTCTCTTTTTTGCGGAGGATGTGAATGCATGATCGAGTTTCAGTTTGCCAGGCCGGAAATCAGTTAAGCGTCATCTTCTGTTTTTAAAGTTGATAGCGTATGGAAATAATTGTTGTAAAAAAACTGGGCAAAATTTCCAGTCGAGCGAGCATCGGCGAAGGAAAAGCCAAAGAACGATCCTTAAATAGAGAAAAAAAAATTGAATGCTGTCCGTTACAATACCACTTCCCTTCGTAAAACCGAGCACCAGCCAATTATTACAGACTGCAAGGAACTGCATTCTACCGGATTATGGAGATCTAAATACGGATTTTCTCCACGGAAATTCAGATTTTTAGGTTGTTCGCGGAATAAAAGTATAAACTATGTATATCGTTCGTAAGTTTTCATTCTAATGTTGGACTTAAAAGGCTGCTGCTGCACGAGTCATCATGAGTCATCTTAGACAAATGTGAATGTAAACGGGGGAAAGTATCAGCTTCGCAAGAAGTTGTCTAATGACAGATTAAAAGACAGTTCAAGAATGATGGTAAGTACAGCTGCACAGTTTTTTTTTTAAAGACTTTTCGGCGAATATACTTTCTAATAGATAATGTATGAATTGTTGTTTCTTTTATTTCTTTTCGGGCACTCGGGGAAAATGATCTTGAAAAGAGAACAGAATAAGCCGTCGCAATCACGTTATAGAAATGGTCGTTACATCTTAATAGTATTATTAAATTAAAGCTTCGATCGCATCCCTGAAGTGTCAGTTTCGCATGTCTTCTATACGGATTAACGTCATACACACTAACGAGCTTTAAACCTTCCCTCTCATGTCTGGTGCATCGAACTTTACCGCAAGAAAGACTCGTGTCTACTCTTTCACCAAGTTTTCAACACGTATATATATCCGTGTCGAATTGCAAAAGCAGAATTTCCCATCTGCTGTTATTGACGCAATTGACATCGGAATTCAATTAACGGACGGACGGACGGACGGTGAACATCATCAGCTGTGATAAAGAAATATTCAATCTGAATGCCTTTTAATGGGAGCTTTACATCGCGTGATAGAGCCAAGTTAATTTACACTGAAGGAAGAGCAGCTTGTGGTTCGACGCGCATTTATATCCCGAGAGGAACTTCATTTTCATTGAGCTCTAATTAACGGTTTTGATCGCATTCGCATACGTGATTTTTCATTTTCTTTCTTACAACGCGACGGCATGTGGTGTTGTTTTTTCAAGTGATTGGAAGGATGTTAGCTTCTCCTGCTATATTTTGAATTGGTGCGATCTTAATATATCGTACATTATTTGTTTTCTGGCTATCCGGCAAAACTGCTCAAATTAATTCCCATAAGGCGGTATATTTCGATGTACGTGTACTTTTGAAATAAAATAAAAGAAATTAGATCGAACTGGTAAGTTCCTTTTTAAGGGTTAGTTTATCTTACGATTATCACAATAATGGATTTGGACGATTACTCCAAGAAGCTATTTATTTCTTAAAATGAATAATGATGACGCAATATTAAATAAGTAATTTACTTTTTAATTTTAATGGGATATGTGAGATTTCTACAAAATGAAAGTACAAGATCGTACATGTAAACAGTCATATTTTAAAATGTAAAATGTGAATCCCATGAAAAAAAAAACGGGTAAATATAATATTTCCCATCCCATCAAACCTAAAAGATCTTTTTTCAATGCCTTAGTAAAAGAAGTGAAAAAGAAAATACTTGGGCACACGAGAAATTCTTTCATATAGCATTCACCACCTGACAAAGTACATTAGACTCGCTGCTGTATATATGTGTAAAAGCATAAAACAGGTGAAGGGCTTCGTTGCGGCTCTCCCTGCGCATATATTCTCGCGCGCGCGAGTACGGAGTCCACTTTTAATTGGCGGCATCCTGCAAGCGAGCGAAAGGGGCATATGGAAGAATGCGCTAAAGAAGAAGCGCTCTGCTGCGCAACACTCTCTTGTCTTCTCATTTTCTTCTCTCGCACTCTTTCATCGTTTATTATTCCTTAAAGTGGGGTTTAGTTGTAAGGCTTAATGAGTTTGCATAAATAATTTTGTTAACTTCACATCTGCGGTATGTGAGAAAAAGTTGTCGATAGGAGATGGGTCAAAAAAAAAACCCATAAAATTATTAGGAAATATACCATTACGGAGTTGATGATACTGCTGCGATATAGCTGTTTAAAAAGGAAATACCACAGAGAAGAATTAGTCGGTGATTTAATAAAACTTTGTCACTTCAAGGCTAATTTCGACAGTTCAAGCGTGTAAAATTAAATTGAAGCGATTTATAAGTTTGATTTGAAATGTACGTTCAAATGTTTTCAAATAATTTATAAAAAATATTGCCATTGAAGAAAGAGGGACGAACATGAGCAATCAAGAAAAATTATTTTAGTAAAAAATCTACGTTCCAACTTGCCATAACGCAAACTACAACAAATAACAATAATTCAAGCAAGACAATTCATCGCACAAACGAAAGAAAAGAAAAGCTCGCTGCAATTCATTACCTGCCTATGCAAATGTAAAAAGCGTGTAACAATGAGGCGAGCGGGCAAACGCGGCTATACGCACTAAATGCTTCGCACTATGAGCGCGTCCAACGCAAAATACGTGAGAATCGTCATCATCGACGCGGATGTGTCTTTCTTTCACGCTCTCATTTAATTGGCTTGTCGAGGTGTGTAGCGACGAAAGCTTTTTTTTCTACGTAATGATTTTAATTTTTGTTTGCGGACGTTTAAGTATTAATGTATATATGAATTGTTAGATATTAAGATTTCCGAGTTTATACATATGTTGGGGGAAACTTTAGATTATCGGGGAAAGTTGTAGTTTTCTTGATTGAATTTGATGTAAGATTTGCTTTATTTTTAAGCAGGGTATTGTAGAAAATTGTATTTAATTGAGGTGGCGGACGGCGGCGAAAACTCGATAGAAATTTATCGTAAATATAAAGTTTTATTTACTACAGTGCAGATCTTGCTTGTGAGAATTTTTGTTGTTAAAAGTATTATGTCTGTGCAATATTTATGTGATCTCGTTATCTGCGGGAAAAGTTCGATTTTTAACGCATAAATATTTGAAAGTTGTCTTGCAAACGTTACACATAGAGTAAATTGAAAAATTTTCTTTTCTCGTCTATTCAACTGTTTTATAGGCATTTTTCCACTTAGCCACATCTTAAAAGAGGCTAAAAAGCTTCGCTATCTTGGCAAGTTCATAATCAACCTACCAATTAAGGAAAGTTACGCACCTTCATCAGCAAAAGAAGTAGCCTAATATTTTCTTCCACGTACAATGTAGCTTGTATCACAGCTTTTTCCTACTCACCTATAGTGATGTAATCACTTTCGAACCATATGTGCATGCCTCTTTATATATATATATATATATATTTTAATAACATTTCTCTGACGATAAGTGTTTCTTTTTTTTTTAAACTTAGCACATCATAATAAATTTATTCCATACGCGCTCTCCTTCCTGTTGAACTCGCAGTTTGGTGAAATTTCCGCGCGCGCCCATGAGCACTTTCTATTTCGCGCTAACGAGGAAAGCATTAAATGCATTCAAACTTTTCTCCTTAGCTCACATTGTGTGAGTCGATGTTTTCATTCGACACCTTCAGTGTTAACTTTCCGCAATTCCTTTGCGCGCGCTACTCTTTTTTTCTTTATTTTAATGGGTCATTCAATAAATTTTGTCCGATAAGAGATTCGTTAGATTAGATCGTAACATACTTACGATGAGAAAACTGCATGTAAAGTTATAATGTGTATTAACTGTCAATGTGCCAGCAAAGCTGAAGTCTCGAATGATTTTATTTAGAAGCTTTTGTGTGAAAATATAGATGACTTCGGGAAAGGTACTGTTACTATTGCTGATTGCGGTAGAACTGCTGATTTTATACCCTTGATCATTACGACTAGTGTAAAAGATAATGTTGTGAGAAGGAACGGAGCGCATCGTGCAATTGTTTGCCTCGCCAACTCCCATCCAGTTAAGATTGACGCGACTGAAGAACTTTTTAAGTATAGTATTTCTGTGGCCGTGCTGGATTATTAAGACACTTCACAATGCCGTGATAAAAGCTGCGATCTCTTTGTCACAATTTCGAAAGACTAGTGTTTAATTCATAGTGCTTGAAAGCTGAGTCCATAGACAAAATGTTTTTATTGATTCGTTCGAGCGTTGTCGCTAATGTTACTGATAAAAATGGTCTAACACCGTTTGCACCGTTGTTTGGTCAATTACAATCATCGTCATTAAATATGAACGTTAGAACGAGTGTTGACAATGTGTTTATCGTGAGACAATTGGCTTTCACAGCTTTCGAAGATGTAGAATCTAATACTGATGTTATAAGATCGATTGAAAACTTTGCCAGATTTCCCGAGCTATAAAGAGTCAGCTTCAATGAATCCAGAGACTTGATGCTGATAATGGTATTCGTTATTACACTCTTAATTGGAATTGTCGACAGGGCTTCGAGGTTGTCAAGAAGAGAGCATTTTACAAATTTTCTTTGAAAATCTGTTAAGGTTGAAGGATTTGTTCCTTGGCTATTTTTGTTGTTTGTAAAACTCTTATATACTAGCTAAAAGGCAAAAAAACGAAGCAAATGAACAACTGCTCGACGGGATTATTACTGAAATTTATCAAACATCTTTTTTGCTATACTTTAACTAATTATCTTTATAAATGTAGAATAACACGAATACTAAATTATAATGTTTATGACTATGATGGTGCGCATTCCACCTTAAACTATAGGTCCGATCACACTGCATGTAAAACTTCGCTCTTACTATTCCAAAAATGGTAGAGGAAGTAACTCTACATGCTAGTGATTATAGGGAACCAAGACTAATACATACAGGTACTTAATGCACCTTTACAATGATCATGCTTTACAGCGTTTCACATGAACGTAGTTCTTTAAGTAATAATAACAATAATAATAACAATATCATATCTATCAGTTATCTATACTCTTTACTTTAATTCATACTTATTACTAATAAAAAAGATACGTTTATTAAGTTTTAAGCTAAGTCATTTTTATATTCATAAGTTTTGTACACAAATAATATAAATAAACCATTTACGATTCATACGATTAACCTATTTTTCATTTGACTACTTAAAAAAAATATTTGTTCTTCATAAAAATAAATAGAATTCATAATTTTTGAGTTTTTTCTAATAAGCATTTATAGTTTTCTACAAAACTATATTGGTATTCAGAAAATCTGCCTTTTCTTAAAAAATAACCGTTGTGTAAGTAAAAATTCCTGGATTGTATTGTGTGCGCACAAAAGAGAGAGAGAGAGAGAGAGAGACTTATACAGAGGTTGCTGCATACTAGAAACACGCCGTTAGGGGGCTTCCGATGTTGTTTTGCCCCCACTTTCACAACATCATTTTTTTTGTTAGACGCAATAGGAGATGCTTGGCGCGATAGTTGGAAAATGCCTAGTACCCTATTGTCTCTCTCACACTGTTAATGTTGCTGCTTGCGTTTGAAAAAAAAATTTTGTGCCGATGGTTTGATGATAATTTTGTACATTGTATCGTATGGATACTTTATTTTATGTATATATTACAAAACTGAATATTATATCAGCAATGAATTTTACTTTTGAAAAATGGGGAAATGTATGTTATAACTGTTCAAGCGATCGGCTTTTATATGCATTTTCTAAAATATATTCGTAAGTATTCGAATCAATTTACTGTTCTTTCATCACATAAAATGAAAATAGTCGAGACATATAATTTTATTTTATTTCTAGTAAACATTTCATTGCGTTACACGAACGAACTGAAATAAATGGATAACAAATAGATGCAACGAAAGGCGATGACGACCGTATCATACGACTTTACAAAATAAACTTACGCAGTTCAAACATGTTATATTTCAAATGCACTTAAGTGTGACGACGCGTTGTATTGAATTGAAAGTACAGTAAAGTAATATCGATAATGACTAATTGAAACTTTCCAATTCTGACAAAGAAAAAAATCAACCTATTTTCCATATTCTCGCAAAAAGAATCTATTCCATAAACAACACAAAACTCTAGCTCTCTTACAACTAGAATACGGTGTAAAATTTAACGCAGTAGGCGCGATTGGTGTACTTCATTCTAGCATTCAGGATAACTCGATTGAACTCGTTAAGAAACTTCTGATCCGTAATGCCAAAGTTGTCGTTAGTAACAAGCTCGGCGTCGATGTACTTTTCGATGTAATAAAAAATTGTCGAAGACATGAATTATTACCGTTACTTTTGAACTATGACGTGCCAGATATGAAAACGAAAAATAAACGTGCTATAACTGAGCTAAAGTATCTCACACGTTGATCTTATGGGAGTGAGAAAGCGATCCCACTCTTCTTAATTATGCTATTACGACGGAAAATATCAATTTGGTAATTTCATTTTTTCGTAGCATAATTGAACATATTTTTTGACGTATCTAAATTTTTCTGTAAGTTAATTTTGTAGTAGAGTATAAAGCAGTCATGAATAGAAAATTAGGAATAACCGGAGTAACACCTTTATGTACCGTAACTGGTCATAGAAAGTATTATATTAGGAAGATACTCATTGAAAAGAGTGCCAGCGTACATGAATGCAATAAAAATGATGGACAGCATTCTATTCACTGTACATGCTCATGCGGATCAAAAGATAATATAAGGTTTCTCTTACAAAGAGGTGTTAATTTAAACGCCACTGACAAATATGGCGCGACTCCGTTTTCTTTAATGAAGTCCATTGCTTTTATGGAATCTAATCAGCTTGTTCTAAAGTATTTTGCGGTGATGAGTGGGGAAAATATCGATATTATTTTATTAATTCTGTAATATTTCGGGCCGATGAATGTTAAAAATGGAAAATCAGATGAATGCCGAAAAACTAATCATGTTAATCAATTTTACGAGAAAAATCAAGATGAATACCTCTGATGTTTTTGTCAATTGAAATAATGAAGCTTTTGAAAATTTCCAATCGTTTATAATAAGGATTTTACACCAACAGAGTGTTGTGTGAAAAAAGGCCAAATAGGTTCTCTTCCTGATGTTTCACTTGGAACCGATTATCGCTTTTACAAACTTTTAAATTTCTAGTAAGTTCTTCAAGCAATGTTTTTAAAATAATTAAAAATGAAAAAAGAAAAAACACAAATAGTTATTTTATTTATACAATTGATGGCATAGTGAGTTTATTCTATCTAAACTAGATTTGGCTTGGATTTAGGGGATTAATGCGTGTAGGTTATAATAATCATAATGAATGTTATTTATAGAATGACTGGTATATCAGAATTTTATCGACAGTATTTGAGTGAAGTGAAGAAAAAGAAGGTTCAAGTTGTATTTCATTTTTTAATATTCTAGAGAAGAGTTTTGAAAGAACTGTCGATTTTGGCAAGGAATGAAATATTCGTTGAAAATTTCGATAAGAGTGATGGAGAAATTTTATCTTGATATATTTTATAGAAATGTATTTACCATTAACAAATACAGTAAAGAATAGAAATAACTTAACACCGCATTAGAATTCGTAATCATATAAATTTGTTTTAGAAATTATTCCGGAATGAATAAAAATTATTTTTTATTTATATATAAATAAGTTGCGTTAAGAATCTAATGGCAAGGTATAAAGACTATTCAATAAAAAGTAATACATTTTCATAAAATTTCCGAAACTATTATAAATTTATATTCTTTATTAGATAATTTCTCTTGCAAATAAATCCTCATTCACCCTGACGATACTCAGCGTAAGAAGTAAAATAAAGTAATAAATTTTTCTTCTTTTTTTGGTTTTGATGCCATAAAATAATTTAATCTCAAAATTAAAATTAATAAATAATATGACTGTCGATAATATCTTACAATCTTGATTACATTTCTTTTGTATTATATGAATCATGAAAATAACATGATCATTACACGGTAAATCGATTACTACAAGCTTCAGAATAGAAAGCGATTATATTACAAGGAGTAATACCATTTTTGCTTATGTAAATAATATCAAAACACACTCACGCGCGCGTGCACTGAAAATGCATTAAATATTGCTATGATCAATTCTAATGACTGCTAAAGCAATTGTGAAATAATTAAATATTTTTACTTATTCAGAAAAATTGCTGCATCTGACACGTATCGATGTATTGAGTAAAAATTGTTCTGATTAAATTTGTTGTTTCAACAGTTGCTATAATTGATAAAAAAAACAATTTTTCTTCAGTAATCTCTTAATAAATCCTATAAGATGCAATTCAATGCCGAGCTTTGCGAGTAGTTTGTGAGAAATTAATATGAGAAGGAACCAATAGGAGAGCATTAGACCTCGATTAGTATTTTCATACACCTATTTTATCCAGGGAGGACATTGGCTATCTCTCAGTTCGTAGAAAATTCCTGGTAGAAGATCTTAACTATCTCGAGAATTATTATCCTCTCCATCATATTTCTCTATGTTCAAATTTTTTACGCGAGCAGATCCCTGCACGTTCTTCCAAAGCAGACATAGCAATTAGCTCTGTCTCGACAAAGAAAACTAACATCTACGCTGAAATCAGTGCTTTTCTTTCTCATCATTTTTTGCGCCAACTTTTGCTTATTGTGTTATTTCTCATCGAATCGATATTTGTACAATATCGTATTGATTTAAATTAAATAAGTATTAATTATGAAAGGTGAAAATATTCAAGTAATATTCAAGCTTACACATGGAATAATTATTTATGCTAATCTATAAATGTCGCACAATGATAAATTATTTGATTAAACAACTCGCGATTATATTTATATGGTAATAACCTACGTGCGTGTCCCTTTTTTATGTTTTTTACTTACGAATATCGTATAATTGTCCTTACGTATAACAGAAAAAGTCTGTATAAAGTAGCTCTAACGTATAACTATCAAACATAGCTACTCATCCAGAGTAAAATCAGCAGAAAGTGCACTCGTGCCATGGGAGATCGACGAAAATTAGCGTTCTGTAATAACATGTCGCGGCGCCGTTACACATAATCGCCTATTGGAAAAATCAATGCGTCCCGCGTACCGTAGCTTTTTCTGCGCGTGTCTCTGACAAATGAATAAGATTTTTTTCTCTCCCGTAATTAATCCAAGTGAAAGGTCGTTGTTTGAAAATCACCACTGCAATGGAATGAAAGAAGTGCAAGTTGACTGTAATTGCGTAAGTCCGAGTGAAATCGAATTAGAAGAGACGAGAAAGAAGATGGATGTTGTTGTTAGATGACTCGACAGTGTTTTATGTAAGAGTTTGGCGAAAAAGCAAACTATGTACGTAAATTTTAAAGAAAATCTTTGAACGTTCATCACTCAACTTTTTATGGTTCGAATTCCAAACGGCTTGTGTAAATCCGACTCCTGTGTATCGTATTAAATGCAGGAATATTGATTCGCGTATCATTATTTTGCCGTATATGATAATTTGCAGTTCATTTCCGAAAATTAATATCCCTAACTCATTATGGGAAAACTGAAATTATTTATAGGTCGTTTATGCATGGGTTATTTTGAAATATTCGAAATTAAACATCGCTCCTTGAATTCAAGTGGTAAAATTGAACGAACGGCAAATGAACGATTGTACCGCGGTTCAACGTTAACGAACCGTATAAAACGTTTAATCAAAAGCGACGATATAGCTTCTTCAATTAAAACTTTTTCCCAATAGAATCAATAATTTAAAAAAGAAAACATGTGATTGCCACGCGTGCGAGAGAGAAGAGTAAATGATAATCCTTTGCGAATATAATTGCTCGAGTAGAGGATGGGCATTCCGTTGGCAAAAGGTTATTAGCGGTCAGTTTGTGCGATAAGATGATAACGATCCCCTACTCGTATTGACGGGAATCACTTTGCGTTCTAATTACGAGCAGCAGCGTGGTTTTCATTTGGCTTTGCTAAAAGACAGGAACTGGATTATCATGTGTGCCAATAAAGCCCTTAGTGTCGTCGTAAATCAATAGCTTTAACGAGCTTATCCAATTTTACGATTTACCTTTTTTACGAGGCGAACGGTTGCTGAATATTTTAATTGCTTGTTATCATACGGTATATACTTGCGAAAAGTTTCCCCCGTGCGCTAGATTTGGATATGCCAATTTTAGCCGACTTTTACTTAGTAACACTCACCTGCGAACAGAAATTAAAAACAATAACTATTAGATTTGTAAACGTTAACTTGGAATTTTGATATACATTTGGTATGCGAATGTTATTAAATTAATTTATCTCCAAAAGCACACGCTGATGCTGTATTTTTCTTTTTCCCATGGGGAAGAACAGCATAAAAAAGTGAAAAATGAGAGTAGAAGTAGTCCACGTTAATGAGATTTTCCCGACATAGGCAACCTTAGAATATGATTCAGATTGTATATAGGTATTTAGAAGAAAGTTTTTCATACGCAAGATCACTTCGTTATAGGTTCTCGCAAATACAACAGATCAAGGTCACAGATTGCAGCTGTGCTTTATTTAAAACAAGAAAGAAAAAGTAACAAGCAGAGAACTCTATTATTCAATTCTTCGACGTATATAAATAAAAGAAAGCTTACGAGTCATTCTTGCGCCGAGTGTCGTCTTACATATTGAAAATTCATTAGGTTTGCGAACGAGGTCTTTTGTTATGAGACTACGCGTTTCGTAATGTGTATGGGGGAGGCAAGCTGCTGCTAATTTTGTAAGCTGTGCAAATTTTCACGAGTGATTGAGTAAGTTTCGCAATGAGCTATTTGCGAAATTCATAGATCGTATATCACCAGGTGTATAGCAGGTGTGTGTACTATTGAGTTTCTAATATATACTTGTATCGACAAAAGGAGATGAAGAGTGAATCGAGTGTTGAATTTCAATTGAGGTTGTAAAACTGACAGTATGTCTTCTGGTGGCTCATTGGGACTAACCACTAATTACTCATTTGCATTGGAAGTCGAAAACTTTTATGAGTCGCGTAAAATATTGACAGATTAAACGTAGGTGTTAATTATATGTAAATGTTGAAAAGACAGCTATACACGATCTATCTGACAACGTATAATTCATATTCAAAGAGTGTTACTTTCAAAAGTAACACTCTGTCAAAAGAGAAAAATTAATCAGTGTCATCCAAGAATCGCCGGTATAGCAACTTTGTGTATAATGCACGAGTATTCAAATTTTTTTCAGTATCAAAGGAATGTGAAAGCCTTTCATTTTTGATTGAGAGTTTCGATGCAAGACGTGTGATTTATGGATAAAAAATTTACACTGCACTTTCACTGAAACGAATGAAAAATGCCGAAATGAAAATCGGTACAACTTTTTATTTGTTTGATTGATGTTACATCGAACCATTATTACAGCTGCGGTTGAGATCTATCTACAAAAGACGTTCTTAAGGTGAAGTTCACAGTCAGACTGCACTCGGATACATCGATACGTTCCCAAGCGATTCTCACGCGTGCATGCAAAAAGAAGTATTAAACAAGACAACTGAATTACTCGTCTTACAATATCGTTCTCGCAGGGAATCGAGTTACGATATGTTGGGTATCGATTTCTTATATATTGACTGCTGGTTCGTTTCCGCGCGAGGCCTTTTTTCGATGGTTTGTTTAACTCGTTATTGTGTGAGTTTTCGATGATTCATCAATTATGCGTCGGCTACCTGTGGATGTACGGATGACTCATTCGCCATCGATGTGTAATAAATCTAGGGAATGCACAATGAGATGATGCAAGTTCTGACTTATATTTACATGTTAAATTTGCTTGTTGGGCTTTGAAGCTGAATGTTAAAGTCTTGAGTTACGACGGTCAGATTTTTAAAAGCACACTCGAAACAACAAATGATGTGAATTGTCAACGATATTAGGATATTCCGCGATTTAATCCAATTGTATATATAATCACGACAACAATACCGTCAAAGCAGAAAGAACCAGACGCGCGCTGTACGGTCAATTTGCGAGCGCGCGTAGAAAAAGAATTGAACGCAGGCGCGCGGATCGACCTTAATTGAAGTAAAGCTCTCAATGGGGGAATTCGCGTGACGGAAGATAGAGCCTCTTTGCGTATGTGTGTTGATTTTTCCTTTGTCTTCATACATCTGGCTTCTTCTGTTTTCACCGATAACGAGCCACTTGTCTTTATTATTTAATCGCAAGACGATGATGAGCTCGTTAGAGAGGAGAAACTTGGCGCTGCGATTGCATTGAACGTTCTCTGTCGCGCCTCGCATTTTTTTATCGCGTTTGCGTGCAGAAAATTCATAGCTGAATAAAATGACGTTTAAATTATTTTCAGCTTCAAATATATTCGCAATGTCAATGTCTTATCTCCAACGGAACCGATTGCAATTACGTTAGCACTTTATATTCATACGTGCGATCTTGTCTAGGTCGCGGCTTATTACTTTCGAAACGGAAAACGTTTCAAGCGCACGTGTATCGCTTACAATTACGCAGTGATTTTCTTTATTTTTTTATTCCTATCACGGTCAGCGCAATGCGACAATTGTGCAGTCCAGAGCTGATCGATCTTCGTCAAGTATCTTTGGATTCCTTCAGCGTCGCAAGTTGACGTCATAGTAGATCGTAAAAAATTCAGCAAGCGGAAATGCCAATATTGTTAGAAATATCGTTTAGCTCGAGTGATGCATAAGTACAAACGCTTAGTACGAAGCTGGCTTTTGTTTTTGCAAAAATAACAGGATTGCGTTCTTGGTTGTGCGAAAATGTTCATGAAGAACAAAGTTTCCTTTGCCGAAGATCGACCAAAGAATTGATATTTTTATAAAAAAAGCTATTGTGTATTCGAAACGTCTGAGAAACATGTTACTACTTCTTTTCGCAAAGTCGAAATTAATGAATGATCTTTATTTTGAAATCCTTAGAACGTCATTAACGCCGTGGGTTTTATTGTAGAGTAGAATAAAACGTCTAAAAGTTAAATCGCAGGATGTAATTTAAACAGACATCTGTGTGTGTCCGCGCGCGCCAACGATTGCATCAACAAGTTATTGTTAGAAATAAACATTAGTGACACATTTCTCTAAATTCGTATCATTTGAAGATCAATACAATATGCCGCAATTTGTTTTCAAAAGAAATAAGAAAAAAGCCAGTCACGTCGACACAGCACAGTTAGCTTAAAATCAATGGCGAGCGACTTGTTTGATCAATCAACTCCCACGCGCGCGTTTGTGCCCCTAAAACTTCGGAAGATACGGGGATATTGAAATTCGCGACGCCTCGAAAGAGAACCGGTTCGCAGAATGCTCTCGATACTCTCCTGACTTGTCCCGTTTGATATACGCTGCTCCCGTAGATTTATGCGTCTCTCGCACGTTCTACTATTTCGCGCTTTTTATACACGCACAGATTGCATTGTTTCTGGACTCTGGAACATACATCGAGGAAGTTGGGCAAAACTGGTTCTTGTCTATTGAGACATTCGCTTGATTTTTTTTTTCTCACCATAAGTTTCACAATCACGATTACCTTCTGAGGAAAACAAAAAAAAAACCAGACGCTTTCGAAGTATTCCGTTAAACATTTTGTACTCTCGTTCACTCTGAATTTAAAGAAGCATTCTTTTCAGACGTATGTACCGCAACTGAAATTACAGGGTCCGCAATTCGAGCTCAATTAGCATTTTGCTGAAAACTTCGCTCTTTTTTCAATTTTTATGATGTTCGAACCGTTTTTTGGTCCTAATGAGCGATGTGCATTATTAACGGAATCAAAGAAATGCAGTTAACCTTAAAAACTTTAAACTCAAGGCGAGAAAGTTTGCGCGAGCAATTAAAAATCAATAATCGCTCATAAAGGTAAATTTGATAAATGAATATATATATGTACAGTTTTCTGATCTACATTCGCTGCGAGCTCGTTTTCCTTATTCATTTTTTTCTAAAATATTCGTT
The DNA here is from genome assembly GCF_024137745.1 of Phymastichus coffea. Lineage (NCBI taxonomy): Eukaryota > Metazoa > Arthropoda > Insecta > Hymenoptera > Eulophidae > Phymastichus > Phymastichus coffea. The sequence continues at coordinate 690,475 of NW_026706861.1, read as the reverse complement.
AGTTGAAAAAAACATTGGCTGCGTTTCTTATAGGAAATGACTCATATATACACTAACTGTAGCAACGACCTCGAAACGTAGCAGTGGTGCGTCCCACGGTTACTATATTGTGCGAAAAGAAAAAAGGAGAGCGCAATCGCGGTCTCTCTCTCTCTCTCTCTCTCTCTCTCTCTCTTTCGCTCTTGACGAGAGGAGGCTCGCGAGGCAAGGTGCATAAGATCGTCTACTAGGATATCTCTCTTGCGGTACATATGTAGGTGGCGAGGGCGACGTTGACTCTTCTTTTTTGTTTGATGCGCGAGAAGTTGTCCAGAGAGAAGTAGCTCAGTGACTTACATGGAACGAGCCGCGAACAACGTGATTCGAAGTTCTTTTTTGTGTGCACGTTACTGCGGTTGGCATCAAATGGTTTTGCTCGTGGGTTTCTTTTTTTCATGAATTATCTATGTCATTTTACGATATCACGAGGTTTTTCCTACAAATTATCCTGAATAATTAGGAATATGTGTTCTCTCATCGGATCATCAAAAACAAAGTCCGTAAATTAACGCACTTGACTCTCTCGTCATATCCAAGTATGTTAACAAGCGCATGCGTAAAAAAATTACATGTCCGCTGGTACATAATGGACACGCAAACGAACGTGTGCTCTCTGCTGTTTCTTTCGTTGCATTTTAATTAAACGGATGCTATACAACGAGTCGTGAGAAAAAGGTCTAGCGTTACACATTTTTTCGTTGCATTTTCCACACGTTTTATGAAGTTTAGTATCTTGACTCATAACCGTTTATGTTTGAAGATACGAGCGCTTGCTTCCATTTAGTTACGTAAATTAGTTTTCTGGAGATTACTTTACTTATAACTTTGGCCCTCTTGTTCTTGTCACATACCTACGGTTGAATTTCAAGTCCAATTTCCTGGAAAATCTCACGTTATCAGAACTTAATTCGTGTTATCCGTTTTAATTTCTACGTTTCTTTTTTTCTTTTTTACATTCCTCGCTTCACAAAAGAAGTGAGTAATTAACGCTCTCGAGACTACCGCACGTATGTAACTTTTTTTCAAACCCGTCTATGACAAGGCTACAAGCGAGTTTTTCCGAAGTCGGACACAATGCTTAGATATTACAGTCGTTTTTTGGAATAATCCTCTTGTTATTTGACGTGTGGATTTAATTCTAGGTTGAACCGTGAAAAAAGTGCGTTAGAGAGTGCTGTTAGGCGAAGGAAAAAATTAAAAATACTCGGATCATTCTGAAGGAAAACAAGTTACGATTCATGCAGTTACAGTACACCTTGTAAAACTAAACGCTTTAATTAAAAAAATTTGTTTTTGCATTTAGGAACAACGTGCTGTAGTCATGTTTCGTACAACATACGAGAGAAAACAAGAACCATCGAATTTCTCTTTCAGCAAACGACCTAATAAAACTCTACAAACACTTTCTATCTCTATTAAAAAAAAGAAAAAGCGAAATACACTGCGAGATCGAAAAAATGTAATTATTATATTGCATCAAAAGCAGTTCATCATCGTAGGTGCAAACATTAGAAAAAGATCAATTACTTCACAAAAGTTAGTGTCTTATCTAATCCCTCGGAAACCTTCTTCCAACACTTGGTGTAGCCGTTAGACGTGATTGCACGCGAGTAATCCCTTTACTCGAGATTAGATTACTTTTATTTTTGAAATATAATCCATTTCACAATAAAATGTTAATTGAATACTATGGCTGGCGTTTATGTTTCGAAAATCGATGTCAGCATTACTGGAAGCACGACTAACGTATTCTCTGATATCGACGTTTATCGTTTTCATCCACTCATCGTAATTCAGTAAAGTACATCTCTTATATTGTGTACCGACCTTGCTTTTCAACGTGTAATTTTGCATTGAATTGATTTCGATCGTGTAAGCTGTTACGACGATATTTTAGCCTGGTGTTACGTTTGAAATCCTTCTCTAGATATAACGGTATTAAGCGTGCTATACGTAAACATGCGGATGGTCACTCGCGATATTAAATCGACTAATCATCGATGCATCGAAAGTCTGCGAGTGAAATTTCATCAAACATCAGTTTAGAAAGTTCACGTCGAACCCTTTTAAGCGTAAAAATTCACGATGCGGAGATGCCAGGCGTTTCCGAGGTTATTATATGAACACTCAAGGCTTTGATTCGTTGCTCTTTCTTTTCGTGTAATTGGCAAAGCAACTTACGATTCGATTTCGAATTAGACGTGGAACGAGTGAAAAAATATACGGCTACCTGAGCGCGTCTGAATTAGGCATGGAAGTGTTTTTTATTGTTATTTGGATTGATTGTTGAGCAAATTCAAGGAAAGATAAAACTGTATATATTTTATAAAAAACACAATTTCCGACAACATGAACGAGGATAAATCACCCACGTAGAGAAAAATGCTCATAAATTACGCTTATCCCACGGCATTGGCCTTCAAGAACGCAACTCAAGTCTTGCGGATGTCGAGCATAAGATCACGTACGAAGGCGGAACCTCTCTTCGATCGTAAAAGCGCGCAAAAACTATATCGTCGATTCTTCGTATCAAAGAAGAAAAGAAGCAGAGGGTACGATCGATCGAAGACTTTAACGACGAGGGAAAAATGCTCCCGGGAAAATTGATCTCGCAAATTCCTACACCTTGTTTTTTCCGATTGCAGGGCAAGAGGTTTTGTGTTTATGACGATTCGTGGATGACGGCAGGCAATTGGTGCAGTGATAATTTCACGTGATTCCGTTAGACGCGCAAACTGCTCTCTGCTAATTATTTCGTTCGTCGTCCAATAGTTGCGCGATCCGTGGAGATGTACAATGTTGTACGTCGTTCAGTGCCGCAATTGAGAAGTAGAGAAATTAGCAACCTGGATTTCATTTTTTCTCATTTTTGAGATATGACATCAGGACATATTTTATATAAAATTTTCTTTTCGTTACATGTTTGACAAGTCTTTCCTTCCTGTATGGAATGATTTAAAGAGCATATATAATATATTTAGTGTCTATAAATAAATTCTAACGAATTATTATTATAAAGATGTTTAGTACTTCTACTGCATTTCACAAAGCTTTACTTTTAGAATTGAATAGTTTGCAAAATACTAATTTTCAACAATCTTTAGTTGTACTGAAATATATGCTTTGAAAACAGACACACTGTTGCACGGATATTACTGTAACAGCGTCCATCTGTTAGTCGATGTCGAAACCTCGTGAAATTCATTACACTTGTTCAAATTATCTGTGAATGATTATTATTCTGCATAAGCAATACAGAAAAAAAACTCTACCAACAAAAATCCTAGTCGATACAGCGAACTTCTAATCGCATTTTAGACATGCACGGCATCAAGCGTTTTCCATTCGCTGTCGTAATCGGAAAACTTTATAAACAATTAACCATCAAGTACTTCCTCTCACAGTACATAGAATCTTTAAATCATCGACATACAATCGTGAGAAATGAAGAAATAAGCTTACAAAACTTCGTAGAAAAAGGCCTCTTTGACGCGTGCGTGCGAGAACCGATTATAAAGATTGCACTTGGCTCGAACTTCGTGTTTTTCACGAGAAAATGGAACGAGCACGATCGATTTTTTCTTTTCTTTTCCCTTCCTTTCGCCATTGATTATCGATTAATGCGTGGGCTGTACTTCTCAAAAAGAAAAATCATGAAAAATTGAATGGAGCATGAAATTGTCTGATTGAAGAGGTATACACGAGAATTTATAACCTGCAGGCGTGCAGGTTAATCGCGAGTTGCGCAAATTATATATGCATACGAGCGCCGAACGTTTTATTCAATGCTTCGTGCTACATGTGATACTTTTGCGTCTTGTGTGGCTATTATATACAAGCTGTGAAAAATTGAAACAAAATCTTCTTTTTTTCTTTTTTTTTGATTGGCGATAAATATTCCGCCCGACTGGCTGCTTCATTGTGAGGCTAGCAATGAGGACAAAACTACAAGCTCTTTTCTCTACAATAGCTAGGCTAATTACAAGTTTTTTTAACTTCCGTTTATAATTTTTTATTGTGTCATTCAATCTGGTGGGGTATACATAAAGATCGATTCCATATACTACAGACCGCTAAAAATATAAATGGATTTAAAAAAAAATACATTTGATCATTCATTTTTTCTTATCTACAATTCTAGAAATTGAGCCCCGAAACTTATCGAGGATGAAGGAGGGAAAAACTAAACTCTGAGCTTCTTCTTTTAATCGATCAATTCGCGTGTAAACATTCGAACACTAAAGCTTATAATTACGATAAAGCGACCTCGTGAATTTATAGGGCAATTTTAATGCCGTTCCTTCGTGACTACACCTCAGCGCATTGAAAATTCGCTCAGTTGCGATGACGATCGCGACCTCCTTTTCTTCGGTGGATGCATTTTTTCAACGGCATGTGATTAATCGATCAATTTCTGCATAAGACGTACTGAATGTTTTGACTTTAAAAGCTATAGCCTATTAAGCCTATTGATTTGTAAGAAAACTTTTAATATGGAGAAGTCGAAAGAATGATATGACTGCGTGGCGTGACTTGTGTCCGTTAATAAAAACGAAAAATTTATAGATTTAATAAAGTCATAAACGTCAAACGAAAATTAAGCATGTATACGAATGGATTAAAGCTACGATGCTAAATTCACAATAATGTTCGCAATGACACATAAAACATTCGCCCAGAGTTGCCTAGAAAATGTAAAAAAAACCAACGACACAGCAGAGAAGCGCGTCTCCATTTAACAGCTGTTGCAGCTTCTGTCTGGTCTGTTGCCTCTCCCTTTCTTTTCGCAAAAAATATTAAAATGTGCTCTCTTCCACGTCTGCATATAACTGAGAATGTTGCTGCAATTACCTGACGCCTCCTTCTGCTCACCTCTATGCATATATGTGTATATGTGTGTGTGTGTGTGTGTGTATATATATATAAACACGTAACTTCGAAAGTCATCGCAGCTACCACGAGTCACGCGATTACGGATTTCTTGCTTGCAACTGGTTGCTCTATGAAAATTAAGTTTAAGCAGTTCATGATGTTATGCAGCTTCTTATTTTTCAGATTTTCATTATTCCTTAAGTGATGTTTGATATAATGTTTTGATTTCGATAATATTGTCAATTTTGTGATATATATTATAAGTTTAGTGAAGAAAATTTACATTTCATGTTATATTCTATTTGTTGTTTTATTTTTCTGGACTCTTTTTTTCCTTCTCGGGCTTTTAGGTTACCTATCTCACCACCATAATGTGCTGTGTTCTATTAATTGAGTTACTGCGGCTCTTTGAAGAAAATCTATATAATCTATTTAATGATGCCCACTCATAACCAGCTCTACACTAATTATGAGAAAATGTAATTCAGATAGTTGTTTACCTAAATTAAATTTAAATTATCTCTATCACATTAGAAAAATTATTTTGTGTAAAACGGGCTACTTTCAAGATTCGATGTACAGGGCGCGCAAAATAATGCAGAAAAGTACGTTATAGTTTTCATTTATACAAAATTCAATAAAAAAATATTTATCAATTGACCACGTAATCTGAAAATCTCTGTCGACAAAAGTTTCTCATCTGCTCGTCTGAAAACTGCAAGACTATAAGTTGAAGCTTCTAAATGATCACCTCTCATTCTCATCATCAATAACGAACGAAAGATATCATTGAGAATTACATCAGCGCTTTTCCGGGGCAATGCAATACGAAGATTCGAAAGTCTTGACTGCGTACGCGCAGCCTCGTAAATATCATTCGCGAGGATTGATAGTCTTTCTGTTCAAGAGACCGGCGAGAGAGAAGCATTAGCATGCTAAACGCCATGACCTAGTTACAACGCGCGGGAAATAACGTATTTCCTATTTTTCGGTTTCTTAAAAACACGCTTCGTTGTTGCGTTAATCCTTCTTTCTCTCTCGATGGATTGACGGGTGTGCGAGAGTGAAAATCCAGCATCCACTGACGTTTATCAACTTTGTAATGCTGTAGGCTTGGCAATAAACTTGGTCGGACACGTGAAGCTGATTTAAGCGATGCTTTGTTGTGCAATATTTTTCGGTATACCTTACGATCGTGGCAATTTCGACGTTTAAATATCGCAAGATCTTTTACTTAGCGATAAATACACTTTAATACTGCTGCCAAAAAAGAAGAAAAAACATTTTATAGAGTGCTGTGATAAGATAAGATAAAACTGTGCGTCACCGCGCGGCATTATAATTCAATTAAATCCAATCCTCCGGTGTACAACTTTCTCGGTTGCGTTTTAAATTCGCACGCTCACAGTTATAATATGCGCGAGGCTGCTGTTGCTGTTGTAAGAGATCTCGTTCGGGGTCAACGGCCATCGAACCCACCTAAAGAGAAATTGAACCAACGTTCGCGCGCGAGTTTTCGCGGATGAAAGGCACCCATTGTGTTTATCGTAATGCACAACGCTTGCAAGATATATATAAATGGAAGAGAAACGAGAAGTGATGAGATTGGTATTTCTGGCTATCGTTTTATGTTTTTATAAATGAATATTTGCGTATTGGAAGAATGCTTATGGGTACATATAAATGATGATAAATGATGGTTGGATTTTTCGATTTTGTTTAGTGATACTTTGATTAGTTTGTGAAATAGTTGTTCGAATTAATGTTACTGTCGACGTGAGCTGTAATGAAAATAAAAAATCTTTGTAAAAACACGTGTTCCACGACAAAACTACGCCTCATGACACCAATTTAAATTAAAAAAATACGTGTAATACAGACTCGTTGACAATTCATCATGCAAGGAAATATTTTCTAAGTATTACCTCATTTATAAATAAAACCTGCGGCAAACTCTTATCAAAACCGCAACGCGATAGACCCACTTGAATATACACACGAGATAATAACGCGCAATTAACCAGTCAAATTCCTCCTCAACAAACGCGAAAAAACAATCACGCAAAACCCGCGGCTAAAACGTGTCGATATATTAATACAGAATGAATACGATCCGTGCTCGCGAAATTAATCAGGTTCAATGGAAAAAAAATTCTCCGCACGTGCAAGAAAGTTGCGCCGGCCGGTGCACAACATACGATCTGATATACGGCTTCGTATACCACTTTTTTTTTTCTTCAAAGTCTTGCAAGATTATATTAAGAGTCGGTCGCTGCCTCTTTATTATTTGATAAGATAAGAAGACTTCGAAGGCTTTTCGCGTGTGCGCTGCAGGATTTCACGTATTGTTAGCAAAATTCTGCGAGAGTTGTTGATAATATGTTTGCACGTATTGAGGAGTTCTACAAAATTTCGTTTGAATGTTATCTAATCAGTTAATAATAAGAATTATAATGGATAGATTGCTGTTCTTGACAGAATACGTATAATCAAACTGATTAATCAAAAGATATTGGATGATGCGAAATTCTTAGAATAACATTCTAAGATCAGAAATATATCGATTCATGTATGCAAAGAATATGCGTACAAATAATGATTTGTATCGAAAGTTCTTATTTAGTTAACGCATAGCCATCCAGGGGCAAATGCCAAGTCACGCGCAGACGAAATATAATTTCGTGAAAATCATCTATCTCTCTAGAAAATCTCTAACCCGTCAAATCCAATTTCTCGTGAAACCAGGCGACTCACGAGTAGAATCTCAAACGTCTCCATTTTTTTTCTCTGTGTCTTCTCCAGCAGCAGCACCAGCAGTAGCTATACATATATGCGGCGAGCCAACGGCCTTGCCACCGATACTCGCGAATGAGAGAGTCTACGACCCGGTTTTGTAGACGCGAAGTCGCCAACCGCATGATTAATCATCAACGCACGCACTATGGTGCGTCTATTCTAGGAATGAACGAGACCAGATGACGAGGATAATGTGGACGATTGATTTATTTGCATGTGACTTCTTCCTTTTTTTGCTCGCGTGATATATTTGATAGATCGTTGAAAAGGACATGGTCTTTTTTTTTATTGCCCGTTTGATCGATCGCTGTATACATGCAATGTTTTGGTTCGGCGAAAACTAAACAGAGGCATATTTTTAAACGCCAAGCACTCGTGACTAGAAATCTCTTTGAGGTATACGAACGACAAGAGGTGCGCTCTCTAAAACTGAAGAGGAAAGATCAATGTACACCAGGGATGAAATGAAGGTGTTCGGAAACCAACTTTCGAGTATATTTGCATTCGAAATATTCAAGTCTTTTGACTTGCAATAATTCCAACAGTTTTCACTTTGGAACGCCGCGGCCAAATAACACAAGCGACGTACGTTGAATTTTAGAAAAGTTCGATTGCAGTAGTTTCGGTTGCCAATGTGTATATCGAAATACTTTCTCTGCAAATTAAACCGGGAGTGTCTCTCATGCATCTTTTATCAATTCGACCCCCTTCATTGAAAGCTCGCATTTTCGATTTCTTCTCTCTGTGCTTACCTATAGATTCTCTCTACGCTGAAATTAAACTTTCTTTATAATGACTTTTTTAAGAGTTTCGGACGGCAGTAATTTGCCGATAGATTAGTTTTCAAGATTGTTTTTAACCAACTCCCGGCATTGGCTCGCTTTATCAAAAGTATTTCAAAGTTGCTTCAACAAAGATCGAACGCGCATATTAGATATCCAATTAAATTTCTTGAAACTTGAATGCTGACTGAGGACAGTCGTAAAGGTTTTATTCGAAAACTAGTTTTCAAAGAACCAACTCGCGCGTCTGTGTACCGTGAAAGCCCGCGTGTATAAGTTTTCATCGATTTGCCATAAATTTCATAGCGCCTAAGACGCAGCAGAGGCAAACATTTACATGTGACCCCATTAACCAAATTCAATATTCGCATCAGAAAGGATATTCGCAATTAGCAACACACATCATCATCATTAGCTGCATCCTCCCACGTAAGCTATAGAAAAGTCCCTCTCACAATACCTTCATTAGCGAAAAATAAAATCCGGCTCTTTCTATGTTCTAGGCCAAATTCGTTATGCAACGTTAAAATTTATTAATAACACCTTCAGCGCTTACTGGAGCATGAAATTCGAGCGCCATACAATTGATCGGACAAGAGCTTCGGCTATTGTTTTGAGAATGCGCCGTATTTCCTAGCTTATTATGAAAAATACACAGCCGACTGCCATGAAGCTTTTTACATATCTACCTGACTGACGAGTGTAACACAACGTTCTTTACCGAGCAATGAGTCATATGAAGGACTAGCCTCTTTCACTTTCCCGCGCACAATGAGCCAGAGCCGGCTATTCACATCGAATGCGTCGTCTTAGTCAGGAAAAAGAGATTGTTAAAAGTTCTCTATCTCATCAAAACCACGCGACTCCCACTGTGTCTAAGGCAACGATTTTCTCAAGGACTGGCCGCGTGGCGAATGAACTCTTAACAACCGTGTAATCAGCGCACTGTGCGCCTTGAAGTTTTAATACAAAGGTACGTAGGTGTGCCATGCGCGTGATACACCTGTGTGCGAAGCCTTTAAAAACACTTCATCTTCGATATCTAAATCGGTTTTCACTGATGAAAGTATTATTACAAGGATTGATATTCACTTTTGTTATTTACATGCTATCCTTGTTCAAACAGTGTTCGTATGTTGCTTCGTTGTTTGTGTCATGACGAACAAGAGAGAAAAGTGTAAGTAATGCGTTCGGGCTCTATGCACCACTGGCTTTTCAATGCTTCAATGTGCTGTTGACGTCGGGCTTTTTTTCTCTTTTGAATATGTATATGCTAATTTCTCAAATTTATGTAACGACATGTATGATGAGGATTAATTTGATCTGTCAGCAAACTAATTCTTTTAACGTTATTTGTTCTCATGAAATCTTGAAATACATTTGTATCACGTTTGCGTTGCCTGCAGAACTTTCTTGGTACTTAATTTCATGACTTTCGTTCTTTTATATTATTTTTTTATTTTTAAGGAAAAAAAAATTCTTGAAAGGATATTTTATCCATATGGTACATAATGAACGAGGAAAAATCATTCCACACATACACATATATGCGCATTTTTATCTCTTGCAAGGCACATTAGTTTTAACTCGGCTAGAAAACCCGACGCGCTAAAATTGCGATAGCAAGCGCATGAAATTTACGCCACTTTCATAAGAAAAAGTAAAAGTTTTTCAAATCGAAAAGTCAGCCACACTATGCGTACAAATTCCGGATTTCCGCCTGCATATAGATCCGGTTTTCAGCGCACAACAAAGGCATGCAAAAAGCCTTACCTTGACTTCGTGATAGCGTTCTTCGAGGTAGTATGCCAAACCCCTTGCCTCTTCGTATCTGGCGGCCAGCGCCACATATTTGTCGTAGTGCCTTTTGAACAGGACAAACCTGCAAATAAAAATACGCACATGTACATATGCTACAGCCAACGCTTACGTCATAAAAACGAGTTTCGCAAAAAATTTCTTGTAAGTCGAGAAATTTTGTGAAAGCCTTTTGAAACATATATGCGGGTTTTTAATTCATACTTTTTCAAGGCAAGAACATGTGTTTGCAATTCGAGAGTAAGAGACAAAGACGTTGGTTATACTCCAAGGTAATTATTATGATCGATTGTTTTGAATTGATGATTTGTATTGAGACTGAGCATGATGCTGTTTTTTGTATTTTGATAATGAAAAATAAATAATGTCGAAAAAAATACGATCAAGTCTTCTCTTTCAAGTGAACTATACGATGAGATAATTTTTCATAAGTTCTGACTCGATTCATTATTACTATTTATCCGTAGAAAGAATGTTTCTTTTTAAATTAAGATTGAGCAAACCAATCAATCGTATTTGAAACAAAATGTAAGACACGTTTTTATAGCACTTTTATCCACTTGAAAATATAATAGATATATTGTAAGTCTCATAAAGTTTTGTCAATATTGTTTTGTTATATACTTTGATTAAATTTTCAAATACTATATTTTAACACTTTTTTTTAATTAATAGTCTATTAATTTTCTGTGTAATACTTTGGTAAAACACTTTCAACGCAATAAAAATTCAAAGCGTTTATCAAGTAAAAGTTTATGGATTGTAAAATATCTCAGGACTTCACCAAACGCAAAATAACATTCTCACGCAGTCAACTCTTTTACTCTCTCTCTCTCTCTCTCTCTTTCTCTCCCTCTATCTATCTATCCATCTACTTATCTATCTATCTATCTGTTTACAAAGGCTATGATAAAGAAGAATGAAATTCCGTTGAATGTCTTAAAGCGAAAAAAAATTCTTCTGAAGGAATCGCGAAATTCCTAGCGATGTTGCAATATTTATCTCGAGAGTTTATATTTACGTGTGCGCGTGGATGAATCTGTCGATAAGACACCATTCTTGGAGGGGAATTTTCAATCAATGCAAACGAATCGTCGGCAAGCTCGCTTGAACATAAAGAACACGCATTCATCGTCGATCAAACTTTCTAATGCATGCTACACATTCCTTTGACGTCACGCTTTGTGTTTTCGTCATAATCCATTCTAAAAAAAATAAAGAGGCTTTTGTCTCTCTCGCGTTTTTTTTAATATGCCGCCATCAGTCGCGTCTAAGCGCAGAATAGAAGTGCAAAAAGTGCAGTCTTTCTTGCTCGACGCTATGGCGAGCCGTTCGATGACCTTTGCAAAATTCACGATAGTTGCGGAGAAGTTTTATACAATCGATGTGATTGCGTCATCATCACCGCATAGGTTCAGTTTGAATCAAATCGCTCGCAACATCGCTGTAGCGAAATATAAATTTGATCTAAGTTTAATTAAACGGTCGTGTACATATTGCGTGTACACGTGCCCTGGCATAACTATCGTTTGCATAAACGATGATGTATGAATTCGATATAAACGCTTATACATATATATTGTAGAGCAGAGAATTGCTGGTTTGTTATCTATCAAGCGTAATGAATTTCATTGCGTAATGCAAAATAAAATATCTTTCTAGCTCTTACTGTTATGTAAACTTGCATTAAATGGCCATTTTACGTTCAGACGTATGTCCAAAATAGATGTTATCCTATTTCAGAAAGAAAAATATTTCAATACAAAATAATAATATTTGGAAGCATTAACTGGAATAAATTTGAATGACCCTGTGACCTAGAGGGAGAGTGAGAGAGAGAAAGCATTTGAATACAAACACACACTAAGGCTTACCTATAAAGGTCATTCTCCGTGACGATATCTCTGATAGAATCTTCAGGGTCGACTCTGTCAGGATTCATGTGAGGCGAGCCAGGAGGTCTTGGCGTTAACAAGCTATAGCTTGGTTTGCTATTCGCACTTGCACCAGCACTCAATGCACTCGCGGCAACGAGATCATCTTCCGAAGCTGCAGCAGCAAGTATCGTAGCTGGCGGAGAAGGCGTACGAGTTGGCGGCCCGAGCAAATCCTCGCTACGCGAATGTCTCATTTCGGAATTACGAAACAGCTGACCGGCGCCACCGGGAGCACGAAATACTACTTCTGTTTTAGGACTAAACGTCGGTGATGTTGATAAGCCTATCAGTAGGTCTGTCATGATTGATGGTGTTATTTATGGCCTCCTTAGTATCCTTGGTGCATCGGAGGTTATGTTCACTGACTCTCCTCCGCTCCCAAATTTACCACTTTCGGTCTGTTTTGCTGGCACCAGTACTTGGGATTGATATGATGTGTGTGTGTGTGTATATATATATATATATATATATATATATATATATATATATATATATTTCTATTAATATAAAAGCCACTATTCAATTAGAAATAACCGACGCCCTTTTCGCAAATAAAGGATCACCGTAGCGGTCGATAAACAGTACTCCCTGGGCAGACACGCGCACTAAAGTGCTCTCGCTCGCTCTTTCTGGCAAGAACGCGATCGAATGTTGTCGCTCTTATCACGCAGAAGCTCCGACTTGGTCGGTGCCTACCTGACAACTGCCGCGTGCTAGAACGAAGCGGAGGGAGTGAGAGGCCGCGTCAACAATCGCTCGACAGTGTCTGTGCTGCCATGCCGATACCTACCGCGCGTCTCTTGTCTTTTTCTCGCCCGTTGTTTGGCCTCTCAACGAGTATGTTAAGGCTGATGCACATTCAATTGCTAATTTTCTTGGTTTTTTTTGGTAAGCTTTAATTAGTTAATTGTGTAGGTTAAGTTTCAGTTTTAAATAATTATGAGGTTGAACGTTTTTCTTATTGACAGGAGAAAGTTAGAGACTTAAAAATTAAAGTTTATTGAAAATGGAGTACATCGATAATTGATTTTTCTCTCTCTCGATCAATGTATAAATATTTTACAATTATGATAAGAAGCGCTAAAACCTGTTTGTCTCATTAAGTCGCGATATCAGCGATTGACGAACCAGTTAATTATGATAACGAATATTCTTGGTAAAAAAGTGACTTTCACTTGATAAACGAATTCTTTTCGATAAATTAATTTTTATTAATATATTTTGTTAACTACAATAAATGGTTTTTCCTAAAAAACCGTGCGAGCGTAGGTCAAATTTTCGAAAATTTTACTGTAAATAACCTGTTTTTTCTTAAGATGTTCCCGGAAAAAGATTTGGATAAACAAGGGAGAAAATAGTTTCTTTATTATTTGTTCCTTGTTCGGTTATAACCACCATCTGTGACGGTCATGTACCGCAAGAGGAAACTGTTTATTGCTTTGACATGACATATACTATCTGCCACTGGTAGATTTGTCTGGCAATTTGCTTTCGCGTGTTTGGCAATAAAAACCGTGTTTTTCTTTGGAGTTTCATTGAATCAGATATTTTCTAAAACTGTGGGGTTTGTTACTCAGTGAGAGTGCTTTTATAAAATACCTCATTCTTTTCGCTAAAATGATAATTTTAAGAATGGTACGAAGTTTTTGATTTTTAAATGACTTTATATGGTGAAAGGGGGAAATGCCGTATAAATGTATTGATATCAATAATTTTGTTTACACGTTCATATAACGGTATTTTCAATAAAATATGTGCAGTTATTTTGGTCAATTTATTTTTATACCCTGGTATGACATTTATCAACGATTTCTAATGACATTTATCTTATCACAAGGCTGCTGACAATATTAAAGGTCAAATTTATACTTGGATACTTCTTCAGTTGATAATTTAATATAGACGCTTCGTTGTAACGTACACAAATCATTCAACTTAAGCGATTGCTTGTTAATTGTTTTAGTTCATCAAAAATATCAATTTGTATAAGTAACATATTTATATAGAAATATATCTTCTTTCAAATTAAAAGAATGAATTAGGAATTCTTTTTCTCACATTTATATACTTAAGTAGTTCACTATCTTTTTTTTTCATTATTTTACTATTCAAATATTTAACTTGTAAGAAATGGCATTTTTTTTAATCTGAAATGTTGACAAAATCCGATCTAATATTAATTATGATAGTATAACAATCAAATGCACTGTAAAAGTAATCATTACTTTATATTACTCAATAATTTATGCTTTTTTCTCTGCTCAAACGATTTTTACCGATTTAAAATTTCGTCATCGCGTCGTGTTACATTCTCGATACCTTGCAATGATAATTATCATGAAAATGGATAGTACATAGTTATTCAATAAGATGTCGCTTTTTCAACTGATCAATCATTTCCTAATTTATCGGCATTGTTCGTTTTTATGATTCTCTGTTGACTGTCTCTTACTGCTGTGCGACTGGATATGGCTTGATGCGGCTATCAGCATGAAAGTCACAATTTAATTTGCATTCTTTAATGTACTATTTATTAAAAAATATTTGTTTAATTTAGTAAATAAGGATTGTCAAAAATGACAAGTCGGATTTTTAAACTCTTATCAGCTGATTCTGTGATCACGACACAGGTTCGGTATAAATTTTCTAGAGGAAAGCCACCACTAATTGCTCGCAATTTGGAGCAAAGGATTGCAGGTTATCATCACTATTTTTCACATGAAACATTACTTGAAAAATTATTATTAACTATTAAATGTACGTTGTTCGTTTTTAGAAATGGAATACAAAGATCCAAACCTATATTACAAAGTAGATATTGGCTTCCCATTACAAAAAAATCAAATATCCAATCTAAGAAAACAGTGGATCGAAGAAGTTAAAGCCTGTAGAGAAAATCCTGAATTAGAAAAGAAAGCTTTGCTCAATCAACGTAAGTAACAATACAATTAGTGGATACAAATGAATAGTTATTTTCAAGGAAGATTTAGTATTGATATACTGTCATAAAAGTGATACAAATGTATACGACCATAATAAATTTTTTCTTTTAATAATTTTAGTATCCATTGACATGGACAAAATTAGAGAAGTTTGGTTATTAACAGATGCTCCCTATGATATTCATAGGGTAGCCAAGCATTATGGAATATTTGATGATTTATATGAAGATGCATATTTTTATCCTGTTATTCCCTTAACCATAGATTATGATTTTGGACACGAAGAACTTTTAGCAAGAGTTTATACAGGAAATCTAATTAAATCATTCGAAGCTGAAAAAGCTCCAAATGTTTCATATGAGGCAGATTCCAATTCTTTTTATACGCTTCTTCTAACAACACCTGATGGTAATTACTCCAATCCAGAATTTGAGTATTGCCATTGGTTTATGTAAGTAGAATGTTTGTTTTCAAGTTGAATAATTTTTGCATTGAGATGTGAATGAGTACTAAAGATATCTTGTGTTTATTAGTGGTAACATACCAGGAAATGATGTTAGCAAAGGAGAAGAAATAATAGATTATTTAAGGCCAATTCCAGCAAAGGGTATAGGCTTTTGTAGATACATATTTGTATTATATAAGCAAGATAAGAAGATAGACTTTTCAGAATATAAAAAAGACAAACCATGGTAATTTTCTACATAGTAAAATGTATACTTTTTTTCTCTTTATCTTTGCAACTCAATGATCCATTTTTGTTATAGTTTAAACCTTGTTGATCGTAATTGGAAAACGTATGATTTTATTCGTAAGCATCAAGATTATGTTACACCAAGTGGTCTTGCATTTTTCCAAACTGATTATGATCCCTCTTTAAAAGAATTCTATCATAAAACACTAGGTAAGTAATGTTTCAAGTTGTTCATTTATAAATTTCTTTTAGGTTCATATTATTAGTCTATGACTCACTATTTATTCTGGTCTTTTGTACAGAAATGGAATTACCAATATATGAATATGATTTTCCTAAACCTTTCGTCAAACCTCAAGTATGGTTTCCTCTCAAAGAAGCATTCAATAAATATCTGGACAGATACAGAGATCCAAAACAGATCAACAAAGAGTTTTTACTGAAAAAACTGAAGAAAGAACATCCATTCAAATTTCCAGATCCACCACTAAAATATCCCAATGCCCATCCTATTAGAGGATATGTTCCGTCGTGGTTAAAAACAGAGATTCAAAAGGAACGGCTTAATCAAGGTCGAATACTTGATTGTAAATAAACATACTACATAGCTTATTTATATTCGAGTATTCGACTTTGTGTGATTTTTGTAGACATTTTAAAAAAATAATTATTGTACAAATAAAATACAGAATCGTTGTTAAAAATCTTTGTTCTTCATGATGAGTCGTGACTCATATTAGTCGTCCTTACTGGCATGCGCTTCGACCAGATTTTTACTTTGCATTTTGATTTGAGCTCGGGTTGGTACAGTTGGATCTACTGCTTCATGTTCAAAGAATATGCCTATGCAATAAATTAAAAATAAAAAATGTATGTAACTGCCGATTTACACACGAAATGAATACTACTAATAGAATACGTTACCCGATTGTTCAACATCTCCATCACCGAATTTCATTCTCGCACGACACTCAGTGATATAATCAGCGTATTCATTTCTAGATTTTTCTTCTCTCGCTTTGTTCATCGGGAAGTTTGTCATCATGAACAAAGCATTTGCTTTACGAGACACTTGCGTAAGCACTGCCAATCCTACATTAACCATTTGATTATAATTGTTCACTTGGCAATTGCCCAAATATTTCTTTCGTACCTTCAGTTTCAATAGTATCACCGCAAACTTTTTTCGACTTATCATCCTCGCTATTCGCTTCCAACTGCTCTTCGGCTTCTTTAGCCTCTCTCTCTTTAGCTTCTCTAGCTTCTTTAGCAGTTCTCTTCTCTTTAACTTTTCCATATGGTTTCGCAGTCGCAGGATTCACGCAAATCAACATTGACGACATACTTTGTAACGCCACTCTTATGTTCATCAACAATTCACCTCGCGATTTGATCATTTCGTTGTTATCTTTCAAACGCTTTTTCTCTTCTTTGATTTTATCAAGCATTCCTTTCTTTTCTGATCTGTATCTACAAAATATTCAGAGTTTTCACACACACAGTGATGTCTCGAAAATAATTAAAAAACTAAACACTGCTAATTCTGTATAGGAAAGGTAAAGAAATAATTATTACTTGGTAGTGGTCGAGACGACCGAGTGCTCTAAATTTTGTAAAACCAACTCGGCGTGATTTTTTTTGTTCATTATCCAATTTCTCTCTTTCACGCTGCGCTGATAAAGATTCGACAAACTCTCTCTATGCTTCACCTGGTCTTCCAATCTGCAATGTAAAAATGTTTTAATTTTTAAATGCTGCGGAAGTATAGTTCGGTTTATTTTTTGTACCTAGTAAACAATTCTTTGTAGGATCGTATCAGCATTGCATCTTTCATTTTGTCGAAAATTTTCTCGAGGTTCTCAATTTGTTGTTTCAGCTTGGCTTCTTCTGCCGAAGTATCCTTTTTCGTTGTTAGATTAGGATCACTCTGAAATAGAAACGGCTGTAGAAAACTTTTTCGATTGTCTTATCAACAGCGTTTACCTCCATTCTAACAAGTGACTTTGCATATTCCCAAACGTCCTCAGCTCTGTTCCTAGCGAGCTCGAGATCCTTTTCGCGTTCCTTCATGTTAATCCAGACGTCCTTTGCAATGGCCTTGTACTTCTGCCGTATGTCGTCGAGGTTCTCAATGGCAAGTTGACCCATCAGAGTCGTCTTATAAATCACTCGACATTGGTCACGTTGGTCTGCGCGTAAAGCGTTCAGCACACCGTCGAAGTACATCGAATCCTTGGGTTTTTATCGATTCCCGAACAGTAAATTATCCACTTTTATTGTTGCTTACTCTCGCTTTTAATTACGCTCCTTATTTTTTCACTTTATTCGGATGCTTTTAATTATTTACCTATTTTTTTTGCGTGCTTTCTATTTGTTTTCCAACTCTGAGTAAAAATCATAATTTTTGGACGATAATATTTACATATCGTCACGAAAATGGTTATGACCCACTTTCTTCGACTCCCTCGCTAAAATTTTCCACGGTACTGCAGGAAAATAATTGGTTTACCACCGAACAAAAAGTTAAATTCAACTGCAGTCACGCAAAGTTTTCAACAACACGCCCGATGCGACAAAATAATTAAACGTTGATGAGAGACTCGCCTCTAATTTCGTTAATGGGCGCATGATTAAACAGCGATTGGATCGCGGCTAGCCCCGAAATTAGTCGGATTACGGCGAAGGGGGTAGTGTCTGTAGTCGTGATTTGATGTCCGGTAATGGAATGATCAACCAATCGTGATATCGTCGCGATTGAATGCTTTTATATAGAAGAAGCTGCACTAACTGACACATTTTTATCTCTTTACTTTGCAAAACTAAAACTGTAGCTTGTCGAAGAAAAGAACTTTCTGCAAAGTATATACGTACAAGGATAATTAAAATGTATTCGTCAGTCTGACCGTTCAACTTCGTTTTACAAGTGCAGAAGTTGCCAGATGATAAACTTCGTACTTTACACATTTACTTTACAGTGATGGAGCGAAGTACGCAAACTTTGTTATATGAAATCTAAGGAAGAGAAAGTGTTTGTTTAATCAACGTTATAATCTTACTCGTTAACGAGGAATATCCGTGATACGCTTGAATCTACTAATGACTATCGATGCGACGTTAATTAAAAAAAAGGATAATGAGGACCAGTCGTTAGTTACAAAGTTTTATTAAAATATATCAGGGACGTTTTTAACTTTTAATTAAAATTGAATACCGTCGGTAACTTGATTTAAATTTCATCTTTGATGGATCTCAAAAAAATCGTCCTACCTTTTTCAAAATATCAAGAATCTCTTGATAAGTATCGGAGATGGCTTTAGCAGCATGTCGCTTGGCAAGTGCAACTTGATAGCGAGCAAATAGTTGCTGCTGACGTTTAAGCTGTTGTTCCTCACTTTTAGTGATCTCGTCTTTATGCTCGAGCGCGTCACTCAGCCTTGCGTACTCTGACTTTGCGAGCATCAAGTTTTCCGGTTAACAAATAAGACAAAAATGAACGTTTTTGTTCCAGCTGAATTACCTGCCAGAAGCAGTAATCCTTTCGTTTTTTTGCTTTGAGATACTGCAGTTTATCCAGTTGTTTACGATGGAAGTTATAATCTTGAAACACCGCTCTGTAAGCCTCCTAATTTGTTGTTAATAACTGCAGTGTGAAAAGAAAAGCGAATTGATTCACATTACCAATGGAACGGCGTCTTGTAATAGAATTTTGAAATCTTTTTCAGTTTGAAATATCGATCGGAGTAATCGCTTATCTCCGAATATGACATCTTTCAAAATTTCACGGTAGCTACTTGTGTCTTTCGTTAATTCTTTCAGATCACGATGATTTTTTCGCTTGAATTTTTCTCCGTTGATCCCTTGTAAATTTTTGTCGCGAGCTGTTAAAAAAAAACAATATTATTTTTAGATGCCAACCTGACATCATTTATGTGGCTAAATTGATTTGCAAATACAGACAAAAGCAATTGACGATTCATAGAGCCAAAATAATAAATTAAAAAGTATCCTGTTTTGCCTTTTCCAATATTGAATATCAAATAGATGTTACGCTTCTCTATTCTCACTCAAGTAAATATGAATATTTCAAACATTTCAACTTAAATCAACGGATAAATAATTTATAGTGGCATCGTAAAAACACCCTTTCAATTTAAAAAACAAAAACTAACGTCCACGCAAAACACTCATATATGAAAAAAGCATTTTCCTTGGGTAAAATAACCTCGATAAAAAGAAGAGTTAGTACAAAACTAACCATGAAGTTTAAGAATGCTGCGGTACTGAAGTATCTTCTCGCGTGTAGTCCAGCGCTCATTACGCATGCCATGGATCCTTGTGTATTTAGCCGACAACATTTTCGCGGTGGTGGTGGCCAAACGCCCCGCAAGCTTATTTCAATGTTTAACGATGCCCATCAAATATTCAAATCGTTGGTTTGGTTTGACTGTAAGAGAGGAAAAAATAAAATCGAGTGTGTACGTTGATTGAAAGGCCAGTACGCATACAGTGCGAAGCTCGGATGGAGATTTACGTTGCACGAATGAAAAGAGACGCGATGACAAATATTTTTTTGCTTTCGCGCGCAAACGATAAGCGTCTTTTGTTGTTAAAACAATTGAATAGAAATGTATAATTGAAATATCAATGAACTTAGCTATGATTTTTTCAGTCTAACAATAACTTGACCTTCGTATCGAGATTTTATCGCGTTCTCATTTTAGAAGTGAAAAAGAAAATCTATGAATTCTATTTCGGTGTTAACTTATAGTTTTTAACAAACAAGGCAAATTAAAAACTCTCAAGAAAGGTTGGAAAAACATCACCGTTGTAAAAACATCTGGCTCTAATATGGAACATGCTTTTATTAAATTATAATTTTTTCAATTTTCTCAATAATTTCCAATATCCTGAAATCGTCACGCATATACTTTATTAAATATTTATAAAACATTCGTGACTGCTAAGATTCATACCTATTTGAACTCATTAAAGAAAAAGCAATAAAAAGTACGAAAACCAATTATATCGACTTATCGTACGGAATATAGTAAGAAATTACTGAAAGGGTCAACGATGGACTTTTATTTGGTTTATATAAGTTAAAAATATAAATTAGTAAACCTAATAAAAGTGAAACTATAAATAATCCGAGTTAATATAAAGTTTTACTATTTGAGCTTGTCAATTATTATCATTTACATTGAAAGCCATTTAGAATGTCGTGTAACATTGCTATTCATAAGTTTATATTAGCGAATCAGATAACATGTATATCAATGTGACGTGACCCATGTACATCAGTTTTGAATAGAAAGTTCAAAGAAAATTAAATATAATTTTTTTTTATTTAACGTCGCTCTATTTATGCTCCATCAGTGCTAATCAGCGACGGAGGCTTGCAATGTGTTTAAGAACAAAGCACGTGAAACTTTTCAATGGTGCTTGTATCAATCAGCAGGGACTAGGAATCGAACTGACCGAGTCATTGCAGGTCTCTATTAAATTAATTATGCGGATTACAAAACAAAAAAGGCGATTATAAGTGCCTGAAACTAAAAATATCATTGAAATATTAATTCTACATCATTTTGTGTTGGGTACTCGAATTATTAGACAAAAGTAGAAATGTATTATATCACTTATAATGTATTTTTCCAGCTCTTCATAAAGATTATGTACATAGTATTTACATCTTGATGTATCGTAAGCATAAGTGAAAACATTATTAACCGCAGTGCTCGCGAATGGATTTTAAGGTTCTCGTTTTCAAATGGCTACCACTCTCATCATCGACGTTATTTTCTAAATGAGAATTTGGACCATATCTGTCTTTTGAATCCCAATTGGCATATTGAAAGAAAGTCAATGAATACTTATTTCCTTGACGTTCATATGATATGTGAGGTACGGCGACGCATAAGGATCCTAGACTATTCACTTTAATGGCGATTTCATTGACGTATTCATATCTTGGTATATCCAATTTCGTGTGTCTAATGCGTCTAAAATCGGTCAGATAATGGTCACAATAAACATCAGTCTCTTGTGCATGCTTTTTATGATATTCCAGTTTATAGCACACTGCGACGCCATGTTGACCCTGTTGATTGAAAAATGCTTACAACATTCCACTTGGACCTTTCCTTTATTTTATACGAGGAAATACTTACAGTCGCGATTGCATCGATGGGATGGTCAACCAATTTTTTTTCCAGAACGTTGAAATGATCATCAAGTTTATTGACGGCAGTTCGAAGCGATCCATTGTAAAAGCTATAAATAAGTAAATAAGTGATGTTTAAACCTTTTTCACCGTATCGCTGAATCAAATAAGGGCGTGCAATCTGATTGGTTATAGTTGTGAGCTGGTGATCCATTATTATCTTCTCTCCCTGATTTGTAAATCTGCATGGCATACAAGCTTGTCGACCACCGTAGAATATATCAAAGTGATCTTTACTATTGTACGTCAACACTTGTGGTTTATAGGGAGACTGATTCTTGGGTATCACATCTGCAGGTACATCCAAACTTTTGTAATTACAATCTTGGGGATTTATTAATAATAATGTCATCCCGACGACATTGAATGATTCAGTTTGTAAATCCCAAAGAATGATTGTTTTATTGTTCAATAAAGTTGTTTGGAAACCATAACTGAGATTTTTGAATGGCATAACGCACGGGGTGAAATATTCATCGGTCGAGTTGACGAATACATGCGACTCATTTTTCGATAATATATACGTTTTATGCCCATCTGATGATTTGTAATCTACTTCTTGAGTGTAGTTTCTATCGTGATCTGTATAATTTATTCTGAATTGTTCGTAATAATTCGGAGGTAAACGATGTTTCCTAGCTGTTACTTGTAGTATTCGTATACACAATATATGAAAAATTATAATTAATTTTTTCATTGTTTTATTTTCATGAAGAACCTAATAAAAATTATGATATTTAATTTACTTAATAAATTTTATAAAATATTTTTGTACTCAACGAGTAAAGATTGTAAAAACTTTTGAAAAAATTCTGATTAACACATAATATTATACTGCACAATAAAATGTATGTTCTTACGTATTTGAATAACTTTTCTCGACGAGCAGCAGCAGATCTGTTGTGGTCGATGTCGTAAAATACTTTGAAGCCAAGATAATAAAGTACGAAATATGAACGAATATATCGGAGGATTGAGCAACACTGTCAGTGGAAAAAACGCAGATAATTGATGACTCAATCTGTAATATTCATAATCATAATATTTATTAAAGTTTTCATGGTATTTGCACTGTTACAGAATTTTAGTGATAATATATATTTAAAAACATTTATTCTTTTCAATGACGAAATTAGTTTGTATTCTTTTCATGCTCTGTATTTTTTATTAATCAATGATAAAGTGTAAATGATAATTAATAACATTATATATTAACTATAATAAATTGTTATAGTATACCATAAAATGATTTGTTAATTAGCGCTTGAAAAATATAAGCGAAGAAAAAACAAAGGGAAGCCATCAATGTGTAATGAACAAATTTCAATCTGAAATAATAACCACAACTTTTACAATTGTCAATTCAAAATACATTTAATGAGAAGTTTCCTCTTACTTGCTATGTTTTCTACGAGCTTTTTTCAATGAAGACATTGTATCTTTAAAAAGATAGACACGTTGACTTCTAGTATAGTACCTCATGTACTCTTTCCAGTCGAAGTCGGTAATGTTAAAGTTAAATTTTTCTCTATCGACAAGATTCATTTCGTTCCACAGTTTTAATACATTATTGTTACTAAAAATCCACTGTTTTGCACCGTAATAAGTAAGCGTATCGTTTACTTTATGAATTTTTTCATAGACCGTACAAAATCTGGAAATTGCAATAAGAACTATTGCTCACCGTGGCTTTACTTTAATTACAATTTCCTTACTTGAGATTTGGATATATTGGTTGGATAAGTGCATCAATGATAGTCGCCGGCAACAAATGTAGTAATATTTTGTAAGTTTTGTATAACCATTTATGGTTAACAAGAACCAAATAATTATACCAAAGAGTCATTATAGTTGGTTCTACACTAGCCAAATTATTGTTGATGCTTATAAAGGAATTCCAATTTATTGCATTTTGACAAGACGACACGCAATTATATATTACTGGATCTACTTCGTCTATTAGCTTTTCGAAATTAAAATTACTCCTACAAGAAATCATGATAAATTATTGCTTTCAGATAATTAGAAACTAATCTAATCATACCAGGTTTTATGAATATTCCAAGCAGCAGCCAGAATATTATTAACGACGTAATCAGCAGGCATAACTTCAGCAGTACATTGCCCATTGATATGCAAAACGTGAACTATACCAAGTGCAACGCTAGCTAAAGATTTTGTAATTTCGTGCGAGTCGTCAATGTATCCGCACAAAGGTTCTTTATAGGTCGATAAAGTAATGGGCGATCGAACGATGCAAGTTGGCAATCTTCTACCGTAGATTTGTACTACTTCTTCAGCTAGAGATTGAGAGAATGTGTTTGCATTGGGAAATCTGCTAATGATGCTTGAGAGAAACATTGTTATAATTATTTTTGATATGGGTTTGAATAGAATGATGCTCTTTTCATTACTTGTGTGAGAGATCGTCCAGTATATTATCGGCGAGAATTTCGATGAGCGGTAAAACTTTTTCCACGCTCGCTCTCGGCTTGTAGAATCTTTCGTTTATGTACTGGTTTGTATAGTGTGAAAATGCCGAGGAAACGTATACAAATGCCTAAAGAAAACGAAATTTATTTCGTAGTATAAATTCCTAAACATATAAATAAAAATAAAATACCGTTACATCTTCAACACCCATTATTTTTTCTAATATTACCTCATAAATATCGTTGCAATGAGATACCAATTGAAATTAATTTAATGACAATGATGTAAAAAGAAAATATGATGACGTTACGCCAAGTAGTATACCTTGAGATTTGGCATTTCAGCGGCAAGTTGCAATATCAGTTTGGCGGCCTTGACGTTGATGTTGACGGCCCGACGAAGGCTCTCGTCACAACGAATGGCAGCTGGCTTGTGAATCACGACGTTGGTATTTTTCTGTAGGAAGTCTCGCGACGTCGAAGACAAGCCCAACTGGCTCTCAGTTGTATCGCCTTCGATCAATGTCACATGGTTTTTTAAATCAGGCTGCTCTCGCTCAAGTCGCTCGTACAACTGTACGTGTATAAACGATTTGTTACGTTTTTTATCCATTTTCTTTTTGTTGACGCATATACACTTGCCTGATCGGCGAACATTGATTTTAATCTGTCTTTGTATGTTATTCCCAATCTCGGCTTTACTATTATGTATAATTTTCCGATTTTTGGACAACACCTGATGAATTAATTTAAGAAAGTAAAATAAATTTATATTCTGAAGGTTAAAGTTATTCATATAGAGTACTTTTACCGAAGTAGTTTCTCAATTATAAGTTTATTAATAAAGTCAGATGCATCAGTGATTAATACGTTGCAACCACTAAAGAATTCCGCAACATTGCTACACTCATTACTACGTTCGTTGCTTTCCATCTTCAGTAGCTCATTGATCTATGTACATTGAGTTATCTTACCTTATCACTTTATAAATGCAAAAATAAAATGTTTGTATCATTGAATTTTCATAATATTGCAATAAAAATGTTAATTAATTCCCATATGCATTGTGTAATATTGATTTGCATCGCACCGACGTTAGACCACATTATCTATTCTATTCTATAAACGACTGCATGCAGACGGGTATTCACGTAGACGGTGAGTTATGAGTTAAAGAGGTCATTGACTGTATGTTTGTGCTGTTCGTAAACGTCGATAAAACGTTAGGATTCATACTTAATTTTAACATGATTGAAAGAAATGTTTTAATATAATCTTATTTAATTTAATAAACAATTGTTTACTTACTCTAAATTAATTTGAACACTTTTTAAACATAAATACCCATTTACATCGACACTGTCAGATAGAGTTCTCTTTTTTCGTAAAAAACGATCCGAAAAGATAAGAACGCACCGATCGAATGAACAGAAATTTCATTGTATTCGATTAACAAATGTCGTATGATATTAAAGTCACGGGAGAGTGCATGTGGACATTATAATAAATCAACATAAAACGTGGCATCGATAGCGACTCAATTCAACTGATACAATGGACTGAGAAATGAAGTGCCGTGAGAATGTGGTCAACAATTGTCGATCGATTTCCAACAGATCTATACCAACCTTGCTCGATTTCAATACATATTTACGTTTAGGTTAAATCAAAGACTGAATCGAATGAGTTTCTCAAACAAAGTTTTTTTTGTCGATCAATTTCGAATTTCTCGTCATCTAGTGTAATATTAGCAGATCAACTACGTTCGCGGAATCGACTAAAATCTCAAGTGCCATTTCCGACTATAGATAAATGGATTTATATTGATGCTTTTAGTACATTAGACTAAAGCAATTTGGTCTCGAAATAAATGATCTAGCAAGAGACGTTATATTATTTATAAATCGAAGAAAAAAATTAGTTACTTTGCTATTTATGACAGCATTACCAGAAATAAAAAAATTTTGCTATAAAATATAATTAATAACCTATGACAATGGCATTTCAACCAACAGTGAGATATGCACGTTGTGCCAGCTTTGTCGAGCAAGACCATTCGAAATTTCAAGATTAATCCCATGCCAAAAGCTGAAACCCTCATCTCGCTATCACACAACGACCCTCGCATCTGTCACGTATCTTCAAAGTCGTATTACCTTTTGTCTCTCTCTCTCTCTCTTTCCGTTTCTATTTCTCTAACTCTCCGAGACGAACGATACTGCAAGCGCTAACAATAACCAACGTTGGCGTCTTATTACGTCCACCCTGATTTCGTGCTGCTGCAATTGATCGCAAGCCAAAGCTCACAAGCCCTTCAGTTTAGGTTTATGCGAGCTTCGTTCTTTGATGAGTATTTCCTCTACGGATAGAGAACTTTGACCTCACCATTTGCTTTGTTACGTGTTTGCATTGTGGAATGGTGTTTTAGCTTTGTTGTACGGATACGTGCGAGAATTTCAATTATACAGGTCAGATATGATTTTTTACAATTGTATTTCTAGGATATTCAAGCATTAATAGTTTTTTCCTAAAGGAGCATTAATTTTATTTAAAAAAAGGCATTTGAAATTTTTTTTCATATATTTCACAAAGACCTCTTTTTCAAGCAGGGATGAAAAATTTCAGAGAACAACCTGTGAGCCCTGGAAGCAATATTTTTTTTCTCGTTTTAATAACTAAAATTTAAATATGGATGTACCTTCTTCATTTTATGTCGCACAAGAGCTTTATTGCAGCAGTAACGTTTTTTTTATGGATCTTTATAACTTTATATTAAACGTATGTTCGTCTACGAATTAATAAAGCAATAATTCATTTTTTTCATAAAATTTTCATTGCGATATCACATTTAAATATTTTTAATAAATTATACTAAAATTTATACGAGATTTTCAACTGTACTTTAATAGAGATGGAGTGGTATTAGTATTTAATAAATCTAAATTCATGCTTAACAGTTTGACTACCAATTAATATTGTCTGGTAATAAAAAAAAATTATTCAAGCCGTCGAAAATTTCAATAGTAAATATCAGAAGGGATACTCGTACTAAGTCATGCCCGGGAGTAATTGACAGATTTGTAAACTTAAAAGCAAACATACGTACGGAATTCAAAGAATTTAAGTTAATAAAATGACCTAAAATCTTGATCGAACACGTGTTTCACGTTTCAGTGATTTTTAACCTTATTCCATGAGACTAAAATACACTCACAAGAATTTTCAAAAGACTTTCTTGCTGAGTGAAAGGCTTGCTTGATGTATCGGAAAATCGAAGTTTCCGTGAGGTTACCTTATCTTAAAGGGCACAGAATGGGCGAGAGGGAGGGAGAAGGAGAATTCGACGAATGCAAATTGGGGCAAATGAGTTCCAGGATAAAGTTTTGATTCTTTTAATTAATTTTTTTTTCTAGAGAAAATACTAAAAGCGAACGTTTTTGAGACTATCAATCTTTCAAAGTATCAGTAACTGTTAAAAGAAAGAAATTGTTTTTTTCTCATTGATAAATAATTGGGTCATAATTTATTAAAAGTGTAAATACTATATTGTAAAACACTAACTGAAGGGCTTTTTGAAAATTCAATTCTGGGTTATAACGTTTCAATCGACACACTTTTTGAGATGTATGATACATTATAAAACCAACTTTCATACCACCTAAAAAGTAATAGCCAATCGTATCTCCGAGAGATTCTCTGATGACATTAGATATATTAATAATAAATATCGCGAAAGATGCAAAGGGCATAAAGGCTGTGAATGATTCATTCGGTTTGTGCAAGGAAAGGAAAACCAGCGAGAAAATACGTAAGGAAGTCTTTGATCTTGTCGTATGTATTCATCCGTCACGTTCATTTTTCACTGTCGCTGAAGAGGTGTCTTTCTCTTTCTTTGTGCCGTTTTCGCAGGAAAAAACGACAAAGAGAAGATGGCATAGGCATGAAAAAGTAAATACGCTTGATTTTATGTATTATCTTTCATTTTTATTGTTTCCCGCCCTTTCTTATGTCTTTTTTTTCTCTGAGTTACTTACTTTTTCGCACGTGAAAAACCATACGGTTCGTTAGTTCCTTTCACTGCTTTTCAAGAGGATTTTGATATAGGCTTTTATTCAGTTTATGAACTTCAGCACGAAGGGTAAAGTTTTATTATATTAATCTTGACATTTTGATTATAGCATATTATTGTATAAAAAGTAAATATTTATTATTATTGCATAGATTCGTTTAGCAAATCTCAACGGTCGTTCGTTAGGAACTTAATATCAGTAAATCTTATTATGATATTTTATTTTTTAATTATTACACAAAAT
Organism: Phymastichus coffea; assembly: GCF_024137745.1. Taxonomy (NCBI): domain Eukaryota; kingdom Metazoa; phylum Arthropoda; class Insecta; order Hymenoptera; family Eulophidae; genus Phymastichus; species Phymastichus coffea. The sequence continues at coordinate 661,627 of NW_026706861.1, read as the reverse complement.
TTATATAATTGCATAGTGATATTACGATGCTTGAGAAATATCATCTATAGTTGGAAATAATAAAATATTATTATATCAATGTTGCATCATGATAAAAAATCCATTCTAATGTCACAATTGAATAGTGTTACTTTATAAAAATATATATTAATTATCTATTAAGTGATCTGGATATCAAATCCTTCAAATAGGATTAATTATTATTTTGAAAAGGATAATAAAAGCATTTTAAAAACAACTCACTTTCTTATAAACTGTATCATCATGCAGGTGAAGAAATGAATTTATCACAATTATTGGTGCCTTTTCGAAACTGCATTTATTTTAACAAAAACTTGCAATTTATTAATCCAATTATTACTCCTTAGGAATGCACTCGTATGACTGAAGCTGCATATATTTTGTTATCATGAAAGATTTATAGATGACGATTAAGTAGTTTTCTTCTTATGTATAATTCATGAATACGTATAGCTGGAGATGATATGATAATAGGGAATAGGGAATCAATAATTTGACGTTAAGCATCGAAAAAATACTGCTTGGTGCTTTGTGTTTCTCTACGAGGAGATTAACTTAATAAAAATTGTATTTTGAAATACACGAGAGCATTGCTTTTTCATCGATCAGTGTTAATTTTGAGTAAAGTGCTTGGAAAGAGTATAACTCAATTACAAGTCTGGCCATTATGCTTTATCAGATGTGACGCCGTTTAACAAGCCATAACGTTTAGCTACTATCACGTTCAATAACAGTGACGACAAGCGGGGAAAAGCGAAGGGATCGTGCTTGTTTTGCGGCTCTGTAAACGTTGTTAGTTCTATAGCTTACGGAATGGTTGGCGTGCAAATTTTTCCTCGATAAACCACTTGATATATATTTCCAATCTCAGAGACGAAGTTGATATTATAGAGTAACTGGAAAAATCACGAATTACATCTTTTATTAGAAAAACATTTAGATGAATGAATACAGATACGGGTTATTGAAAGAATAATATATTATCTAGAAAATGTAAAAGAATGGGCGAATGTAATAAATTCACCGTAGAAATACTTTCTCTGGTTGCACGAGTGCTGAAATCCCCGGAGGGAAAACACACACACAAGTGCACTCACATGAGTACACCTGGATTTCCCGTATGGTTTTAATGTACTAAACGTTGCCCGTGTTACCATTTTACGATCGCTACTTAATGTTGCGAGTTTTATAGGCCATAAATCGCAAGCGATACGCTGGGGCGTCTCGAGAGTCGATTTTCACGACACACACATGCACACTTAGATTCTACTATCATTGTCTCGAAGCACTTATCGGCTCTTTCCCTTGGATTATTACGATTTTTTTTAATATCCAAAGATGGACTGCCTGTGAAAGTTTAATAGAGCGTGATTTCTGAAGATTACTCTTTTCCTTTTTTATAGTACTTGGAGAATTATTTGAAAAGGAATTAACTTTTAGAAAGGAATGAAAGTGCTATTTTTGAAGTTCGAGCATGAGTCGTAATTATTTTAACAAGTTGAAAAACTTTGATTTTAATGCTGAATAACTCTTGATCATTTACGTTTAACTGAAGCATTCGGAAATATAATTATTATATTTTTGTACTTCAGATTCATTTAATTATTCAAATACACTTATTGAATAATTTATTTACATTTCTATTGAAATTCTATTGCTTTTTGCATAAGAAATAATCTGTAAGCTACGTAAGAAATACCTTTTAATCATCTTTATTCTATGCAAGTATTCATTGCGTTTCTGAACTGTACGATCGGTTGTCGAAGATGTTGGATAAAGGTAGGAAAATACTAGAGAATAAGTGTAAGTCTTATTATGAGCGAAATGTAAAGTAGATGAAAATTAACTAATAATATTGCAGAGAAACTATTAAATTATAAACAAATCGAGTATAGCTAAATTATATTAAATAAGAATAAAGCAAATATTACCTTCTCAAGTAAAGCAAGTGAATATTTAATTTATTAATGGTCATCACTTTGATTTTCCTGATTATAAGATTAAGTTATACATCAATCTGACATGCTGTATATTAAAGGATCTTACCAAGAACTGAGAACAGTATTTTAAGAGATCATCGAAGCAGTTAATTAAGAGGACTTTGCGAGATCAAATTACACCAATGTCCCTAATGGAAGAATCGATTAAATCTTATTTTTATGCAGATATTGGACTTTATATTTATGCATTCTCTTACTTCGGAAAATCACTTGAAAATTGGTTCTAGATTTACCTAATAATTTAATCAACCAAATTGATTCGTTTCCCCTATGATATCTACATCTTTTAGCAATGTTGTCAATCGCAAATTCGATTATCACCACAGATTAAAATTGTCACTTCCCGAACATTCCCTTCAAACGGGGAGAAAAAAACATCCCTCGAGCGAACGAAAGCAGCCACGTCGCGCCGGAAAAGGGGACAAAAGACGGAAGAGCGGCGTTCGGGCAAAGAGAGAAAATCGCGGTGGCAACCTTATTTTCTACCGATGGATTTATCGCCAGGGCGTTCAGCCCGAATATCCGATGCGAAAGCACGTATTCGACGAAAAGGAAGACCAAGAAAAAAAAAACAACAGAAGAAAGAGAGAGAGAGAGAGAGAGAGAGAGAGAGAGAGAGAGAAAGAGAAAGAGAGCGAGAGAGAGAGAGAGAAAGCCTCTTCCTCGCTGATTTGTCATCTTGCTCACGCTGCCTTGAGGCAATGCGACGCGAAACTAAGCATCGTTTGTGTTTTAATTCCATTGCAGAGGAAGGAGGCAAGCTGCTCGAAGGAATAAATCTTTTGTCACGATGTGCCGGCTTAATAAATGTCTTTCGCGAGCGAGACAGGGAGTTTGTCTAATAAAAGTCTCGGATAGTTCGTTAAAGTTTTCCAGTTATTTAGTGCTACTCGATTGAATCGATAAAATCAATGACGAACGTTTTCACTTGAAGGGTGAGCTTTATAATTATTGTTTTGATATTTGTAAATGGCTACCTTAATTAAAAGAAAATAATGGAAAACGTTTTTACAAGAGTTTGACATAACAAGTTATTAATAGATTCATTTGTAGCCAGTTTTAACCATGAAGTTTTAATCATTGCATATAAAGTGTTCTCGTGATGAGAATTCAAATGCTAGAGAACAATTTCTGATCGAAAAATTATTCAAGTAGAAAAAATCATTAGAATGCGGAAGCAATCGGTTTTCATTTTGATTGCAAACACACGTGATCAGCTATATGTCGATCTAGCAATTTACGATTCATACGGCGCTTGTTCTTTATGCAGCATATGTTTCATTTTACTTTTAATCTATGTAATGTCTGTTTTTTCTACATTTTAATAGAACCGACGTTTCTTTTTTTACAGCAAGTCGAATCAATGTCCAAGCACTCATTACTCCGTGAGACTTTTTTAGAATTTCGCATATAATTGCCTTAAACAACTGAAGCTAGCCTGAAAAAATAATTGTTGAAAATAATTCTGTCTTTAATGAGAACATATTTAATTGGGTAAATAAAACTGTTACAGAAGAAAAATAGGGAAACTTTGTTGGATGTGTGGTAATTATTCCAAAAATTATCTACGATAATAATTGCAATGAGAATCCATCAAAACCAAAATTATCTCGTTTTGCTTCTTCAATCCAATGGTACATTTGTCTTAAACTCACCTTCAATAGTGATTACAAATGCGAATTTACGTTCTTAAACGATTATCGTGAAACAGATTATCAAATGCAGTATTCAATTCACCAGCAAAACTTTGACTTTTCCTTTAAAAAGAGACAATAAAGAAATTTCCATTGAGAAATATCAATTAAACATTTTTATTCGCGACGGTCGCTACCCTCATCCTAAAGTACTCAGCGTTTTCTGCTACCTACTTCGCGAGTTTCTCGTTACGTGCCTATGCTGTTCCCGACGACTTTGTTCACGTCAACGATTCTTTTTTTCTCTCCCCTCGTAAGTTAGAGAGCCTCTCGTGTGTCTTGCCAGCTGTCTCGTTGCCGTATCGTCGTTATATCCAGCTTTTTCCTTTTTCTTCTTTTCTGAATGATGCATTTATGCGCGGGAGTATCGGATACCGTAAGCTCATAGCTGCAGTTCGCATTGTCATCTACTTGCACTCGAAAGTTCGTTACTCTCGGGCTCTCGTTTTCAACCATAGGTACGATATTTTCATTAATAAAAGATATTTACTGTTATGCTATTATTTGTTATTTCGCTTTCAGTGAGTAAAATTTCTGAAAAGTTGAACGTAATATTTTTGATAAATGGGAAATTTTCATTTGAGAATTGGTAACAATTGTTACGATAGACATAAAAATATATATTTATATGCATCACAAAGCACTTATTAGAATTTGAATATGATTGTAAAACATCAAATAAAAACATGAAAAAGTGTGATTCATTGACGTCACCTTTAAATTCATAATAAATAAACGATAGTAAAAGAAAATTTATGCGATAATGTATAACTAGGAAAATGTGCATTAATTAATACCTTAAATGGAAAAGTAAATTATGATGACGAACTATTCGTCTCGCGCTCACTAACAATCCACTTTCCTTTCCACGAAGTTCTCATTAAAAATTTAATCTGGTAAAAAGCTTCGCCACGCACGCAGCCATAATTCTATATCAATCACATTATCACCTCACGCGCGGCAGACGCAAGTCTCTTTTTTTAAGCGTCGCTGCATTTTACTGTACTCGCTCGGCTTTTTGTTTCTTTCATGTACTGTCAGACACCATCACCACCCCGCTGCTATTTGTCTCACATCGCACCGCATCAGCAGATGAATTCGCATTTTCCCGCCGCTATTATATCGTGCGCATGATGCATACGTTCACGACGGGCTGCGTTTGCTGAGTAATGTGCGTTTTCACTCGCGCGCGGGAACTTTCGCTTTTCGCAAGACGCTATTTTCCCCCGACTGATGCGAGAAATTCGCTGAGTTGCACGCGAGAAAACATTGTAGCAATGATGGGGGTCTCTTTTTTTATTTTTTGTTTATGATTCGTCACTCTTTTAAGTTGGCTATATTTTTTAACAGACGATTTTAATCTAACTGGTGCTTACAATTTTTTTAATTTACGTGCTAAAGCTTGCAATAAAAGAAACTAGAGGTGAACATTTAGAGTTCAAAGTAGTACACGAACATCAATTACTTCACGTATATAAGAATAAAAATAAATCTCCCTGAGAGATTTAATGAGAGATTTACAGACGATGTGATTTTCATGGCGTAGTAATAACTGTCTACATTGATTTGGCTATTGTTATAATTGAAACGATAAATTAGAACCGGACTTGATGGATTCACTTTTATATATTTTACAAAACACAATTAAATAAGTCTTCTGAAGTTGATTTATTGAAAATTTCATAATAGTCTCTCTGGTACTTATTATTCAATCTATATTCTATAAACATCCGAACATAACGATATCCTAAAATGTAATTCTCCCGTCATTTTTCTAGATTAAGAGAAAATTGCTATCATAAGAAAAGCCAAATTCAATAATTATATCTTTAAATTTTTATTTTAATACTTCGTTAAAAAATTTTCCGCGACAGCTATAAAAGTCCTTCGAAGTGACTTTTCAATATTATCCGCGTAAAATTTTATAAAATTTCTCGAAGAAACTCGCTCCCCTATCATCTCTTTTCATCAAAAATCAATAAAGCACGTGAGAATCCTTCTTAAAGTTTCATTATTTTTTTTTTGGACACATGAAAACTAGGAAGTGAAATTGGCATTAAATTCACTGAAGCTTTTCTCGTGCGATATATAGCAAATTGGCAGAAAAGTTTCGATAATCTATAGGAAAAGTTAGGATGGACTCGCTTGGAAAGAAGAAAAAGCAACATATATATGTATTCAGAAAATTCGCAAGGTATCTCGTTATATTTGGATCAGAGAGTCTGTGTAACGACGTCGTCGTCGTCGTTGTGCAATCAGGTTGAAATTTCTAGAGGAAATCCTCCGTTGTTCCAGCCAAACTGTAATAGAGAAAAACAGGAAATCCCATCGTTTTTGCTTGCTGCTGAGTTGTCCTCTGTAAGATGTCCAAGTGAACCAATTACGTTAGTCGTGCGTTAAGCTTGGAAAAGTCATATCCGTCTTTTAGCGGATTATGCTCACGCGGGCATTCCGTTCATGCACAGTCATAACGTTGTTACAAGCTGCTACGTTACGCTATCACATATAGGCCCCCTCGCGGTAAAGCCAGTTTAATCGTGATCAACAGTCGTCGTGATCGTGGGCACAGGCGTAATTTGCTTCTTTATGTTGACAACTGCTCATACGAAATTACATATTACATAAAGCCAAGATTTACGATAACAAAGTGAATCTTTTAATGATCGCATCAAGCGAAGGAAAAATACAAACAAGAATGTTCCCGTGCACAGAGGGCTCCATGTGTACAATATATAAATAACAGTTTCATGAAATTACAAGCACAGCATAGCGGGAGACTTACATGCACGTTACCGCGAAATCGTTACAACCCGTGCGGACAATCGGCATTAGAAATACACGCGGCACGCAAGAGCTCTAATAAAACGGCAATATGAACTACACTGCCCGCGCATGTGATAGAGGCTTACACCGAGGCTACTACAAGGCTATTGTACGAGCTACTACCGGCTGCGTAGCTGCTCCCGGCTATTTGCTATTCTATTGGCTAATTGAATGATAAGTCTACGTTTCTCGTGCGTTGCGGACATCTCCACCGATGTGTCGACGCGAAAACAAAAGAGACGATCGCGGAAATCAAATTCCAATTAGCCACCCAATTTCGAGCTTGAAATTGAAATCGATCGGCCCGGATTGTGTTTTCGACAGTTTTCTGCCAATCGTGGATGCCTCGCTATGAACGGCTAAACTCAAAGGCAGATCTTGATAAAAGACAAACAACGGTATCGATCGCGCAAGATTTTTCTAATATTTTTCAAGATTAAGCGACGAGATCGACGACTTCGCAGAAAGTAATTACGTCGACTCGAGCGCGCGCACACACAGCGCCACTTATGCTTGCGAGCTAATTCGGGAGATGCGCATTTGAGCGCTCGTAGACACTAATTAGTCGCTCTTTCGCTTGCTTCTGTCTGCCTACCGACGTGCGAATAAGACCTGGCGCTGCTGCCTTTTATGCCGAGTACCCCCTGACAAAGAGACGATTCTGTCGATGGGATGTTTTGTGCAGTGCATTGCCTGGCTGGTTTTGAAGGCAGAATGGAGAATCGAATTTTATGGGGTTTGAAAGAGACGGCAATAAGGGATGTTTGATTTCTTCGTATTTCAAGATAAGCCATCAGGGCAATTTTAATTAGGTTACATTCGGCGTTTGTTATTTGCACTTTGTTTGGGCATTTCATTTATAATAAGCGTTCACGCAGTCATTCAAAACACGAATCATACAGAAATAACAGTCCTACGCACTTGACTACTGCAATTTCACTGTCATCAAATCCGACCGAGAGGCACTTGAAATAACGCGATACGTTTTACCTTTGTCCAGAGGTATGTCGAATGAGGAGGGGAGGAGGGGGGGGGCCTAGGAGAATGCCTATATATGGCCGAGTGTCCTGCAATTGACAACTGACCTGGTTTCGGTATATGGCCAAAGTGGTGTGCGCTACTATTACCCCGGCGTTCTATTGCATTTCGGCTGCCTGCGCGCGTCGTGGACAAAGCGACTCGATCGCAAGAATGCTCAGGCATCTGATTTCAATGCGCGTTTGTGCGCCTGATACTCGACGCTCCAAACACGTGCAAATTTTGGCTTCGTGCGATGTTTACGCGTTGCTGTGAAAAGAAATACAATGAAAAATTTTAACGCTACTGAAAAATTATAAATGTTTGTTTTTACGTGGTTGGCAAACACGTTAGTATGTACATACATGAAGATTGGGTGCTTTTTTAGTGGAAAAAAACATTCATACAGTTATGATTGAAGTCGCGTATGAAGTAGCAATAAGTTTCTATTGAATGTTCATTAATAAATTTAGTGTGTCTTCTGGATTAAAAACTCCTTATTTCCAAGCATTATTTTTGACATAAAATTGGCTCGAAAATTTGCATCTGCACTTAACATAGCAGCTTTCATGTAACGAAAGCGTGTCAATTATGAACTTTCAGACTCAAACATACACAGCTTTTCAAATCAAATTCAAAACTGTTCAAAAAATTTTCTGAAGCGAGCTCATTTCTGCCATGCAACGTCGTTTGAAAAAAAAAGAACGTTTTTAAAAATATTGATACTGAAATGCGCTATGATAAGTTCTTTCTTTTTTTTTATTTTATGCACTATCTTTGACGAATCCACACAAATATTCATTCAAACTGATAGTAGAAATTGTCTCCAGACTTCAAAAATATTCCCCTACACAACTAAAGATAGTGAATACAACTATGACCATATAATTTCTTCAACATTTTATGTTAAAAAAACTTATCAAATTAGAAACTGATTACTTATCAGCTTATTTTATACAGATTGATGAAAGCAAGTGTAACGTCGAAAATTTTGAAACAATATTACCTATAGAAGATTCTTTCATGGACAAAACGACTTCATTAGTGTTTTCAGGCTATTCATTGAAAAATTTTAGTTTTACTTAAAATTAAAAATGAATGCATGGTGTCTCTAGAATAATGCTTTAGTTCTTTTTAAGAATTTTTATACACAAATTAAATTTTATACGTAAAGAATTTTTATACGTAAATTAAATAAGCAAATTAACAAAAAGAAAATAACTTTTACATTGACGAAACTGACGTTAAAAACATTTCTTTAAGGTAAATAAAACATATTTATGGTATAGTATGTTTGATAATTAAATAATGTTAACTTAAAGCTCACTTGAAAACAGAAATATTGTGATGTTATTTTATGCATTGATTAATCGATCTTTATTTCCTAAAGTACAATATGAGAAAATTTCATCACAGTGAATGAAAATTCATTCAGCAATGAAAAATCACGAATAATCACTTTTTCGATGTGCAAGCAGACTTACGTTTTCTTCTATGACCGATAGCCCCTCCCCCCCACCTTCACCAATGTTCGACATTACCCTTTTTCACGAAGACAGTTAAAGTGCCGCAAAGCAAGTTAAAAAGAATGAAAACACGGCTTTTCTGGCGCCGTGACAGAGTCAGTTGTCAACCGTTGGCTGCAAGAAGAACTTTAAAAAGTGACTAATACACGGCGCCACAAACAATATTACCTATAGAAGACACTGATTATAGGAGGCCATTATCATACGCGCGTCTTTATCAAATTGGCCTACGTCACAAATAGCAAGTACGATGCATTCGCATGGGGCTGTGTGCGCACATCTCTAATTCATTTGCGTGTACATTAGCCCCCCGAGAGTAGCACACATCACAGCCGTGTAAGCGATGTCCGCTTTGAGAGAGACGTCACCGATGCGAATAATATATTCGTTGTTATAGGCTGTCTTTTGCGTCGTCAAGCGTTATCTTAGGAGGGCTCATATGATTCTTGTTTTGCTTTTCTACGTTGTTACTCGTTGAAGTGCTTGTTGTGTAGTAAAATAATGACTTGTTTAGAAAATATCTGTGGTTACTAAGCACTTAAGGGCGTCATCTTATCAATATTGTCGTTCGCGGCTGTAATTGACACATGTAACTTTTTTTCTCCTGTATATGTATCTTTAATCGCATTAAAGATCACGTAATGATGCTGAAGTGTGCAAGTGATGATAATTTTTGTTTTCAATCCACAATGTGATTAAAAAGTGACGTTTATGTCTGCATCCGATATCGCATTTTGTGATCGAAGAGGAATACCGAATATATTTATAGGTACATTTCTTCCTTCAATTCCGACGATGTTATATACGAACTCTTTTATCAAGATGCTATCAATATTCTCGAGCTTTCGCATACTTAGTCATTTCTCAAAATGTCAGTGCTTCCGGAACGTCCTCTCTTTGAATAAAAGAGTGGAAATAAAGCAGCAGCATGAAAGTCAACATTCATCATAAAAAAGCAAATAGTGACTGTCATATGATGAAAGGTAGGGTCTTTAATATTTGTTTTCCTTGTAACACTGCCTTCACTCTCGCCCTTCTAAGACAAAGTCCAATGTCTTTTCACAATGTTCATTCAGTTTTTGTAAATCAAAAACACAATCGATTTCGACGTAAAAGTTGTTGTATCAAGTTTTCTTCAATTACACATCATGAACTGAGAAAAAGCTTCCTTTATGAGGAAAGAAAAAAAAACATTGGCAGCTCGTAAAAAGGATACTTCGACAAGCTACTTTACACCCGCATGTATAACGCACAAACCCCTATAGATATATACCCCAGGTCGACTCGCTCCTACCTCTTGGTCTAATTCCATTTTATTTCATGGAAGCGCAACGTTACCCAAACTTCGCAGTCGATCGATATACCAGACCTGTCGAACTTTACTGAGAACGAGGGAGAGAAGGGGAATCCCTGCGTGGACTTAAAATGGATAGCATATGGAGATCTCGCGCTTCCGTGTGTATGAGATTATATATTTAGCAACGGGATTATTCAGATTTTGATGCGGAAGCGCATTAATCGTTTTAGTCGTAAGTGTGATTTATCGCGCGCATATACATACGCTTACAAAAAGTATTTGCATAGCATTGATTTCGGCGGAGAATAACAGAGATAAACGTTCGAATGAATAAGACATCCGAGCCCAAACGCCGCGGAGGTAATGGTATCAAGCGGCGGCGACTACAGTTGGAGCTTAAAAAATTCAGGAGCCCGGGCAATTGGGCACGGAAACTTTTCCAAAACCTCAACAGCAAAACCCACTCTCGATCTGTTAACTTGCACTCAAGCTGAAACATTCAGGTGGAACGAAGCTCCAAACAGAATAAGTCTCGTGGACGGCGACGACTCCACTTTGCCTTTTCCCGAAAGTTTTCTAACGAGTGAGCGCGACGTACGGGAACTGCCGCGGGCGCAAAAAGTAATTTCGCCGTGCCTTCGCCGTCCCTGCACGTGCTCTATATAGGCTCGGAGGGCGAAACTTTATGAATTTTTGATGGCAAGATGCGCGACGACAGATTTTGACGAGATCACGCGTGTAATGCGCGCAGGCGCGATGCATGATTCGATTTTTTATCGGCGCCCGCTGAGCGAGATGAAAAAGCCCGGCGAATTTCGAATATCTTACTTTTTCATTTCTCCGTTTATTGCGCGCTGAGACGAATTTTTTTATCAAGGAGCGCGGAATTGTGAATAACGAGTCGGAAAAAAAATGAAGCTATTCTTGTTTTAAGTGTCGGATATTTGTTAGTAAATTGTGACGTCAACTTACATTGTAGAAAATAAACGACATCAAACATTCTACAGAATATCTCTGTATAAATTGATATTTTTTGCCGTCCTTCTCGAGCGCTAAATATTGTATTTGAACTGAAAATTGCTGATTGAAAATTGAGAGGTGCTTTTAATCGAATTTTTTTTCCATTTGTTTTGTCCGTGTGACAGAAAACATTAACTGGTTTATGCAATCGGGCGTTGTAATTAGCAAAGAAGTGACAACAGTGTTTCATTTTACAATTCATTTGTACATCGACTCATTTGGAAATCGTTGTCTATCGTTTAAAGCTTTTATTTGTTGATTGATAACATTAAATTGAAAATACACGCCTTTTCCAAAAAAACAAGAAAACTTTTTAAATGGCTTTTCTTCCCCAAAGCAAAAAAATCCATCAAAAGTTTCATTCGTTTAGCTTCATGTTTGTCGCGCGGCGGCCTTGAAATCTAAATCACTTAAAGAACACAGAATGTAACTCGACTCCTAAAGAGGCAAAGAAAGAAAAAGAAAAGAGGAGAGAGAAAGAGAGAGAGAGAGAGAGAGCATTAGCCGTCGTCGCATAAAAGAGCTTTATGGCAAGAGGAAAAAGCTGTACGCGCGTGAAAGAATAAGGAGTGTCGGCAAGAAAACAGCGTAATGGAGTAAAGGCGCGAATGAAAAGGTGCAGCTCAGCGCACAGAGACAGTTTATGGAAAGGAATAGGGAGAGAGAAAGAGAGAGAGAGAGAGAAAGAGAGAGAAAGAGAGAGAGAGAGAGAGAGAGAGGGGAGAAGAGGAGAAAAATGACGTGGACTTTTTTACGAGAAAGACTTTAATGCAAAAAAGTATGATGGCAATGGGTGGATATATATCCTGTCCGCCCAATATGGTAATTACGCTTCGGCGGGAGACTGTGGATTGAATTTTTTGCGAGACAACGCTGAAATAGCTTACGCAACAACGCGTTTCAATAGGAAATTTACACGTGCTTCGAAACTTTTTGTGTTTGGAAGTTGATTATTTTGCAGGAGCTTGATGTTACGTTGGTAAAACTTCTTTGCGGAGTTTTTAAGATTTTCTCGGTGGCTGACCAAAATCAATTTCGACTACTTGACTGGAGAATTATTTATAAGTGCCCAACAATCAATGGTATCAATATTTTTCGAATTTTATAAAAAAGATATCACTAGCAACTACCACGAAAGTAATAACAAGACAAAATGTCAAAAACAACTTCGATTCAGGGCAGAACATAAACAAGAATTTAATAACCGTTGGTACATTAATTTTCTTTATAGTAGCTCAAAATGTTTTCCAACGAACAACTCCCCAAAATGACACCCGAAATACAAAGGCCAAATGAAAGCCAGATATAGAAATTTCGCAGTAATGAGTAACATAAGACGGAAAATGAAACAGTATTAAAAGGACGGAGTGTTCGTCGAAAATTTTGGGGCGCAATATAACGCACCCTCCGCGCACCAATTACTCCATGAGCGTATTCCCTTATAATAAGGTAACGGCCTCGTAAACTTTTATCGCTTGAGCGAGAGGCTCTTATTGCAAGTAGAGGCCGCGAGATGTGCTTGCCTGAAAAAACTTACGTCATTATTCGTATATTTCCAATTGCTTTCTAAAGAGTGATAAAATTTGTATTGACAAACTTATAATTTGAACTGTTACGAATCGCAGCAGTGTGAACAATTTGCATTTTTTAATTTTATCGGTCTGACGGTGGAAGGAAGATTTTTTAATTTTTCTATTTCACGTTGATCAATTACAAAAAGTTTAAAATAGGGTTTAGTTGATAACGAGTGATCATTAACTTTTATTAAATACATTAATTAATGAATTCGCGACAGTCTACTCGAAATCGATAGAGGGATTTATTACTATATTTTTTATAACTACTATACTTACAGTATTTTCCGTGTAATTGAGTATTTTCTTTCATCAAAAGATAAGAATCTTAATAACTTTTCTTTCCCGAGATAGAGGAAGAGATAATAATCATCTAATCAACGAATTGGCAAAGGCGAAATTGAAAAATCTCGAGCGCACCTGAGTTGGCAGAAGGCTAATACGAAAACGTTTGCAAAATCCCTCCCGTCGGGAGTCCTCAGTCTCAGGAACCTCGTCAATGGGCTTATGAGGCTGATATGAAACGAAGGGCACTGCTGCGATAGTCCTCCTGACTCAGCGAGCCCTTGTGGATTCAATTCGGTGATCGCTATCCTGGCGCTTACGAGCGTAGCAAGGAAAACGAGAATCATCGTCGCAATTTGCTTTGTGTCGAGGGAGAGTTTCTATTGATAAGCAATGGTTGCAAGTTGCTTTATGCGTAGATTTTACGAGTGAGACACGTTATAACGTTATACGCTCGAGGTTATATCGATGAGAGAGAAAGAGGGAGAGAGTGTATAGAGGTGAATTGTAACGCCAGCTGATAAGATAACGAATATATGGATGTGTTTTACGAGTGCTTCGGATAGATAGAGGCATTGGATGAATAATCGGCTGAAGGGATTGTGTGCGAGTGATTAGTGAATACGATGAGCTTGACATTTTTATTTTTCAATTGCCCATCATCACAAAAACTGAAAATCATTCATTCGAGGGCTTAATTCGAAAGCCCTTTCTACCTCATCTTGAAGTATTTTTATCTTGAAAATTTTTCTTTTTCAATTTTCCCTCCGGCGAACTTTCAAGCAGCACTTGATCCTTAAAATAATAACATTACTTCTTTCTCACTCAACAAGAGACAAGAAAAAAAAATATCTAAAAATTCATCTACCCGTTGCGAAACTTATCCCTCCAAAAGTTTACCTCCTTTCCATCGAAATTCCCTTGTCCAGCCAAGCCTCAGAAAACTTACAACTCCGGCTACGACGACGAAGAGGAAAAACCGACTTGGCCCAAGGGGCTACTCTCTTGTGACTATGTTACTTATGCGAAAGAGGGAATCCCGACATATCTTTGCACTGAACGGCCAACATATCGTTCCCATGAGACACTCGGCGGAGAAGAGCGGCCAACGAGATCTACGTTCTTGATTACTGCGGAATGCCAGAGACGCTTTTACTCTCATTGCAGGTATAGGCTTTCATTATACGAGTGAATCGCATCGTTAAATACACTTTCATCTCAGCTCAACAATTAGCAGTGATGTTCTTTGTTTCTTTTTTGCAGTCGTAAGTACGAAAGCATTCCAAAATGTATCGCAATTGTTTTCAATGAAAGTTGCAAGATCACAAAGCGGAATTTTATTATAAAGCGGAATCATTAGCTCTGGCAACACTGACGGGAGTTAAATAATCACCGAATTTCTTGTACCTTAGAAACCCTAATGTCAAGATGTCCGCCTGAACTACCTCGCTAGCTTTCTGCGAATTGCTTCCCTCTTCGCAGGCAAACTGCATCTATTCAAGGCGTAAGTTAACTTGTGACTGCTTTGTTTAATTAACACTTACTTAGTACTTTAGATGTTGTTGTGGCAAACAACTTTTTAACGATTATGTATTTCTGACACTCTGAGACTACAATGAAACTTGAACTACCTTTAGAAAATCCCAGAATCAAACTCGAACCGTCCATTCGTAAATGAAAATGACTGATGAGTTATACCTCTAAAACGCTCACTCCGCATGTACATGCTGCCCGTGTGCAAAACCAATAAAGCTAAACTTGGAGTAGAAGCGCGCGCGAAACGAAATCCGATTGAAAGTTAGCCACGCAGCGTGTACAGTAGACGGAAACTACACAAGGCGTTAATGCTTATATGCCAACATAACACCCCTTCCCCAGAAGCTTAAGGAATTTGCCCGTAAGACATAACAGACTGATAGAAATTGCTCGTTTGGAACTCCTCGCTAAACCGTTTTTCACACTTCGCTTGCTTCGTCCGCGCTGACAGGTTTGTTATTTAATTATAACGATGGATGGACTTCGCATTTTTAATTAAGCGAGGGTTGTCATCAGTTTCCACTTCCAATACACAAGCCATATTCGTTCATGTAAATAGAAACTCTAGGAATAGAATTTTATTTGTTTCCAACTTTTTTATAGAGTTTTATGAATTCTACAAAAGTGATTAGTTCTATTGTAGAATATAAATTATTTTTTATGTTAGTCCAGATTCTATTATTCTACGGTATTTTAAGAATGTAGTACGATACTCACTCGACATCTGCAAGAGCGAAAGACTAATAGAAATTTATGTAACGATAAAGCCCATAAGAATTCATAAAATGTACTTCGTGTGGGAAACATATTTTTCAAGCCACAGCAGTCTGGCCTACCCTTCATGC